>NC_059427.1:38513661-39119911 GCF_021028975.2 Sphaerodactylus townsendi | reverse complement strand
AGGAGAATTTGCTTCTAAGCATTGCAGCAGGAGGCTTATAATCTTCCTCTCTATATATCTCCATTGTCTATTCATGATAAAAGACAGGAAGCTGCAACTGCACTGTAACAACAGCTTTCTGCAAAAGACAGTTGTCCAATTTTCTCATCAGGGATGCGGAAGCTTTTCAATCTTTTATGTTTTATACAAGAAACAAATGCTTTGTGTTTATGGCTGTTCATTGCTGTTATTTTATTAGAGCTATAACTTCCTGTATACTTATATTAAAATCCAACACTGTTGTTTATGATAGCAGTGCTTATAACAGCAGGGTGGGAAGATAGAATTTTTGGAAGGGAATCATTTCTCAACTGGAGTGAGGATAGAGAATTGGTTGGTGATGGAACTTGATTCCTAAGTAGTAGATACAGTTCCACACTCCTCTGGTCTGGGGTCAAGCTCAAAAAAGGCTAAGAAGGAGAATGGTCATTGAGGATCTTGTGAAGCTTGGGAGGTCTGGGCGTTAGGATTTGCAAATGTCTGTCACAATCCTGACATTATGGGGTTAACTGTGTGCATGCTAATTAGTTACTGAGGTCACAGTTTTAGGACCAGTTCATTGATCAAGCCATTGGCTAGTTAACCCGACAGTGGGACAAGTCACATAGATCAGAGGTTATAAAGTTATCTATGGCAGGTTCCGCATGGGCAAAAAACAGCAGTGGGAAAATGGTGTGAAAACGGTGTAAACCCTTTTATACTGTTTTAAAACATTTTAAACCATTTTCACAACATTTTCACACCGCTGTTTTTTGCCAGTGCGGAATCCGCCTATGTTTCCTTGTCTCACCCACATGCAGCCTCACACATACACGAGGTATCTTCTTTGTTGAGATCCATCATAAGAGGTGGATCTCTGTCTTGCTACATAGGCACCATGTGGGAGGACGTGGTCCTAGGCAATGTAACCAAGTTAGTGCTAGAATAGAAAGTTATTCTTTGTTTTTATTCCATGTGACCCTTTCCCCCTTATTAGTAAGTAAACTCATTTTTATAATCACAGCAACGGTCTCATGATCTCTTATTCCGCACTCTGCTAATCAACAAATTAAGGATTAATTTCCAACACTGGGGCATGAGGGACATAAGGAAATTTAAAATTCAATGCAATTATAAGCAGATATGGGACGCACTTAGGATATGTTTTTACAACAGTTCTGAACCGAAGGAATCTTCCTATCATTCTCCAATAGTTAAAGTGTTTTTATGAATGTAACCCAATGAATGATGTTCTAAAGAAAGTTCTTTAACTGGGATTATGAGGAAAAAAAGCTACCACATACTAATCTTTTCTCATTTCTTGCAAAACAAGCAAGTAGCAGAGGGGGGTTTGGGGGTGGGGAGGGAGAAGGGGAATTGCATGTGTTGAGATGTTTTTGTTTCCCTGCATATTGCAGCACAGTGGCATTTAAATAAATGTCTTCACCAGTTTAATCTCGGTTTCATAATTCATCTTGAAAACCATGCACAGAACAGTTTGTGTAATAATTGCTACTGTCACTTACTGTCCTCGCTTGAGTAGCCAGTTATTACAATGGGTTCAGGGCCAGAGCCAAGGTTGTTCACCGCCTGGACTTTGATATCATATGGGATAAAAGTGGGGGTGTTCTTCAGTATCAAGGTATGCTTTTTCACTGTTTCTTCATTCCAGTCAGTCTCAATGCCCTGTCGTCGCCAACTTACTTTGTACTCCATCCCTGGTCCATTTTGTTCCATGGGCTTCAGGGGCTATAGATTGAAGTCACAATGAGATGACATTGCTGTGATAACAATAAAGCTGTACCTTAACAAAACAAATAATTTTGGTGGGCTACAATTCTGTAAAAGTAAAAGCAAAGTTTGCCTATTTTCCAAAGATGATTGTAAGGTAACTGAACATTGTGGCTTTTTATATAACGCATGAATAACTAAATAGATGAATTGAAAGAATATATTATTTAATCATATAATTTAATGTATTTGCAGCAAGCTTGCTGTTTGTTTTACAGGGAAACTAACCAACATGAAAAATGTGTGATCTTTATTGTGGTTACATTATGCTGATTTGTGTTTTAATGTTCCATAGCAGGTTTGACCATTAAAACATAACTTTAAAAACTCTACAGGGTATTAATTGTTCAATAAAAAACATTCTAATTTATGTCTGGATAATTTAATGGATAATACTAATACTTTTTAATGACTTATTCCATGAATTTGTCTAGCTGATTCATTTATACAGCAATATCCAGCATCAGTAGCTAGCATATGCGTGTCAAACAGCTTTGTTTAATAACCTGTTGTAACAGGTCACTTGTTATCATCATTAAAAGGGGTGATAATGATGTGGATGAATATTTTAAGATCCAGAGAGGCTTTAAATGGTATGTACTTCATACCAGTAACACCTGATATATTTCCAAGAACAACCATGAAGCTGAGTAGAAAATGTGACGTTATCCTCACAACTGGAGCAAATTTGGCTCTGAGACAGTGAACAGGGCAACGTTTACCCACTGAATTTCAAGTTTTTGGAGATCTGAACCTCACACCAAGTCTAACATTTGGGCATAGAACAGTGGATGTTACCCTATTGAAATGGCTGCTGTTCTAGACAGAGAAAATCCCACCATATATGGATCAATGAGATGGGTGTTTAGTGAACAGTAAATTAGATGGGGTGCAATGGGGCTTACTCTTAATGGCAGCAACTGGCTCACTTCAAACTTAACACAAGCATATGTCTTATAACCATAGATAACCTATAAAATCAGGATTTGGTGCTCAGGCAGTCATTCAAACACTGGTTTGCTTCAACAAATGAAGGTTTCATTACTTTCACTCTCTTAGTCCCTTGCAGAGATCTGATTGGTACCTTGCTTTCTTTGTCAAAAGAGCAGTGAAGGAACAAACTGGGATTAAGTCAGAATGTGCAAGTTCATACATTAAGCAAAACCATATAGGGTTATCAGGTTCTCTCTGGCCATCAGTGGAGGGGAGGCAGATAGGATTGCCAAATCCAGATTGGGAAACTCTTGGGGATTTGGAGGTGAATCCTGGGGAGGACAGGAACCTCAGTGGGTGCAATTCCATACAGCCCACTCTCCAAAGCATCCATTTTCTCCAGGAGAACTGATCTCTATTTTATGCAGATTAGCTGTACTTCTAAGAAATCCCCAGGCCCCACATGGAGGCTTTCATCCCTAAAACTATAGTGACTGCCACTTGTGGTTAATAAGTCAGTTGTTTTGATGTATTCTAACAAACTATGGTTTGAAATCTTACTAAGCAACCTTCTTCCAACGTATGAGGCTTTTCTTCCCACAAAACAAGAACAAGAACAAGAACAAAAAGAAGAAGAACAAGAAGAACAACAAGAAGAACAACAACAAGAAGAACAACAACAACAAGAAGACGATGACGACAACTCCTAAACTGGAGGAATGCTTCTAACTTCTAACAATACTGCATTCCCAAGTAGTAAAAAGGAATTACCTCCCATTTCATGATCATCTCATGGGGTTCAGAAGCTTCAACTCGAATGTTTTCTGGGTTCTTGTCTGGAGCTTTGCATAAGAAATAAACCAAATAATAAAAGACAATGTGAAAATCTATTGGTTAGCAAGGGTTTCCATATACCTTTCCCCCCTACAGAGTCGCCAGCTAAATGTGATAAATCCTGTATTAATGTTGTCCCTAATAATCTGAGTTGGCTTGAAACGATAATAGTTCAGCAGAGAAAAAGGGAAATAATATTAGGAAATTGTCCAGTGTATAACACATTTCCACTGTAATAATGGCCTTTCCACACAAAATCTTTTAAAACATTTTTTTTGGCAGGAAATAAAAAGTTTCCTCTGTGGAGTTCCACATTGTTTTTTCACCCTTACGATCTGAAAACATGTTATTTCTAGTTTGAAAACGTTTTATCTGAAAACCCTTTTACAATTATTCTTTTGTGTGAAATGTTTTCAAAACATCTGCCTTGCTGTTTGGGCATATTTGAAACATTTTATCTTTCTTGCTGCATCTTCCACACTTCTGTGCTCTCACTGAACTTTCCCCTCAGCACTATTTTATCACTTCCCTGAGCACACATTCTTTATTTTAGCCTGTTTTTTTTAAAAAAAGTTAAATATTCGAAGCATTGATTACACACAGCAACGAAGAATCCATGTGTCAAGTCTTCAAAGCGTTGATTTTACAAATAGTCAAAAAAGAGAGGGGAAAAAACCCTTCATGGTGGCCATGAAAAGTTTCAAGGGGGGTGAATGTGAACAAACGAGGGGATCAAAAATGTTTTGCAAACATTCTGTAAACATTTTTGATGACTTGTGTCGAAAAGGCTGATGTTATCACCCAAACGTATCTCAACCATTTGTGGTACCAAAGGGCTCAGGGAGGCTTACATTGGCATAAGCCTAAGATCATACATAAAATTCACACAAAACAATCAATAAAAACAAATCATAAAACCATTTCAAACAATCCAGCTAAAAACCCCACATGGTGAAACATATTGTTTCTCCCATGGGAGGCTCAAAGAAGATTTTGTAGTCAGGAAACATCTGGCTGGCTTGATGGAAAGGCCTGGTGGAACAGCTCTGTTTTACAGGCCCTGGAGAATTGAGTCAGGCTCCACAGGGCCCTAACGTTACTCAGCAGCATGTTCCAGAAGGCTGTTACAGCCAGCCAGATATGCCTCGGGCCTGGGACCACCAGTAGATTCCCCTCCACCAAGCGGAGAGGTCTCTGAAGATGAAATTGGGAGATGCGGTTCTGCAAGCATGTAGGCTGCTTATGGTCTTATAGGTTAATACCAGAACTTTAAAGATGATCCAGTACTCGACAGGAAGCCACTGTAGATATTCCAAGTCTGGTGTTGTATGGTCTCTGCTGGCTGCTCCTGTAAGCAGCCTCACAACTGCATTTTGGATGAGTTTTAATTTCTGGGTCAGTGACAAAGGTAGGCCAGCATAGAGCGAGTTGAAGTAATCTAGCCTGGAGGTGACTGTTGCATGGATAACTGTGGCAAGGTCAGACTGGGAGAGGTAGCAGGCTAACTGCCTAGCCTGGCAAACGTGGAAAAATGCAATCTGGCCAGTTCTCATTATCTGGTCCTCCAACAAAAGGGTAGAGTCCAGGGCCATGCCAAGACTTTTCACTGATGAGGCCAGATGTAGGGCCTCGCCATCCAAGGCCAGCAGTTGGAAGTTCCCCGGCCTCTCCCCCCAACCCAGCCACAGAATCTCCATCTTTGCTGGATTAAGTTTCAGTCTGCATGTTTTCAACAGCTTCTAAACAATGCTGGAGAGCATCAGGGGCAGAGTCCAGCTGACCATCCATTGTAAGGATGAGTTGGATGTCATCAGCATACTGATGGCACTGTAAACCGTAGCTTCATACCAACTGGGCCAGGGGTTGCATGAAGATGTTAAATAACATTGTAGAAAGGATAGCTCCCTGCAGCACCCCACACCTGATGGGGTATAGCTTGGATACATTCCCCCTAGGTCAGGGGTAGGGAACCTGCGGCTCTCCAGATGTTCAGGAACTACAATTCCCATCAGCCTCTGTCAGCATGGCCAATTGGCCATGCTGGTAGGGGCTGATGGGAATTGTAGTTCCTGAACATCTGGAGAGCCGCAGGTTCCCTACCCCTGCCCTAGGTCATCCAGCACAAGGGTGTCCCTTTAACTCCAGCATCGGCGAGGCGGTGGACCAGAAGTTCATGGTCTACTACGTCAAATGCTGTGGTAATTAATTAATACCAGCAGTGCTGTGGTAATCTATTAATACCAGCAGTGCAGTCACACCTCAATCCAATTGGAGCCGAAGCTCAACCACAATGGTCTCTGTCCAATGACCAGCACAGAATCTGGGATGGTAGGGATCCAACCTTTGCGTCATCCAGGAAAATCTGTAGCTGTTCCTCAACTGTTCCTTATCTTACCCAGGAATGATAAATTTGAAACTGGGCAGTAATTTGCCAGTTCCAAAGGATCTAAAGATGGTCTTTTTAAGAGTGGGCACACTACTGCCTCTTTTAACCACCCTGGAAATACTCATTGGTCAAGGGAGAAGTTGATAATTTTCAATGGGGGTCTTGTTGCACATCCTCACAAGCCTTCACCAGCCAGGATGTGCATGGTCAAGGGGACAAATAGTGGATCAAGTAGCAGCCATCATCCTGTTGACATCAGTGTGGTCAAGCAGTCTGAATTGGTTTAGACAAGGACCAGAAGATGGGCAAGGGGCCTCTAATTCATTTACTGTATTAAACGTGGCTGGAAGGTCACGGCAGAGAGATGAGTTTTTATCTGTGAAAAAACTTGCAAAAGACTCACAGCTAGCCACTTCCTGAGATTTGGGACCTGTATTCAAGGTTGTAAGTGTCCGAATTACCCTAAACAATTGTGCTGGGTGTAAGCTCACAGTGCCATTGGTAGTGGCAACAAATATTCTTTTTGCCTCCTTCACTGCACTCTCGTAGGCTTTCATAAGTGTCCTAAATGAGTGTCTCGATTCCTTGTTGTGAGTATGCCGCCACACTTGCACCAGTCATCTCAGTTCCTGTTTAGTCCTCCTTGGTATACCAAGTGGCTGATTTGGACCGGGGACAGAGAGAACGCTGTGGTGCAACAATCTCAACCACTTCAGAGAGCTTGGTTTCTCAGCTCCCTATCAACTCTTTAAGAGAGTCACCAGCAGGTGGTGACTCCCACAGGATGTTCTGGAACCCAATGGGTCCATAAGTCTCCAAAGCTGGGCCCAAATATGCCTGTTGCCTAAGTAAGGGGGCATCCTGATTTCAATCCGAGCCTTAAGAGCAAAGTGGTCAGACCACAGCACTCTATCTGTAGAGGATAGGACAACATCCACACCTGCCACAGAGATCAAATCCAGAATGTGGCCTCCTTGATGAGTGGGGTCCTTGATGTTCATAAGGGAGAGACCTAATGTTGCCATGGATGACACTAGATCTGTGGCCACTGAAGATGAGGTTGAGTCAAATAGACATTGAAGTCCCCCAATACAATAAGTTGGGGAAACCTCAATGCCCACTCCAACACAACCTCCAGGAGCCACAGCAGGCTGTCAGTCAGTGTGCTAGGTGACCGGTACACCAACAAGGCAGCCAGTCTCTCCTCTGAGTCCCAACAGAGGCCTAAGCACTCTAAATCTGTGACCGGTGGGACGGGGTCACTTGAAAGGGGATGGAATCCTGAATGAGTATTGTCATGCCACCCCCCCTATGACCCGGCTTGGTGGATTGCCATGAAGCCGGGGGTGGATGAGTTCATTGAGGGTAACAGTTTCTCCTTCCCTCACCCAGGTCCCTGTGACACATGCTAGGTCCATCTGCTGTTCTTTGAGAAAATCCCAGAGAACAGTGGTTTTATTATTATTATGTGAATGTGGGACCACTTCTTGTGAGGTGAATTTGTGAAACCAATATAAAAAGTGCAACAACAAAATAATGTTTAAGGTATGTATGGTTCCTGTCATCTCAGCTAAAATGATCAGATAAAAATTAAGTGGTTGTTGAAAGCACCAGATGTTAATGGGAAAGTTCTAAGGAGAGAGCCTTATGGGATTAGCAAAACAGAAGGTATATCATTAGTATGAGGCACAGAACCGGAAGGCTGGGAATGGCCCAACGTTAAAAAAGGAGAATATAAATGGATAAGAATTGCAGAACAGCTGTTCTATAAAAAGTATTTTCAGAAACTAGTTAATTCATGTTATATGAAGAGAAATAGGTTCCGAATAGAAATTTGTCCAACATCCTTTACTACTGCGAGACTCACAATAAATCTTGCTAAATACCCTCACCAGAAATGGCTTTTATAGATATATAAAAGCACTAGACTGAGTCTTAAAAACACAGAATTATCTCTTGTAGCAGTTGTAGCCAATTTTGGCGTAGTTGTAGCCCTGTGGCATAGTAATCTCTTCCCAACCAACATTTGTGTGCGTGGGCATTCATGATATTGTAAGGCAAGTTTCCTCAAAATGAAGAGGGCAGCAGAAACAGTTCTTTCTCCTTTGCCCCGGCAACCCCTGCCCTCACAATGGCACAAGACAAAAGAAAGTGGGTTCGATCAGTTTTATTTATTTAAAATTATTGAAATTAACTAAATGGCTGATCTACATCACTGCTTATCCAAACAAGTTTATGATTTTGAAGAAGGGCTGCTATAGGCATCCATTCAGTCTGCTATTTGGATAGGACCATTCTGGCTCCAAACTTGGCTATTACTTCCACCAGTTTGCTTATTACTACTTACACAGCTGAACATGCAGAGAAGTGCCAAGATTCATCCCTCTCTCCCTACAAGGCTCCTACCAGATTCAAAAGATGCTGCTCAGCACCAATGGCACTCTTTTGCAAGGCATGTGATGGCCTGTTGTGGACACACCACTCATCGTGCCTGATACCCAGTGGTGTAACGCACCAGGCGCACACCAGTGCGGGGGCAGCTGGGGGTTGGGCAGGGGCGTAGGGCACAAGCATGCCCTGGGTGCAGTTCTCCCTCACTCTGGCTCTGCTGATACCACAGAATACTTGATGATTGATCCTACCGATCTTGAGCACTCCACCACATTCCTGCCAACTAGATGTGGCCTTAACAGTTTTATAACAAGGCTTATTTAACGAGGAAGGAGAGAAGGCGGCATGGTATAGCCCAATTTTGTCAGAACTTGGAATCTGAGCAGGGTTAGTGTTTGGAAAGGAGACCTCCTAAAAAACTCTGCAAAGAAAGGCAATGACAAACCACCCCTTCTTCTCACTTGCCTTGAATGACTTTGCTGGGGTTGCTGTATATTGACTGCAACTTGACAGCACTTTATACACACACATTTAACGAGGAACACCCTATCCACTGAGAAAGCATAGAGTAGGTTTAAAAAGTGCTTTGCACTTGGCCAGTCTGCTGAAAGCCTCAAAAATTCCTATTGGCCCTACAATAGCAACCAGTTAATTTCAAGATATATGTAGGGAGGGTTGGTGGGTGTGCTACAGCAAAATGCTGTGTGTAAATGGATGTTGTTGGATAAAACCCTCTTGCTGTACCCTCCTGATTGGCTGACTGAGTTCCCTGTGGACCAAATGAGCCCCTTGCCACATTCCTCATTTTGGGAGGCTGTTCAAGTTTTGCCAGATGAAATCTCCTCAGACTGGCAGAGTTTTGCAGACTGGAGATTGAGTAGATGGGAAATGGCAGTAGATTTACCAAGCCCATGTTTTGCTGTTAATAGCCATAATCAGCTTTGTTTCCAGATCAGATTTTTGGCTTGGAAAAGGGAGAGAAGCAAGAAAAGACTCACCCATGGTCCTGTCTTCCCTCATTCCTCTCTCTTCAACATCAGTTCAATCAGTTTTCCATTTTTATTTTCTGTGTATCGAGAACATTGCTAGGAAAAGGGCATGTCCCTTTCTAAATAGCAGGTGGTGTTTTAAGAAATGTCTTTTAATAGCAGGGAAGGGATTCACTTAAGACCATGTTGTAAAAGCATTTCCAAGAGCTCTTCAAAATGGCCTAATAAAAGACACTGGGTTCCAAACAGTCTACCATTTGGTGCCGCAGCAAGAGAGCTTGCATTGAGCTCTGTCTTTTACCACTATAATATTGTAATTTTAAAGCAACTACCAACAGGAAATTACATATTTTACTCTGATAATTTGGAAAGAACTTAACAGGTCTTGATATAGCTTTTCTTTATTTTATTTTATTTTACTCGTGTCCTCCCCTTTTGCAGAAAGTAGTTCTGTCACTTGGCTGCATGACCGGAAACCACAAGACGTAAGCCACCTGTGCCGGAGGCCCTACTTGCATAATTCATCAGCTGAAATACTGCAGTTTTTCTTTGGTTGTGGATGTTGTCTGCATGGGTGGGTTGACTTTGAAGGTGAAAGAGGGCAATTTCATGCAGCCACCCTAACCCATTCATGGTGCTCCATTTTGTTACTTTAGTCAGCTGAGGACAAATCCTGCAATGTTGCTAGAGATCTTGCAAAATTTTAAAGAAGAGATAACCTTTCAACAATGGCAAACATTACGGACTAAAAGTATTAAACTTACTGCATGCCAAATGCTGAAGGAGAATTGGTATAAACTGTTTTATAGGTGGTACATAACTCCTGAAATGATCAAGAAGATGATTAAACAAATTCATGGTCTCTACTGGAGCTGCCATGAAGAGGTTGAGTCCTTCCATATGTGATGGAAGTATTGGATCAAAAAAATCAAGAAGTATAGGATAGCTGTACACATGAAAATGAAAAAAAAAATCACATTAGAATTTCCCCTTACTGCCAAAACAATGTTATTGGGTATCTTGCTGGGAAACCTCTCTAAGAAGCTTAATGAACTATGTTGGCACTTATAACCCGCAGCAAGAGTAATAATTGCATCTTGTTGGAAAACCAATAAAGATCTTAATGCAGAACTTTGGAAAGATAAAATTAGAGAGTATGCTATAATAGCTAAACTAACAAGCCTTGTAAGTAGACAGTCAAAACATGAGTTTGATGAGAAATGGGTACTTTATTTCTTATTTGAGGCTGAATCGACCATGTAAAAAAATAATAACAGGAAGATTATTAATTTGTTAATGATTAAGAAACAACAAATATTTAGTAATGATGCTGCAGAGCCAGTGGATAGAAGGTAGTGAATTTTAAGACTTTGTAATGTTCTCTCTGATAATATTAGTTTTGTTATTTCAAGATCCAGCATGCTATAGCTAATATCGATAAGTTCTTCGGTAGATGCATTATCTTTTTCTGTTTTGTCTTTGTCTTGAAGGTTTTCTTTTTTTCTGTTTCATATTTCTCTTTTTTGTTTGTTAATTATACTGATTCAGGAGGCTTTCTCCTTCAGGGTAATCCCCATTCCAATAATCACCAACATTGATTGTGTGGTCCTGGTGTGGAATGCTGTGGAAAGTGTGGCTGTTTTGCTGATGTACCAGCTGCCTAGGACACAATCAGAAAACCTGTTGAGCCTGTTAGAGGTCATGCTGGGCTGGGCCTTGAGGTACGCTAGGCTGATTGTTCTGGGGGACTTCAACGTCAATGTGAATTCAGCCTCTGCCTCAGGAAACAGTCCTAGTGTTTCCATAGCAGCACTGGAACTCTTACGGGTCTCACACACCAAGCAGGTCATATGATGGATTTTATCTTTGGGATGGGCCTGGATGTGAGTCTGGTTTCTGTGTAAAGAGTGCCATGGTCAGATCAATTTGTCCTGAATGCCCAATTGGGTATCAATACCCTTCCTTGAAGATTTATGCCTGCCGGCAGAGACTAATGGATCCTATTCTGCAGGATCCAGTGCCCCACAGCAATTCCCTTGATGAGCTTCTGGAGGACTGGCAGGTGCTGCTCTCTGAAGCCATTGATGAGATTGTTCCTGGACATCCTCTTTATCGTGCCAATCTAGCTCCTTGGTATTTTGAGGAGCCATGGTGGATGAAGTGAGAACTAAGACAACTAGAGCAGGTGTGGTGGCAAACTCACAACAAAGCTGAAAGAACATCTAATAGGATGTTTATGAAATCTTATGAGATGGCAGTGAAGGCTGCAAAGAAGCAATTCTATGCCACTTTCATTGTGTCTGCTAGCTCACGCCTGACACAATTATTTAGGGTAATTCAGTCTCTCCCATTTTTCTCTGAAGGGCCTAAGAAAGTTTTTGACTTGGCTATTAGCTGAGAGGCTTTTGCAAGCTTTTTAGTGGATAAAGTCCTATAGCTCTGATGTGACCCCTTGGCAAAGTTTGATGCAATAGAGAAACTGGAGGTGCCTTGACTGTCTTCAGGTTCTATATTGGACCATTTCAGTCGTTCAACCAGGCCAATGTGGATAGAATGATTGCAGTTGTGAAGCCCTCGACTTGCTCTCTTGACCTGTGCCCAACATGGCTTGTCAAGGTCAGTGGCAATATGGGGCAGCACCCCTTGCAGGAAGTTGAGAAATCTTTTCCTCAAATTTGGGATTTTCCTGGAGATGCTGAAAGAGGTAGTGGTAACACTGGTATTAAAAAAGTCATCTCTGGATCCTTTGGATCCGGCCAACTACCGCCCAGTTTTGAATTTATTGTTTCTGGGCAAAGTAGTTGAGAGAGCAGTAGCAAAACAGCTGCAGGTGTTTCTGGATAAAACTTCAGCTCTGGACTCATACCAGTCTGGCTTCTGGTATGGTCATGGAATGGAGACCATGCTGGTCACCATCACCGATGATCTTTGGCTTCAGCTCGATTGAAGCAGATCAGCACTGCTGTTATTATTAGATCTAACAATAGCTTTTGGTCAATTATGATCTTTTGACCCACTGCCCTGCCCCACTGGGATCCAGGTTATGATATTACTGTGCTAACTTCATTTCTCCAGGGCCCAGGACAGCAGCTGGCAATTGTGGAGGAGGTGTCCCCATGACTCTCCCTTTCTTGTGGCATCCCAAAGGGGGATTCCTTGTTTTGATGTCATTTAACATCTATATGCAACCCCTGGCTCAGATTGTATGGAGTTTTGGGCTGGATTGCCATCAATATGCTAATGACACCCAGCTCTATCTGCTCATGAAGGGTCAGCTGGCTCCCACCCCTGAAATTCTGGCCAGGTGCCTGGAGGCTGGCCAGGTGCCTGGAGGCTTGAAAAAGAGCAAACTAGAATTGAATTTATGAAATACAGAGATCCTATGCCTGGGCCAGGGTGAGCTGGAAGTGAGCACCCAGCTGTCAAAGTTATATGGAGTAGCATTTTCTTCCATGAAAAGCCTAGGTGTGCTCCTAGATTCCTTTCTTTCAATGGAAGCCCAGATTGCACACATGGCCAAGGTAGCCTTTTACCATCTCTGCCAGGCTAGACAACTGGCTCCCTACCTGTCCCTCTCAGACATACAAGAAGAAGGAGGAGGAGGAGGTATTTGGATTTATACTCCACCTTTCTCTCCTGTAAGGCATCTCAAAGTGGCTTACAAACTCCTTTTTCCTTCCTTTCCTTGTGAGGTAGGTGAGGCTGAGAGAGGATGACAGTGACAGAACTACACTCTGATGAAGTGACAGAACTACACTCTGATGAAGTGTGACTAGCCCAAGGTCACCCAACAGGCTTCAAGTGTAGGAGCGAGGAAACAAATCCAGTTCACCACAAAAGAGTCGTCACAAAGGTGATCTATGCAACAGTCACCTCCAGGCTAGACTACTGTAACCTGCTCCATGCTGGTCTACACTTGAGACTGTTCCAGAAACTGCAACTGGTCCAAAATGCAGCAGTGAGCATCCTTACCTTTGTGTGTACTGCACATTCTTGTGTATTGTACATTAAAATATTACATTAATTATACACAGTAGTTATACAAAAGAAAAATAACATTTCATACCAGCTGGTGGTGTTTCATATCGTTCAGATGGTTCACTAGGTCGGCTTCTTCCAACTCCATTAACAGAGACAACACGAAATTGGTAATTTATGTAAGGGGCAAGTGGAACAACAGCTGTAGTAACATTCCCTGGGATCCTGATTAGTTCCTGCCACTTTCTGGGCTCCCATCGCTTTTCTTCAAATTCCACAATAGATTCTATAAAAGATAAAGAAGGGATAACACGATATGCAATGCATGGGAATTAAAGCCCATAGAAATGAACTGACAAAAAGGGGGAAAATATTAGGAAAAAAATCCTTCAACTAAGGCTGTTTTTGCATAGTCAAAAAATCACTGGGTGAACACAGAAAATATCCCTGTGCAGTTGGGAATTCTGCATGGTTCCTGAAGCTGCACAGGGTCTGCTCTGGTGTCACCCCATGATATTTACCTTAGCCTGAGATTTTTAAAAATATCCAGTTTGGAGGTTCTTTTTTAAAAAATCCTGGTGTTACCCTGCTTGTGCCTTTACCATGCAAACACCTATCAGGAGCAGGACTGGTTTATTTTTCCCACCCAGCCGCCTGATCTCCCTGCCTGATGTTCATTCAAGCTGCCACTCAAAAACAATAACCAATCAGAACGTGGGACACTGGGCAAGCTCACAGGTGCTTGCAGTTGCACTCAAAAGCAACAGCCAATCAGAACAATCACTTGGTATATTTTCCTCAGTACAAGCTATACTTTAAATCAATTAGCAACCTATCCACTAGTTTTTTCTCTTTAATGGCAAAATCTTACTTTACACCATTAAAATCACAGATAAATTTCTTCAATTTCTTCAAAAAAAAAAACAGCAATTGGGAACAGACCAATTTTATTTTTCCTGACCCCTCCACCTGATGTTCATTCAAGGTGCCAACCAAAAACAACAGCCAATCAAAATGTGGGACAATGGGCATGCTCAGACACGCTTCCAAAGTAAATACAGAAGTCCGGCTCATGTGGAGCAACCATTTCGTACTGGACCAAACTTTGCTCCTGGGGAGAAGCAGGGAGACATGAAAAGGGAGAAACTGGGATAAAAAACCCCCAGGCATATATGATCCTGGTTGAACCCCAGTGTAATTATGCCATGCAAAAACAGCCTAAGGCCACCTTTGCATGTTAGCTTCTTTCTGATCACTTGCTGTCACTGGCACAAAGTGAGATAATGATTTAAGACTCTTATCATACCGTTAATTGGGCTGTTGTTGTTGTTTCCAGTAACCCATGACAATCTAACACTTCTGTTCTGCTTCTCTGAGAGGTAGAGGTCTTCTGGTGGATCAGGGATATCTAAAAAATTGGAAAGAAATACAAGAAAATCAGAGGGTGATGTTTTGCCCTCAGCAACAGAAAAGACAGTGTTGTTGTATGTTTCCAAAAGGGTAATCAGAATGACACAAAATTAAGACCAATCGTTCATTTACTGTGCACCCTCCTCCAATGAACTGCAGTAGATATTTCAGAATAGCATACGAAAGAAACCAATGGATGATTAGTGACCCCATCCTCCCTTTAGTAAGTATTTGCACATCAATAGGAGAACACATCAAAAATAGTGAGAAACTATCAGTCCCCTTCAAAGAGTTGGAGTGAATCTGCCACTGGGAATGGCACAGCAGTTGCAATGGCGGATTCACACTCACTGGGGCACTTTCCCTGGGCTGATGGCTGTTAGATTCACCGCTGTTATCTGAGAGGGCAGAGCCAATCTGAGTCCTCTCAGGGTTCTTGCCCTCTCCTGGTTCCAGCTCACAATACAGGGAAAATCATCTATCCAACAGTTCAAGGTGGTAATGGTGGTAATGGCCACTAACCTGGATAGCTTTAAAAAGGGCTTGGACAGATTTATGGAGGAGAAGTCAATCTATGGCTACCAATCTTGATCCTCCTTGATCTCAGATTGCAAATGCCTTAGCAGACCAGGTGCTCAGGAGCAGCAGCAGCAGCAGAAGGCCATTGCTTTCACATCCTGCATGTGAGCTCCCAAAGGCACCTGGTGGGCCACTGCGAGTAGCAGAATGCTGGACTAGATGGACTCTGGTCTGATCCAGCAGGCTAGTTCTTATGTTCTTATGTTCTTAATGGTGAAAGGCTGAGACTCTTTCTGCTCAGGTATTGTAATTATGGTTGCTGTCTTGTCAGCAGTATCCTACTGGTCTCATCCCACAGTTTGTGATCTTACTTGGCCCTGAGCCCCAACTTACAGTCCAGCCGAGTGTCATTAACCTCCATGGGCATTAACCTCCAATGGGACCAGCACGCTAATGGTCTTGATCTTTCCAACTTCTCTCCTGACCTTCTCGATTCTCTCCCAGCCCTCTCAATTCCAGCTCTGATTGCAACACTCCTTCCGAACCCACCAGCCCCTCTCGCTGCTCAGGACGAGGGAAACGCTTTGATGGTATTGTGGCCTTTCACAACTCCACCAGCCCCAGTGCCTCAGTCTGCACACCCGCCTAGGTCTTCCAACCTTCTGCAGGTTCCTCCATAGCTGCCGCCCCATTCTTTCATGCCATCAATGTCAGCCTGTACGTGAGCTTTGTGAAACTCGCGTTTCTCTTTTGGTCCCAGGTAGCTCTATCGATACTTTTTCTTCTACTATTAGTGGCAATTGACTCTCCCACAGTAAGATAGATTTCTGGCACAGCATAGACATTGTCTTCCAATGATTAATAAAAAGCTGAAATTTAATAAGTGCTTCAAAATGCATTACAGTGCAATTAAGCCACATCATTCTTGGAGCTTGTTCTAAGAATTTACATAATAGTTCCACATGTAAACTACTCCCTGTATTTTTAAAAAGAAAAACTAGTGAATTATGTTTGGCCCCAAAACCTAAATTCCTTCTTTTGCCCAATAATATGACCAGGCAAAACTGAGATTTTACACAGGCAAATGATTTCATTATTAAATCACCATCAGGAAGTTTTATGAAATGTTTTTTAACTATTCGTTATTTAAGCTATTGTTTTTATGACTGTTGTTAAACATGTATGTTAGCTACCCTGAGCCTAGCTTGGGCCTGTGAGGGCAGAGTATTAACTCTAGATAGATAGATAGATAGATAGATAGATAGATAGATAGATAGATAGATAGATAGATAGATAGATAGATAGATAGATAGATAGATAGATAGATAGATAGATAGATAGATAGATAGATAGATAGATAGATAGATATAGATAGATAGATAGATAGATAGATAGATAGATATAGATAGATAGATATAGATAGATAGAATAGATAGATAGATAGATAGATAGATAGATAGATAGATAGATAGATAGATAGATAGATAGATAGATAGATAGATAGATAGATAGATAGATAGATAGATAGATAGATAGATAGATAGATAGATAGATAGATAGATAGATAGATAGATAGATAGATAGATAGATAGATAGATAGATAGATAGATAGATAGATAGATAGATAGATAGATAGATAGATAGGCTTCTAAGCCAGGCTTTTCCAAACTGTGTTAAGTTTCTACTAGCAAATGATTTTTCCCCCTGCACAGATGAGCATTCAGATCCTTTGATCTGCAGTCTGAAGTGGCAAACGTATTTGTCAGGAGCCACTTCCTCACTACTACATTTGTAGACCAGGCTAAAAACTTAAGTGGGTCAAAAGCTAAAACATCAGTCATCTTGGCTACTTCTCTCTTTGCTCTTTACATTGGATTGTCATTACTTCCACAGTCTCAGCAAACACAAGGAAGGCAGGGAAGATTTCTGGGGAGTATAGGCCCATTCAACAGCCAACCCATATATATATATATATATATATATATATATATATATATATATATATATATATATATATATATATATATATATATATATATATATATATATATATATCTATATATATATATATATATATATATATATGTATCTGTATGTATATATATATGTAATAATAATAGCCAGCAATATATGTATGTATATATATATATATATATGTAATAATAATAACTGTATAATAATATATGTATATATATGTATGTATGTATATGTATGTATGTATGTATATATATATATGTATATATATATATAATAATAATATATGTATGTATATATATATATATATATATATATGTATATATATTAATATATATATATATATATATATATATATCAACCAATTCCATTCTCTCCAAATTGGGACGTATAGGGCCAGAGAAAAGTAACACACCAATTCCTTCCTGCACAGGAAGAGGGTGTGAATTGATCACAGGTGGCACTGGATTCCAGAGGGAGGAGTGGGCAAGGAGCGAGAGAGGACTCTTCTACAGATCCAACATTTTTTCCCCTCATAAATGTTAGGGAAGAAATTCAATGTGTGGTTTTTTTTCCCATGATGACATATGATATTTCTTTCTCATTGAAGGAAGAAAAAGAGGAGAAGCTACAATCATTCCTCAACAAAGGTCACATTCTATTCCTTGCATCCGCCACAGCGGGATCCTTATTAAGCAACTGTCCCGGCAGCAGGAAAGCAATGAGGCAGAGCTAGAGGAAGACTCGGTATAAATATATGAATGTAATAGACGGCCAAAAATAGAAGTGCCGGTTCTTTAAAAGGCAGTGAAATGTCTGGTAATATGAAGTGCGATGGCATCTACATGGAACTAACAGGAACACAGCTGGGGGTAGCATTTCTACAACCTTGGCACTGGCAGCCAAGGGTGAAATTAAATGTGTGTGTGGTAAAGGGGAAAGTTGATCAGAATCAGTTTTCGGTCAACTTTGCTCAGAAACAATGGAAACTACACTTCTGTTCATTTATTTGGAACATGTAACCAGCCTTTGTGCCCTAAGGCATTCACGGTGGCTATAAGTCAAAAGTTACAAATGGCATTGTATTGTCATTTGTAACCTTTAGCTTTTAGCTATCTCTGATTACTCTAAGACCAAATATATCAAGCTAAAACACATAAAGAAACCAGCAGTGCAAACCAATAGTTTAAAAATGTCTGAAACATAAGCTGCCAGAGTCATCCTAATTAGAGTTACTCTAAGTTCAATGGTTTTAATGGACTTAGAAGGGCCTCTGCCAAACAGGCTGGTCATAGGATGGTGCTGTATATGCGGTTGAAAGCATGGATACATAGGACCATCTGGCACCTTAAACATGTTAATATAGGTACCTGCATAACTTAACTGAGAGCCAGTGTGGTCTAGTGCAGGGGTCAGCAACCTTTACCACCCAAAGAGCCACTTGGACCCGTTTTCCACAGCCCCGAAGATCTATGGAGCCGCCTCCGGTTCGGCCCCTCCAATCCCCTTTCCTTTCAGTGCTGGGAGGCAGAGGCACCAGGCAGTGAAACCCCCTCTGCCCGATAGAGAAGGCAGTCACCTGCGCTGTAGGGCACAGGGGAGATGGCATCTGTGGCCTGCCCAGTGCCGCCGCCTTTCGCGCTGCGGGAGGCAGTGGCGCCAGGCAGGGAAACCCCCTCTGCACAGAGCAGGCAGGCTCCTGTTCCGTGGGGCAGAGGGGGAATGGCAGCTGCAGCCTGCCTGTGCCGCCACCTCTCAAACTGCAGGAGGCAGTGGCACCAGGCAGGGAAACCCCCTCTGCCCGATGGGGCAGAGGGGGATGGCGGCTGAGGGGATAGCAGAGGGGGGATTGTGGCTGCTCTGGAGGGACTCGCCCACGCTACCCTCTGACCTCCTGGGGTCAGAGGGTAGCGTGGGGGTGTCCCTACAGCCCTCCAGAGCAGCACTGGAAGGAGAGGTAAGTGGAGGGGACACAAAAAACGGTGCCCTCACGCCTCTGGTTCGGCCCCTCAACTTGCCTTTCCTTCCAGCGCTGCTCTGGAGGGCTTGAGGGGCACGCCAACACTACCCTCCGACCTCCAGGCCATGCAGAGCCGCAGTATAAGGCTGAAAGAGCAGCAAGCGGCTCCGGAGCCGCAGGTTGCAGACCCCTGGTCTAGTGGCTAAAGCATTGGAGTAGGATCTGGGAAACACAGCTTCAAATCCCAATTCATTCCATGGAAGCTTGCTGGGTGACCTTGGGCCAATCACACACTCTTGACCCTGGCTAGTATTTGGATTGGAGACCACCAAGGAATACAAGGGTGGTGTCACAAAGGGTAAACCACCTCTGAACCTCTTTTGCCTTGAAAACACAAGCAAAAGGTGCTTGTGTACGTCACTTTTGACTTGATGACCAAAACAAAAACTATGGCAAGTCTCTCACACCTGAGGAACCATCAGAGATATGTCACTTCCTTTGGTAACCATCCACTGATGATTGGGTATACATGAAAACCTTAAGATAATATGGTCGTAGACCAGGGGTAGGGAACCTGCGGCTCTCCAGATGTTCAGGAACTACAATTCCCATCAGCCCCTACCAGCATGGCCAATTGGCCATGCTGACAGAGGCTGATGGGAATTGTAGTTCCTGAACATCTGGAGAGCCGCAGGTTCCCTACCCCTGTCCTAGACCATTAATGCCAAAAACTAACTGCAAGTCAATTTTTAGCATTCATCAGAATGTTTCAACAAGAGGGCTTTTGTGAGACTTCTTGCATGCTCTACAAGGAAGATGTCTGCACTTCCACACTACTACAGTCATCATGTAGTCTCATAATGTCATTCAATTTGCTTCTAGCCCATGTAAACAACTACAGAGCCAAAAAAAAACCCCCTTTCTTCTCCCTTGTCCTTGACATGCTCCCAACTAGTCTTCTTCTTGTAATGATGATTGTTCCCTTTTGTTTCTATTTGGTTGGAAATATCTCCTCCCAATGAAAGGAGGAGGATTATGTTTCCAAGTAAACATAATCAGGATGAGGATGGTGAGGTCATGACTCTTTTTCAGATCTTTAATGATGATTCCTTTGGTCAGTACAGTAATGAATCTGATGGGCAACCCAATCCAGAGGACTGGGGGGAGGGATGATGGAGATGGCACTGCTGCAGCACCATCCTGCCACCTACAGAAAGCTTTTCAGTAGCACTAGAAGGCAAAAAAAGAACAGTAACAACCCCCCCCCCATACCACTAGAAAGCCCTCCATAGGGATCCATGGACTTACGCCACCCTTTGGAGCCTAAATCTGACAGATCTGGAGGCAAAGATGGGGTGGAAGCCAACTAATGGGCCTTTCCCCATTTTCTTCTATCCCCCCTATGCCATGCGCTGCTCTCAGCGTGCGGCATCCCAGGTGCACGCTCGGGCGTCCCCACTCTGCGCGGGGTCATCAAAAGGCGCCCTTAAGAAGAGCGCCTGGGATGCCGCGCGCTGAGGGGGCGCGACATCGGCAGCGTCGGGGCGGCTGCGCTGTTGCTGCCCCTGTCATGGGGAGTGCCGGGGGACCCCACACTACTCTCCTCAAGTAGCGCGGGGCTTAAGGTAAGTGGGGAAAGGCCCAATATTAGCCCCACCCCCTGTCATGCCTCTGGAACACCCCCACTATTTTGGTATGGACAGTGGCAACACTTGGGCTCTGATACAGCACTCAGTTCCAAATTGGGGTATTCTAGGAGGCTGCAGCAGCCACCTGCCTACAGATGTACCCCTCCTCCGGGATAAGTGCCCTGGGGAGGGCATTTCCACCAGCATAGGCCCACACTGCCTCCACAAGTCTCTTCACCTCTCCGCCCCCAGATTGGGCTGTAACTTCAGGAGAAAATTCATTTCTTGGTAGCAGATGGAACAGAACAAAGGAAATTATTTTCCAGAAAGATTTAAACTACTACTAACAGCCTGAACTATGCAAACACATACATGGAAATTAACTTACGAAGGACAGTTAGGCGGGAATCATCTACAGCACTGTCAAGTGATGTACTGCCTACGCAGGTATACACTCCATTATCTTCTAACTCCACACTTCGTATCAACAATGTGTCTCTCTTGATAATTATTCTGTAAATGAAATAAAATTATGTATGACGGAGAAAATAATAGTAAAATAAATATATTAGGATAATTACATGTTGTTTTTCACCTGTATGCCCCATTCTGCAAAATGCCCCCCACAAGTTTAAATAATTTTGCTAGCACAACAATGTAACAATTGCAATAGAACAATTCATTTACAGTAGCTGTATATCATTATCTGCTTTATAGCAATTTGAATATTTGTTAATTATTAAATCCAAGGTATTATGCAGTTCTTATTTATTTGCTTTAATAGCACCATTTGCACTGAAAATGAGTTATTAAAACCATTAAATCAAGATCATGGCTGAATTGGTTTTTAACCCAAATGTTCAATCTCTATTCAAGGGGTACCTTGTAGGTTCCATAGTGGAATGAGATGTATTTTCGTACCATAACAGCATTAATAATTTTCAAAGCTGTTCAAGTGGTTAGAAAGTTGCACTTAAAAAAAAGTTATGTATTTTTTAAACCAGGGCTGGCCAGCATCTGTAGTCTCAGAAACTCTGACATACAAAGACGGGTGATCTGTGTCATAATATGCCCAGCTTCATCTAATAGTAAGGACTTCACAAAAAGGAAGCACATGACTCAGGCATACCAATCCATACATGTACGTATTTCTTAAGAGATGGAAAATTAATATATGGAATCTCTGGCCATTTCTGCACGGCCAGATTTGCGGGACTGCATCGGCATGATTAATGTCGATGCTAGCCCTGGGGCCGTTCCCCGTGGGCTGTGCAGCTGGCAGAGCAGACTCCACACAGCTGCGCAGCCCCCCAAATGCCTTCCTACTTTGTCTGGGCGTCCGGCGCTCTGAGGAGGCCAGGGGACATGCCCCCATGGCCAGCGCGACGGCTGCAGCAACAGAGGCTAGGGGGCGTGTCCCCTGGCCTCCTCAGAGCACTGGAAGCTGGGACAAGGTAGGAAGGCATTTGGGGCCAGCGCAGGGAATATGCCAGCTTCCACCTGCTGCCGTTCGCTCGGCAACAGGTGGAACCCGGCGTATTCTGACAACCTCGCTGGAATACGTCGTTTGGGGAGGGAAAGAGCAGCAATGCATCGTATTCACAGTGCTGCCAGTGCAAACCGCCCCCTCAAACAATGTTTTACGGAGCCAGAATCGGTGATTTTTTGTATTTGTATTTGTATTCTTTATAGTTAGAGGAATTTCTCTCCCCACTCCATGAATTTTGCTGCTCCATCAGATGATCTAACCATGTGATGATCAATGAAACTCATACTTGGAAGGTTGTTTGAATTCATCTAACAGTAGCTGAATACAAAATACCGTATGGTCTTAGAACTATTTTTCACCACTAGAGGTCGCTCCAGGACAACTATGAAATTCATGATGGACTGCAGAAATGTAAGCTACTTTTAACTATTCGCTGCTGCAAATATCATAACTTTCATAGGCTTTAATGATTCTCATGTAACTTATTTCATTTTTTTTTGTTTTATTGATCCTAAAAATAAAGATTGCAATTAGAGTTAGTCAATAGCTTACATTTACAATTAATAAATAACTTCTCAAAACTCAAAATATAACACACACATTCAGATTCATTTGTGACACGCATGGACTTCCCACCAAACTGTCAAGACTTGTACCTTTCACAATTTGTCCTTCTCATCCTAAGTTTAATAACTGAAAAGGAGATTACACTCCCAAGTATAGATGTTTCTTAAATAGTCCAATTATCATCATATTGGTTCTGGTGGGTTTTCCGAGCTGTGTGGCTGTGGTCTGGAGGATTTTGTTCCTAATGTTTCGCCTGCATTTTGTTAGGAACAAAATCCACCAGACCACGGTCACACAGCCCAGAAAACTCACCAGAACCATTTGAATCCGGCTGTGAAAGCTTTTGACAATACATCATAATATTATTTTTTCCATTCCTTATCTGTAGTTTCTCTTGTCTCCTCTACTCCTCAGCATTTGAAATAAGTTAGTCGCATAACTTATTTCAGATGCTGAGGCAGAGTGTCAAGTGCCCTGCGCAATGCCATGAGTACATCAACTGATGGGATATCCTGCCTAAATCCCATTTGCCAGCAGCTGATATGCACCACTGAGGCTCTGCTCGGCGGGCAAGTTAGACACACTAATCCCATGTTTGATCAGCCTTGACCTAAATGATGTATGATACACATAACTTTAAACACACCTACTGGAACCAGCATTAGGGTTGCTGATTTGATAAAGCCAAATCAGCAAAAAAAAAAAAAGAAAAGACCATGGAAAAAACATTATTCAACTTTTTTTCCCCCACATTTGATGCGGGACAGAGTACAAGGAGCCACAAAAAACCCGAATACAAAAACAAACCAACAAAAAACTCAAAACCCCAAATACCTGTTATGGTTATCAGGTTTTAAAGGGACCCTTCTGCAGGTCTAGTCCCTTTACAATTTTTTTTTTCAAATTGGAGACCCCCCGCCCGCCCTTTTTCTTACTTACCTTAGCTAGGTCTTTCTAGTGGGTTTTCAGGTGGGAGCTGGGGGACTGCTTGAAGCTGACCCCCCTGCATTGTTGAAGGACATAGCTGTAATCTTTCCTGCTCTTTTTATGAAGGACATCTACAAGCAGTCCCCCAAGCTCACACCTGAAAACCCACCAGAAACACCTAGCTAAGGTAAGTAAGAAAAAGGGGGGGTCCCCAATTTGAAAAAAAATTGTAAAGGGCAACAAATAGGAGAGCTTCCTGAAGATTCTCTCCCAGCCAATGGCTGCCATGAATGTCTGCAGGGAGCTGAGCTCCCTGCAAATTTACAGTTTTGCAACTTTGTAGAGGGGGAAAGGGGAAGAAAGCTGCCAGTGGCCAATGAGGTGCATATTACATTAACTGCCAACTCTGCTCCTTAGTTAATCAGACAAGGTTTTTATTACCTGGAATAGTTTCAATTTTCTGTGGGACAGCCGTCTGGTCCATGGGACAGAGGAGAGATGGTGGCTGCGGGGATGGCAGAGGGGGGGTGGCGGCTTCTCTGAAGGGACACGTCCATGCTACCCTCTGACCTTCGGAGGGCAGTGTGGGCGTGTCCCTCCAGCCCTCCAGAGCAGCACTTGAAGGAGAGGTGAGTGGAGGGGACGCAAAAAGCTGCGCCCTCATGCATGGAACCGCCTCCAGTTCAGCCCCTCCATTCACCTTTCCTTCCAGTGCTGCTCTGGAGGGCCGACATCCAATACCTAGGTTTGACCCACAATTTAGGCTCCTAGGGAGACTATGTAGAAGAGAGAAAACTGTACCATCCTGAATTCCATGAAGACATTGTCATATTAAGCAGAGTTACACTCTTCTATGTCCTCTGAAGTCAATGTAATTCTGCTTAGGCTTTTTAGGCATTCTACTTATACTAAACAGATAGCCACAGACTCTATTCCCCTCAGATAAATCAAATAATACACCAGAAGTAAGTTAGGTAAGCAGATACAGATTTACATTTGCATCCAGACTATTGAAAGAAATCCCATGATACTCCTTTGAAAATAATTCTATGTTACAAAAAAGTAGATGAAACTTATTTATTACCTGCCCTCTTCTGTTCTGTTCACGTCAAGTTCCTCTCCATTTTTCCACCAAGATATTTTAAAATGGTGTCTCAAATGTGAGTCGTATTCAGCTTGACATTTAAATTCAACAGAATGTGATTTCAAAATTTGTGGATTCTTAGGCATAATAGAAACTTTTGTAGCATCTAATAGGATAAAAGTTTATAAGTCATTGTCATTTTTCAAATTGTTAACTCTTCAGTATTAAGTATGTAACTCTTCAATGAGTCAAGTGCTTTATATATTTTTTTTGACTTATTGATCCACACAGCAAGATGGTGCCTATTAATTCAGTTTTTCACGGAATACCACTGTTCAAAACCTAATAAATATCAGAAGTCCCATTAAGAGCATTTTCACTTCTACCACTAGAAGAGCTCAAAATTTGGCCTGAATTTCACTTTGGCCAAGTGCCATTGTCAAGTCAGGGATATGCAAAATCTTGAGGAATTCCTTTGGGAAATTTCACTATTCTAATTGAAACCTGTGTTGGTTTCCCTTGACATGCTTCAGAGTTTTTGCTTGCTTTGACTTTAACTGCAGATGAGATTTTGAGTGTAGCTCTAAAGTAACAGGAACTACATCTGCACAAAAACATATGTATCATCACATCCAGAGTAATTTTTTTCTGAATTGCCAGGTCTTGTTTGCAGAGTGAAATACAGTAGATGCATTAAATGTCCTCTGTGGTTTTAATCTCTGACTCTTGTCAGACACACTGTATATGTTCAGTGTACCAGTCCCTGTGGTGCAGTGGTTAAGAGTGGTGGACTCTAATCTGGAGAACCAGGTTTGATTCCCCACTCTTCCACATGAGCAGTAGACTCTTATCTGGTGAACTGGATTTGTTTCCCCACACCTACATATGAAGCCTGCTGGGTGACCTTGGGCCAGTCATAGTTCTCTCTGAACTCTCTCAGTCCCACCTACCTCACAAGGTGTCTGTTATGAGAAGAAAGGAAAGGCATTTGTAAGCCACCTTGAGTCTCCTTACAGGAAAGAATTCAAACTCTTCTTCTTCACATTAATTCATATATTTCCCCTTTGTGCTTGACCAAACAAAATACTCTCAATATGAATATATATTTGGCAATAACTGAATTATTTTGTGAGGGGTTGCACTAATATACATAAGTGCATGTGTTTATCATTAAAACATTGCACAAAAGTTGATGTATTGGCAGTGGACATCTTTCCTGAAAAAGCAAGGATAGATCCTTTGTAGGTCAGTTAAAGTAACTCAAATATCAGGTGTCTGATAAAGTAACTCAAGTATCAGGTGTCTGATTTTCTGGAATCCTCTGGAGATAGATTGCCAGAGTAGACAACACTGAACTATATAGATGTGGAAGACATTCTCTAGTTAATCAGTTCTACTCATATTGTACTGTATCAATGTTGTTGTTGTTCTTTTTCAAAAAAAATGAGCAAGGGACCTGGCATAAATTCAATTACCTGTTGAATTTTGAGCAGAAAAATAATGATGATATATGTTGGCTTGGATTTCTCACATTATTTCAATTAATTGAAGGGATTTCTATAGGAACAGAGCCAATTTTCTCACTTCCCTCTGCCTGCTGTAGCGTAATATGCCTGTCCTCCATCTGGAATGCTACTCCTTAGGGACAAAGAACCCCCAGAATCAGGACAAAGTGAATGTTGGGAGGCCTGAGGTTGTAGCACTTATCACCCTCTCTCCCCTTTTAGTTAGCATTTAGTTTTCATTTTCTTATTAATTACTTTTTACTCTTTTCTGATAACTGTTTTCTCCTTGAGAAATATTTTTTAAAAAAAGAATGGTACTACTTTTTTCTGAATTTGTTGTTCTTTCAATATTTCATATGTTTGAGGGTACGAAGGACATTGGCACAATTTGCTTTTCCTCAACGGCTCAAACCTTTGTGATCTATAAGCGTAGTTAAAAACCAAACTGTTCTAATGTAGACAAAATTTTTGCTAAGCAAAACTTTACTAACACTGAAGATTTTCTTCAGTCCTGCTAAGAAACAGTTACCATAATAAAGTCATCTCGTGCATTAATGTTGCATCTAGACCAACTCGGTCTACATAGAATCAAACTACACTTGCATAAAAAGGGATCAGCAAGGCTCATAAGTATCTAAATGAGGTCTGCATGTATTGTCCAAATTAGTAAAAGGTCTGGGACTAATTTTTAGTTCTGCTAATTAAACTGGTGACTTGATTTACCCCAAGTTGTGCAAACCTGCACACTGTGCAATGGTGATTTGGATCACAATTAAATCTTTTGTTTTTAATGGGGAATTGTGTTTAGTAATGCCTGTGTATGTAATAGAAAAGAGAACAATAGACAGCTAGACCAATACTTTAAGGTACCAAGCATAATACCTTGGATCGACACTACAGTACCCTGTGATTTTCAGTGGGGAATAATATTCAGTCAATAACTGCGTCTTTGCAAGCACACACACACAAACACAAACTGTTCAGCTGCTTTTAATTGAACATGTGCTGGACGGATTAACCATTCTGAGCCCATTTCAGTGAGGGACAGAGATCTAGAAATCGAACGAACAAGCAATAATTTTGAAGAAGCATAAAATATCTGCATGAAAATAGCTGAACACATTCATCATCAAATCTATGTGATCGACATCAGTAAAACACAATCAGAGCTTTCACAGTAACTTCTGCTCATATGAAGTTTTACCTCTGACAGTAAGAGTAGCAATGATAGCACTTTTTCCAACAGAATTTGACACCCAGCAAGAATAAGACGCAGAATCTGTCTTCCTTGTGTCTATGATCTCTAGGGTTCCATTTGGATACCGATAATAAGATGGCATGTCAAGGCTTGATAAGTTGTCTGCCTTTGTCCTGATAAGATAGCAAAGATCACAGGTTATTTCCACCAATGTCTGTGTTTTGAAATGGGATGTTAGAGTTTGTGGGGAAGTAGGAATGCCAGGAAACCCATGATTAGGTCTTATTGTCATTCAACAGACAGTCAATATGGTTCTATATTGTGAATTTACTCAAAGCAGGTTCAACAAATTCTAAACTACTATCCGCACAAGGGACTCTTGGGATCCTTAGCCTTATTACATTGTCCACTGACCCAGATAACTGTCTTCTCACCATAAACATTCTGGGGATTTTAAACTTTCCAGCCATCATATTGTCGAAGGCTTTCAGGGCCAGATTCAACTGGTTGTGGTGGGTTTTCCGGGCTGTGTGGCCGTGGCCTGGTGGATCTTGTTCCTAACATTTTTCCTGCATCAGTGGCTGGCATCTTCAGAGGTGTATCACAGAGGGAAGTCTGTTACACACTGTTGTAGTGTGATGGGGGCCTTGGGAGGTCTGGTGGGATAGCACTTGGAGAACTAATGCCCTCATAAGCTTCATATTGGTCATGAGTCCATTTCCAAGGCTGAGACTCACAGTAAGTAATCCAAATTCTATGTTTTATTGCCAGTAAGCCATAATACAATTGGTGATGAGATTGCCCAGAGTTCCCACACTCTTTCTGAAGATTAGTTACTGCCACTTGCTGCTTCCTCAGGCCTCACCTTTCTCTCTCAACCTAGGACCACCACCTATCCAAGTTTGCTTCATTAAGATCCCGACCTAATAACCAGGAATGCCCATCTTGTTTGTGGCCCCATCCCTCAGGCCAGCGGCTCCAGTTCCATCTAAGCCTTTGGGGTGTGCCCTTGTTATCCAAAATGGTAGGGTTTGTCCCTTTTAGGATGGGGAATTAGCAAGGTCAGACCTTGAATTGCGGGGGTGGGGGGGGTGAGATTTCTGCCACCAATGTTTACTGGGGTCTTTCTGCTCAGAAAACCAAAGGAGAGCAGAAATAAAGTTTAGCATTTTTAATTAAGAAAATAAAATAATAAAAGTCACACACACATAAATGATAACAATACCAGCGCACAGAGAATCCAGAAGATTCCTAGGGTTTAGAAAGAGGTGAGGGGATAGGTTTGGAAAAGAATAGGGTAATTGCGGGGAGGGTACCTATCCTGAAGAGGAAAGCATTCAAAAGTGCAGAGTCCAACATCAGCATTGAATTCCAAGGAGAAGGGGTTGAAGCAGTGCTGGGCACAGTGTAAGTAGAGCAGAACAGGTTTTTGTAGTGTCACAGTCAGCCTGCTCATTTATTTAATCAATATTTAATATTTCATAACATTTTTAAAAATATTTACTTTATCTATGTATTTATCAGATGCTCTCAATAAGCAGTCTTTCAAAGGAAATTCCACTCCTTCATTCATTTGGACTTATTTTCATCAGCTAGGGACTTTGTGTATCCAAATTACAAACTTGGATACAACCCTGCAACCGTAACTACTTCTGTCTCTAAAAATCTTCCATAACTCATCTTGATTCATGTTTTTCATGTCTACAGTTCTTCCATAAAGAGAAACAGTATTAGCCTTAAATTTATCCAAGTTTTTTTTTTAAAAAAACACAGGGATATAAATGGATATTTCCCAAAGCAGTTCCGATTTATGGAGACCTTGTTACCGTGTTTCCCCGAAAATAAGACAGTGTCTTATATTAATTTTTGCTCCCAAAGATGCGCTATGTCTTATTTTCAGGGGATGTCTTATTTTTCTGTGTTCTGTTCGTCAGGCATGCTTCCAAACAAAAACTTTGCTACGTCTTACTTTCGGGGGATGCCTCATATTTTGCACTTCAGCAAAACCTCTACTACGTCTTATTTTCAGGGGATGTCTTATATTTGGGGAAACAGAGTACTTGTGAAAAAAATGCCACTGTTACACAATGGCAAAAATACTATTGTTCCATGTTCCCTGCAGTGAAATTTTCTTTCCTCATCCCACTGTGTTAGAAATACGCAAGGATAAAAATAATTTGTTCTATTCATCAGCTTGATGCTTTCAGTGAGTCCTTGAATTATAAAAGCCTGTATTCAAGCTTGCCACATTATCACATCATGCATCATTAGGTAATGTTATGATCCTGTAACTACATTGGTTGTGTAGACCCACACAATGTTATTTACTTAAGTTTAATTATAACATTACATTACAGTGACACATGTGATTTTTTTCTCTGTCTCATTTGAATTCTATCTGAATTGTTATTAGTTCAGGCTCATTGTGGAGCTGAGGCAAAAGGGTAGGAACTTGGAGGCAGATGTTGCATACTGCACAATAATGCTCTCACAATAAATATAACATAAATACAATAATTTCATGAACATCTTGTGTGCCCATGTGATCTCATATCCTTACTGGGTCCTACTATTTCCTATTTTCCCTTTCCTCCCCTTTTTATCCCCAGAACTACTCAGTGACCAGGGGTAGACAGGGAATGATGATGAAGAAGAGTTTGATTTATATCCCCCCGTTCTGTCCTGCAAGGAGACTCAAAAGGGCTGACAATCTCCTTTTCCTCCCCACACAACCAACACCCTGTCAGGTAGGTGGGGCTGAGAGAGCTCAGAAGAACTGTGACTAGCCCAAGGTCACCCAGCTGGCGTGTGTGCGAGTGCACAGGCTAATCTGAATCCCCCAGATAAGCCTCTACAGCTCAAGCGGCAGAGCGGGGAATCAAACCCAGTTCCTCCAGATTAGAGTACACCTGGTCTTAACCACTACCCCACTGCTGCTCTGGGAAAACCCTTGGGAAGAGCTTCTCCCCCAGCTTGCCCTGGTCCTGGCCCAGGCCCTAAAGGAGGGAGAGAAGAGGAAGGGATAGTCTCTCTTCACTTGCCCTCCCAAAGAGAGGATGGAAGGAAAGAAGAAAAAGCAGCCTGCCTAACCAAATGACCAAATGCTGCTTTCATCACCTTTCCTTGCAAACACCTGCTGTACCAAACATTCCCTTCCAGTCTGTTCTCCCCAGCTTACCTGCTGTTCTCTAGCCCTTACCCGTTGTGCAGGCAAATCTACCTCCAGGTCCCCTCTGTGCTGCCTAGCTGCCCAGATGTCTGCCCCTTCTTGTACCAATAAGAATAATGGACATGAAACAACCATAATGAAACAACCAAATAATGAAACAGTCCCTTCTGGACTTAATAACAAAATGAAAGAAATGGAACAAACTCCCATGCATATGTCTAAAAGAATCCCTACGGGGGAGCAGAGTTCTTCTCAAAAATAACATTTGCTTTTCATTAACCTAGCTAAATTTTACCAGAGGAGGAAAAGTCTCTTGGCAAATTGAGCTCTGTTGATCTTTGCCTTCCTAAAAGAAAAGAAACCAGCTCATGGTTACCATTTCCACTGCAATCCAACAATGAGTGGCTTCATTAACCCTCTATCATTAAAATCATTTCAGATCTCTAAACATATTCATACTCATTTTACTGTCGTCTTATCAATCGTCATTTTGAATAATGCAACTGATACCTTTGGTCATAACTTTTTTAAAAGGATGTTTTATAAGTTTGTAATGACCAATAAAAAAGAGAAAAAAAACCTTGGTGTAAATGTACCCATCTTACCAAGTAACATCTGGAGTAGGAACAGCAAAAAACTGACAGTGCAGGTAACTTCTATGACCAACAACAGAAACATACTCTTCGCCATCTGGAGTTAGCAGTTCTGGTGTAATGTCTGAAAATGAATACACAGATTGGCACCAACGATGGAACTACACATTTTAGAAATACCTCTTATCTTATGGCAAGCCACAACATCAGTTATTTAAAAATCCAAAAAAAAGTGAGGTACAAAAGCGATGGCAAGACTTGCTGACATAACTGTCTACACGTTGCTCTCTATCTATTAAAAAAAAACAGTGCAGTGCTGCCATCTTGAAGAGGCTAAAGGAAGAATGTTCTTGTTGCCCTGTCATTGGCCACAGAAAGAAGAGTTGTTGTGAAGGTGCATTTTCTCTTTCCCAGGAAGAAATTCCATATTTTTGGAGTAAGTGAAGGGCAGTGGCAATTTTTGAAGACGTCAAGGCTGTGTGGTAATCAAAGGTGAAGGGGATTTAAGACTTTTGTTAAATGTCTTCATGAAATGAAGGCAGAGTTCTGTGGCCTATAGCTTAACATCATGAATGGCTGGTACTGCTCAGGATGGACTGTCGATGTCACAGCCAGCACCAAAACAAGCCATTCAGCAGTCTCATCAACATACAGCCTAAGGTAGCAATTCTGCCCCTTTTTGCTGCTCTGTGTATCCTCAAGAAATGGCTCCTCTTCTCCTTGACTGCCATTAAGCAGCAGGTTTCTCAAATGAATCAAATGAACTGCTTTTTCTTGATTAACATAAACCAATATCTGTGTTAGCCACTCAGACTCAAAAACAAGCAAGTCAATAAACATAAAGAAATTGGATGGCCTTTGGCTGGGAAAGGGCAGGTTAGCAAATTTAATAAAATAAATAAAATAAAATGGAGTCACATGGAAATTCCTCTCAGGACATTTTTGCACGGCACAATTGCACTTGGGTGGTCCCAGAATCTTATGTACCGGGTCAATTTTGCCCCATATTTGTGCTTCTGCGGACCACAATGCTCCAGGATTTTTTCATTTCACCCATGATCTATTCCGTGCATGCGTGGACAACCTCTGTTTTCCCACATTCTGATGGGCTGCTGGTTGTGTCGTACAAATGGTGTCGTTCTCCCCAGTTCCCCCATTCACTTTCATGGAGGGAGAAACCATGGATTTAGAAAGAAAAGGGAGGGAAGGGGGAATTACGAGCAACGAAAGGACAGGAGGAGGAAAGTGTGTGAGTGGGAGGTGGCAATGGCTGTTCCTGCAGATGCCTCATTGCCACATTCCTGAGAGGGGGAGATACTATTTCCCACACAAGGGAGAGATAGCATTCCCTCTCCATTACAGGAGGACATGGCATTCCTCTACCAATGGAAGGGGGATACAGATGACACCAAAATAGGAGGGGTAGCTAATACCCCAGAGGACAGAGTCAGAATTCAAAATGACCTGGACAGATTAGAGAGCTGGGCCAAAACAAACAAAATGAATTTCAACAGAGATAAATGTAAGATACTACACTTAGGCAGAAAAAAAATGAAATGCACAGATATAGGATGGGTGACACCTGGCTTGACAACGATACATGTGAAAGGGATCCGGGAGTCTTAATAGACCACAAACTGAACATGAGTCAGCAGTGAGATGCGGCGGCCAAGAAAGCCAATGTGATTCTGAGTTGTATCAATAGGAGTACAGTGTCAAGATCGAGGGATGTAATTGTACCTCTCTATTCTACATTGGTTAGACTTCACCTGGAATATTGTGTACAGTTCTGGGCACAGAAATTCAAGAAGGATATTGACAAGCTGTAATGGTTCCAGAGGAGGGCAACCAAAATGGTAAAAGGCCTGGAATCCATCCCCTACAAGGAGAGACTTAGGGAGCTGGGCGTGTTTAGTTTGGTGAAAAGAAGGTTAAGAGGTGACATGATAGCCAAGTTTAGATATTTGAAGGGATGTCATGTTGGTGAGGAAGCAAGCTTGTTTTCTGCTGCTCCAAAGACTAGAACTAGGAGAAATGGGTTCAAGGTGAGGGAACAGAGATTACACCTAAACATCAGGAAAAACTTCCTGACAATAAGGGCTGTTTGACAGCATAATGCACTACTTTGGAATGTGGTGGAGACTTTTTCTTTGGAGGTTTTTAAGCAGAGGCTGGACTGCCATCTGTCAGGAGTGCTTTGGTTGTGTGTTCCTGCATTACAGGGGGTTGGACTTGAGGTCTCTTCTTTCTATGACTCTATGAAATTACAAATCAAAGATTTGCTTTTCGTTAGTCTGATACTCTGTAGCATAATATATTCTACTTCTGGGTCCAGTTACGCCATTTTATCTGGCCTTTTTTTCGGTTCCACTGAAATTAAAACAACCAGAGAAACTATTCTTCAGGAGATGGTTTTAACAAGCAACAGCAACTTACTGAGGACATCCACGTTAGCAGTGGCAAGGATTGTTCCATGCTTGTTGGTAGCTTCACATTGGTACACTGCGCTGTCTTGCAGCTGTAGTTGGGTAATACTGATCTCCCTTGTTGTAATCATACCCCTGCTGGGTTTCATATCTGCAAATGTCGAAAACACATTGACAGGCTAAGAAATGACTTGTGCAAATTCCTTACATTTCTAATTTGAAACTATTAAATAGGGGCCATTGCTGTGAAGAATGTCCCTAGTCTACTGTCTAAAAAAGGAAGAATCTTATAACACCTGTTCACAGTGTTGACAACTCTAATTTGTGAAATTTCTCAGAATTTGGAAGTGATAACTGGAAAGGAGAAAAAGAAGAAGAGTTTGGATTCATATCCTGCCTTTTCTCTCCTATAAGGAGTCTCAAAGTAGCTTACAAACTCTTTGTTTCTTCCACAAACAACTTGTGAGGTAGGTGGGGCTGAGAGAGTTCTGAAAGAACTGTGACTGACCCAAGGCCATCCAGCAGGCTTCATGTGTATGAGCAGGGAAACAATTCCAGTTCACCAGATAAGGGTCCACCACTCATGTGGAGGAGTGGGAAATCAAACCTGGTTCTCCAGATTAGAGTCCACCTGCTCTTAATCACGACACCAGGGTAGCTTTCAGCAGGGATGTGATACCATAGAGTTTGATCTCCAAAGTTGCTATTTCTTCCAGGGAACTGAACTCTGAAATCTGGAGAAACATTTTATTTTCAAGAGTATTCCATGCCCCACTTTGATGTGGGTAATGTTACTCTATTCAGAGCATCTTCATGACACCATCTTGTCTATTCTTCTCTGTGTTTTTGTACGTGCGAACATGCACCTCCCTCATTTTATTATGATGTGTGCTTTGAGTGTGGGCCCCTTCCGCACATGCAGAATAATGCAGTTTCTATCCACTTTCAATGTACTTTGAAGCTGGATTTTATTGTGCGGAATAGCAACATCCACTTGGAAACAATTGTGAAAGTGGATTGAAAGTGCATTGTTCTGCATGTGCAGCAGGGGTCTCAGTCTCCACTAAGGCAGTGATCTGTCAACTCAGGCTGTCCCATCTTCCTCCAGCTTATTTCCTTACTGTTCTTATCAGATAGTTCAGGGAATGGCAGACAGTCAGCACTGCACTTAGTCTCTGCCTTGCTTTTGTATCAGCCTTGCAAGCAAGCAGGTCCCTCTCTACAAGACATAAGGAATGGGTTTTGCCTTTTTAAATCTGGTCCATCCTTAACAGTGCACTAGTTCATTGGGCTGGGAACTCGCTCTGATTAATCAATGAACCATAAGAACCAATGGACAATGCATGTCAACTTTCCCAGGGAGGAAGGAGGGGTACAGAAAAAAGGACCAACCAGAGATGTTTTGGTTGAGAAATTTGACATCTATCAAGGCCCAAATCCACTAGCTAGTATCTGCTTAAAACTTCATATATACTCCGCTTCAGAATCAGGATAATACAATAGAATGAGTATATTAAATGTGAATCCTGAACAAGAATAATAACCACTAAACAAAAACTAAATAAAAAACACACCCAAGCCATGCAGGTTATGTAAACCATTTTCAAGAAAGATAGAAGTTAAGATTTTTTTGCCCTGTGGTTTATTGACAAGAAGCATTTACATTGGTTGATTCGCTTTTAAAGAGAAGTATCCAAATAATACTCTTCCTTTTCATATGTTTATTTAGTGCTTTCATACTATACGTTTGATACTACATGTTTGCATCCTTATGCTTACCACCAAGAGGCAAACCGTTCCGTCTCCACTTTATAGTTGGCTCAGGATTTCCAATAGCTTTACACAATAATACAAGATTTTCACCGATACTGTAAACTCTACTTTGTGGCTTCTCTACCCAAGAAGGTGGCTCTGTTGAGAGAGAAACAAAATCAGCTGTAAGTGAGAAACAAGTGTGCAGTGATATTATTATCATTACATTTTTGTTTTACAAAGCAACTAGTTTTTTTTAAAAGTAAAAGATTATTCGTTGCCTGTAGTCTCTCTCTCTCACCCACACACACACATGCTCGCATGTGTGTTTGCATGTGTGTATTTATGTACATATATACCTCCCACCTTTCCTTTTGTCTCGAGTTTAAAGTCTTCCTTCAGTCTTCCTCTAACTTTACAGGTTTTTCCATTGGAGAAAGACCCACTTTTGTTAGAGGAAGATCCACGTAAGTTGGAAGGAGGCTACTTGGAGGATGGTTGGATTCACCCCAAAATGACAACCAAGAGGAATGGGGGGGGGGGGAATCAATAAAAAGGAATATTTAAAAATTAATCATAAAACAAGAATGATTACTAGTGATGTAATTGACTTAATAATGGCAAGCAAAGCTCTGCACACACTCCCTGTTCACATCCCTCATTCAGTGGGGCAACAGGGGAAGAATAGGAGAGGACAATTTCACTGCATCAAGTGATTATCTAGGAATTCCCTAATCTCTATGGTCTTTTCCTAAAGCATCACTCACTGTGGTGACATCACTTCCAGATATTCATATTTGGAGACAGTATAAACCACTGAATACTAGTGCTAGAAGTCAACATCAGAGGAAGGCCTTGGCATCTATGCCCTCTTGTTGGCCCTCAATAGTAACTAACTGGTTACTGTGTGAGACAGAATGCTGGACCATTGGTGTGATCCAGCAGGGCTTTTCTAATGTTCTCATGTTCTTGCAAATTGAATAGAAAGGCCAAAAGAACCAGAATTTCCATCTACTCCAGTAATCCAATAAGTTCTTCGTATGAGCAAACTGCCTCAGAGCTGTCTACAGCGTGATAAATCTTGCCAACTGCACTTGAGAAATATTGCCAAAAGCCCGGAGAATGTGATGCCCCTTTAATAGTCACTTGCTATGAGACAATGGACAAGTGAAGTAACATCACTGGGTAAATAACATCCCATTACACCTCTGTAAAAGGGACACTTTTCTTGGGCCCCTTCCGCACACGCAAAATAATGAGTTTTCAAACCACTTTCACAACTGTTTGCAAGTGGATTTTGCTGTTCCGCACAGCTTCAAAGAGCACTGAAAGCAGTTTGAAAGTGCATTATTCTGCATGTGCGGAATGAGCCTCAGTGTTGCTGAAGACACTAATGCTCATGTACAAATGCATTAAAAATGCTGCTAGTTGTAAATTAGTAATAAATAATCAATATAGACATAACTCAACTCAACATAAATGGGCACTGCAAGAAAGTTCAGTTCAATTTGAGAGAACAGGATTAGTGAGGACTGTGGAATCATTGCAAATTACTAAAGCCAGAATCAAGGAATTTGGAAACCTCACTAAAAGATTGCATTGAGGAGAGTGTTAAGAACAATGGGATGTATAAGGAGAAGTAAAGAGGAAGTGACTGCAGTGTCAAATATAATGAAGAGCCTTAAAAATTAAGCTAGAAAAAACATAAGGCATAGAGACAGGAAAATGTGGCCAATGGAGATAAATATGGAGAAGTGATATACATGTAGTGATGCTTTTACCTCACTTTGCCAGCAGATGGCAAACTCAGATAATTTCAGAAAGGAAAAACTGGACAATGAAAGCCTGTGGGGTTTTTGTTTGTTTGTTTAATAAAAGGTGGTTGTTTCATTTTCAGCTCTGGTTTTACACCATCCAACACCATATGAGAAATCCTATTATTCACACTTCAAATACAAAAGGCAAAATTATCTATATTTGCAACTACGCTGGAACGACAGCCATATGTAGGCTGATATTTGCAGTGATCTTCAAGATTCTAATTCTGAGCTGTCTAAAGGCAGAGATAATAAGAGGTGGGGAGTGGGGACGGGGGGTTGACTTGGCATAGTATCCCACAGACATATTTGTGTAAGTTTGCAACTGAGTGTCCTTAAACTGCAATCCAAATAATGGTTTGGTCGAACTAGAATTCTCAAATGGGGTATAGAGCGTCCAGTATTATTTTCAACACCCCCTATCCACATAGTCCCCAGTCCTTAAAAATGGATGTGATTTGAATATGAGTATAGGGATACACTAAGCTTTATTTGAATCTCACCCAGTAGACCAGAAAATAGAACAGGAGGAGGTCTGATATCACAGAATTAAGCCTATCTGAATATCTTTCCGTAAAATGTTTAATCTTCCTAAAATAGTAATTGAAGCAATTGTTTTGTTTAAAAAAGGAGTAGAATTTCCATGGTATCTGCCAAGTACAGGGCAAGCAGCAATGGCTCTAAGCAATAGTAAGGCCACTTTGGTTAAGTATCATGTTGTGGACAAGAAAAGTAGTGGAAACATGGCAGCCAGCATATAAGGTTTTGAAATCCCATCCCTTGCAAACAGACAGGGATCTGTTTGGACATCTGTTGTAGAGGACTGTCCCCTAAATTAAGAATGATCAGGTAGTTACTTGTTAGCCCATTTATTATCTTCCAAGTTAGCTAAAATTCTACTGTAGATAGATGCTTCTCCTTTTTCATTATTCTAGGTGTCTATGCTTTTGGATAGTTTAATGTTGGCAATAATTCAAAGGGAAAAAAAGCACCATTAAGAAACAGTCCATATTTTAGATCTGTACATTTGTGTGCATGTGGGAAGGGGGGGGGGAGGAGCAGCTCAAGGGTGTAAAATATAAGAGGATTAATCTTAAGAACAGTGAGGATTCTTAGTTTATCTGATATATAGAAAGCTTCCCGTTAACCATCACCCTGTCTTGTATATCTGCACAAGGGCCAGGCACTAATAGGGTTCTTACTACATGAAAGGCATGCTGCTATCGATTTCAGTAGGACTAAACCACCTGCAGTTAAAAATGCTCCAGTTTAGTCAGAGTCGAGATTCCTGCCCAAACTTCAACAACTTTCCACATGGTGGTTTCAGAGCTGCTGAAGTCATCCTTAAGGATCACTTGCCTGACAACTGCAACTGTGCATATATGCATCTGTAAGAGTGCCACGAAAACCCAATGTTTCAGTGCAAACTCATGAGTGCGAAAATGTGGCACTCCTGGGTTGGGCTCTGTGTAATGGATGAAATGGTCCACAGTTTGTCATATAAACTTAAAAGAAATTCATTAAGGGAGGCTGTCAGCAGCCCTGTTGCTTCCCTGTCATGTGTGATGCAAACTGAATCATCATTGGCAGGAAGCACCCTGCTGGATCACACCGTGTGGAAAGTCCTATTGCTGTTGTTCTATTGTGTTACAGCCTCCCAGCAATAGAGATACCACACAAGCCCATCCCGTTACCCTTGTTGCAGCCTATTGAAGCTGGGCTCCCAGTTGGTAGCCGACAGTCCCTTCTCCTTCCCCTCCAGGCAGAGGGATAGCTAGGGAAAATGGAGCCCAGTGCAAAACCTGAGGTTTGCACCCCCCATGGGCGCCCGCTGTGATGCTGAAATCCACCCCCAAACAGCATAACTTTCAATGGTGTTTAAATTAGGGAGCCCAGATTCTCCTTTTAAATCCATCTTAAAGGGTTTTAACTGGGGTCCCCAGTTAAAAAAACACTGAAAGGGATGCTGTTTTGGGGTGAATTATCCCCCACCCTGAAACAGCATCGCTTTCAATGTTTAATCTGGGGACCTCAGATTCTCCCTTTAAATCTATGCTGAAAGGGTTGGATTCAAAAGGAGAATCTGGGGAAATTTTGGGGGTGCCTGCTGTCAGGGGTGCAGTTGTTAAGCTAGCAGCACCAAACTTCCAGTGTATCGTTAGGAGACTCTCCTGATGAAACCTCACAGGTTTGGTGAAGTTTGGTTCAGGGGGTCCAAAGTTATGGACCTTCAAAGTTGTTGCCCCATCTTCTACTAGCTCCTATTGGAAACAATGGGGGATGGGGCACCCCTTTTGGGAGTCCATAACTCTGGACCCTCTGAGCCAACCTTTATGAAACCTGGGTGGTGTCAGAAGGAGACTATCCTGATGATACCACCTAGGTTTAATGAAGTTTGGTTCAGGGAGTCCAAAGATACGGACCCTCAAAAAGGTAGCTCAATCTACTATTAGCTCCCATTGGAAACAATGGGGGGATGGGGCACCCCTTTGGGGGTCCATAACTTTGGACTCCCTGACCCAAACATCACAAAGCTTGGCTGGTATCCAAATCAGGAGTGTCACCTGATGATAGCCTGAAATTTTGGTGCTGCTAGCCTAAAAATGCACCCCCTGAAGGCCAAAAACCGAAAAAAACACTTTAAAATACAAAAAACCCACAAACGGGGGTGCGGAGCTTTGGACACTTTCAATGTTGAACCCAAGAACCCCCCTCCTCCTTACCAACGTCCTTGAATACTGGGTGCTTTACACAACATGATCTGTCCTATAAAATAACCAGCAATAACAAAATCGTGTCTCTGAATGCTTAAAAACACAAATAAGCTGGTCTACACTGTGTTACTAGAAAGTCACTAGAAAGTCACTGAACTATGCATCACACAAAGTTTTGCATATCTTTCTAAATGTTATATTCCCTGCACTCCCAAAGTTTTTTCCCCATAGCAAAACAAATCTCCCAAGTAATTATTTTTCCCTGCAGCTTATATGGAGATTTTAAGGGAAATTTTAATGGCTATTAGTTGTCCCATCCATCTGCTGTTGCTCATTTGACAAAATATTTGGGTAAATTTCATCAGACTCCATGTAACTGTTAATTTGGCCTTCAGATAACCTAAGTGTGTTTGAGAACACTCTTGTAACTAATGTAACAATTATCCAAAATGTTTACCAATTCATTGGTCCACATTCCACATAGCACAAAAAAGATGTCCTTGGGACATGTTAAAAAGAGGTGACTGCACCTTTTCACTTCACACACCTGAAATAAGATGTCAGGGGGACATCTTAAAAAGAAGTGGGTGCTTCCCAGACAGCAAACGCATCAGAAGGGAAAAGAGGCTGGGTTTTTTTCTGTGCAGTAAGAAAAAACCAAGTTGGTTCACGGATGGCAGATCAACCCAATGCTTTTCAATAGTCACTAGACCCATCTTCCAAGCAGCTAAGATTCTCTTATGTGAGAATAGCGTCTAAAAAAAAGATAGAGTCTAAAAAAAACCCCACCCCTATATATTGCCAGAATCAGTAGAACTAGCTGAGTATAACTATCTACTTTTGGGGCTGAAAAGGAACCTGTTACCCAAAGTGGTGGGAGTTTCTCCCTTTTAAAGAGGAGAATTAGTGAGAGAAGACTTTTGGCTTAGCAAAAGGTTAGGCAAGCTCAAGATCTTGCTTGCCTGGGTTTTACAAAAGTCAGCTTTTGTAAGAAACTCCACAGGAGAGTGAATAAAAGTTTAACAATTTTATTAAGGGATAATGGGAATACACAAACACACAATAATCCAAACAGCAAAACACACACACAGGTCTAAGATATAAGCAGTTGTGAGGAGATAGATCTGGAATAGATGAGGGAGTTGGGGAAGTAAGGGTTATAGTCACCAGATCTTGGAACAGAATGGTTCAATGAACAGAACTGAGCAACCCCCACTTAGCTCTAGAAGAACAAAATGTTGTAGAACAATATCACAGACAGAGAGGTGTCCAGAGATATAGAACAAGGGCAACTGAGCGAGGGAGCTTCTTATAGGAAAAAAAAGACCGTCAGAGTTATGCAGTGTAATCCTTAATTTCCCAGTACAAAGAGAAGTCCTGCCTTTCTAGGAAACAACAAGAGACAGACATCAACTTTAATGATTGGGTCATTAATTTAATCAGTTGAGGCATCAGCCTGATGTTCCAAGCTCAGGAGGAAGGGGGAATGTAGCTGATGAAATTACAGCTATAGAACAAGGACAGTGGTCATTAGAGAGATTAGTCAGGGAAAGAACCATTGAGTTAATACAACACTGGGCAGGAACTCTTGGGGCAAACACATTAGCATGTCCTTTGACTTTGCAGGAGTGTATAGTCCAATGGGAACTCTCTTCAGGGCAGGGTCACTGTGCTCTCCTAATCGTTTCAAGAAGGGTGTCAGAAAGGCACTAAGCAAAACTGATTTGGGGAGGGCAATTCCAGAGAAGTTTTTACTTTCTGTATATCCTTGTGGATACACTGAACCAATGCAGAGAATGGCCTCCCCATTTTGGCACTGCATTGCTAGGCTTGCAGAAAGGCATTACTGTCTTAAAACAGAGCAACACCCCCCCCCCACACACACACACACATATACACACAAACGCCATGAGTCAGTCTGGCAACACACCCAGAATCAGAACCTGCAGAACAAATGTCCTGGGGCAACCTTCAGCAAATGGAAGCACGGAGAATGCTTTCAGCTGCACACAAAACGTCAGGCACAAGCTGAGGGTGAAACTGACCAGAGAGCAAAACTGTTGGGCAGAAAACATAAGACACCTTCTGAGCTCTGCATTCTGCACAGCCAGGCAGGAGACGTTTTACAAGCGGCTTGGGAGAAAAGGTGCACTTTGAAGCTTTTTTAAAAGTCTTGAGCAGAAATAAGGCATCTTAAGGACTAGTGCCTTCCCAGGATGCTGCTTATTGAGTCCTCTGGACATCTTGTCTCAACTGGAATGGACCATTATAGACTGGAATGGACCATTATAGACTGTCTCAACTGGAATAGACATTATAGACCATTATAGACTGGAATGGACCATTATAGACTGTCTCAACTGGAATGGACCATTTATAGGTCCACCTGGGTGGAACAACCTTTAGCTGGCTTGTCTTTTTTGCACCCTTTTTTCTTGACAGGCACAAGGTAGCTTACACAATAAATTAGCAGATAAAAATATGTGATGGTACGTTAAAGAAGGTGCCATAGAGGGGAAGGAAGTGGGAAAGAAAGAAGGGAAAAGAAAAGGGAAAGAGGGAAAGAGGGGCCAGCTATGATAGAATGCTTTTGCTGCCCTCAACTGAAGGTCTGGTGAAACAGAACAGTTACAGGCCCTGCAAAACTGTGATAGGTCCCTCAGGACTTGAGTCTCATATGACAGAGTGTTCCATCAGGCTGGATCCAGAGCCAAAAAAGCTCTTACCCTGGCTGAGGACAGCTGGATATCATTCAGGCCACAGATCACCAACGAGTAGTTATCCATAGAGCAAAAGGCTCTCTGTCAAGGTTCTGTCTTTGTACTAAGGTAACCATTGATATTTGATCTGTATTTTGTCTGACCTGTACTGTCCTGACTTAGACTTATGACTTTCTTACTGCTTCTATACAACTAGGCCTCCCCTGGCCGGAGTCTGGCAAGCCAGCATCCTGGGAAAGAATAATTATGGTATATCTTGTCTCTGGGCTGCCAGCCAGGTGACTCACTGCAGTTATCAGCTACTGATAAAACAACCTTGGTACTGTCCATAACTGAAAATAACTTTTGCCAGATGTTCTGCTCTAGGAAAGCAGTAGTGAGGAATTGACTACAATAAATGTGTATCAACCAGCCAGGTTCCCCAGAACTGGCTTCTTCATGTCTATACACCCTCTGTGTATCCACAATACAGACTACTGAGCAATACACCAGAGTCTAATTATTGACAAGATTCAGAGATCTAACGTTAAGACAGTTCTGTCCATAATCCTCTCTCCATGGCATTGACAAACAAGATGGATGGTGACATGAGCGGGGATGACAAAGATGACCAGAACGGTGTGGCTGGCTCGAATGGCATAACACCAGCACCTGGGGATGCAGGCACCAGAGATGGACAGACGGAGGTGGCCTCAATCCAGGTGGATGATACCCTGGCAGGATCTTAAACTTGGGAGCCGCTACTACATAACCTCTCTCACCGAGCCTCCTGGGCAGGAGCCAAACTGAGAACCAGAATGGACGACATGGAGGGGAGGAGCTAGTGGAGATCGAGTGGAGGGACCCACTATATATCAGCAAGTGTCAAGCAGGAGAGACAGTGCTCCTCCGATGGAGTCAAGATGAATTGCACCTCTGGCACCTACAGCAGGAGCTGGTGTATCTATGCACAGCTCCTGCGCCACCAACACCAGCAGGAGAGCTGGCATCACCTGGGGTCAGAATGGTCACCCAAGTTGTACAACTGCCGGACGGGCCAGCAGCCCTGGTGCCCCAAGCACTGAAGAAGGGGAGCAACAAAGAAAGGAACTAAAAGCAATCTTCAATGGGGGTCCCGAGAAGCTCCCCTACTTCCTTGTTCAAGTGGGGTTCTACATGAAAATGATGATGGAGGTGTTTGAATTCAATACGGAGCAGGTCTATGAAGTCGGTGCCCTTCTGGAGGGAAAAGCAGCTGCCTGGCTCGTGCGGCTTTTCGAAGAGCAAGCCCCGGAATTACAGGATTTCAACCAGTTCAAAACTGCATAGGTTTTGCATGTAAGCAAGCCTAAGGCTGACATTAAAAATACATTACGTTTTTGGCATGTCAGCGTGAGAGATACCATGGATATTGAGGTTCTGACTTACATATTACTGACAGGAAAGAGATGGACAGGATGGAAAGGGAGTAACTGTCTGCAGAGTCAGTCCTTTTGCCTCCAGCTTTAAATTTGTATTTCATCTCTGTTCTTCAGGGAAGAAAGAAGGAGCTTAACCTGCTGGTAACTTGACTGTAACTCCATTGGAATCAATTATAGCCAGTGAGGTCAGCGGAGCTAAGTTCACTTACACCAAATGAGCACCAGGCCCTTAGCGTGTGATAGAGTGGGAATGAGCATGTCAGCCTATGATTAATGGCACCAGCATTTTGCAGCCTAGAAGCTCGAGAAGAGAAAAGGATGCAGACCAAGGTTTTGCTCCGGCCTTTGGAATGTGGGGAAATTCCTGGAAAATAAGCAGGCTTGCAATTGATGGCTTTGACCCCCATAGCTTAAGAAGCACCATTTAGGAGATTTAAATATATTTGTGTGGCTCCGTTTTCGGTACCTGTGAGGATATGGAGAGTGACTGCATTTGCATCCGGGGCTCTTAATGAACACCGGCAATAATTGTGTGCTTGGATCTGTGACCGCTATTCTGACCAGCTTAATTGCTGAGACTCCACCTGCATTTGATTGCTTTCTGCAGCTCCTGCAGTTCTTTAAAAGGCTTCCGTTGATCAGTCAAGAAACCCACAGCCAGATTGTTAAGATATTTAGAGACTGCAGAGACATTCCGAGCCATCTGGAAAGATTTCTAAGAGTCAGCAATTTGCAGTACAGTAGCAGTTCCATGCCCTATTCCGTCTCCGCCTCTCCCCCCAACTAGGTGAGCACAACCAGATTCCCCCCCCTCTTTTCAGTTTCTGAAGAAGCCCAGTATCACCAATGCAGGTTTGTCACAAAAAAGTGACCTTGCAATTTAAATGGTAACGAGAAAATGAAGCATAAATATTTGAAGTGCTTATTTCCTCTCTGGATTCCCCTGGATACAAAGGAAATGAGAAGGCAGGAATAAATATTAAACTCCAGCTGGAGACAGATGTGTTCAGTTTAATGCTCTCTGTGCTCATTTCTCTCTGTAACGTGGATAACCTTAGCATACAACATTGTCATTAACTGGAAGTTTTAAGAAAAAGATTTGACTACACTTATATTATCTTAGGCTGATTCCGCATGGGCCAAAAACAGCGGTGTGAAAATGGTGTGAAAACAGTATAAACCCTTTTACACCATTTTAAACCCTTTTACACCATTTTCACACTGCTGTTTTTGGCCCATGAGGAATCAGCCTTAGTGTCATCTCACTCATCACAGCACTTTGTAGAACAGAAAGCATAATGTATCTGGGGAAGATAGTATTCATGCGGTCCTATGGTGCAGGCCTATGCGGAGAGATACCCAGTGTTGTCTATTTCACCTGTATGTCAGGAGAAGCTTTTCAATTAGGAACTAGTGGAGCTGATGCACATTTAACAAGAGAAGTCAAAAAGCAAACTTCCTTTTCTCAAAAAGCTCATATCATCTGGCTGGTGTGAGTTTTCTAGGCTGTGTGGCCATGGTCTGGCAGTTTTTGCTCCTAACGTTTCACCCACACCTGTGGCTGGCATCTTCAAAAGCATGACATATGTGTGAGAATGTGTTCTGGAGAGAAACACATCTCATCATGACATGCCACTGAATGCCAGCTACAAATGTGGGTAAAACGTTAGGAGCAAAAACTATCAGACCACAGCCACACAGCCCAGAAAACCCACAACAGCCAGATGATTCTGGCCATGAAAGCCTTTGACAATACAACTCACATAATCTTGGAGCCAAATCAAAAGGGACGGCCAAATTCCTATTGCTATTCAACAGGCCATCTAGCCCTCCTTCCTCCATATCACACAACTTATGTCTGTAAAGGGGGAGGGGAAGGGCCACAAAGGAATACCTCACAGGTACTAAGACAGAACGACACAAATATATTTTAATGAACGCTTAAATCTCCTAAATGTTAAATCTCCCAAGTATGATTTCAAGCCAGAGTTTTTGAGAATTGTAAGTAGTGCTGTCGACTTCCAAGTAAAGCCTGGAAATCTCCCAGAATAACAGCTCCAGACTACAGAGATCTGTTACTCTGGAAAAAATACATGCTTGGGAAGATGGACTCTATGGTATTACACCCGGCTGAGATCCTTCCCCTCTCCAAATCCTGCTGTTTCCAGCTCCACCCGCAAATCTCCCAAAATGTCCTTATTCATTAGCCCTAAAGGGGTGAATTATCTCTCTACATGTGTGCATCCTACAAACATCTCTACCAAAACACACTGATCATTTCTCAGTGTTCAGTCATACACACAGTTGTTTGCCCATTTGGCCAACATTGTTTTGCTTTGCATCTTCTCTTCAATTAGGCATGATATTTTCCACATATGGTGAACTGTTGGCAAGGCTGGAATGATTTGGTTTGCTCCTGACTGTCATTTTAGAGCTCTTATGATGCTTAAATGCCAATTCAGTTGTTTCAAATATTTTATTCTAATTGGGATATTACTGCTTCACAGCATTCCTAAGTCGAGCTGCAGCCATCCAAACCCCTGGGCTCAGAAGGAGTAACTCCACTAAGAATTGTGTTGTCAGTCTATGCCACCTCTGTTTATGAAAAGATGGCATAAAGTATTTTCATAACAAAATAACGAAGTAAACTAAGTCTTTAAAGAATTGTTGAAGGCTTTCACAGCCGGAATCACTGGGGTGCTGTGTGGTTTCCAGGCTATATGGCCGTGTTCTAGCAGCATTCTCTCCTGACGTTTCGCTTGCATCTGTGGCTGGCATCTTCTGAAGATGCCAGCCACAGATGCAGATCCTCTGAAGATGCCAGCCACAGATGCGGGCGAAACGTCAGGAGAGAATGCTGCTAGAACACAGCCATACAGCCCGGAAACCACACATCACCTCTTTAAAGAATGTTTACATTATTCATTTTTACAAGGAAATGTGACCTTGAGCTGGAAAAAAAATCCCCCAAACTCTTCTGCTCTTATTGGCGGTTTAAAATTCACATTTACATGTGAAATACTTCTGAGTGACAATATCTTTATTTTTCTTTGTGCCGACACAATTTCAGCCTGCTGGAAAACCTTCCCCAAGCTAGGATTGAGATATTAATCCCATATTACTTTCCTGGAGCTATTTATCTGAAAGGCACATGAGAGTCTTTCTTTTATCCCTAACCATAGATCATCTACCCCCTCTTGGGGTCCACTTAGATCGGCAGAATTTTAGCAGCAATCCTCCTGTCACTTTCCCAGGACAAACTGTGATATGCATGGCTTGACAACTGTTGCCTGCAAGTGTGTACTTTGAAAATGCCATTTATTATGAGAATCTGCCAGTTCTGCTAAGACACCTGACATTTTCAAGCAGGGATGCACTAACACCTTGTGCAATGGTTGAGCAGGAATAACTCACATCTGTGGAATATTCAGAAACTTGGGACTCTCCAATGGGATGAAAAATGTACACAGACACAGACAGACACAGACAGATACATGCCCATCCCCCTCCCTGCCCATTCCTCTGCTTCCCAAAGTCTCACATATTATCTTTTTGAACAGATGGGGAGCTAACTGCTGCCAACAACCATCTTTTAAACAACAAAATGTGTTCCAGTTTGAACAAGTCTTTCTGTTTTTTTTTTTTAAAAAAACCCTCTTCTCAATCTTATTCTATATGGCTTCCTGCTGAGGTTAATGGGAGTTCCAGGTTGAATAGCCTCCCAAATTGAATCAGGTTGAGCAAACTGAAACTGCCACCTGGCCAGAAATCCACTAAATTCCAAACGTGCATCATACATTTGTGGCAGCCAATGTGATGATGAATACGTCTAACTGCATGAACACAAATATGATCAAAATATTGCTGCTTCAAATGGTGAACATATCAATAACGTGAGCTACTGGGTGACCCACTGGAACAAATATGAGCACTGCAGGCAGAATACAATAGATACTTGAAAACATTATTTGCCAAGAGAAAAGCATCATTACTTCCAAGCCTAATTCTTGTTGGCTGGTAATTTTTAGACATGGTTAAAAAGAATGATTGATGAGGTGATTAAAAAGAAGGATCAAAAATAGCTACAGCATGATGACATCATAATCTTTTCAAAATGAGATGACAGCAATAAAAATTTGAGGTACAAAAGATGGCCAAATCAATTGATAAGGAACAGAGAAGACAGATGTTCCTACAAACCATATTTTAATGGTTTTAATAAGTGTATAATTGATTTCACGTTGTGACCCGTCCTGAGCCCTGCAGGGATAGGGCGGGATATAAATCCAATAAAATAAATAAATAAACCTATGAAAGGCCCCATTTTGCAGAAAGATCTGAAATTTAAATAAACAAACAAATAAGTCACAGAAGCAGAGCCTGTAATTTTACAACAATCAATGCCACAAGTGGCTGTTACCAAATGACCACAACACTACTGTTGTGTCTTCAAACCTTGGTTTCTATCAGTAGAGATAGTAGAGACAATTCCCATTCCATGGCTGTTTTGACGTTTGAGACAGCCCTCACTGAGGCCAGGCCCACCATCAACCACCAGGTGACCTGCTACCATGTGGCGTGCATGTCTCACCCAGGTCTGGCTGCTTGCTGCTTGCTGCTGTTCAAAGGCAGCCACCACACCAAAATCAATGTGATACAGTGGTTAGATTTTTAATCTGGGATTTGCAAGATGCAAGTTAGAATCATCTCTCCCCAGTGAAAGTCCACTGGCTGACCTTGAGCTTGTTTTGTGAGGATAAAATGATTTAAGCTCTGGGTTCTCATTGTGGAGAAAGGTGGGGAAATGAAGTAAACAAGAATAAATAAATGGAGCTGAAGAAAGGCAGCAGATAAAAAGTGGGTTTGTTGATGGGTGGAAGCACAGAAAGGTAAAGTTACGGGGACTGCCAGTTGAATAGAAAGATGAAATAATGTGGGGAAAGTGAGGCACCCCCCACTATTAGTTGAGAATTTTTGAAGAACTGGTGAGGTGCCTGAAGATTGAAAAAGGGAAAATGGCATCCCCATCCTCAAGAAGGGGAGAAAGAAGGATCCAGGTAACTACTGATCCTTCAGCTTGACATCAATACCTGGAAAATGTTTGGAACAAATCAAAAAGAGTCAGTCCTTGAGCATTTAGAAAGAACAGTGGTGATTTCTAAGAGCCAGCATGGGTTTCTAAAAAATAAGCCATATCAGACTAATTTTTATCTCCTTTTTTTTAGGAAGTTACTACCTTGCTGGATCAGAAGAATGCTATTGGCTGCCCTGGGAACACCTGACAGACCCTTCACAGCTTGGACCACCCAACAATTATGCCAGGACTTAGGTATCCAGCAGAATTTCACCTTGGTGGTGAACCCCCAAACTGACAGACTGGTCAAGAGATTTAACCAGAGCTTCAAAGTCATGCTGTGTAAGATGGTCCAGGACAGGCCACAGTAATGGGATTTGTTTGTGAACCCCCTGGTGTTTGCAGTGCAGGAGACCCCACAGGCCTCCACTGGATTTGTTCCATTTGAGTTCCTACACGGTTGGCATCCCTGAGACATCCTAAGTGTAGTCAAAGAACAATGGGTTACACCCAGGACCAGCACAGGGAAACTTCTGCTGGAGTACCTCCAGCAGCTTTGGGAATAGCTGTGTAATATTCGAGATGCTGAGGACCAACAACTGGAGAAGGTCTAGTAAGCCCAGAAGGTCTGATACTACAAGAACACCCTGTGGAAGCCTGGTGAGCAAACAGGTTCTGGAGTCCCGTGAAGAAGACCAGGGGGCGGTGTGTGTGATGTTGCAAATGGCTCCACATCAATGACTTGAAGGAATGGTGGCTAGGGAACCCTGGACTCTGCCAATAAGTCGACAAATCAGGAGAACTGATGGAAGGCACCTTACTGTGGCAAGCAGCGGCCCCTGAGAAACCCTGACCTCCATGTGGCAATCGACTGAGTAAAGCACAGCAGCAGCTGCTGCAACACCTCCTAAGATGGCTTACCACTGTTTTCTCAAATCATTTTTTCCTTGATCTCTGTTTGATGGTTTCACATGCTTCATAGATAACAAGGCTTACCCCTGATTTTTGTTTTCATTCTGCTCCCATGGGAAATGGGATGTTTTTGCAATTCCATGGGGGTAGGAGGCCAGGTGGATTTATCTCAAACTGTCACTGACCTTGGGGTGCCTCGGCTCTGAAGTAACTTTTTCTCACATTCTTTGGGAAAATGGGGGGAGGGGGTTATTTCTGCATAAAAAGGATAGCTTTTTATAAGCTGGGTGCTTCGTTGCCTTCCAATACAGATCAACAATTCAAAGTTTCTTTATTGATTCAGGTTCAAGACCTAACAAAGCCACCTTGAGTACACAAGGGGAAGGGTGGACTATAAATTGAAGTAAGTGGGTAAGTAAGTAAGTAAGTAAGTAAATATGAACAAAATACCTTCAACATGGACATTGAAGTAATGTTTTGTTTCTCCCATATCATTCTTGGCTGTACATGTGTATCTCCCTCCATCAGCTGGAGTAACTTTCTCTACCATCAATATCTTTCCGTAATTGTCAATCACTCCTCGGTCTACTCTGTTCCAGGTCAGATGTGGTGTAGGGCTGTGAAAGAAACATTAAAAAATAGGTTTAAAATATTACACTGTCACACACATCCCTCCCCCTGTAGAACAGCCAGGGAATTGAGACATTTATCTTTGTTATATCACATTTTGAGTTGCCCAATAAATCACCTCCCTGCACAGCTATTTTACTGATAAACCCTCAAACTGGAGACTTACATGGCTTGAACCTTGGACTGCTTCTTCATTAAAAAGGAAATACTATTTCCAGTCATAGCTACAGAGGAAAATCAGCTGCTTAGTCCTGCCTTTTTCTGTGCTAGATGAAAATGAAAAATCACTTTTAGGGGGGAAATTGAAAGAAGGGCTTCCAAGGCCTTCCTGAGATGGTCCACCCTGTCTCTAGTTTCCCACCATGGTAGCAGTGGCCAGCAGGAAAAAAATAATCATTAAAAATCACCATTGGATGACAATGTGACATCACATCATGTGAAAACAGAAAATGATGTCAGTCCTCACTAGGAATCACCACAAACACTAGAGGTGTGAAGTTATTGCTGGGTTTTCCCTGAAAGTGACATCATGATGACGTCCCCATGACCCCATCCTCCCAGTCCATGCCTGGCAACCCTAACCTGAGACTTGTTATGTAGCAGAGGTTTTTTTTACTGAACTTTCTATTGTATTGTACTTCCTGCCTGGTGGGTGCAATAGGCTATCAAGGCTTGGCCTAGATATAATCATTTTAATGAAAATAAATAAATTGAAGAGCATTTATGAATGTGTAACAATGAACAAGAATCCTATAGATCTTTACCAAATGGGTTGTAAGCGACTTTTTGTCAATGGCATATTAAGAAACGGGTTGGAATGCCACAGAAACATTGTTCCATTGTACAGGAAAGTCCAGAATCTAGGGTTTTTTTTCCTGCTCCAAAAGGGCTCTTGCAGCCATCAACGGGGTTAAACATTTCACTCAGTTGACACGAAGCAATTCTGGGCCTGCCCAGCCAGAGTGAATTCTCCAGACAACTGAATATAAAAGGTACTTTGTGTTTTGCTGAATTAATGGAGCACTCTTATAATGAGAAAGACAGAAGTTCAGGGCAGGCTGCTAACTTAACATTCCCAGCTGGCTTTCCTGATGCCAGCACTGTACATGGCACACACAGACCAGAGTTGTGTCTGTTTACTCTTGGGTCCATCTGCTGAGCTGGCAGCATGCCGAGCCCCAGGTTACTCTTGGCACCAGGTTCCAAAGAGACACTATAGTTTTCTAGCAGAAGCATTTTATGACAGTTCTCAAACTACCTGGCAATTTTATCCTGCAGCATCACTTTGTATACAATCTAGATCCCAAAAATGGGCCTAGAGGGAGAAAGATGCATCATATTTAATGGGATACCTCATGCAACAAGATTTGGCTTATCAGATATTTGCTCTCAGAATAGTAAGCCACCATGGTCTCAGTCTAGGAGTACAGGTACTGGCTCTCTGGTCACTACAGCAATAGGATTTAGCAGAGGAGGAAACTGCAGTCCATTCCAGCAGAGAGGTTTCCACAGCAACCCATGATCTTTCTAGCACGGGAAGTTTCATAGTGCTCTATGACCAATGAAAAGTGGTTGCAGGATTTCTGCCTTTGCTCACTTTGGGCATGTTGGTTCTTGAATGGGCTCCCTGAACGTCCCTCTGCCCTGCTACATATCTAATTTCCTATCAACCTGTCCTTCTTCGAATCGCATTTAGCTGTTTTCAACTCATCTGTCTCTGGCCTGAGAGGCATCAAACTGTAGGTTTCACTTTTAGCTTTGCCTTAAAGTTCCTGTCAGTATACTTATCATGGACTCCTGCAGAGCTCAGAAGTTAAAGGATGCAATGGGCCTCATAAGCAGGCTGCCTCACTCCAATAAAAGCATAAACAATTCTAGATCCAGATATATTATGGGGGACAAAGCTACATTATAATTTTTTTTAAAATCCCATTTATTTCATTTTCTTATTTCATTTTTATTTTCATTCTCAGATAGTTTACTCACCTTTAGCTCTCTCTCTCTCTCTGTTTTATCAATTTGGCAAAACCAAAAAGGAGTGATTAAAAACAAATGAAAAATTGAAAGAATGGGAAACTCATCTAGTCTTCTCCTGATTACAGCTTTGGTATTTTGCACCTCATCATATTCAGTATGCATTCAATCTCCTACTCCTTCAAGGCATCAGAAGTTCCACTGGTTTCAGTGAGATTTCAGTGAGACTCGTAGTGCAATTCAGACTGCCAGAGGAGCACTGAGGTGGGTTGGAGGTAGTGCCACAAAGGAAGTGCCATGCAACCTCCAAAGGGGCTTCAGGTGGTATAGCAGGGAGGGAAAACAACAAACCCTCTTCCCTCCTGAAGAGTCCCAAAGCCCAAACAGGCTTACATCACACAAAAGTGTGGCATAAGTTTGTATACTCCCAGGGGGGTGTTCCCAAGCTAAAACACTGGTTCCACACCTGGGAATGCCTCAGCTTCCCCCGACACTCTCTCTCTCTCTCTCTCTCTCTCTCTCTCTCTCTCTCTCTCTCTTTCTCTCTCTCTCTCTCTCTCTACCAGCATAGCTCTGCAGCAGCCTGGACTTTCAGGTTTTGCCACTGTTACGGCCTTAACAGGGGTAAGGATTTTATTAAAGGGATTCTCCACCAGCTGCTAAAAGTGTAAACAGCACACATAGGATTTTAAAAGTAGCAAAGGGGAATGAACGCTCACGTTGGCAGCGAGAGGGGCCGAGAGGAGATCTTTTAGACTATATGATACGGGGAAGGAATTCTGACAATGGATATTCCACAGAGTAATGCAAGAGTCCAAATTGAATTTAAAAGTTTTATATAAATTTGTTTAAAAATACAAACACACAGTGAGACATAAGAGCGCATATATTCAAGTTCCTAAGATATAAAAAAGGTTTTAAAGATAGATTGGATGATAGAAATGGAGGGGGTTTTTCAGGGAAATACATTACCTAAATTCAGCTGAAGAAGATCTTGTAGAAGGCAAGAATTCAAATGACCAGCATCTGAATCCAAGGCAGAAGGATCTATTATCGTGTCTCACAAACTGACCTCAGACCATAGGAAGGAATTACATAGGGCTAAGTAAGAGCACATGTGTTGGGGTGAACTGACCTTTATACTCTTCTGCCCAGGCAGAGGCGGGATCAAGGGGGTTTTAAGTTTTATCTTTCTAAATTCTCTGGAATTTCCCATGTTGGACTTGGGGGTGCTAGAGGTCAAAATTAGTCAGCTCGTCTACTGCTAAAACCCAGAGAGACACAATGGGGCCCAATTGCTCTTAGATTAAGTCAGGAAAGAGCACAGAATGGCTTTTATGCAGAGTAAACTCTTAGATTTGGCTGGAGACATTTAAGATCAAGGATACAGGTGGAGTGATTTAGGAGAGTCATGGACAAAGGGAAGGAAATGCAGAGAAGCAACCCTTTGTTGCTAGAAGAGATAGTGAAAATTCAGCAACTGATGCTATAATGTGGCTTTCCATATTCTTTTGGTCTTTAACAGTTATCTTTGCCAGGTTTAGAGGTAATCAAGCATTCCTAGTTGCTACTCAAAATGAGACCTCCAGGTTATGCTGGGGTAACTCATTATCTTAGCTTTTGTAAAGCAGACCTGTGACCTTTGGACATGCTGCTACCTACACCCATAGGAGTGCTTTTGGCAACTGGCTTTTGCCAATATGATTTTAAAGCAGAAATATATATAAATAATATTCTGGGGGTCCTTTGGGTCGTTACACAACTGTGGAGTTGAGGGACAGTCAGCTACTGGCAAATCTGTGCCCTGCACCTGTGGGACTGCTCCTTATACAGCAAAGGTGCAGCCCTCTGCAACTCCCTCAGCATGTTCAAACCCCGCCCCCATCTGGATGGGGCTGTAAGTTAGTTTTCTCTTGAAAGTTTGATCTGTTATTTTGTGTAAGCCTTTGATCTGAATTCTTTGGGCCAGGTTCAGAATTAGATATGTGATATTCTTGTGACTAGTTGGTCTGATTGACTTAGAGACAAATTCTATGGCTTCATGCTACAATTCAAACTTGAGTTTTTGTTGCAACTTCATACCATATTATGGCTAGACCACAAAAAAGCATTAAAATGGCTTCTGGAAACATTTCTCATTTCACCTGAGTACGGCACCCAGAAAAAGAACCAGTCAAGGCTCTCACCCTCTATCAGATGGAGGGGGAGTGAGACATACTTCTTTCCTCCCCTGTATGTAGTTCTCCATCTCTTGCCTTCCTTCAAGGCCCATCAATGCTTGTTTGCAGGGCCTGAAAAAGTTCTGATCAGTTGCCTGGAAGCAACTTCAAGATAGAAATGGGAGACTGCCTGAGAGACCCCTCATCACAGGATGGGAGATGTACTCGCAAGGAAAGTAGCTGAATAATACACATTTCCTCAATCCAGCCTCTTTTCCTTGGTAGCTGTAATGTTGACCTTTTTTTACAGACTTTGCCCCCAGCCCCAGGCCAGTTTTAGGAAAACTGCCTCTCACAATCTCTGTTAGCTACTTGATGTTCAAAGACATGGTTCACTTCACATATTGGCTACTGAAAAATGCAGCTCTTGATCAGTTTCAGTGAGCACTTGATACTTGATGCATCAAGGTACTTGATGCTGAATTAAGAAGAGTGCTTTGGCTTGTTGAATACTCATAAGAAATGGGTCCAAAGCTACTGCACGTATCCAAGGTAGAATCCAGGAGCTCACCATGAAATATGAAACTACAAACATCACAGGCCCCACCTGAGCACACCACTGTATCTGGGTGTGGAGTAGAAATGCCAAATGAGTGAGCTCTTGCTTTCTTTCCTGCTCTCTACCCCAAATATCAGCCAAATCAATATTCAAATCAATATTCTAAGACAGAACAGAGTTAATTCAAGATTGCCTTGGTGCTCAGCTGTCACCTAATCAAACATTGAGCAGAAACTGCCTTGTCCAGGTAAAGGTGCTCTTCATTTGTCAAAGGTCTTGCTACAGGTAGAGCTCGGATTGCTTTTGGAAATATATACAACTCTATGGCATGTCTCCTTAACATTTCAACAAATTCTTCGTTTTTCAAGTACTCAGAATCTACACTTGCAAATCTGCTTGCAATTCCCTCAAAGGAAGAAAGTTAACGCCTAAACATCATAAGTCTACTGGCTGTGGTGGGTTTTCCGGGCCGTGAAAGCCTTCGACAGTACATCATAATTCTATGTTGTTGGGCATTTGCAACTTCTGCACATTTTCATATCTGTGTGAAGGTTCTATTATGGGGATACTTACAGTCCTTCAGCAATGCATTCCAGAAAAAGATCGTTTCCTTTGATCACAGTCACATCAGAGCTATGGCCAGAAGACTCCGGAGGAATAAGCAGTTTTGGTTTCCGTTCCTTGATTAAATTGGCTAAAAAGATGAGGGGAGAGTAATTTCACACATCTTGATTTATAATGAATCCAGCCCTGATATTTTTAGTCATGCTGTACAGCATCTAAGTTAGCATTTATTCATGTATGCTTGATATGTTGGTATAAAAGTTAGAGTGTTGAACTAAATCCTGGGAGACCCAGGCTGAATCTCCCCACAGACCTGGAAACCTGCTGGGTGAACTTTGGCATGGGGCATTCATACATGCAGTCTAACCTACCTCATCAGGATGTTGTGATGATGCAGTGGAGGATAAGAGGAGGATGTAAGCAACTTTGGGTCTCCATGGGGGAGAAAGGCAAGGTATAAATGAAGTAAATTAATAAATAAATGTGTTATAAATTGATTGACATAACCTGCCCAGTTCCTGTGACACTAGTTTCTACCATAGGCTTGAAGTAGATATTATATTATTTTTAATGTGTCCTTTTTGAATTGAAACTGTTGTAAAGGGTAGGGAATAAATCTAAATAATAAAATAAATAATAAAATTGCTTGGACCCATTCTGTGCAGTCACACAGAAGCTGTGGGGGACTGCCTTTTAAAGACCAACAGAGAACTGGTTCTGATTGGGCTCACATCATAGGGGAAAGGGGCTACTGCCTCCCCCCCACAACACCATTTTCCTGAAATGGCCCTGGGGGACATTATTTGTCCCATTTGTACCTACACACACACTGAATACTACTAACCCAAATCTGACTCACTAAAAGCTGAATCTCTGGTATGAGTCATTTTTAGGAGAAAATCCTATTCCAGCTTCTCAGAGTTACAAATACAAATATTCAGTAACTACATATAAAGCATTTGGTATTTGATTTGTAGATTGTGGGTGAATTTTGTAGACACAGCAAGATCGTTTCAGAGTGTAGCTATGTTGGTCTCCATTAGCCCATTTAGAGACAAACAAGATTTGCAGGGTATAAGCTTTCAAGCATCAAAGCTATCTAATGACAGGAGCATTGATTGTCAACAGTTTATATATACCCTAAAATCTTGTTGGTCTCCAAGTTACTACAGGACTTGAATCTAACTAGGCACAGTAGGTATCTTTGGTTGTCCACTCCCAAAGAAAAAAGCCATATACATTGGATGGATATGTGTCTACTCTCCAATAGGCAGCAGTCAAGTATCTGTGAATACAAAATGCTATGGCTTATTTATACCAGCTGTTGTGTGATCCAGCTATTTCTGTTCTAGCTCCATACAAATCAACAAAACAAATTCTATACATTCCTCCTCTATGAAGGAGTTTCGTTAAGGGAGACCTTGGGGACAAGGACTGTCTTAGCCAAGCCCCATCCTGGGACTTTGTCCATGCCTCATTTTAAAAAAGGAACTGAACAGAAAAGTGGCAAGGGGCTATTGACAGACAAGGTGATGAGCTGAAGCAGCCCCAGGAGAGCCAGAAGTAGGGGAGGAAGTCTGAGCTGACGGGGGAAGAAAATGGGAATCTTTTCCACAAGTCATCAGATGTTCTCCTTGTTATTTTAATCTCTCAAATGAAATCCCATTAACTCTTGTTTCAGCAGGTTCGGTATATTTTAGTCTGTTCAAGTCCGCATGATCTCAGATGCTAAATAGTGGCAACTCACCCGCAGTAGCACTAGATGAACTGGAATCATTACCATGCTTAGCTGAAATAAACAAAAATGGAAACCAAATGGAAGCATGAATGGATAATGAAATTTCTTGAAGAGCTGATGGAAATAATCAAACTAAAGAAAGATTTTAGACACTGATGTTGCCAAATTTTTTGGAGATGAATTTGCTCCATCCTCAACTTCCCACCCGCATTATTACAATCCATTCAGCAAGAGGCACTTGAAAATTTTGTGACTCCAGCTGGGGTGAAAGGCAATACCAGTGAGACATATCTCCCTCTTGTTTCTCTAGAACATAATTCCAGTATTTTTCTTAAAGCAAACTCACACATAATTGCTAAACATGTAATGCTTGCATGCACCATGATCATGAACTGATGTACACACAATGTAAACAGTGAAAATGTCAAATTCAGATAACTGCAACTTGTGTTTCAAAGGCCGTTTCCGCACGGGCAAAATATGACGTCGTCGCAACGGAAAAAGAAGCGTCAGAGCGAGAGCGTTCGCACGCGCAGCGGCGGAGGTGCGCAGTCGCGCCGTCGCGAAAACGCTAAACCGGCGCGAAGACGGTGTATTCAGAAAACGCTTAAAACCACTCTTTTTTTCCCCATGTGACGCGCTGACGCCTTGCTTTTCGTCACGAACAGCATACGCCAATTAATGTCGTCAAAAAAAATGGCGTCCCGAGAATTTTCTGCACGGCTTCGCCAAGTCTTGAAGCGCAACATCGCGAGACGCCGCTTCCATGGCGCTTCCGTGCAGACCGTCCTGATTTCTGCGGGGCTACGGACGCCCGCAAGCTCCGCTAATCTGCTCAATGAGCAGCAGGATGCGTCGCCAATTTGCGGCGTCATCAGCCGTCGCTGCACAGCCGTGCGGAAACGGCCAAAGTCAAACAGATCATTGAGAAAACCATGAGGCTAGTTTTAATCTTGAAAAAGAAAGAATTAGGACTAGCTCACCAAGTCAGTTGTGTCTCTTTGGCCATGTTCATGGCCATAAAGGGAAGAAGAAGCTGGGCAGCCCAATCCAGAAGAAGGAGTGAAGCAGCTCCTGGAATTGGTGCAGGACTGTGCTAGCATGTTTGCCACCCCTCTGATGTAAGTGGCATGTACGCCAGCAGGGAGAGGTGGGCAGGTGTTGTGGAGCTCCAACCCAAAAAATTCTGCTAACCATGAGCAGTCTTCGTTGGCCTAAAGGTGGATGCCAGCATGGTTGGGGACAGGCTAGGGAGTTCCCGGGGCAGAGCCAACCTTAATTGGTTTTCCTGGGCTTTTGGCCCAGGAACACCCTTGGCACGGATCTCTAGGTGACAGCTGTTTCAGTAGACAGTTCAGCTGACCCTGACATTGTGCTGTCGGAATGTCACATTGTGATTAGCTCTGCCTCACAAAAGCTGATACCATAATAAACATAGGCTCATTCCACACATGCAGAATAATGCACTTTCAAACTGTTTTCATTGCTCTTTGAAGCTGTGCGGAATGGCAAAATCCACTTGCAAACAGTTGTGAAAGTGGTTTGAAAACACATTATTTTGCGTGTGCGGAAGGAGCCATAGTTTCAGAAGGGTAGCCATGTTGGTCTGCAGTAGCAGAGATAGTTTCAAGTCCAGTAGCGCTTCAGAGACTAACAAGAATTGGGGGCTATAAGCTTTCAATAATCAAAGCTCCATTTGCCCCTTGGTATCTGATGAAGAGATCTTATAAACCGAAAATCTGGTTAATCTCTAAGGTGCTACTGGACTTAAATCTAGTTCCCATAAGAAATGCGTTTCTCTCTAAGATGCCAAAAAACTCTCCTGTTATTTTGACTGCAGTAGAATATCAAATAAATATAAAAAGTGTATAGTACCAATCTATGCATTGGGAGCCCAGCCACAAAACACAGTAGAAAAGTGCAATGGGAAAGATGCAGAAAGGAGCTATTGATGCAGCAAAACTATAGAATAAATCCCAAAGAGCGTTTTGATATTTTTCTCCAATTGAATTGCCAACCACAGGATGCTACTACCATTACATTACCACAAACTGTTCAGTTTGCTGGTCTCATTGATTTTGCCAATGTGCAGTTTTGTGAACAAGTGTTCCTGTTTTTTTGTCTAACAAATACTGGGGAGTAGCTGGATATAATGCTGACAAGTGCCTCTCCTGTATCAATTCAGCTTCCCTCAGAACCTCCCCTTTGTATTAAATGGCAAAGGATCTATCCGGTGGTGTCTTTCCATCATGCATTGTGATTGCATTTTATAACCATAAAGAAGGAGACAAGTGCTTTGGAGAGCCAACAGCTGCAAATGCTTTTATGACTTAGGTCGGGCAGGGGTAGTGAAGATAACAGTGTAAGCATCAATATATTAGCATATATTTCCTTCGGTAAAAAATCATCGTAGAGACACATGTCATCTATGTAGATCCCCTGAGGAATTAAAGGTTTTGGAATAGGCAGGGGTCTGGGAAGGGAATAATGGGGGGGGGGGGAGGAAATTGAATTCCAGACTTACAGCGGGTAACTGTCAATGTCATTGGCATTTTCTGTGCTATTGTCCTCAGTCTTGGAAACGCGGCAAAGCAGCAATAATCACTCCGGCTGTCATTTTCGTCCACATTTGCAAAGTAAAGATCTCCCTGAAGGCTCATGGAGACCCTTTCATCTTGTGGGATATGCTGTAAATCTAGTAAGGGAAAAATAATGATGGTAGGGTAATGATCAGCCAACATGATGACATCTTGCTGTTCCATCAAATGCTAGCTCCCAAGTAAGGCAGTGACTCTGATGTTAAAAAGCCATGGTGTCTGAAAGAACCAGTGATGTATTCTGTGGTTCCCTTATAGTATCATCCAGAAGAAAATGGCTCCTACGGCACAACAAATGCCTATGCCCATGAACATCCCAATGTATGTAAACTGTATTCTTATAAAGCTGTCCTACATAAATAGTGCTTAGAAAGAATATAGCATTTGCCATAAAGAATGCATCACTTTAATTGTCTAGTTAGTTAAGGCGGTTCAAGCCAGCAGAACTGTGAATATTGCAAAAAGCTATATTACAGCCATCATGGCTGTCATGAAGCCTTTTGCTCCTGTCACACAGAGCTCAGACTTATGGTCTGCATTCCATAATATAATTACATTTTGTAGGTTGTTTTGATAGCCCAAGTGTTCAGAATATTTGCGAGCACGCAGCTATTGTCATAGTGGATGAGAAACATTGTCTAGTGTTAACCATAAGGGGTCATATTGATCAGACCACAGCACACAAACATCTTCACTCCGATTGAACAAGGGAGTCTTTTGCCGTTCGTCTTATCTGAAGTTCACCTCGGATTTGGGAATGCGGAATTACCTGGTCTCATTTCTGAAGTGAATACAGCGCATTAGGTATCTGCCAGATAGATATCCCCCTCTTTTTTGTTGTTTAAATCTTGTCCAATCTTTATATCTTTCTGTTCCCCCATGTTTTCTCCATACCCCACAGACCAATGTGTATAATGATAAAACACTGCAGAAAAAACAATGTGGACTTTCATACATACAACTGCCCCACATTTTTGTATAATGATTCATCACTGTTCAGAAGCACAGAGCTGCCTCAGCAAAACATCATACAAAAACATATTTACAATCACATTTATATTGCTGTTTCAGTGTGGTTTTTTTATAAGAGCTTTCACATGTAGAGGGATATATGCAAAGGGATTGAAGAACTGTAGCAAACAGTGCATGCTCCAATTTCGAAATTAATTTTTGAAATTGCCATAGTTAAACCAGAACTCAGGAAGACTGGAAAGCATGGAACAGTGAACCTATGGTGAGATAACAGAAATAAATGAACAGAAATCCACTCAACCCTAAAATTAACAAATTTTAAGAAGTTTTTCTAGTATATGTTGTATATTTCCTGTTATTACTTCAACTGTGTAGGATTTCCAAGCCAATAAGATATCGGTTTCTTAGTAGGACTGGGTCAAAGCTAGGAAAGGTGGGGGGAATCTAAAAAAAGTCCTTATGGCCCTATACTCTGTATCCTCAAACCACAACACAGAGGACCAAAGCCCAACATCCAACAACACCAACTCAAAATAATCAGGAAAAAGCAGCTCTTTATTCCATAAATACAAAACCAGTTATATGAAATATCACTACTCTGAAGAAATAAATTCAGTTGGAATTCTTCTACACTGGATGCACTTCTTTTGATTGGTGCTGTATGGATTACCTCATTAGCTATAATACCAACACCTGTCCCCTCAAGAGATCTGGTTTATGTCCATGTAAAAAAAATCATATTATTGAGCTTAGCTTACTACATATTTGAGTACAGAAACATATCTCTCTATCATACAAATGTATGAGAATGACCTTTCTGATATACTGGCTGGGTAGGTACAATAATGTCTATTAAAATCAGTGTGGTTTACATGGTTTTCCACTCACTAACCATCATGTCTTAAAGAGATGAGCATTTAACATTCTGTTCTCTTGAATTCGCCACAAGTGACCACATATACACTTCAAATTCATTCTATAGAAAAGCTTTTCCCATATTACTTACCAATGTTCATCCAATAAATATGTAATGGTGGGATTCCTTTGGGAGGGTTACAGTGCAAGACCACTGAATCACCATACTCCAGTTCTTTAGGGCTTATCTTCTCTTTTGGGAATTTAGGAATACCTATGATAGAAAAGTAATTTAGAAGTTACAAAGCACTATATATATAATCTCCAAAGTAGTTTTTCTCTGAACTGTTCTTTTTCTTGACATTTCACTGATGGTTTGTTTTGGGAGTCAGAAGAATATTCAATTTGTGTATAAAAATTATACTCAGGGTTTGAATAATTATCCAAGAACAATTCCACAAGCAACACCATGTATGCTATTTAATTTAGTATGGATTGTTTCCTTTGAATACATTCTGCTTTAGGGGAAGTATTTGTTAGGTCTTGGAAGATGTTCTTATTTCCATGATTTATCCCATTCATGTATATGTCATATACATATCGTGGGATTCAGCTTGCTTTTGTACTGTGAAATGACACCATTCAAGACACTGTTGAATTCATATCAGTGATCCATTATACAGCAAACTCTTATCTTGGGCTCTTAGCTACACAGTGGGGCTGTAGAATGGTCCCCTCATGTTTCTCTGTTTACCCACAAGAAAGCAGCCTGCAGAACAGCTTTTCTGATTAATTCTACTGAGCCTCTGGTTCTCTGTTCTCTTAACTCTGCCCATAAATAGCCTCAAAGGCACAGATCTCATCACACCTTGGAGTCTCAACCCTAGACCTGATATTCTTTCCCTCTCTTTGGAGTCTGTGTCTTTCTACTAGAAGCTACACACCCACCAGCATGCTGAGAACCCATAGCATCAAAAGCCTCTCTGCTTAAGGATACCTTATTATTGGAGAGCCTTTCTGAAGCATAAGGAGACTAACTCCAGCAGAAGAGAAGTTTTCCTTAGAAAACAGGAAAGTTCCTTGTACCATAGGAAGACTTCACAGTAAACCACATGGATTCACAGGATCCGACCCAATCTATTTTTAATTGTGTTTAGCTATCACATTTTAGCTGCAAAGCAGCAGCGCTCCAGGACAAATCTGAATCCTGGTTTCCTCAAGGCCAGTCTGATATTTCATCTGCCCCATCAGGCTGGCTGACAATGCACAGTAGCAAAAATGAAAACCCACAGTTTTAACATCAAAAGGACTTTCAGCCCGAGGTGTCATTTTTATTCCATGCACAAACACAGAAAATTCAAATATCCCTCTATTTGAGGTGTCCATGGTTCAGTAGCAATAGAATATATGCTGAGAGGTAATCACAAGGAACAGTGGTCAGGCTATCAGATTGCTGCTGTGATGCATCGACTGATGTGATTACACATCCATTACTATGCAGGTTATGTAACTGGATGACTGGGCCAACAATAAACACACTGAAAGGTCTTTCTGGGAAGTGGCCCTAATTGACAAAGTCTGATCAAGACACATTTTGGAAAATAAGGGAACATAACAGTAACATTTTGATCATATTTCATTTAGCTTATTTTTATTACACTGCTCTCTTCCGCTTGTGCTGAGTATGTGTTGTTTGCAGAACTATTTGGGCTGGCTGAAATGATTTAAAAATAGGCTCTCAGAATTGTTTGAAGTCCACATTGTTCATGCATAAAACAGCTGGTAACTGAATGGGCAAACTGGCTCAGTTGAAAAGCATCATGTTCAAAGTTCTGCTAGCCCATTCTGAAATGCTAGTCATTACTGGTAGTCAGCAAATGATGAATGTGCACGTGTGAACCAGGTCATAAGCACACTTATACGAAAATTTCTATGAATATGTTCCATGAATATACATGGGGTAATGTAAAGGCTGTAATATAAAGGGTAATGAAGTTTCTGCCTGGTTAAAGTCAGTTTTCAATAGTATCCAGCATTCAACATGTAGGCTGCATGCAATTTATGTGGCTTACATAAAGGGTAGATGGTTACGATAAGCAATAAATCGCTGTTAAAATTAGTGATGTTTATAGAAGCATTGATGCATTTACTTATATTTTATATAAATTTGTTTTGCAGAAGAGGATCCACTGGAGAATTTGTGATTATAATATAAACCCATAGAATAAGCCCCTAAACTCTATGGATTCCAGTTAAGACCATATGAACTACATTACTGTCTCCATAATCAGAGGCCCCTTCCGCACACGCAAAATAATGCGTTTTCAAACCACTTTCACAACTGTTTGCAAGTGGATTTTGCTATTCTGCACAGCTTCAAAGAGCACTGAAAGCAGTTTGAAAGTGCATTATTCTGCATGTGCGGAATGAGCCAGAGACAAACCACTTTTTAAGGCTGTTTCAGGGCATCTCCTCCTCTGCCCATCCCAGGGAAGTATAGACAAGCCTTTATTGGCATTCCAAAATACAATAAAACATCCCAGGGAAGTGAAGACACAGTGCTACAAAAGGCAAAGTACTATAGCTTAGACAGCACAACATGTAATTAAGCCAAAGTGAAAGAATGAAATAAAAGCAGTGGCAAAGCAAAAGGGTGGGGTATAAACTTGTCTTGTACATCATGACCACATGATACTCTAGAGTTAGAAGCTATTATGCATTTGGGGATTTGAGCTTCTTGGGCACATCCCATTTGTTTTCCATATAATATATGTCAGCAGAAAGTTCACATTCCTCCAAGGCCTCAGGAGAACCATAATATAAAGGCTGCATGAAAGCTGTTCACTGTTTCATAAATATCAGATAGGTCTTGATCTCCCATACTGTCAGGGATTCACTGCGGTCATTTTGGGTCCAGTCACTCAAATTAACAGAACTTCAGTAACTCATCCCCTTCAGCCTCTTATGACAACAGTGGAATATTAAGTTGCAAATTATAGATGAAATCAAACCAAATTAAGCATTGTCAAGTTCAATAACATTAACATGGGATGGTTTTTGTACTGGGGAATTACTAAGGATGCTTCAATTTTTTTCAAGAAACATGATTGGCAGTAGAACACACTGCATCTGACACTGAAGATCAGACAGTGATGTGGACACATATATGTTCATCTCAAGCAGAACAATATGAACAGCTGCACAGCAGGATGGCTCAGAAGCTGGCTCCAGGCTGATCAGGGAATCAGCAGGGTGTTGGCTTCCAATTTTCTTCCAGAAAAACTCTACTGAGTCCTAGCCTTGCTAGGAGACGACAGTGTTTGGGGCAGGGGGGATCAAAAGACAACTCTCAGCTGATTCTCCTAGATTTAGAAACTATCCTGAATGCCAGAATTGTACTCAGGCCAGTAACTCGTCTTGTAACAGAGGTGGATTCCACAGAGGCCAAATATAACAGGTGTAGGATGTTATATAAACCATTTTTGAGGGAGTATTTCACACAGGTCCCATTGCCAAAATGAGTCCCCATTCCTTGCTTCCCAACCTGGTTTTTGCCCTTTCCTGAGCTTCCGCTTCATTCACCACAGCTCCTCAGTATACCAGGGGGCTAGCCAAGAATGGGAGCACAGAGGATGCCGGGGAGCAATCACCTCGATGGCATCAGAGAGCCTGGAATTCCAGCCATCTTCCTGCGCATCAAGGGAGCCAGTGGGTTCAGGATCCTTCAGACCATTCAGGAATCCAATAGGATGCATAAGTCTCTGCGGGTGGGCAGTCACCTCCAGGCTGGACTACTGCAACTCGCTCTATGCGGGCCTTCCCTTGCGACTGATCCGGAAATTGAAGCTGGTCCAGAATGCAGGGCTCGGCTATTGACAGGTGGTTCCTTTAGACATCATATTACCCCTGTGCTGTACCGTCTGCATTGGCTCCCAGTGGAATTCTGGATCGTCTTCAAGGGGTTGGTGTTGACCTTTAAGGCCCTTAGCGGCTTGGGTCCTTCATACCTGCGAGACCATCTTACCCCATATGTTCCAAATAGGCCTCTGCGTTCGGCCGAGGCCAATTTGCTGGTAGTCCCCCAGCCCTCGTCGATGTGGCTGGCCTCTACCTGGGCCAGGGCCTTTACAGCCCTGGCCCCGTCCTGGTGGAATGCTCTGCCATCTGCTGTACAGGTCCTGCGGGACCTTGGTGAGTTCCGCAGGGCCTGTAAGACCGAGTTATTCCACCGGGCCTTTGGGGATGCCAGCCGCAGACTGCCTGCCCCCCTCTGAAGCCCCCACAACAGTTTTGCCATCTCCGGCATTGCCTGATTGCTGACTCCATCTATCTTTGGGCAATGCTGGCCCTCCTGGCCTTTGGTTTGGGCGCCATCTGTGCCTGTATTTGTATGTGTAATTTTATATGAATTCGCTGCTATAATGTATTTTAATGTTTTATTGGTATATTGTATTTATGAAATTGGTATTGTATCTGTTTTATGTTTCATTGTACACCACCCAGAGCCCTTCAGGGGTTGGGCAGTCTATCAAGACTAATAAATAATAATTAATAATAATACACTGACAACTTGGTGGGAGAAACTTTCTGATGGAGAGATATCATTTAATGGCATAAGTTCTCACAAATAATATCCCAGCCCTGTCAGAAACGAAGGTTAGTAGGAGGAAATATGCCACTTTCTCTGTGAACCTGTGTTTTCCCCAGATGTTGTCTAACTGCAATTTACTTAGAAATGTACCACGACACCTGTTGTTTTTCAGTAACTCAATGCAAACTGGGGGAGGGGGGGAGCAGCAACAAAAGCATACAGGGAGCCGATTAGTTGCTACATTGTGCAATTAATTATCTTCCAGAGATATAGGCCTCTGTCAGGTTTGCACTATTGCTGGGTCTTTCCTCCCTGTTTGCTGTCTGTCCATGTGTTGGGATGTGGCATCATAGATAGGCCAACAGAGTGCATCCGCAGTAACACACCCTATATGGACCAAAGCTCTGAACTCCCCCCACCCCCATCCAAACTGACAGAAAGTTATGTCAGGAAAAACACAGTATATCCCGTAGGTGCCATATAACAAAAAAGGCAAAAAGGCATGTCCCAATCTACAAGTTCTGGCATGGTACAGGATGCCAACTGCACCCACAGCCAATCACCTTCCTCCCCAGCAGCAACCAAATGCCTTATCCTACACCCAATCACAGGTCCCCAGCAGTGAATTAAGGATGTACACGTGAAACAAAATTGTATTTTTCTGACTTAATTTTTGGGAAGGACTTCAATGCATGTATTCAGCGGTATTTGGATTTCCTGGTGATGTTTCCAGATTCAAGTTTGTTTGTTTGTTTCCCAGATTCCAGAATTATTTAGGTTCCATTACTCCCTATAGAAGGACTTTGGGAGTAGATGGTTGTCCTTTTTTTTGACCAAATGACAACACAAATACAGGGGAGCTGCTTGTCCACAAAAGCTAATTGGACCAATTCTAAGGGCCTCTGAACTCTGCAGTTTGTAGGGCACTGAGGCTTTTTTCTTGTCTGCTGCCTTTCCACGTGGGGATTGAAGCAGGAGCCATGGGCTATCCTAGTGCTTTTATATGGAGTCATTCCTGTATTATCAAAGGTCTCTGCCTGAGGTCAAGTGACTGAGGGCGAAGTCAGAGTTGGAGTGGAGTGCCTAATGCCTGATAGGACACACCCCTTCTATTTGACTACTTGGCCCAGATGATAGGGTGCTCGTCTTGGGAATGTAGGCTGTAGGCTTGAACCTGGTCTCTGTCAACTGTTTTTTCCCATTCTTACAGGGGGAGTTGAAACTTGAAGCAGAGAGGCTGGTGTGGGCAGCACTTTTGCTGCCAGTCAAGCCCTTGCTGGGGATAGGAGTGTATACCATCAGGTTTAACAGTCCTGGAAATTTTTGAAAAGCCTGAAAAAACCAAATCACCACATTGGCTTGGGGGGGGGGGAGGGGGTTGAAAATTTTCGGGTCTATTAAACTCAAACCCAAAAGATTCCTGCTGCCTTTGAGCCCCATGTAGATCTTCGAAGTAGAACTGTTGGAGGTGGATTGAAATGGATTTCAAATCATGTTGAAATTTTTTTTGCATGGTTTAGGATCTGCTTTTTTATTCTCTATGGCATTTTCCCCATGGCAACATTTCCTGGGATAGACCTGGGATCATATATTCCAGGTTTTTTATCCTGGTTTCTTCCTTCGCACGGCTGCCCGTCAGCACGTTCAGGCCAGGAGGAAGAACTCCAGTGAATTGTGCATGAGCCCCTGGTTTATTTTCATTTTCCACATGTTTATGTCATTTACATCATTTACGTAGTTTGCATATGTTTATGTAGTTTATGTAGATTCCATTTTTTCGATGTTCTGATTGGCTGCAGCTAAAAGGTGGGGAGAGCAGGAGGGAAAGCCGGAAATATAAACCAGTCCATCTCTTGTGGTATTTGCATGAGAGTGGATCGGTGTGGGCTTTTTCAAAAGAGCCACCAATTTTATCGTTTTTTGAAAGCTGCAAATCTCGCGGGGCGGGCCCAAGTGAGACCCAGAAATCATGCGGAAGTCATGGCCAAACTGGGATAGTTCACTTCCTTAACACAGGATATATTGGCCGTGGGGAAAACGCCTTTGAATTGTTGACTTTTGGGGTTAACCCCCCCTCCTGAAAAAATACAGATAAGGGGAGGGGGGTTGATGAATGCATACGGCTAGCTGGGGAGGGATAGGTGCCCTGTCCAACACATGGGATCCATCCCCCTATGGCAGTGGTGGCGAACCTTTGGCACTCCAGATGTTATAGACTACAATTCCCATCAGCTCCCCCCAATTGGCCATGCTGGCAGGAGCTGATGGGAATTGTAGTCCATAACATCTGGAGTGCCAAAGGTTCGCCACCAGGGCCCTATGGGTTCAGGGGGCACTCAGGCCATGTGTCTTTGTGGGGGTTGTGCTGTTACTGGGTTTGTCTTCCCTGTTTGCCATCTTTCTGAATGTGGGGATGTGATGTCAATGGGCTGTAGTTAAATAGGCAGGCAGTGGTTGGCTGTGCCTGTGTGGAAACACTCACTGGGATGCCATCAGCTGTCATTATCTGATTGGTGGGGTATTGCTTGGGTTGCTATGGACTCTGGGTATGCTTGCAATGCTTCCAGTGCTTTGCACATGTTATCATTTCCCTCTGTAGAATGTCATAGGGAATGGACCTGTGGTGCCACTTTTATATCAGTGGTCAAGCACCACCTTAGCAGCTCTCAGGAGTATACTGTCAATCATAGCCAATACAGCTTTGAAAAATCATATTCAGCTCTAAATCCTATGTAACAACTATTAAACATCTCACATATACCCATATACTTGTAAAGGCACATCCTGTTAAATTTAATGGAGACTCAATGAGCCCGGCAATGTGCATAAGTATTGATTCATTGGCTGAAGATAAGAGTGTTCACTGTGAGTATTCAGCATGAGAGAAGGAATAGTCCCTATTCATTTGGTTCACTGACTGTAGGTTGCTTTCAAGCAGCTAAAATTTAACACATTAATGCCATTTAATCCATGACAATGTTGACGTGATGGAGTTGATAGGTATCTTTTCCTCTTCAAACACTGCTGTTTCAAACATTAATTTACAACTTCAGAATTCGGATACCAGTTCTGAGCATCAAAGGTAAATAATTAATTTCTGTAGTGAATTGGAAGCTGAGGAGCTTGAAATTAAAACCTCTGACTTTGGGACCTATTCCAGTCTTTTGAATGCCTAATTTGTTTAGACCCTAGATGAGACTATAAAGCTACTAAGCACAGAAACTTCGGACTATTCACAGGAATGGCTTTGGTACTTTATGGTCAATGAAATAGAAGCTTTACATGTCTACTCCCAGAGTACTTTCTTTCCTTTCTCTGGCTCTGGGAGCATTCAATAATTGAAACTAATAGATTACCCCTGTTAAATTGCACAGTGGTTGGTGCCTTTGCCTTTATAATTGGCTTCATTCACACCAGCACTATATAATTATTGGAGCTCTCTCTTTTTACTTCCAACAATGTTTTACCTCTGGATATTAAACACAGATTTTTGCAGTGAAGCAACCTAAAGATTGGGGTTCATCCCCTTCATCCCCAAAGGAGAATCTGGTAGTGTTTTCTTAATTTAAATTAAGGTGACTAGCATTTTCCTTTTATTGTAATTCACTTTGCATTGGAACAACTGCAGTATGCCAATGCATCTTTTGTTTGGCCTGTCAGAAGCAGCCTTGTTTTATTTGGCAGCCTCACTGCCCCTAAGCAGGACTGTATGGCCACTGAGTGACTCAGCTGGTTTAACTGATGCTCAGAAGCTTTACATAGTATGACTTATTGCTCTTTTCACTTTCCCTGGGATTGTGAGTTGCCAAGCACCTTGCCTCTTTCTTGAAAACTATTGGCAGTGCTCTGCCAAGTACCATGCTGCTATAATGAATGTACATGGTGATCTCATGCTTACCAGGCCTAGCTGTGATAAGATTTATGCATGATTGAAATTTATTTATTCTCAGCACCTCAGTAGCCGTCTTTATCAAATGTTGTCCAGCAGTGTGCTATCATCTTCCTGGACCAGTACTGCCGAAATAGAGCTGCCAACCTCCAGGTGGGGTTTGATTTTTCTCAGAAGGATGACTGGTGGCCAGATTACAGAGAATAGATTCCACTGGGGACACTGGCAGATTCTGAGGACAGACTCCTGCATCATGTCTCTTCATAACCTGGCAGTCACCTGCTTCAAATGTTCACCTCTTCTTGCATAAGCCTGCTACAGTCACTCTGATGGCACATCCCAAGTTTTTTTTTTTGTTTGCTCGTTTTTGAGGCAATCTCTTTGCTAAGGAACAGCCATCCTCAATATCTCCAGAAAGCTCCTGTTCTTATGGCTTTGAGAAAGAATGCCAAACAGATAAGAGAGTCTATACAGGGGTTCTTAGTTTTAGAAAGGAATTCTTTGTTTTCTTTTCTTTTTTGGCATTGGGAATGGTTTTTTAGATGTGTTCTGTTTCAAATTGTGCTGTTACCTACTTTGAGTCCATGGTTATAGAGAAAAGTTGGGAGGTTGAATAAACAAATAAAACTAGGCAGGGAGGAGGGAGAAGGCCTCCGTACAATTTCCTATAAGGTTGCCATTTACTCGCTTGTGGCAGGAGACCTCCTGATAATTGTGGCTGTTGCCACTGATGCTTACTTGGTCAGTCAGTGGAAACTGGCTACCCAAACAGGGTGGGCATGATCTTATACTCAAATGAAGATGCAAGTTCCAGAATCACCCAAAAGTGAAGACACCATTAGATGATCCTCTAGCAAAAACTTAGGTAAAAACGCCTGCATGATGCCATCAATTCCAGGTCTTACCCAAAATTGTGTCATCATATGGGGTTGAAAATCCTCTCCCCAATAAGTTCCTGCTTCCCCCTATTTCCCGGCAGTCACCAGGCCATGCCTGTTAACCCTAATTTCCTGGCCTTTTGACAGCACCATGTAGACAGGATATCAATGTTTGAAATAGTATGTAAGTAGTAAGCAGGTCTTGTTTTTCCCACTCTCACACCTTAGCAAGGCTCAGAGTCGGTACAATACTCTGTTCAGTTCACATATATTCATATCCTGAGTAATGCACCTTGAGGAAAAAAGAAACAAATCATGCTGAGCAATATTGGGAAGAGTGAATAACTTCATACCCTCCTATGAGTGTTGCCTCAGCTTAAGCACAATGAAATGAATAGAGACACATGTGAAGTTTCCATTCCTGTAATTGGAGATATTCAACTCTAATCATTCTTGAATAGGGAGCAGAACCTATATGCAAGCAATGTGCAAATGTATAGATGTATAGTGAAATACAGAACAAACAAAGGAACATTTATTTAGGTGGCTTTTAAAAGAATTAGATAAATCCATAAAAGAGTGATGTTAGACATGAAAAGCCAAATATTACTTACATTATTAGAGATAGGGTACCCCATCCATCAAAATGAGGAACCACGTGGACTAAATTCCAGGGACCCCAGTCACCATGGGGGCAGGGATGATCTTAGCCAATGAGCAACTGCCTATTTCCTACTCCAGTGCAAGGGGGGAGAGAGAAAAAGATCAAGTTCCCACTGCTACCATTCATACCCACTTCATCTGGACCTTGGGCCACTAGCTTGCAGCAAATGCCACTTGAGCCTAGCCCATCTTGGATCTGGGCAGCCATCTTCTGGTGATAGCTCCCACCCCCAATACATATGGGCCCTTGCTTAGCCCCATCATAGAGTCAGATAAGTCATATCATTTGTTAGGATGTTTGGTCTGTGTATAGTTGGTATGAATGGGGCTCAGATGAAAACTTGTTGGTGGCTCTTGGCAGCCATGACTTTGCAGGTTCTTATGGGACATTATCATTATGCTGTGGCCTATCAGTAAGCTTCCTAGAATATATGCAGGGTCACATTTGCAGCTGAAATGGGAAGTAGCTATACTATTGGTCTGAGGCAGTAAGACGATGAAAGAAACATGGGGAGATGGCAGCAGTTTTTGATATAGTGAGCAAAGCCATTGGTCCCTCATATATATACATATATATCTTATTTGATATAGTGAGCAAAGCCATTGGTCCCTCTGAGGTATTAGACTGATCTTTAATTGGAAATGCCAAGTATTGAACATGGGCAAAGCATGTGCTGGATCACTGAAATAAATGTTAGATAAATGTTCTCAAGGCAAATGGACTTGATAAGGATAAATATAGGGTTTGGGAAATACCTGGAGATTTTGTAATTGGAGCTTGAGGAGGGTGCGGTTTGGGCAGGTGAGAGACTTCAGTGAGGTATAATGCCATAACAACCATTTTCTTCAGGTGAACCGATCTCTGTTGCCTGGAGATCAGTTGTAATCCCAGGAGACCACCAGCCACTACTTGCAGGTTGGCAGCTCTAGATGCAGCTTTAAGTTCAGTGGGATCTGGCCAGTGACTATTCATTTCAAGGATTTATATCTCTGAACAAGAGGATAATGAAGTCCTCCTGTAGGCTATTAGAATACTGAGTAGATGTGATTGCCAGAATGTCATAGGCACCAATTTGATAATGTTAGTGGCATCACAAATTAAAATTAACATAACTGCACCCTAACACTGACAATCTGACTGAAAAGATGGGAGTTACAAAGGAATTGAAGCTAACGTGTACAGAAGCCTCTTATTAGTTTCACACAGCAGGGAGTACTTAGGCTTTGTCCCCTGCTGAGGTGAACCTTAAAAAAAAAACCCTACATGCTGTTCAGGAGGTTTCAGATTGATTCAAGGCTACCAATTAGTTCAAAGCACAAGAAAGGTGTTGAACTCTTTTGTCCCTAAAATCAAAATTGCTCACTCAAGCTACTTTCTTCCCCTATAATTATAAAGCGAGGAGAGCGAGAGTTTACTCAGCCTTCTTCCAATTGCTGTTCCGAGTGAAGCGGCAGTCTCCTGTAGCTGCCAATTTTTAAAAAGTCCAGAGATAAATCATGGATTTCCCACACGATTTGTAATTTGGATGTGGAACAGACTTCTACATACTACTTTGCCTTGAGGCTAGCTATTTTCTGTAGCAGTGTGACTCCCCTCTTGGCAGTATTATGAACACTTATGTTCTAGAGGGCATGCTATGATGACCCAGTCTTCAAAATAAGGGCCAGGGAGCAGCATGGACACTTCTATAGATAAGGTTAATCACTCTGACATCCATTACTTGTGGATAGGATATCATAAGATAAAACTTTGACTTGAAACTTGCAGGTGTATCATATAAAGACGAAAGTACAGTTTGGGGCTCACTTGGCACTGACCTTCTACAAAAATAAAAGGGGGGGGGAAATGTCATCATACTTCAGTTTTTGAACTCATTTAGCAGCAGGCAGCTCCATTTTATTCTGTTGCTAACACTTAAATCCGCTAAAATGCAGTAGAGAACAAACTAAAAGATCAGCTACGTCTTTATCTAGAACTATGCATAGAATGTAAAAACAAGCCTCCAGAGGAAAATAAGAAATACAATATTAATACCAAATCAACTCATTTTGGCTCATTTCTCCTGAGGACAATGTCTGAAATTGATTTTATTTTAATATCCCTGCTGTCTTATTCCCTGGAGAAGGATGTATGGTGGGAGTCAGCAAATTGCAACAAATGGCACATGTTATACTGCAATGGAAAAATACATGCACCCGATCAGTCAAGCTTCTTCTAACTTAAGTTATGGTGCTTTAGAACTGTAGCTTGAGATCACCACTAGAAAAAAATGTTTTGTGGTAAATCTATATGCTGGGGGTTTCATTTATGATTATTTTATCTCACGTTGGTGATGGTACATCTCTAAGGACTTGCTCTACTGGGGTTGTTACCCATTGGTGTGGTCAAGAAAGCAAGAAATTCCATTAAGTTTCTGTCACATTCCCTTCCTTGCTGCCTTGGGTTGTTTACGTATCACCATGACTTTTTGTGGAACTGTGACCTCATCATATCAAACACACCACCTGTGGTCTCCTCCTCCTCCTCCTTCTTTGCCAGTTGTGGGACACAACAGAATTAAGAAATATAAGCTCATCACAGTGGTTGCCTCTATTACTTCTGACTCACTCCATGAAGATCACATCAAAGCCTAAGGCCGTTTCCGCACGGCCCATTAACCAATCGACCTGGGGGGGTGCTAAAAGCGCCTTCCCCAGGTCAGCCAAGTTCGCACATGGCGCCAGCTGCTGCAATGCAGCAGCGGCGTAACCTGACCTCAGCTTCCACTCCCCCCCAGAGGCGGCTCCTCAGGTCGCCCTAAACAACAACCAACTTTAAAGGGTTGTTGTTGAGAAAGATCGCTGTCTCCCTTCGGCGCCCCACTCACGATGTCCCTCGATGGAGTAGGTCTGCTGGGCGTCGCCAAGAGTCCCTGCCCACACTGTCCCTCCGACCTCCCAGGGTCAGAGGGCGGCGTGGAGCTCACCCCAGCAGGCAACTTACAACAGCGGTGACATTGTCGAGTGGGCGCAGAAGGAGAAGAGGTGGTTCGCATGTGGAGCATACCGCCTGTCAATTGCTGTCGGCCTCTGCTTGGCCCGTTCGCATGCTTGCATGCGAACGGGCTTCCGCCCCCAGAACTCCGCCCCCAGAACTCTTGGCGGTGTGGGGGCGAATGGAGGCCGTGCGGAAACGGCCTAACATAGGGCAATTCCGCACATGAGTAAAATAGCTTTGACCCAGTTCCCTGAGAAGGGTACTGACCTAGGTAGAAGCCATTGTTGTTCCCCACTGCAACCAGGTTGATCCCAGCTTGGAGAGCAGAATCATCCTGTGCCTCTTCGCCGCTCCGTTCCGATTGGCTACTGTTCTACAGCCATGTTCCGTCTATCCCCACACACGTTATAAAAAAAAAACTGCCACAGGAATGGAGGGATGAAGGTGGCGTTTTGTGATTGGCCAGCTGTACGTATGCCCAGAACACTCAGCTGTGATTGGCTGAATGGGGGGCTCCTGGCACCAGAGATTCCGCACTTTACTGGAATTGAGCTGAGTTCGAGCATGGTTCCCTGAAAAAGTAGTAGTTCCCAACGGGAGTCGGAAATTTGACCGTTACATGGGGCGAAGCTGGTACAAAACCACGTCGATCCCAGTGGTTGTGCGGAGCACTTAGGTCGAACGCAGCTCAAACTTAGGTCGATAACTCAAGTCGACCATATAGCTGTTATTCTAGAACAGTGGTTCTCAATGGGGGTCACAGAGAAAAACAGAAAAAAATGGCATGGGGGACATGAGAGCTCTTGAGCGGTCCATAACAAAGTTTGCAAGAAACATTACTCCAGGTATAGATCCCACATAGAGGCCTTGAATCATGTGAACCCATTTCAGCCTAAAATAAGATTGTTTCCAAAAAAGCTAGACATGGGGGTCAAACATACACTGTTTCCTTCTCTTAAAAGGAAACTGTCCTTTTAAGACCAGATAATAGCTATGAAGAAGGAACCAGGCAATCAAGAAGGATAGTTGGGAACTTCCCCCATAATGAGCTACTTCGGAAAGCCTTGGCAAAGGTTTGGCAAAGGGTAAAAGGGTGGGGGTTGACTTGGGAAAGGCAAAGGAGGAGGAGGAAGAGGAATAGTTTGGATTTGTATCTTGCCTTTCTCTACTGTAAGGAGACTCAAGGCAGCATACAAACGCCATTCCCTTACTCTCCCCACAATAGCTACCTTGTGAGGCAGGTGGGCTGAGAAAGTTTTGAAGAACTGTGACTAGCCCAAGGTCACCCAGTGGGAATGTTAGGACTGCGGAAGCAAATCTGGTTCACCAGATAAGAGTTCGCCATTCATGTCGAGGAGTGGGGAATCAAACTTAGTTATCTGGATTAGAGTCCATGTGCTCTTAACCACTAAGCCACATTGGGTCTTAGCAAAGGATGGGGTGCTTTTGCCTTGGAAAAGGAACATCCCCCTCATTACATATTTTATCTTCTGACTGTTATCTTTTACTTTCATTTAAAATGGATTTATAGATTTATTTTTAACTAGCAGGCCCGGCCACGCTTCGCTGTGGTTAGAAACAGAATGGAGGAGGAAGGGGAGAGGCGTACCGGCTTTTCCCTGCTGCCTCGGATGCAGCGTTCCTCTGTCCTCTTCCTGTTTCTGGCTGCAGGTGGTTGTGTGTGGCATGAATGCACACACCACGGTGAAGGCAAGCAAGCCCCCATGGTACGGCAGCCCCTCATTGGGCCACTTCAGGTTGGGGGAAACATGCAGTTTCCCGGCCTCCAGTGTGTCCCAGGAGCCTGGCGAAGGTGCAAAAACATGCCTGGCATGGGAAGGGATGTCATGGGAAAATTTCAAAGGATTCGGTCCAGGTGTTTCGGCGTTAGGGAATGAGTAACAAACTCACGATTCCCTTTTTATATATATAGATTTCAGTTTTACCCATGACTTTTGCAATGCAGAAAAAATGTTGTCAGTACTCCATTTAGTATCTTGCCTATGGTTTTAGTGAATTGTCAAAAGATAACAATGTGCTGCTTCTCTGGTATGTAAGACTACACTTTCTAATGATAGGACGTGACCATGCAAGCTGAAGGCTCACTTGGAATCAGCTCACAGAGAACAGAAAAATAAGCCATTTGAATACATCCAAAAGTTGCGTGACAATGTTAAAACCAGGTCACCAATCACAAAATGTTTAGTGACAGAACAACAAAAGTTGGCAAAATATTTATAACATCATACCACACTGCAAATCTTATTGCTAAAACTGGAAATCCACATAACACTGGGGAGACTGTTAATCTACCTGCGATATCAGTTGTGTTGTCAACTGCAATGAACCAAAGGACTCAAAAGGTTACTAGCACTATTCCATTAAGCAACTCACCAGTATCACAGTGAATTAATGAAATGGTGAATGAGGTTGAAGAGCAAGTGCTTGAGCAACTGTGAGTTAAACAGTTTGCATTACAAATTGATGAATCAGCATTGACCAACAATGAAGCCCTTCTAATGACATACGTAAGATTTTCAAATGATTACTATCTGGTAGAAGAGATGCTTTTTGCTCAAAAGGTCAAGACAGGCATTAATGGGGAGTCAGTTTTTCAAGAGGTTCAGGGATACCAAATGTAATGGAGTGCACTACAGATGGGGCTGCTTCAATGACAGAAAAGTACAAAGGATTTATGGTGTCTGTATGTATATATATAAAAACGTGTCCCTGTTATTTTTACAATTGACTATTGTCAGCATTTAGTAGCTAAAAAGTTAGGACGACTGCATGACACACTTTCTGCTCTTATAAAAGCCGTTCACTGTATAAAATCCACTCCCTTGCAAGACTGTCTCTTTTGCCAACTCTGCAAAGAAAATGAAGAGCAGTTTGATGATCTGCTCTACACAAAAGTCCGCTGGCTTTCAAAGGAAATTGTCTTAGTAAATTTGTTTCATTTTGGAGCAATGCAGTCACATTTCTAAATGGCAATCACATCGGGGAACAGATTGTCTCTGCAAAGTCCGACATTTTCTTTTCATCAGATATTTTCACTGAATTAAATATTGTTAACAAGCAGTTGTAAGGGGAGGAAAAACCTTTAATTTGATATCACCCAAAGACAACCATTATTGCTTTACTAGGAAAGCTGAGGCTTTTCTGAGGTGATATTGGGCAATGGGAGTTTGTGCTACTCCCTTCATTGACCATGGTTGCCAAAGAATTACAAGATGAAGACCTTCAAGCTTATATTGATCATTTGGGAAAAAATGATGATAAAATGAAGAATTAGTTTTGCGACGTGACCTGTTGGATATAATTGTCCCATAATAGATTATAAATCCATATAAAGAGGAAACCTGCTGATGCAGAACTTGAACTTCAAGAATGCCTTACTGACTAACAAAGTGATTTACTTGTATGGGTCAGGTTCCGATTTCTGGATAAGTGCAGAAATTGAGATAAACTTAAAATGTATTTCATGAGCTTTCCAAGCTCATATCTTGTAGAATATGGTTTTAATAAAGTCCTTTACCTCTTAACAAAAGCTCAGAACAGACTGCATGTTATGAAAATGGGAGGTTATGTCTATGCCTAATGAATATCAAACCGGATATAAGCAAAATTGCTTCTCGTCAATTGCAAAGCTCACACTAAAAATCAGACTTCAGAAACTCAAAGCAGTTGCATTTTTTCTCATAAAAAGTATTTGATTACAGCAAAAACCCTGTACTTTAGAAAATATAATCTCGTTCGATTTCTTTTAGGTTTTTTTTACTTAGAACATGTTTTTGATGTTTTGTTCAAAATCAAAGCACTGATCAAAGGTTTTTCTCATAAAAATGTTCTATAGCTCTAAATATGTTCTATTGAAACTCTGTTCTTACTATTTTTGACCCTATCCAAAAGGTATGCACATGGGAATGCCGCGCAGCCAGTCCAGTGGATTTGCCCTTCCCAGGGCATTTACCCCAATGGAGGAGCAAAATTGCCAGCATGTGGCTGCCACCACTCTTCCCAGCAGTTGGATGCAGTGCAGGACTCTGTGGCAGCATTTCAGTGCCTCTGCTGCCATTACCAGTGCTGCAGGGGGGTCTGGGAGCAGGGCTGGGGGAGGAGTCAATTTTAGTCAGCTCCCTCCCAGCCATTCATCACCTTACACTGGCAGCAGTTTGTTCAGACTTAAGCCATTGATAAGGTGGCATAAGTCTATATACCCCCTAGAGGCTTCTGGTTGGTGCAAGCCTCCCCACACTGCTGAAAAGTCTTTCTGGGAGTGGTGACACATGGTGGCCATAGTGCCATGGCCAACCACTTGGCCTGTTGGATGGGGCTCCCCATTATTTTTAAGCCCCAACACAATCATGTCTTATGTTGTAATGATAAACTAAGGAGGGGAGAACAAGCTGTAAGCTGTTTTAGGTTCCTATTGGGCAGAAGAATTGGGTAAAAATAATTAAAATAAATAAATCAACTTCTCAGCTATTTTAAGTAATTTTCTATGAATCCCAAATAAACACGAGTGTGATTAAAATCAGATAAAGCAGTGCTATCTACAGTATAGCACAGCCTTTCTTTTACTATTTGAAATTTGCATATGACTTAGCAATGGGAATGCTCACCTGGAACAATGAGTTCAATTTCCTCTGACAAGGAAGTTCCCAGCTCATTAATGGCATAGCAGCGATATTTTCCTTGGAAAATAGATATGTTTCCTTGGTTTTTGATAACAAATGTTCCTGAATCGCTGGATGGAAGTATCCTCGGGTCACTTAGCAGATCGAATGGCTTTCCATCTTTTGTCCAGTTAAAGCTGAAAAGAACCAAAGTTTAGCATGGACATCTGAATATGATATATTATTAATATATTACTAGCACTGACCTGTGACACACTAGCAGAAATATGCATTGCCTATAAATAAACTTAGGAGCTAGACCTTGTTTTCCGGTAGGTACATTGTAAATAATTCAGTGTGACATGTGACATGAAACCAAGTCTACAGGCAAGGGCAACAAATGAGAGATAGAGCTATGTATTCTGAACTGTATCATTCCAGGCACTAGGCTATATGCCTCAGTACTCTTCCACAGGGAACAAAAAAGTCCCTTTGGACAGAGGGGAAAAGACATCTGATAAAGAAGACTAGGCCATATCTTTTTTCCTGACATCATGCTAGTTTGCATGTGCAGGGAGGTTACTTTTAAGCCAGGAAAGTCTTTGGAACAGTAATTCTTCATCTGTAGCCTGAAGTGATACATACTAAGAAATCCATTAATACTTGATTCTGCTAAATTAATGGCCATTGCACTCTGAGAGAGGAAATTAATGTCACAATTAGAATTGGGTTTGGATGTCATGTTGTTTAGTTTAGGGCTTATAAGATTTCACATGTAGTTTCTTTGGATATGACACAGTGTATACAATGAATGCACACAATTGGAGCAGGATGTTAATGGTAAGTTAAATCCTGTCTAACATGCATTCAGTGGAGATCTGTAAATGCTTATGTGATTTCAGATGTATCTCCATAAAAGAGGGAGATACAGACTTTTAAAAAATGGCTACTGGGAATTCAAAGAATCTGGTACACGTGGTATAGACATAACACTATTCAATTGCTGATTAAAAACACCTGATTAGCTGTGCTCCCAGACCCACCCACCCTGCAGCACTGGCAATGGCAGCAGAGGCAAAAGCAAGTGTTGGGGTTCTCTCCAAATCAAGACTCAAAGCCGGTCATGGGAAACTGGATATGGGCTTAGATTAAGCTCAAAAAAGAGATGGTAGAGGAAATGGCTGCTGTATCTGGGAAATCAGCCATTAGTAAGGAAGGAAGGCAGGGGAGGCCTAGTTAACTATAAAGCATGCCAAGCCATTCAACGTAGGTCAAGGAAAGAATGCATAGATGGCAATGGAGATATATAACAGAGCTGGTTACATATATCAAAAGAGGCATTGGGTTAACTGGTTACATTGGTTCAAAAATGCATCCATTGTACTCAGGCAAGCCTCTCCCTGACAGAAACTCATCTTCACCTTTAATGGAAAAAAATCATGACCTAAAACATCAGTGAATTTTGGAAAGATAGTATGGGAAGCTAGTTTTTTTTAAGAGTGGTAGAAAGTGTAGGAAAAGATGGGGAAGGGACTTTAGAGACAAAAATAAGTCACACAGAAATGGTCTGATTTACCAATTCTGTTCACTCCATGCCATCTGCAAATCAGTTCAGGACAGGAGTGGTCCTAGATGGTGTGATTTCTTTGTTCAGAACTGCTCAACTTAACAGTGTGCATCTGTTTCCGCTGTGGGTGAATAAATATGTAAACCTCAAACACACTAACAATGTCAGAATAATATACTGTACTCCAGTGCATTTATAAATGTTTTTAATACATTTGGAGAAGCCGTGTCACGGGTGGAGGTTTTTAAAGAGTTTCTATTATACGGGTGGTTGTTTATTTGAAAATCTATACGGGTTGTTCCTCATAAATAAAAAAATAATATGCCAAGCTCTGAATTATTAAAAAAAGAGAAAGTTATGAGGAACATAAACATTATCCAAATAAATGGGAAGTCGGTTGATGTTTGTAAAATACTGGGAGGAGTATCAAAGGCACCGTTGTTCAAACTGTTACATGCCTCATGTCATTTGCTAAGCCTGCCCAGTGCCTCCATTAGTTTGGTCTCCTCCATTAGGGAGCATCAGGTTAGCCTTCCCCATATAAATGTTTGGTTCACTCATGTTCACACAGGTACTGTGCACCTTCATTTAGTGTATTTTATAGTGATTTTCTTTCTTTCTGACCATTGTGAACATGAACATGACTGCCCTGCCCAAAGGACAAAGCAAAAACTCTCTGGCTGAAGTAATCAACCCCTTGTTTTTATCCGCCCCTTTGCTTGGCTGTCAGTTAGTGATCCAAGTGTCACTTTGACAAGTAAGCACACACAAATATGGTGCCAGGTAGATTGGTCATCAAATTGTGTGTGGGGTTGGTGGGGGTGAATTTATTATGGGATCAGATACCCATAATATCTTGATATCATATACAGCCAGGCTTAATGTAGCAGAGCAAGGGTAAGATGGATGCCAGTCTTGATTCAGGAATGAAGCAAGAGTTTGATATCAAGAGGGTCTGCCTGACATATGACATCATCCCCCCCCCCAAATGAGGAATTCACAGCTTCAGACAATGCCCATAACATCTGGTTAGTTTGAAGAAAGCAAATCTAGCTTAAGTCCCACAATGAGCTTGCAAAGGTCCTACAATGAACTTACAAACCTCTTGTACCACCATGCACATGCTTTCTATTAGAAAAGGGAACATTAACCTTATCCTAGATACATGCTGTCCAATGTTTGAGGGTTGTTAAGCTTCACAAGATTCTTTGTTTTAATCTCATGATCCCGCATCAAGTCTTGGCCTCTCCAGGTTTAAATTCATTAAATCATTTCCATGGCATTGTCTGCACCTGGGAATGGAACTTTGTGTTTCCTAAAAATCACAGTGCCAGAGCAGGAACTAATCAGTAGCCACCCAAATATCTACTTGGTTACACTTTGGGATTTGGCTTGCTTTTAGCTATCAGAAGTATAGGAGGTATCATCTCCTTGAACTATACAGGGATTTGTTTTGGACCTAGCATCCAGTGTCAGTGGAAAGGGGAATGGGTTAGATCCAGGGATCCTTAGATAAAACAATCAGGGCTCTTTTCCTTCTTCCAGCTAAGGAAACTTAATTCTCAGAGTCATGTGGCATGTGTAGACTTACAGCCCCATCTAAGAGGCCAAGCACCCAGCTGTAGCGCTGTAGCTACACTGCTTCCATAGAGGCTTCCTGGTGGTGTGAGGAGGCTTGAAATCTGAAAGCCCCTGTTGGGCTTAATGGACTTACACCACCTTTTTGGTGGCATAGGTCCTAAGCCTAGAATGCCGGTGCAACAGTGGCCATGGCTGGGAGGGAATCAATGCTCCCCTGGCCACACCCCCTGACCACCCCTGCTACACCAGCAGTGGCTGTAGGAGTGTAGGGGTGTCGCGCTGAATCCAGCACAATGTCCTACTGCCGGGGAGGGCCGATGTGGCCACATGATGGCAAATTGGCCCCTCCACTGGGAAAAGTGCCCTGAGGGGGCAAATCTGTCAATGTAGCTGCACAATACTCCCACTGGCAGATTCAGCCTCCCCCCCTCGTTTGAATGAGGCTGTAATAGTTTTATTTATTTATTTATTTAAATTTTCTATGCCACCTTTCCAACCAAATAGGGCTCTCAAAACAGTAAAGCATTTAAACTTAAGTCAGTGTTTAAAATAAAGTATTTCTCAAGTTCCCCCTCGGGGATCGGGCGGTATATAAATTGAAAAAATAAATACATAAATAAAAATAATGGAAGGGCATCTGGAATAGGTTCTCTGATGGACAGGCTGGTTGAAATGAGAAAAGGCATTCTTTAAGATATTCTGGACCAAAGGTGTATATAGCTTCAAAAGTAAACTCTGGCACCTTGAACTGAGCCCAGAAGCAAATTGGAAACCAGAGTAGATGCAACAAGACTGGAGGGATCTTGTCCCTATGACCCACTCCAGTCAATATTCTGGCTGCAGCATTCTGTACCAGTCTAGATTCTGGACAGTTTTCAAGGGCAGCCCCATGCTGAGTTCATGGCAGTAGTCCAATCTAGAGTTACCAGGGTATGTACCATAGAAACCCAGAAAAGCCCTCAGCTGGCTCACCAGCTAAAACTGGTTAATCCACCATAAAGCCTGGGTCCAGCAGCACCCTTAAGCTACAAACCTACTCCTTTAGGGAAAGTGCCATCTCATCCAGAACAGGAGATATCCCATTTCATGAGTTAAACCTTTCCCTACCAGTAGCAGTTCCATTTTGTAAGGAATAATTTTCAGCTTATTAGCTCTCATCCATCCCAAAACTGCCTCTCTATGACCTGTTGGAAGTATAAGATAGAACTGAGCTTCATCCACGTATTGGTTGTGAGTCAGCCCAGATGTCTAGATGACCATTCCCAGTGGCTTGAGGGGTGGTAATGAGGAGGGGGAAGCTGGTAAAATAATCCCTCCAATCTCTTTCATCAATGTGATAATATATCACTATAAAAGTTTGTAAAAGTAATAATGATAATATTTCACTGCAACAATAGAGCTTAGCAGCAAACAACAAAGGAACAAGACTCTGGTTAATTCTTAAGTTTTCCAAGACACCTACGTTGGTGGTGGGTTTCCTTTTGCTTTGCATTTGATTGTGAACTGTTCATCAAAAGGGAACGCAACTTCGGTAGTCGATTGCTCTGTGATAGTTGGAAGCTGTCGCACTAAAATAGAGAACAGGTGATATGATCAAAGAAAGCATATTGAAATGCCACCCCTCTCTCCCTCCACTCTTTCACTCCCCTTCACTTGAATGCCACCCCTTTCCTCGCTAGGGTTGGTGCAGCCACGTCCAGATGATGGGCCCCTTTTCCCACTCTTCCCTCCCTTCCATACCACCCCTCCCTCCCCCTCCCCTCCCTCTGCTAGGGTGGGTCGGTCATGTCCAGATGCTGGGCCCCCAGTTGCTGGCACATTCTAGATAGTAGGAATACATCCTTTCTTATGTTCATGTGGCTCGGTGGACCCTGTGGCCTGATAAACTCACTCCCTTTTGGTGACATAAGTCCAGAGACTGTGCGAGGGTATTCCCAACTCCCAACCTGGAGAAAATGTACCCCACCATTCTACCCAATGCTGTAGAAGTCTTGGCTGATAATTTCTCCTTTTTGACAAAACTCAGTGTTTATTCTAACATGGTCTAGATAATTAACAATTCCTTTCAGGTCAAGTCTCATTTGCAGGGGAGAGAGGCAGACATCAGCACCCCCAGATATCAGGTAGCATTACACAGCAGGGAAACAACTGGTGCCCCATAGGAAAAAAACAGTTGTATAAAAGCAAGAAGCTATAGAATGTTGGCAGGGCGAATCCTTATATTGCCAGGATGTTCATGGACTAGACATCGTGCCCTCGCCAGCATGGCCAATTGGCAGGGGCTGATGGGAATTCTAGTCCATAACATCTGGAGTGCCAAAGGTTCGCCACCACTGCTATAGAAGGCGGAAGTGTCTGGCATCCCAAAACACATACAGCACGACTGAGCCATTGTGCTAACTTTTGCCTTTGGCATCATTTGCTATCCCTTTGGGGATAGCATTTGCTGAGCCCTTCGGGGATAGGGCAGTATACTAAATTTAATAAATAATAATAATATCCTTTGTTAATATTTTAGGCATTGATTGCAGATGTTTCAATTTTAGCAGTAATATTTCCATTGCAATTTCATTAGTATGGCTAGGCTAAAAGATAGCTGCAGTTTTGTCCTGAGTGCCAAGAAGCCATGTCAGAAATAGTCACAGTATCAACACAGCATGTCCATAAAATCCAGTAGCATTCCTGGGTCTTATAGGAAGGGTCTGGTAATTACAAATGATCCACAAATTCTTCTCTCACTCAGTATATGACTTTCAGACTTGGGAGCTTGGGAGAATTTTCTCATCCCTACTAGTGGTCTAATTCATTGGGGAGGAGGATATGTCATGTTTGTGTGATGTTTGTCAAAAACCCTAGCCTAAGTAACATGAGGGGGTACTTTTAAGAAATTATTGTAGGCTGGACTCTAAGCTGCATTTAAAAAAACTGATTTAGTTCACTATTTCTTTATTACATTCTAAATACATACTTAAGCAAAAGCTGTTGCTGCTTGACCTAAGTCTTGATATCTATGTAAATCCCTCAGTTAATCAAGTATAAGATCCTTATTCAAACCTTCAATGGCCAGAATGTCCCACTACTATGCTAATCATCTATTTCATGGATCTACATTTTTTTTATTATCCTGCTGAAATTAAAGTGTTGTGTGAATCCCCACAAAACCAAACTATAAAAATGGAAATTGTGCCCTGAAGAGTAATTGACCATAATAGAATTACCACTTTGTTATAAATTACAGGAATGTATATTAGGGTTCTGGCAAGAATCTCTTCAAATCCAGTGAACCAGAAAACTCAGTGCTCATACAGATTGTGGTATCTTGCTACACCATATGGTATCTCATCCCCCTACATCTCCAATGGCACCATGCTTTGCCCAGTTTCTTTATAGCCAAACATAATTCATGTTTATTAAAACCATAAAAAAGCTTCATTAACAGAAATTAAGAATCAAATTGAAATGTAGGGTCAAAGAGAGGTCAAATAGTCTGGGATGGTTCTAGTGACTGGGTGAATTAGATGGGCTAGAATTTGGTTCTGTAGTCTTCTATAGAATTTTGATATGGAATTGGACAAATAATTTCTTGCCAACCTTCTGTCTCTATATTGGGTAAAATGCTTCCTCAGAAGTTCCACAGAATGGATTACAGTGGCGCCTTCCACACATGCAGAATGATGCACTTCCAGTGCACTTTCAATGCACTTTGCAGCTGGATTTTACTGTGCGAAATAGTAAAATCCACTTGCAAACAACTGTGAAAGTGGATTGAAAGTGCATTATTCTGCATGTGCAGAAGGGCCTAGTGTGTACTACAGAGATAATTATGGTAACAGGAAACAAATAATTTATTTATCATAGTTATATCCCCCTTCCTTCCATCATGGACCACAACTTACCAAGATTAGTCAGTTCCTATTGCTTTATAAGAGTCTGATGCAGGGGCATCCCAACCACGTGATGTGTATGAAAATGAAAGCAAGGTCAAAAGGCACTGAGAGTATGCGTTAGCTAGCTGGTCATTTAGTTGCTTTTTAATGGGCTTTTTACCTTTGATGTAGTTACGTTTAATAATATTGCCATAAACTATTAAAGACATTGATAATGGGCTTAGACCAGAATAACTGTGCATAATATTGTACAGTTCGTTTATTAGTTATTTTTGGCAGGCATTCAGGACTAAAGCTTGGTCAGGAGTCCATTCTTCCTTATTCCAATACAAGACCTGACCACACTATTACTCTAATTCCCTCTTTTTTTTTATTTCAGGACTTGGCACCAGAATTATAATTTCCATTCTTGCTGCCTTCCTCATTTGTATGGCTAAGCAATCCTATTTTCTTACTATGCTGTTTTTTAGCTTCAGCATGATTTCAATGAAGGAAAAGCATCAGTGGTGAAAAGAATATCCAGGGCACCTTTGCAAGTCCAACAAACTGTCCATACATCAAATCAAGGATGAAACCTTTGATCATTGGGACTGGTTCTTTAAAACACAGCAGGGATGTGTAACACATGTCCTTTTATTTTTTATGGAGTTAGATATTCATGAAGTGTTTGAGACATCCTTGCTTGTAGGAATTGCAGGTTTAAATCAGATGTACATCTTGAAGACCCATAATTAATTATCTCATTTGAAATCTGGGAGACTTAAAAGAAGAAGATAAAGGATGACTGAACGAAAAGAAGAATGTACAAATTATAAAATGGTCCCTTCCCTATGTACCTAATCACAGGCTAATAAAAAGGATTCTGTTCTTGTACTCTGTGAAGAACAGGACTAAATTACTCAAGCTCTACATAAAATCACAGTGTGAAATCAACCTAATAATGACATTTGTTGGGTGGGCTAGCAGCATTTGCATTACGTCGACACATTGGAGAAAAGGACCCAATTTAGAGTTTCCATATTTCAAGTACTTAGAATCACACTTAGCATAGTATTTTAGATAATATTCAAGAAACCACTTCTTGCTTCTATGCTTCATGGGAGCAGGGAGGCCCATGCATGGCCCTCAAACATGAACAGCAGATAGTGTGTAAATGAGACTGAAGCTTTATGCTAGCTGGCCAAAGGGCAAGTTATCAAAAGTTCAGCTTGCACATCCTCCATCAAAGCAGACTTGGAATGCATGGAGGCTGCAATAACCAGAATGGATGACCATTCAGGTGAATGAAAAGGCCATCATAGCTGAGAGAGGAACATAGTCGTGGTGTGTGACTGATGCAGCACTACATAAGTGGCAGTTCCCACAAAAGCAAACTAGTCTTAGAGAACAAAGGGATGGAAATTCATAGTTTCAGTTCTTATTCTCCCTCAGAATGGGTCATGGTGGCTCTGAAAGAAAAATTGGGTGCTTGTTGTACCTTTATACACCTATTGGCATGCCTCATGTCAGATTCGGGGGGAGGGGAGGGGAAGGGCTTGTTACATAAGACCTACTTAGAGAAGTCTGGGGTTCAAAAATTATAAAATGGATAGAATTGGGTACCTGTTGTGCCTCTCTACTTTTTCAGGTTATGCACATGGAGACATTCAGTAAGATAGGGTAAATGATAAAAAAATATTGAATGGACTTCAAAGGAGCTTTGAGAAGTAAAAGTTCCCTTCCTCTCCTGCTATTTTTCTCCTTGCGAGTCAGCTACTTAGGGCCTAGCATCAGTGAAAGCAGTTTAATAAAAATATTAATTTGCAAAATAATAAGTTACAAGTAATTGAATAATATTAAAGGCTTAGGCAGCATTAGTTCTGCCTCTTAACTCAGGCAATAACCTTTAAACAATTCCCCTTTCCCATCTGATTCCCCCATCAAGTTACTCAGCTGGAAGCCATAGCTCAGTTTAGAGATCATCCTTTACAAGTGGGGAGTGGGTTCCATCTGAGGCAAATATCTGTGGTCAAATAAGGTAATAAGGCTTAGAAAGCTGTCTGCCTAGTCTAGAATTTTTGGGTTTGTGCTTGGGGCTAACTTGACCATGTCACTAGGACAAAGTTCAACCCACCTCCTGGGAAAGCCACAATTCTCTATCTCAACTATCCATGACTTGTAGGGTAGACCCGGCATACTTCCCTCAAATGTGGCTGTTTGTGCACAAATTGTTTAAACATATCTTGCCACCAAATGCTGGTTTTTTCTTTGAATTTTGCATGGTTTTTCCTTCATTTTTTCCTGTGTTGTTTTCCTGAGCACTTTTTTTATTCATTTCCAAACGTGCTTCTCATGAGTATGTAATCATATTGAAACAGTCTTTATCTCTCCACCCCATCAAACATGTGGCCCTTATTCATGCCCCAAGTAGTCGTCCAACCTCCCCTTAAGCCATTTTCCTTTCCCCTCCCATATCTTATTTGGCCAAAAAAAAGGCAACTGCACAGTAACACTAGAGCACCAGCACTAAAGAAAAAAAGAGAGAGGGTTGTTCTTCTATGTCATGGATGACATCCCACCATAATGAAAATAATATGTTTTCAGTAGTAGCGTGTGGAATAAATGCAGCGGAAGAAAATAGGGGGGAGCAAAATGTTGGGGGGAAAGGAGTTTTGTGGACTGATTTAACTGAAAACATTTCCAAGACACATAGGGAAATTTTATGATAAGCTTTGCATGCAGGAAAAAGTCTACCAGGAGATTTTCAGTTGGGAGGAGCTTGGCTCTGGGCCAGAGAGGAGTCACCTGGTGACTGATTAGTCAACTACATGGCAGGGATGCCACCAAGAGGATACAGGTTTTCCTCATTTCTGTGGATGATTTCTTATGGGACTTCTCAGAAATTAGGAAATCACTCTGCTTGCAGATGTGAAGGGCTAGGTGGAAACACCTGGTTTTTACAAGAGAGTTATTTTTAGAAGTGAATTTATTCTTCAAAGATCAGACACCTCTGATAAGCATGTGCACAGCATCACCATGAGCTTCTGGCCACCTGCACTTTGCAAACTTTTGTAAGGCAAACAGGAGTTGGTCCAAAGTAGCTGTAATTTTGTTCTCAGTTGCAATCTTCAAAGACCTGCTTTATAAAACATTAATCATGACCAGAGGAGTACTTTCCTCATGGAAAAAGCGACTGGATTGCAGTTAAACCTAGAGGGCCATGTCATGAGTAATTTTATCTTTAGGGGTTTTCTGGGCAAAATATTCAAATTGTTCCTGGGTTATGTAATATATTCTAGGAATGGCCATTCCTATGAAACAATGGCATACAATTGGGTTTGCCAACATTTGAATATTAGGACACAAAAGACCCAAACTCAGATTGTGATATTTTGATGTACTCGAGAAAAGTAATTTCATTCAACTTTGAGCTATTTATATGTTTACTGCTCTGCTCTGAATGAACTGATCCAAGAGAAAAAAGCCCACTTCCATTGCCATCACTTATGAATTCCCAAAAGGCTGTAATACAGCCAAAGAAACATCAACACAGTAAGTGTACACTGGCAGGATTTAATCTGTTCTGTGGCAAGAGGGAAAATCTCAACATTCAGTAAATAGCTGCAACTTACCAGAAAGCGGTATTTCAATAGCTGCTGCCAAACTTAATACAAAGAGAAGCAGGCTCACAGCAATCCCTTTTGTGCTTAATGGCATCTCCATCTCGCTTCTGTAAATAGGGAGTCCAACCGGATTGAAAGGTGTTTTGCGTTTCTCCTCTTCTTCACTTTAAAGGCAATCCAGGAGGGCTGAACCTGGAAACAGAGCAGTGAACCACATAAATAAACTCAAGGCATTGGATTAATTCTAATTAGGTTAGGGAAAAAAAGGGGAAAGTCAAATTTTATATGGTAAAGTATAAATCATACTAAACTACCCATAGTAAATTGCAGCTTTCCCCCTTCAGATCGTCCACGAAGAGTACAGAAAGGATGAAAAATCTCCTCAAAATCAATTACATTACCCAAATCAAATTACTGTTTTTGCTTGCATATACAAGAAGTGGCTTAAAAATGCTGAGTTTGTAACAGTTCTCATTCTTTATTTTTTGTGGGTTTTTTTCCTTAAATATGAATGTGATTTGGATGTTGAAAAAAAATCAGAAGAAAAATATTGGAACTTGAATGACTTTCTTCATAAATCTCACCTATCCTTTCTCTTTCATTTGTGCTCTTAATACACATAAAAATTACCCCCGCTTGTTTCTTAAGAACAAGCTACAGTCGGAACAATTAATGGTGTGCTTTTTCCCTTACACCGTTATATCAATGTGCAAATTTTACATGCCTTAAGAATCAAGAAGGAAAGGCCAAAATATCAGCAAGTGATCAGTATAAATATTAGAATTCCAACCAGTCTCTAATTATTCTGAACATGAGTTTTAAAATACATTTTTTTAAAAAACACACATACAGATAACACTATAGCATCTCAGTTGTCTCAATAAAACATTTGCCAGAATGAGAAAGTACAGATGTCTAACAGTAATTTTTAGTGCCAAAATGTGTGCCAATGTCGACAGTACTACTAAAGAAGTGTTGCCCACAAACAAGGAAGATGCATGTCACAAGGCAACCAGTAACCATGTGGAGAGCAGGTCAGGTGATTGGCTATAACCCAGAAAACAGTTTCTGCAGTGTAGTTCGGAAGCAGGAAAGAAATGGACTTACCTTTCCCTCTCATTCTAGAGAGACAAGGAAGGAAGCCAGTCAGCAAACAACACTTATAAAGCCCCAGAGGGAGAGCGAGAAACAGCTGGCTGACCAGCAATTATTGGGAGGGTGTCACAGGCCATTGGTTTATAACTGGTTAGAAATTATGGAGATCTCAGCAGCATTTTGACTCAATGCCAGAATTAAATGAGTGAGGCTTTGACGGAATTTCATGTTCAAGGATTTTTTTTCCCTCCCTTCGTTTGTGGCAATCATGCAAAAGTGAGCAGAAGTGGGGATTTTAACCAAAGCAGACTCAAAACTTGTTTGCAGTATGAATATATAGACAGAATATTAAGCTTGGAAGAAGGAGACCCCAGCTTAAAGCATTCCAATCAATCAAAACCTTTATTAGGCATCAAAATACACCAGAAATTAGAAGAAAACAAAAGAAAAAACAAAGGCAATCTCATTTCTTTATAATAATTATCAGAAATTCAGCAACAATGTCTGAACTGAGTATATCTGGGGCAGTCTAATAAAATATGAGCCATAGTATCTGGAACAGATAAAGAAAATGGGCAGAATCGCTCCTGTAGTGGAGTCCTATCAAAACATCTTTGCAGCTGAGCAGAAGAGAATGAATTAAACCTAGCTTTTGAAAAGTCCCATCTTTGTTTTGGATTAAAAAGTACCTTTAAATATTGTATTGTTTGGGCCTTTTCAGGTATAATTCCATAATTCCAAAGGGGAAAGCATGATAGACCTTCTCTGTGGATCAAGGACCAATGTTCCTGGGCCAAAAGGCAGCCCTTTATTACTCTAAACAATATCCCAAGTTAGCCCCAAAGAGTGTAATTTAATTTTTACCTGGCACCACTAGATGATGCAATTGTGGAATTGCCAATGAAATAAGCCTCTTTGTGTTGGATGTGAAACAAAAACTGATTAAGAATTTAAACATTGGCTCATTCCGCACATGAAGAATAATGCACTTTCAAACTGCTTTCAGTGCTCTTTGAAGCTGTGCGGAATGGCAAAATCCACTTGCAAACAGTTGTGAAAGTGGTTTGAAAGCGCATTATTTTGTGTGTGTGGAAGGGGCCATTGATAGCCAAGCCCTGGTGTTCAAAAAGTACTGACTAGTTTCTGAGCACAATGCTGCATATGTGACACAGTGAGGCACATGAAATATTGGATACAAAAAGTTTGATTGAATCTTTTCATTGCCTGGTTTCCAGGCAACACTCCAGAGAGGGATTCCATACAGTAATTTTTGAACCACTTTCCCATTGAAGATCTTAATAGCTGCAGGGATATATTGACCACCTTAGGAATAAAAAAATATATGACTGCAGCTGTTGTTGTTTTAGTACTCTTCATTGCAATGTCCCTATGTCTTATCCAAGAGGAGTTGTGGGCACAATTGACATTTTTAAACAGTTTAAGATGTTTCACAGTGGTACCATCTTTGGTAATAACCATCTTTGTATTTTGCTATATCTGGAAAATACCACAATCTTTGATTTTTGGGAATTAATTACTAAGTCATTGTTTCCACAATACTCACTACACCTTGTCAGTAAATGGTTTAAACCTTTCCTGGATTTAGAGAGGAGAACCACATCATCGGCATATAAGAGAACAGGCAGTGGAATATTTCTCAAGGTTCGGCAGTGTGTGTCAAGCTCAAGGAGAAAAGGGGAGAGATCATGAAGGTAAAGGTTGAATAGCAGTGGTGCCGGGACACAGCCTTGCTTCACGCCCCTAGAAGTTGATATTTTGGGCATCAAAAAGCCTGTTTTAGGGAATTTAATTTGGCATATGGTATTATTATAAAGGGCTTTGATTAACAAAAGTAGACGTGGTTCAATATTAGCCTTTTCCAACTTTTGTCCTAAGAGTTCTCTACATACAGAGCCCACCGGGGGTTGAGTGGTCTATGAAGTTGTTGTTGTTGTTGTTGTTGTTGTAATGATAATGATAATGATAATGATAATGATAATGAATCAAAGGCTCTCCCAAGGTTGAGGAAAGTTACATATAAGTTCGCTTCACCATTATTCACATATTTGTCAATTAACACATTAAGTACCAGACAATGATCTATAGTGGAATGGCCTTTCTTAAAACCAATTTGCTCAGGGCCCATAATTTCCCTCTCATCAATCCATGTGGAAAGCTTAAGTAATAAAAATTTTGCTTAGAGTTTCCCAGTGTTGGACAGTAAACTGATTGGTCTGTAATTATTTGGGGGAGCCAGGTCTCCCCTTTTGAAAATGGGGACAATTATAATTTGTACAATCTGTGGGTATAAGACCCAAATTATTTACTTTGGGAAACAAGACAGCTAATAATGGTGACCAATCAGTAAAGTTTTTAAGGGATATGCTGATCAGTCTGAGTTGTGTTGTTTCACACTAGAACTATGTGTTTTTCTGCTGTTTTCCATCTGTGTATGTTATAGCCCCATCCAAGAGCCAGGCACCCGACCACAATGCCACAGCTACCCCTGGCTGCCACTTCCAAAGAGGCTTCCTGGTGATGGGGAGACAAAGCCAATAAGTCTCCACACCATTGAGAATCCTCTATAGCCCTCAATAGTTTTACACCATCCAAAAGAGTGGTTTAAGTCCACAGTACGATCTGCTGGCATAACACCAGCAAAAACTGGGAGAGAGCTGACTAAAGTTGGCTCCTCCCCTGGTGATGCCCCCATCCCATCCCTACTTCACCAGTGGCAGCAAGGGCCCTGGGATGCTGGCAAGGCACCCCATGCCACATTCCAGTGCTAGGGTGTCATTGTGGCCACATGCCAGAAGAATTGCCCCTCCCAGGGAAAGTGAATCTGTCAGTGTGGCAGCATGCCACTAAAACAAGCAGATTTCCCCCCTGCTTTGGTTGGGACTATTAGTTATTTATGGAGCTGAGATATTTTTGAATAAGTTATGAAAGTAGTAATATATATATATATTCTAGATATACATTGGGTGCACATCTACACACAGTTTTAAAAGTCTATTCATGATTGGGATGCATAATAGTACAATTGTTGCAGAAAATGAAGTGACAATTGAACAAATAGCATTTGCTGAAAATCTGACACCTAATGTTTTAATTGTTGTTTTGATGGCTTTGCAAGTATTTTATTCTGGTTTTAATTGTTTTAATAATCTTTTTGGTAATAGTTTCAAAATAGGATTTAATTATGTTTTAATTTGTTAGCTGCCTTGGTGTTTCCTACGAGGTCAGGAAGATAGAATATGAGTTTTGTACATAAATAAATAATTGTAACCATCACCTATTCATAAAATATATCACTGGCTTGGATGCATTGGAGATTTCCATAGCTATACTATGATCAGCAAAAAGAATTAAGTGCTGTTGTGCATGCATTGGCAGAACAACGTGTGCCCACACAGCAAAGTAGCCCAATTCTCTGGGAGCATTTTAAAACCTTATTGAAGTGCTGTTTCTGTCAAAACTATTATTATCTGTATCTGGAAACATAGCACATACAAAAGTATTTATATTGTTCTGTTATCAAGACTTTCCCTTTTTGTAAAGTTGCACCCACCATTTTCTCTCCCATTTTGGGAAAGAAAATGGCGGGCACAATTTTACAAAAAGGAAAAGTCTCAAAAACAGGCATTGGGAACAATATAAATGCTGGTTCTGGTGGGTTTTCCAGGCTGTGTGGCCGTGGTATGGTGGATTAAGGGCCACACAGCCCGGAAAACCCACCAGAACCAGTTGAATCCGGCCGTGAAAGCCTTTGACAATATAAATGCTATTGTATGAAAGTGCTGGGTTTTCTGGTACAGATGATAATAATAGTTTTGACGGAAGCAGCACTTCAATGAGGTTTTAAAATGCCCCCAGTGAAATGAAGAGTGGAAGGCAGGCAGGCAGGCATTAGGAGCCAGAGGAGCATTCAATAGAAAAAAGACCCAGGAAAATGCGGTGAATTAATTTCCACATCTCCTTGGTTCTTTATGTTGAAAAGGGTATCGAAGGGAGAACTTCCTTCCATGGAGTACTTTCTTCCTGCCCCTCACACTGTAGCCCAAAATCCCCCCCTCCAAGACTGCTCCTGGAGAAAGGTCACCTTCCAGAAACAGCTTGGGTGAGAGTCAAATGTCTCCAGTGGGTAGGGGAAATTTTTACACTGCCTTCCATTTGCATAAATCCCTCTGGTGAATGCAACGCCCTCTCTGCACTCTGGGATGTATGAAATGGCATAGTCCCATGATAGTCCCTAGAGTTCCTTGGGGAAATGATGGGATTCAAATGTGATTAATAAATTTCACATATTAAAAGGAACTGCAATAATTACAGCTCATATATTAGTCAATATTTGTTTATCAGGAAAGGAGACCTCTTTAAACCTTACCCTGCCTGCCTGCCTGCCTGCCTGCCTGCCTGCCTTCTTTCTTTCTTTCTTTCTTTCTTTCTTTCTTTCTTTCTTTCTTTCTTTCTTTCTTTCTTTCTTTCTTTCTTTCTTTCTTTCTTTCTTTCTTTCTTTCTTTCTTTCTTTCTTTCAAAATCTGTTACATTCACTAATTGGTCCAGAATCTGAGCTTCTGAGCAGCTTCAAAATAGCATCATCCCAGACTTAGTCTGACACGTAACAGTTACCCTCATTCAAAAGCTTTATACAAAATTCCATCCAAATGGCAGAAAAATTAGCACAGCTTCTGGGATATGTTTCAATTCTGATTACCTTAGTTCTTAAACTAAAAATAGGACTATTGCTTCAAGTGAAAGCTAAGGTGCATAACATTCTGTTCTCCTATATAATAGGGAAATGGCAGAGTTGTGACATTTTTGCTATTTTAGTAGCATTTTAAATGTGCTCAATGTCATATGAAATTTACCTCAAGGGTTACTTTGATCTTCAATGAGTTAACTTGCTTTTTTAAAGCTGTATAAGAGAAGATAAAATAAAGTGCCTGGTAGTGCTCCCCGCAAAAGAAAAGAATATATTCTTTTAGGTGAAGTATAAACCAGCCATTTGATCATGCTTTTGAATCACCCCATAGCCACACACCATATTTCAAACAGTCATGAGACTGAATCATATATTCTGTTTCTGCTTATTAAAAATACTATTCATGGAAAAGGGGAGGGCAATTCCCCTCCTTGCTGTATTCCTGGAAATCCAGTGATCTGGGAGGGTGAGAAGGGGAGGCAGAGAAAGATGTATCAAAGATGGAGTCAAGCAAGCTGTTCATCGTTGACAGTTTTGCTTGTGCTAAACCAAGACAATAATAAAATCAGAACCTGAGAAAATTCCTGTAGAAGTCTTCTCTTGCTCAAAGCATATTTGGTGAACATTTTGTGTAGAATAACATAAAGTAATTTCTTTCAGCTGGTCTGCTAAGCATTCATCGTAGCTAGTGTCCCAAATATAGAAATTCCCTGCCTATCTTTCTCACCTTGTTCGTTTGCACATTTTTGCTGTTCCCCCCTCCCAAGCCATGAGTTGTATTATTCTCTGCTTTTATCATCTGCCATAGTCTGTTTTTCTTCCTCTTTCTTAGAATACTTTGATGTAGGTAGAAACTATTTTCTTTTGTAACTTTTCACAGAGGATTGGCTGCAAGAATGGTGGAAACATCAGTGACTGCTCAACAGAGTTGATTCCTTTGTTATTTTGCCAGTTCTTTTTTTAAAAAAAATGAGTTACAATCTGGCAACAGAGGGAAGCATCAGAAAGATAATTCAGATCATTTAGATCTCAGACACAAGGGAACAAATGATCATTCTATAACAAGATCTATGAAAGGTGAAGAGCCAACAATAATGTATCAAATGGATCTGGTGATGTCTCCTACACAGGCTAGCCCAGGCAAAAATCTGTGGATGTCTTAACAACACTAACAAGAATCATTCTTGAGAAAGCTTATCTACAAATGCCATGTAAAATATACAGAACCACTTTAAAAAGGGAGCATGCAAAGGGACTCAAAAGTGATCTGAGTTTAAGGGCAAGTCAAATTCTGAAGGGGTTAACTAACTGTGCCATCTTAAATAGCGTTTAACTGTGCCATCTTAAATAGCCATCTTAACTGTGCCATCTTAAATAGCGTTACATCCTTCTATGTGAGTAACTCAGTTTAGGATTGCGCTGCAAACCAGCAAAAGATCATATTTCCATTTAAAATGTCTTCTACCCTAGAAAAATGTTAAAGTTGATAAGTTATTCTGCGTCTTTATTTTCAACTTTTCCCCTTACTGATTTATCCTGACTGAAATTCTTCCTTATCCATGTCATACAATAAACCTGATAGAACCTGATATACACTCTTGCTAGACATTTTTTCTTTGATGCATTTTAAAAATATTTTATATGTTTTAAATACTTGTTGTAGCCTGCATTTCTATCATATATCATATATATATGATAGAAATGCAGGCTACAATAAGTATTTAAACCATATAAAATGCATATCAATATGCATATCATTGAGATTAATGCAGTCCGTAAAAAAAGAAATTCACAGCAGAATTTGGAATGGATCTCTCAACACATCAAGCCTATGGAATAGGCACAGAATGGAATAAATGACTGCTTTTCTGAAGACAGTGTTTAAAGCAGATAATTTGACTTCACTGTGGATAATTACCCATAACTGGTGCCTACAATTCATTATTTTCTTGTACCCTTTCACTAATAGTAAATACTGATTGCTTTAAGAAAAGCTCATTTGTTTATTTAATGGGATGCCCTTTACTTGCAGCCTGCCAAAATTGCAAAATATAGTAGTTCTATCAAGGAACCGTGTCGTTTTTGTTTTTATGTGTTGTACATCACCTTTACTTGGAGCATGTATTAAAAATACTAAAGTATCAAACAAGACAGAAAACATTAAATTTCCATTTATCTCATAAAGCTCCTGCACAATTTTTAATGCATGTAATAGCTGTATTATAAATAGCTCATAAATTCCAGCAGTCTGACAATGCAAAATCTCAGATTATATTTCTGCTTCTAAGCCATTTCTAAGCCATTTCGTTTTTACTTATTCCCAACTTTCTATTAAAAAACCTCAAAGCTTAGATTGTGTAAGTTCTTTCTTGCTGTGCAGCAAATAGAAATGAAGCAAAGGGATTTCTGCATATTTGGCAATAACCTTGTCTTTAACTAAATTCAGAGGTAATGTACCAGATACCGTACAACATTATTACAGAAAAATAACTGGCAATTAGTAATCAGAACTCCAAAACTATCCTCAATTATGAAATATCATGTAAACCTTTTACAATGATATCTGGTTTCTGGTGTTAGTTGTGTTGATTATTTGACTATCCAATATGTAGAAAGACCTGGATGCGGTTCTGTATACACATCAGTAACATTTATTCATTATTACAATGTGCTGACATGACAAGAACCAGAATCTAACGTCACTTGAGTGAGCATCAGCTCAAGAGCAGATGGCCAGTGCAGCACAATGCTGATGGATTATGCTGGCAGTAGGGGAAAAAAAATCAAAACAAAGCAAAGTTTTCCAGAGAAAAACATGCGCTTCCAGACTTTGTCCAGAAGAAAAGCATTTGTTAACTGAAATTCTTTGGAATGTTTCATGTGGGCCCTTCTATGTTTCTGTTTCAGTGTAAGTCCAGAAGAACAGTACTGTGTCTCATTAAAACTGCTGTTTGAACTTCTAATTTTAAGCAGGTTGTTCAATTATGGTGCTTTAAACTATTTCACATATGACTCTGCAAAGCCTTGTCCCTTTGAAAACAGATTTCATATAACCTTCCTTTATTGCTGTGCTATCTAGGAGTTTTTCTTCATGGAACCTAGGAACCCACTGTAAGTGACATTGTGAAGGAAGATATAAATTGACACAGGTAAGATTTACAAATCTACAGCAAAATAGGGAGCAGATTTAGGGACAAAACAGTACAATAAAGATCACAAATCTCTATTTGTGGTGTAGTGTTTAAGAGTGGAAGACTCTAATCTGGAGAACTGGATTTGATTCCCCACACTTCCACGTGAGCACTAGGCTGTTTCCGCACGGGCGGAATACAGCGACCCAGGGATGCTAAAAACAGCTTCTCTGGGGAGGGGTTTGCATGGCTGCTGCTGTTTCCAAGCGGCATGAAGCCGCTGTTTCTGAACCTTGCTCCCTGGGCGAGGTTTTTCAGAAACAGCGGCTTCCAACTGCTGCAGTGTCATCATCTACATAGGCATTCACTTCTATTGTGTGTAGTGCAGACGGACCAGGATATTCCAACAGGATGTGTGAATTGTCTTTTTCTCTTTTCCCTCTGACAATTTCCCTTACTGATAGTAGTGACTTATGATTCCCAAGTGGGATGAGATAACATAAATGCATAGCCTTCCATAAGATGAGTAATCATGGTTTGAAGGCAAAAACAAAACAAAAAATCAGATTAGAACATGATTAATTGTAGTTTATGAATATGCCAGTTAGCAAGGCACATAGTGTCTTAATAAACTAAGCCATACAATTTAAACAACCTTCTAAAATACAATTAGTGAATCTCTGGATTTTATTTTCACAGATGACACGCTGAAAGACACTGTTCACCTTTCACAGCTGTATGCTCCAAGTTTCTTGGAGTAAAATGCTGGAAACAATCTCCTTCTTCTCTTAATCTATTCACATTGATTGAAGATTAATATTGGCACATAGTCCTCTGCTAGTGTCAGCCATTCCTACACTATCCCTACCTACTGTTGCCTTTTTCCTTTCACTAATCTTTCACACAGAATGGTTGGCTTCCTTCCAGTCATTGTCAGCCTCAGGTCTTTGTTAATTTTCCAGATTTCTTGCTTGGAGTTACCTTTATACTGATATGCAAGAAACAGATAAACAGCAGGAGTGCATGATGATGGATCAAATAGGTTCCCCAGAGCCATGATAATTGATTATTCAAACATGGAGAAAGATTAATATTCTTTCAAGGAAGGTCTAAACATGCTACATCTGTCATGCATTTGTACTTGTACTTTAGGCATGGTTTACTCATTCGTAGAGTCCTCTTGGAAATATTAACAAAAGTTAAGAAGACACAGAGGCTTAGCATTCAGATGCTTCAATAAGGAATGACGGGATTGTTCTCAAAGTGAGTAGGATCACCCAAGAGAAGTATTGACACTGTGCCTTGCCAAAATGCGGCCTTCACATATATGTTTCAGTAAGTGTCTTGACTGAATTAGGAGAATGTCAACAGTCCTGTTGACCACCTGCTCCATTCAACCTAGAAGACTGACAGTCTCATCTTTTCTGTTGCTGTTGATCATATATCCAACTAGAGACTCATGACTTCATTTTGATAGGACATCTGGCTTCTCATTACAACTGGCACATAGGATGGTGCATGACTTGGCTACCCGAATGTTTATAATCTTGAACTTTTCCCCAGTGTTCATGATTCATCTGACCAAAAGAAACCATATAAGGTTTTCTTGGTGGCAACCATCTCCATACGTTCAGGTTATTGTGATTTGTTGTTACCGTTTCCTCCACAGTTTTGCAGAGCTTTAAAAAAATGGTGATGGTGTAAAAAAAAATTCCCCAGTCAGCCTCAGAATCCATTGTTCAGAAACTGCTTGCTACATAGAGGCAGCTACCATGGGGAACCAGTTTAGGTATTCTTCACATGACAGTTGGTTTTTTGTGCACGGGCACCAATTTTATGTCTTTAAATATTCAAATATTTAAATCATATATTGGCTTGAGTACCAGTCCTACTGAGAAGCCAGATGTCCTCTCATAGAATGATCTGTCTCACTTGCCTTTTCTTTACTCAAGTAAACCTGAGACCAGGTGGCCACATTAGTCTTTAAAATGTTAGATAAGTTGTCGACACTTTTAAATTGAATAATTAAAATCAATAAAGCATGGGCCTATGAGCTAATGTGTTTGCTTTCCAAATTTGTCCCCAGTGACTAAAAATGTATATTTTATATTCATTTTCATCCTCTTTCTTTTTTAAACTATGGATTGAATCCGATGGTTTCATTCTACTAAGTGCGGGGTGGGGGGGTCTGTAGAAGGAAGACTCCATTATGAGAAAGGCATTCATTTTCCAGCAGAGAAATCTTCTTTGGATAAAAGATTCTTCACTTTATGGAAGTGTTCTCCTTATGAAAGAGAATCAGTGGATCTAACCAATGTACACAGGATGCTCCTGAACAATGAATTTATAACAATGAACAGCCCGGAAAACCCACCAGAAGCAATGAATTTATACTTAATATTAGATCTTACTTAACTACATAGCTATTTTGGGTAGCACTCTCACAGCATGTGCTGTGAGCACTCTCACAGCATGAATAACGTACATTGAGCTTGTAGGTTTTGAAGTATTTGAGGAGAAGGATATGCCAATGCATGCCATCTAAATGTGACAGTGAGCATTCTGTGGCATATGTCATTGCACATTTTGAGGCAACTATTTCACAATATCATTCTGTCAAACCACATCGAAATGACATTTGGATTCCCATCAATGATAGAACCCACAACAAGTAATCTCTTTTCTTCTGGAAGTCATGAAAAAATATGGAAATAGATTTTTTCTTTATCTCTACCGGCCCACACAAGGATGACGAGGCTATCGCTGCTCTCAATATGCACCATCACAATTCTAAGAACGGCTTTGTCTGTAAATAATTAGTGTGGAACATAGAAGTTGGGTCTCAAAGCAAGATTTTATGTTTTACACCAGGTCAAATGTCTGCAATGGATAGGGGAAGCATTAGATAAATATGGATTAGATAGAGTGACATGTCATATCATTGTAGAAAATTATGGCCCTAGAAATATGTACTGCTTTTTAAGAAACCTTGATGGCATCAGTGATACTCCATGGTAATTGTGTCAACTGAACTTTAGCAAAGGTCAAAGGTCACATGCCTAAAGGCAAGATATTTTACATCCTACACTGCCTCCTACACTGCCTGATTCTTACTCTCATCTCAACCCAATTCCCCACAGCAATCACTTTGTTTCCTCCAGTCTTAACTATCAACGAGGAACAACCTATCTGACTGATTACACTGCTATTTTGTTATTATCCTGGGCCTCACCCTCAAAATATGGAAGGGGGGGTCGCATACATGCTCACTAATGGTTGTTCCCTTGAACTGAGCTGTGGTGTCACATGCAATGTTTGAACCACAGGTTGGTCACTGCAGCTATTAATAGAATTCCATGGAATTATGCAGAGTTTGCTGAGCACACATCAGGACTCTTCAGACACATATACACCCCTCTCCCACTGCTCCCACAGCTGTCTATCAAGCCATTCCACATGGCTGGACAATCCTTTGTACTGTGACAGACTGCAGTCAAATATGAAATTTTAGGAAGTTCCTGTTCATTTGGAAAAACTATAGACGCCTGCACAAAGTTGTAAAGCACTTGCCCAAAATCTCCTCGAAGCTGATTTAAACATTTGGTTCCCTTTCCATAAATAGTCAGCAATTCACCAGCTTAGATCCACCACCTTTAAACAATCTGTTTCTTGTGAGAAGGAGTTCGGTCAGCAATCTGAGAAAGTCACAGCTTGCAAAACTTTTGGAAGTCATACGTTTCTGACACTTCCTCTCTTTGCCACCCTAGGGCAGGACCAGTGTTGCTTGGAGATCACCCCCACCTGTACCCCTGTAACCACACCATACTCATATCTGTGGGTAATGTATTTGACCATAGCCAAAACATTTTATTGACAGTGATGGAAGAAGCGTGAGGTGCCGCATGGGACCTGATCTGAATAGAATAGAATAGAATAGAATCTTTATTGGCCAAGTGTGATTGGACACACAAGGAATTTGTCTCCGGTGCATATGCTCTCAGTGTACATAAAAGAAAAATACATTTGTCAAGAATCATAAGGTACAGCACTTAATCATAAGGTACAGCACTTAATGATTGTCATACTTTTTTTATTATCCTGGGCCTCACCCTCAGCCCAAGCGCTGCCCCCTTCCAGTAAAACCTTTCCTCCAACCAACCTGCTGGATGAAAATGATAACCTTGCACAGCCATAGTGGAGCTACGCTGGATGGAAAGCCTCTCGCTGGAGGTCCACTCTCTGTACCACAGCAGCAGAGGAACTCAGCTGGGCAGATGGCCTCCTGCTGATGAATCCCTTTCTCGCGAAGGGACACAAGCCTCAGTAGCCCCTGCCAGGGCATCCTGACTCGTGGCTTGCTCCACCACAAATCTCCTGAGGAAATACCACCAAAGGGGCATAGCTCCCCAACTCCCCCCCATCAGATCAGTTCCTATACGCAACCCACCAGGTTGGTATGAAAGAGAATGCATACATTAACAACATCGACAACAGGGGGAGAGGTGGGTGGGAAACTTGCCGGCCTCTGATCCAGAAAAGGGGGAGGGCCGAAGGCTGGGCCTAGCCTTATATAGGCCCCTGGGCCATCCTTTCTTGGGCATGGCTGCTGGCCAGACCTCTGCCTTTCCAAGGGCAGAAGTCACAGGACTCCCTTGTAGCACCCTTCCCGGGCAGCAATGGCGGCTGCGGTGACTTGCAATTGCTCAGTCTTAAACCACTAGGAGGAAGGAAGTCTATAACAATATCTTCTTGATATAAAAGTTCTGATATGACAGTGTTTAGATGCCTCTGAGCCATTTTGTAGTGCATTTCAGTCTCAACAACATATACTAAAACTGCAGTCACTGTCTTGAGATATTACTTCAATCTATACTTTTTATTGTCTTAAAACACTATAAATGTAAAACGGGCTAGTATTTTTACTATGGGCACTGTTCCATACTGCTGATTGTGAAAACATCTGACAATACCATTTTGATTCCTTTTTGTACTTATCTACAGAACAGCTGTCCTACAAAAGGACATTTAAGGGCTATTTCTTGCTTTTTATGGAACTCTGTTAACTGACCCAGAAAAAAATGACATATAATTGTTAGTAATGCCTGTTTTTATCTTTTCAATGACAGGCACTGCACAATACATATTAGCATAGATTCCAAAAGAACATAAGCAGTTTCACCTTCAATGAAGGGTGAAGACTGATACGATATAAAAGAGCAGGCCCAGTGTCTTTTGCAGCCACGCTGCAAGCCTGGGTTGGCAACTGAAAAGTGTGATGGGCATGCCAAGAAATTGAGAACCAGTTCAGCCATCCATCTTTCCCTTCTGCTTGGCTCACTTCCACCTCCATCTGGTAAAGTTAATAAAATGCCCCACAACTCGGTGCCTATTGGAGGTGCCTGTTGGTGCTGGAATGAGATGTGGAATGGAATTGTATAGCTCAATCTCGTCAGAAACTAAGTAAGGGTGATACTTAGTTGGGAGACCATGGAAGACACTGCAAAAGATGGCAATGGCAAACCACCTCTGTTTAATCACTTGCCTTGAAAACCCTATGGGACCGCCTAAGTGGGCTACAACCTCATGGCTATTTATAGACACACTAACTGGAATGCAAGCCTGAAGGAAACCATTGTATTTTTTTCATATTATGTCTCTCCCTACTCTCAGTGTGCTTTTGAATGCCAAGTGATTGTTCCAAGATAAATGTGAAAATTTCTACAAAATGATCTCCATCAGTTTACCTCGTATTAGTTAGCCTATGGTGATAGTCAAAAGGTGGTCTTCAGTCCAGGATCTTAAATGACATGCTCTGAGGGGGTAGGGGAGTGGCAGAATCAGGGTGGCTGCGTTGTTGCCGCTGGTGTAGTGGGGAGTACAGCCAGATGCCGGGTTATTTGCCACCAGTAACCCACAACAAATGGTGAGTGGGGAAATGACCACATTTGAGGCTCCATAACTTTGGCCCCCATGAACCAAACTTCACCAAATCTGGGTGGTATCATCAGAAGAGTCTCCCACCAATACCACCCAGGTTTTGTGAAGTTTGGTCCAGGGGTATTGCCATAAGCTATGGACTCCCAAATGGGGTATTGCCATCCCCCATTGTTTCCAATGGGAGCTAATAGGAGATGGGGGCTACACAATTGAGGGTCCATAACTTTGGCCCCCACAAATCAAACTTCACCAAACCTGGGTGGTATCATCAGGAAGGTTTACTAAGATACTCTGAATTTTTGGCGCTGCTAGCTTAACAATTGCACCCCTGACAGCAGGCACCTCCCCCCCGCCCCCAGGGGCAGGTCTAGATGTCTTCACTAGAAACATGCTGCAGCGAGGATGTTGGAACCTGGATGAAAAGGTGCCAATTCTTTTGCATCATGGTTGTATCTAGATTACATTTTCAGTGGGAATTCGACCTATATGGAGGACCTACTACTTCATAACATCACCTACTGGGTCAGAATTCCCTAGTACCAGGGTTTCATTATTTTGCCTTTGGGGAGAACCTGCTGCTAGTAAGCACACATGTAGATGAAACCATGTTTTCTGAGAGCAGTAGCAGGCAAAATCATTTAGCAGTGAAGATGTCATGGTTTTGACTGTTCATTTTCTTCCTTATTACAGTATAGCTCCTGGAACCCAGCTTGTGTTTTCTGTCCCTGGTTCTTAGCCCACGGTTCTAGCCTCGCACTGGTGAGATCATAGCTCCTTTATATTTTTTAGCATAGAGATTGGGGGACTTGTAGAGCAGGAGGGTTGACTACCCAGAAATGTTGGTGTAGAGCAGATCTAAGTGCTCTTTGGGGAATGTTCCAGGAGAGATGTTCTCAAAGGTATGTGGGTCCCAGACAGTTTCAGTTCTGCTGTTCAGTTATTTTAAGTTGTTGATACTTTTTATTGCTTTATGTTGTATGCAATCTGTTGTAAATCAGCTGGGACATTTTTCTGAAGAAGTGATAAAGAGATATCTTAACTAAGTTTGTGGGGCTATATTACTCAGTCTTTAAGGCTGATTTCTTCACACAGGTTGGTAATATTAGCTTCAGCATACGTCTGAAGCTTACAGGCATAAGTCTACTCTGCTCTGCTTATGTCTTTCAGCCTGTCAGTTGTTTTTTCCTTCTAGTCCTGTCAGGTAGCCTTTCTGGCTTCTCGCCTTGTTATCTCCTTGACTTCAATGGACTTGGGAGGGTGTAACTCCTTTTGGGATTTCACTTGTTCCAGTAACATTACACTCGTTTGGATCATAAATGACATAGCTGATTCAAGACACCACATCCACAAAATTGATTTTCCTGGCTTTAATTATAATCTGGCTAAACTAATGTCTGGTTGACTCTTCTTCCTTCATTCTCCCTCCAGCAGATAGATAAGAAAAAGCCTCTTTTGCTCAACTATCTCTTTATTCCCCCCCCCCATCCCCTCCATTTTCACTGACACATCTGTCTTCTCCAATGAGTAAATCTCTGGAAAAGGCATTGCTGGGAAATGTAGCAGACAAGGGATGACACATCATGACATTGCAGACATAGCGCCTAATATCTGCTGTTATTCATGAAAAGGATGCAATATTGATTTTTGTGTGTCAGAAAATTCATATAAAGAATACTTAATGACTAACTGGAAGGCAACCAAGGTAATCCAGGGACAAGAATGTGACTTTGGGGGTGGGAGTGGGGAATGCAATCTCTTGCACTAAGGGCTGTTCACATTCCTATTATTCCCTTAAATTGAATATCTTTTAATACAAAAATACTATTATTCTCCAGCCATTATAATGCTGATGAAGATAAAATTGAAAGCATATAAAGTCAGGTATTAGGGATTTTAAAAGCAAACAATTCATGCTTATTTTAAAAAAACATTGCGGTTGTAGAGATCTGAGTAACACATAAACTGAAATCTATACTGGTTGTATAAACAAAACACCTGCGTTTGACTTGAAAACAGTGTTTCCACACTCCTGATGTCCACATGGATTTAAGAAGTATATGCAGGGAAACAGGGCAAATTTTTATGATTGGCATTTCTGACAGCCAAAGTGTCTGATGGGAATTCTCATGATTCTGTATTTCCACCTTGCATAGGACTTTGTTGATATATTCAAACATACTGTAGACATTCACAAGAAGTTATTTTCTAAAGCAGTATCCCCTGAAAACATTACAAATTCTGAATGTTGAAAGGCACAACAGAAAAGCATTGTTGACTTTCAGCAGGAGATTTTTGCTTTATCAAAAAGACATGCAATGGCAAATACATCAGGAGAGACATTCTTTGAGCAGTCAGCTTCATTTCTCTTTCATTATGTCAAAAAGGACATCAAAGAGCTGGAAAGAAATCAGAAAGGCACAACTAAAATGTTTAAGGTGTTTAAGCACATGCCCTGTGAGACAAGGCAAAAACATCTAGCAGGTTTTCTAGGTTTTTTCCCCCCCATGGGTTGACTATATAGAACTTGGACTCATTTGGCATGATTCCTCTTATGGTTCATGTAGAAGATGCAATTTTGAGATACTGGCAGGACTGGGAAAGTTCATATATAATGCCTTCAACCTACATGGTTCATCTTACCAACCACGAATGGTTTATCTTATCAGCTTAGATTCTTCATCCTATTAACATAATGGCTTTTGAAAATAAAAACAGTAGTGTACAAGTGGGGGACCCACAAGAATCTGCAGAATTTCCCCTTCCCTAATTCTTCTTTTTCTTCCCTGAAAATCCTCATAACCTCTCCCCTACCCCTGCCACCTCTCTCGCTCACTCACTCACCCACTTTCTTTCTCCTTCTCTCTTTCTTACCCACCCACTCTCACGCCTCTATTCTTCTCCTACCTCCTTCTCTTTTTCTTACCCACTCATCAATCTAGTCTTCCCCCCTCAAGCCTTCCCTGGGAAAAGTTCAGCAAAGTTGAGCAGTGCCAGTCACCAGGCCAGGCCCAGTTGAATGTTGGGGAGTCTGCAAAGACTTAGGAAGGACATTTCAGTTTCCTTTGTTTGGTTTTCCCACACTATTTTCTTTTCCATCCTCTTGGAACCCCCATAGTCTCACCTTGCACTGATTTCCTTCCTTCCTTCCTTCCTTCCTTCCTTCCTTCCTTCCTTCCTTCCTTCCTTCCTTCCTTCCTTCCTTCCTTCCTTCCTTCCTTCCTTCCTTCCTTCCCACCAACCACAACCTTTTATCTGTCTACCATCTTCAGCAATATTATTTAATCAGAACATTTATACCCTACTTTTCTGTAGGGTATAAAAGATCCAAAAATGCTTGTATTGTTTTCTTCCATTTCATCTTAGCAACAACCAAGTGAGGTAGGCTGTGCTGAAGGTGTGTGGTTGGCTCAAGGATACACATCATGCTCACATAGCAGTGTAGAGATCTGAACTGGAGTCTTCCAGAGCCTATCCTGAAATTCTAACCACTACACAATACTGGCTATTATGCTCGTCTGTTTATTATGGTGACACCTGCTGTTGAACGGTACTGAATAGCTGGGCCTGGCTGAATGATGATGTTCATATGATATCAAGTCATCTGTTGGTTGCTGGCTGGCCTGATCCTGATAAGTCAGTGGTCAGAATAGCCCTGAAAAGGGTCCTGTCCATTAATGACTGAAACCAAGGCTTCAACTGGTAATATTATTTTAGCTTGTCTACCAGTATACCTTTTCTCTTTTTATTTGTTTGTTTATTAATTTTCATGTTTTTTTCTGCAAATGTGGGGCTTTCTGCAAATGTGGGGTTTGTAGAGAGATCTATCTTGCCTAATCATGATTCCAGTCTTTAAGTATCCATGGTCATGTTGAAAATAAAATATAGTGATATGTACAGAATTGTGCCAAATACAATTGCAGCCCTTATTTTCCTTTAAAAAAAACAAAAGAAGGTAGTACAAAACAAGAAAAGCTTTCCTTGAAGCTATGATCTTTCAGGTGGAAGATCAATCCCTTGTTTTCTAGGTGCGTGCTGGTCGGCTTTGTTTAAGGCACTCTTCAAATTCCAAGCCAAGGCTGTACAACTAGAGCTCCTCGATTACAAGCGTGGCACTTCACAGTGTGGGAGCAATTTGGGTGCCACAAAAATAGCGAGACTGCAACAGTCACCATTATGTACCAATGAGGTTTCTGATCTGTGCAGTGATTTTCGCAGCTTGGGGTTCATACTGATTGGAAAGATGCACTCTATCAAGATAGCACCAAGGACAAGACATTATTAAATGTAAATTAATTATCTGTCTAGACAATAACAGAAACAGTGAATATCCTCTTCGCAGATATTACATTTACACTCAAAGCATCATGAAAGGTATTTGTAGAAAGCTGCTTTTTAAATCCTCCCTTTACTTGATTGACTAATTGAAAATTTAAACGAAGTGTCTCCCTGCCTCTGAACACAATCCATAACACTGTTCATTCAAAACAGATTTGCCGCTTTCCCTATCAAAGTGGAAGGTTTAATAAAGGTAGTTTTTTGGACCTCAAATCAGATGAAAGAACCAAATCTCAAAGCATAGTCTGAGTGAGCCTTGCTCAGATTAATACAATTCATGAATTTCAACCTAATGTTGTGGCTGGATATTGAAATCCACATAAACACAACACAAATCCAATTTAAATCTCACTCACTCATTTTAGACAATACAATATTTCAACAGAACAGAATCTTCTCTACTTGCTGCCTTCCTGTGATTTCTTCTCTGTATAATGAAAGATTAACTCTCCTAGCTACAAATGTATTTTTTGCATAGTTGATGAGCAGTAGTTAATAAGTGTTCCACATTTATTATTGTATGAGAGATAGAAAGGATAGCTTTTAATATTCAAGTGAAATGCAGCAACCGCCTCAGGGACTATGGGGAAATTACTGCTTAAAGGGGAGGAGTTAAAAATAATCCACTTTGCAAAAAGAGGAAGGTTGCTGCTTTTATTCACAGTTTATTACAAAGAATATGGTCCTGAAAGATAGCAAAGACCTAAAACAGCATGAGAGTTTGCACAAATGCTTCACAATATACTTTTAGCCATCAGTTACAAACTTTATTTATTTATATTCAGGGTCAAAGTAGATTTCAATAAAAATTCATCCCATTAAAATCCCAATTTATAGAACTTGATGGCACTTTAACACAACAGGGGGACCAATCAAAGAAAGTAAGGGGAGGACAATTAAAACTCTTATAAAAAAGGAACTAGTATAACAATAGATAATGGGGAAAGGAAAGGGAAAAGGGAGGGCAGAGAGGCCAGTATAATAGGAACTGTCACTGTTCTTAATCATAGGCCTGGCAGAGCACATTTCCACACGGGCGGAATAGAGCGCGCCAGAGACGGCAAAAACCCCGTCTCTGGGGAGGCGTTCGCATAGCAGGCGCTGCTGCAACACAGCAGCGCCGTACACGCGCGACACAAGTGGCATGGAAATGCCCCTTTTGAACCTCGCTCCACAAGTGAGGTTTTTCAAAAGGGCACCTTCCAGCTGCTGCCATGCAAACAGCAGCGGCTGGAAGGCGGCGTTTCCCTCCCGCCTTCCACAGCCGGCTTACCTGCTCCTGCTGGCTCCCATCACATTGTGGAGCCCAGGGGACATGCCCCCCTGGCCTCCGTCTCCAGCGCCGTCACTCTGGCCAGGGGTGCGTGACCCCTGGCCTCCACAATGCGATGGGAGCCAGCAGGAGCAGGTAAGCCGGTTGGGGAAGGCACAGCCTGTGCGAAGGCTGCATCTTCCCCTGCGCCCCTACCGGGACCGCCTGTGCAAATGGTCCCGGGGGGGTGCATTGGCATAATTTATGCCGATGCACCCCTGCTCAGTGCCCATGCAGAAAGGGCCAGAACATCTTAGTCTTGCAAGTGGAATTGCATCAAGTCCCACATGGTCTCACTTGAAAGAGTGATTCCAAAACCAGGATTGCCTTCCAATAGGGTTGCCAATTTCCAGCTGGGGCCTGGACTCCTCCTGCAAATTACAACTGAACTCCAGACCAGACTGATCTGTTCCCCTGGAAAAAACAGCAGCTTTGGAAGATGGACTGTGTAGCATCCCATATCGTCTGGACCCCCTCCCCAAATTCACCCTTTTTAGGCTCCACCTCTAAATCTCCTGGAATTGGCACCCCTAGCTTGAACTACAAAATGTAATTCAAAAACTCCCAGTTATATTTCACAAAATAAGTATTCATGTAGTATTTGTATAATGATCCACTGATGATTTCTAGTTGAACCAAGGGTTTCAAGCTGTGGCTGGTGGGATTCCCCCCCTCCCAAGTTGATGCAGGCATGGTGGACAATGAGTTCACCAGGACTGGGAAAAGCCAACATAGATCCTGAGATCCCCAGACAAATGGAGGTTTGGCACATTTTTCATGTTATTAATACATCAATGCATCTATGTATTACAAAATAAAACAATAATAAAATAAAATCCACTGGAAGCCACTCAACCAGAGAACAAAGCAAAAATGGAGGTTTGAAGAGATGAGGAGAGGGCCAGCTGGTAACATGGGAGGAAGGTGGGATGATGTAGAAGGACACTGTTATAGGTGGGGAAAAGGAGGAGAGGGGAGGGAAGAAAAAACCCAAAGGAGACATTACACATGCATTTACTTCACCTTCCCTGCAAAGTAGAAAAAAGGTTGGGCCACACCTGGAAAGTGTGGTACTTCCCCTTTAAAAAGTGCAATCACTTCAGAGCAGTTACATAAGGGAAAATCTGACGCAAATCATACATTGAAGCTGTTGCGTAATTAAAAATGTGATCTGAAGCAAAAGGCTGATTGAAACGGAACATATCAGTGCATAATGGGCCTGATTTTGACAGATAATACTATTGAGCTCACTGTAACACCTATGGAGTGCTGATGACAGTGCCAAAGAAAGGCAACATTTCTACTTTTATATCATCAGCTCGTTCACATTTATCTCAGTTGTTCTAGGTAGCTCAGCATCTGTTGATGCCTAAATCTGAGCCTCTAATATCTGAGGAACAGACAATTAGCTATGACAGTTTTGCCAAAAAAAATTGGCTGATGTAATATCGAGAATAGGCTCCGCTTTGAATGCCAGCTGTTATACAGATACCAGAAGAAAGGCCTAATGTACTGCCTGAACAATTTAAATATCATTTTGATCCAATTTCCAGAGTGGATGAGGTCAAGCTCGTGGGATCTATATGAAGGCATTTGAACACATCATGGCTGCTAAAATCACATAAGGACCACATCAACAGTTAGTATACTATGATAACCCAGGGCACCTTCCCTCAGCCATTCATTGAGGTGATAATCCTTAAAAAAAACTATTATCATTTCTATATATCCGTATCCATATCTCCTGGTGATACAGCAGAGGTCCAAGCAGAACCAAACTATACGCCAGGCTATTGTGTTTAACTGGCTAAAAGTAAGCAAATTGAAATTCTTGAAGGTCATTGTTCTCTTCACTTTTGATGTAGCTCAACTGCCCTATGCTGACTCAGTTAAAATCCTTGGGATTATATCGGATCCAGTTTAATTACTGGAGAAGCAAGTTAATGCAACTCTAAATAGGTTTTCTACCAATTCAGCCAGGCCCATAAGATGGCTGCTAACAGTACAGCTGGTCTGGCCAGCTGGATCCATGCCGCAGTAACATTGAGACTAGGCTATTGTAATGAACCATACAATGGTTTTCCCTCAACATCACTTTGGAAACTTCAGTTGGTCTAGATTGCTGCAGCTCAGCTATTACTGGGAACTAAATGGCGCATGCATATTACTCCCATTCTGCAGACTTGCCATTGGCTGCCCATCTATTTCTAGGCTTGGATCAAGGTATTAGCTATCATGTACACAGCTCTTCAAGGCCTTTGCCCCTCTTTTTTATGGGGACCACTTTTCTCCCTAAGCTCTGCCACAACAATGTTGCCCATGTCAGCTGGTGTGAACCTGCCAATGGGTCACATCAGCCACTGGGTCGTATCAGCCACTGTTTGGCCATGTGCTTTCTCCATTTTGGCTCCTGCCTTGTGGAACAGCATGCCTGAGGAGGCCAGGAAAGCTCCCATTCTCCTGGTTTTATGCAAGCCATGCAGAACTATTCAGCAGGGATTTTCCACAAAAGTACTAGTGTTTCTCTGTACTTGGATAATATGATTTGGCACTGTGGTAGAAATCTTTTGTGCCACAATGTGCAATGCCAATACTTATATTATGTTTCAATTCTTTTTGGTGGTTCCAGACTTCAAATCCTAATGTATTGGCTACTGAATGTCCCATTTTGTTGACTGTACTGATTTACTATGTGTCATTTATCTTGAATCCTGGTGAGAAAGGTGGACTGTAAATAATGTAAATAAATAATTACAAACTGATGGTATGGAACCTGATGGACAAACAGTGTAACTTGGTGTCAGACACTTTTGTATACTTAAATTAACAGTATCATAACCTATGTGCTGGAAAGATGGGATACAGATGTAATTAAAATTGATTTCATAGGAATTTACTGCAAGTAGTTTGTGGATTTCAATCTGATATCAGACAAGTAGTGGGTGAGTAAGGGGGGGTCTTCAATAATACTTAGCATTTGAAAAAAACCCTTGAATGTTAAAAGTTGAACATGAAGAACAACCTTTAAGAGTAAAAGAAAAAGGCGAACATGTAATGGATACCTTTTCACCTGCGATGAAGACCTTTATCATCTCACAATAGGGGGACATAGAAAAATAATGGTACAACTTTTTAGCTGAGATCTAAATGGAATGAAGTGTATATGATCTTAATAGAAGAATCTAATACATCCTATTAAGCAGCATAATATTATAATTTATCGGGTCATCATCTTGTTTCAATAGCTCCTGCTAATGGAAATATTTTGTAGTGAGGCTTTAAGGGGAATTGAATCCTTAATAAGATGAAAATTAGTTCCGAACATGAGTAATAGTGACTTAAGGTCCAATCATACAAACCAGTATATCAGCAAGTATGTGTTCTATAAGCGAAACAATAACCATTACATCTTCTACTTTTCATAAAGCTATATCCCCATTAAGAGACTATTTGATAATATCACACCCTTCAAAAACAGGGATTGTCTGAAACTCAGTGGCGAAGCCACCAGGGGACAGGGTGTGTGCGACGCACTGGGTGCACCATTTCTAGTCACATGGGGTGGAAAAATCCCCCTCCCCCCGCACCCCCACGGCGCCCCCCCGCGGCGCCCCCCTGCAGCGCATTACCCCACTTACTTTTAGGAATGGAGCAGGCCGGAAGCCTGCCTGTGTTGCCTGGGCCTGGTGGGAACTACATTTCCCAGGGGCTCCTAGGAAATGTAGTTCCCACTAGGCCCAGGCAGCGCTGGCTGGCTTTCAGGCACTAATATCCGACCTGCTCGCTTTCCTAGAAGTAGAGGTGAGATGGCCAACACAGGGGGACACCATGGGGAGTGTAGAAGGAGTGCAAATGAGGAAGAGAATGTGAGAACACTACTGAGGGGGCAGGGGAGTGCAAAAGCCAGAGTGTGCACTGGGTGCACTCTGGTCTAGCTACACCTCTGCTGAAACTACATGAGTAACCACAAGTCCAAACAAAAAAATTAGGCATTTAAAGATTTTTGTCAACTATAGTAATATTTTCTTAGATCAGTTAGATTCAAGTCCAGCAGTACCTTAGAAATCAACAAGATTTTCAGAGTATACGCATTTGATAGTCAACTCTCCATCAGACAAGTATGTCTGACTCGAATCTGATTGTCCTACTGCAGACCAACAAGGCTACCTCCAAAACAATGTTATTTTATGTTATTTAAACAATCAAGCATGAAAGACATCCATCAAAAATCTTAGGCATATGGGTCAAATCTGGCCCGCTACTCATCCCATATGTCTTCCTTTACCCACAAGCCTTTTACTCTGGCATTTGCAAGCGCCAAATAACTTCAGGCAAGTTTTTTTTATATAATTTTGCAGCTCCAGTTAAAATGTACCGGTTTTCCAGACATTCTGTTGTTTCCATTGTTGAGTACTTATGTGCATTTATGTGTTCATGCTTACCTTCCTGCTGAGCTATCTGGTTTTCATTCTTCATTCTTCCGTCTTTTGTCATTTGATTTTAATCTGCTGATTTTTGGAAATGGGCAGCCCAATCCAGAGGGGGTATGGGGGTTGAACATGCTTAAGGAGCAGTATAGTGCTGCATCAGCATGTTTGCCCTCCACTGCATAAGGGCCATCTCTGCTGGCACAGGGAGCAAATACATCAGCAGCCAGCTGTCCCCGAGCTCTGCTGTGGGCAAACATGGAAGTCCAGGCTGCTGTGGGGACTGTGCTGGCATCCAGAACAGATGCAGGTGTGGGGGAGGGAGTGAAGGGTCTTCCCAAAAGTGGAGTTGATGTTAATTGATTTCCAACCTGGGTTTGTGGCCAGTTGTGCCACAGTCCCGGTCCTATAAGTCCATCGGGCCACATGGAGGGCTTCCTGGTGGTGGGGAGAGGTTTTGCTTTCTTCTTCCTCCCTGGGTCTCCAGAAAGCCCACTGGAAGCAACACAGCATTGCCTTCATCACAGTGCCTCTGGCCACTGCGAAGGTGTGGATTGCATTGTTGTTGCATTTGCTTGTAATTGCTACTTGATTACATTTTGCATTCTATAGCAGAAGTTCTGACACTTTAAAATTGTATGTTTTTGACTGCCATTTGTTTTAATGTCCTAACACAGCTCACTTAAAAAAACTGCAGATGTAACTGGATGTTATAGGGTTTGAATATCTAAAATAAATGAACAATGCTACATGGTCATTTCAAGGATGTTTTATTTGGAAATGCTGGGGACAGGCCAGAAAACTCCTTACAGTCTAAAATAGACCATGGTTTCCCAATTTGTGAGGGGAAATTGTATCTCTAGTACTCCAGCTATCTTGTTACTAATTTCCTGATAGTTTTATTGAAAAAAAGTATTTATAAGAAATGTGCAAGAAAGAAGAATAGAATCTCAAAACTACCTTATTTTGATATTTATTGAATAAAAGATCACAAGGTTTTAGGTTTTTGCCAAAAAGTCAGGATTCCACAGAGAATAGATTGCCACAGTGGCTAGATTACCTTGATCACTTCAGATCTCAAAAGTTAAGCAGTGCTGGGCCTGTTTAGTGCTTGGATGGCAGACCATCAAGGAAATGCAGTCTTGCTATGCAGTCAGGCAATGACAAACTAGTCATCTCTTGCCTTGAAAACCCTACTTGGGTTGTCATAAGTCATCTGTGACTTGATTACCCTTTCTGACACCACGATGGATCTGCAGCCCCCCCCAAAATGTTTCAGAAACCTTGGAACAGATGATAGCTAAGTTGAATAAAACAGAAGTACATTGGCACCGGAAAGACAAACAGTTTATTCCAGCATAAACTTGTAATTCTCAGCTCTGATTTATGATAGTCTATGCTAAAATACATTTTGTCTTGAAGGTGTCACTGCACCGTCATTTTATTTTGCTGTTACAAACCTACAGCGACCTTTTTGTAATTACCTGATCTAAAGTTACATATGTTTCTAAAATGATGAAAGCTGAATTCCTTCAGCCAACAAAATAATGAAAGCTGAATTCCTTCAGCCAACAAGAGAGAGAAATTATTAACATTTATTTCCTAATATGTGAAGGCTAGAATTGTCTGGTTGCAACAAAGAATAATAATTTACCTTTGAAAATACCAAGCGAGAGAAACAACTCTAGTAGCTTCCTGTCCATTTCTCTATTATTATTGTTTTACCTTTTATTCTCTTGCCTGCATTAATTAATTAACTGCATGACTACACTTTTGGCATTGTGACCATAAGGGGCAGGGGGACAAATGAGAAATAGCAGGCATAAAATATTTATTTTATTTATTTCATTTTACAAAATGTATGTCCTGCCTTTCTGCCCCACAGAAAGGGGCCACCAAGACAGATAACAAATTAAAACAGAAATAATAAAATAATAATAAATAATAAGATCAGGACCTTTGAAGATGATTGTAGTGGATAGGTGGGTTCATAAGGGAGTAGACAGTCCTTCAGGCTTGTTGGTCCCACAATATATAGGACTCTGAATGTTAACACCAGAACCTTGAATTGTGCCCAGAAGCAAACTGTGAGCCAGAGTAGATGAGCCAAGACTGCAGTTCTATGGTCCCTATGATCCACTAGTCTGTAACCTGACTGCAATTTTGTGTAACAATTGAAGTTTCAAAACACTTATCAAGGCAGCCCCATGTACAGCACATTGTAGTAATCTAACCTAGGTATAATCAGGGCAGGCATCATTGTGGCCATATCTTTTTTTGCCCAGGAAAGGCCAAAGCTGGCTAATCAGTTGAAACAAATAAAGGGAACTCTTAGTCACAATTGTCACCTGGTTATCAAGCAGCAGGACAGGGTCCAAGAGAACTCCCAGATTTAGGGTTGCACAATCTGATTTGGGAAATACCTGGAGATTTGGGGGTGGGGTTTGGGGTCAATGGGTTTTTGGGAGGAAGGAACTTTAACAGGGTATGATACCATAGATAATACCACCATCTGAAGCATCTGTTTTTTTCCAGGGGAACTGATACTGGTTGTCTGGAGATCAAGTATAACAGAGATATTTGCTGAAAAATGTGGCTGAAAAATCTTATTTCCTACTTTATACTTCATGTGGTAACCTTCAGAAAAAGACTACAAACACAGTCTAGGAGATCAGATTTCCCACTTGAGCAGGAGACCTTCACTCTTTCCATCTCTGCCCTGCTGGGCAAACTGGCGAGGAAATTAGGGGGTCCGGAAGGCGTGAAATGCCAACATGATTACCACTGTGGTATATTTACTGCATATATGTGTATGCATTGGGACAGTCTGCTCCTCCCTTATAGTTTAGTTTGGCCTTACTGAGTGGAGCTCTTGGTTTCAGCAGGGGCCTAGCAAGGGGAAACTGTGCCAGGGGTGCCCATGAGCCCTGCACCCCTGCCACATTGCCACCTGCCCCTGCCCCGTCCCACCACAGAACACCCTAGAATGCCCCCGCCATGCCCCCTCCATGGCCCTGCCATGCCTTCACTGCAGCTCTGCCCAGAGCATTGCCCCCCCCACCCATTGGCACAATGTCACTGGGTTTCAGTTCCCAGTTCTTGCATGTTAGCTAAAAATGTTGGTTGTAAGATGGTTGGACCAGCTTGTCTTTGTTGAATGGATCTAAGAACCAGTGCCAGAGTGAATACTATAGTGCAGGAGATACTACAACCATAAAGGTCTGGGAAAAATCCACCCATAAATGATACTATCACTTCTGAGTCACTGGTGATATCGGCAAGGATTCACCCCAAGGTAAGTCTCCCAGTGGTCACCAGTCTGAGGTTACCAGCCCTAGAATAGCCCTAATAATTTGTTGGCACCAGGTAAAATAAAGGCATGAGAATTTTCAATAATATTTTGGCACTTGATGTTCTTTTACATTATTATTTTCAGAAACATCCCCTTTTTCAATTTATTCAGGCTCAGTTTTGAAGGAAGAGGCTGAGTGACTTGAAGCAGACAACCATTAAAGACTTCTGTGAGCGGAGGTGGAAGGTTTTCAGTTTTGTAATTACACCACTGCCCTTTGAGCTCTGTCATATGCTCTCCTTTTTATTATTAGCTGGTGTTGTGTGTTTTATTTAAAGACCAGATCTCTGTTTAAGCAGCTGCTACCACTACTCGGCAGCCCAAGCCATTCTTTTAATTAAATATTTGCTGCTGTGCCTTCTTCCCCCTGAACATCTTTGTGGACGGCATTTATTCTTGCAAAGATAACAGGTCCGTTAAGAACCTTATGTCATTGCCTTAAGGGCCCCTTACTTTGTACGCTGGCAATGTCTCCATTAGCGCTGATGTCATTATGTGAAGTGCACCATTTGTTACCACAGACTCTCTTCTCAAAGAAGCGGCAGTGTGTATATTTAATAATCGCCAAGGCCTCATGCATCATGAAACTTTAATTAATTAGCATTACAATTCACTTAATGCTCTCCATTTACATGGCTTTTCAGTGAGAGGTCTATCTGGTATGGTTGCCATCTTTCATGAAAGGTGTTAGGGACTCCACCTGGTTCATTTGCATATGTGACTTCCTTTCAGTTTAAGTTTTTGCGTTAGGAACGTAATTGAGAGGAAGAAACATCTAGCCCTATTTCTCTCCTATGATATTACTGTTAAAGACAGAAATTTTAATCTCATTTTTGATGTAATAATGAATGTTGTGTGTTCTAAAAATACTTTTTTCTTTTCTTTCACATACCACTGATATTTTTTTCCAAACCCTTGTATTTCATTGTCTATGCCAGTAGTAACATCATACGCAAGAAACATGGCAATGTTGGAAATGTCCTGATTGATATTTCTTCCTCTCCATCACATTCCTCATCCTCAGATTTGTTTATACTCACAGGAACTCAAATGTATGTGGATTAGGTTGGCACATTTCCCTGATCCCGGGCTTCAATCTCTTTCAGTGTAATTCTGAGCAGAGTTATACCAGCCTAAATTCATTGACTTCAATAAACTGAACACTGAATAAGACTGCATGATTAACGTGCCAGCAATTTTTTAAATGTACTTCTCAGTCCAGTTTGGGGTACTGTTATTTCCCTACAAGCAAAGCAATGCTTGCAGAAACCAACTACCATCACCTCCTTAAGAACACATATATGCAAATGGAATCAAAATTGACTGTAGCAAGGAGGCAAAATGAAGTTCCACAAATGTTTAAAAGACTTTTCTGAAGGTTGTTGCTGGGATACTAGTGTTGTTTTAAGAAAATGGGGTGCAGTTCTTTAGCCCCTTCCTCTTCTGCCATTCTCATGCTAAAAGGAAAAAAAAAATATCCTGAGCCATTTTTACCATTATGGAAAACATAAGACTACCTGCATCATTAACTTTTACAATGAATTAAAGGTGGTTTCTTAGAGGTTCTGGAAAGCAGGGGCTAAATATAAATTCTCCATTTTGGTATGTCCAGCCAACCTTTATTGGATCTCAGGCATCAATGAGCCAAAAATTAATTGAACAAAGACAATGGGACATTTCCCTCCAAACTGACAGAGTGCGGAGCCTCTCCACTCTTGTAGTGGGGTATTGTAATAAACACTTTGTCCCACCAAGTTATTTGTACACTCTAGAATACCCTAAACATTGCAGAATATTTATCTTAGCCTGGTTCAATGCCCTTCCATCAGCTTTATCAAAAGGAAGATATGCTTGCATCTCTCATGCTGTTTTTCACTGTCTATGCCTGTTAGGAATGGTAGAAACCACTGAATGTGGTTTTATACTGCAGTTTCTAATGGGATATTCAAACTCAGTGCATCTTACCATTTTGTCTAAATACTCACAGGAGAACCACTTTTATATAGCCTTGCTTCTTGTTGATAGCTCCAATGAAATTACTAGGTAACCCCAACCTGATGGCCCAGTGGGTGAGGATGGTATTGTTCTGGCACTGCCCTGCTCCCTCCAAATGGTTTTCCCAGGTGTGGGAAGTCCAAAAAAGTAAAAACCAAAAAAGTCTCAAAACTCCCCACTAGGGGAAAATAGAGATACACCACAAAAATCGTGGCTATTCTTCGCTGGGAATAACAACACTATTCCTAAAACACAAAAAGATTTCAATCAAGTCCTCTTTCTTTGAGGACTATACACAAGGCATGTGAGAAAGTGGTCAACTGTAGTTCCGAAAGAGTCAGAGTCAAATATTAATATACAATTTTTTGAGAGTTTTGTATATTAGAGCGTGATATTGGGCCATTGAAGGAACTCCGAAACCAAACTTGCCGGAGTTTTGACAGACCAAAACCAAACATGATTGTGGAATGATGATACACTATTTACATGTTGCTAATATTTGTATTGCACACATTGTAGTTATATGTGAGTGTCTATTGCAAGCTGAAAGCATTATTTGTGTTAGAGGTTCACGAAGTACTTTTGTAGGTATGTAAACACAAGAATTTTCATTATGAAGATTGAAAATACATCACTGTCAAAGGACAAGTGAATGAATCCTTAGGGTGTTGAAGTGGACTGGCTAGAGCTCTCCCGCTATTATAGCTGAGCTCCAGGTGACAGCAATTAGTTCACCTGAAGAAAATGGCTCCTTTGGAAGGTGAACTGTGTGCCATTATACCTCATTGAAGTCCTGCATCATCCAAAACCCCCACCCTCTCCACCCTCAAAATTTCCCAATCTGGAGCTGGCAACTCTACTTGTTACCCATGTTAGTTCACTGGAAAGTCTGCATAAAATCTGCATGTATACATGTGTACATTTCTGTCAATATGTTTGGGTTCTTAAATATGTAGACTGTGTTTAAATATGTAGACTGTGTTTATAACTTGCTACTGTGGTCCCACATGCATTCATTTTACCCCCTTACAGTATCAGAAAATGGCTGCAGTCTTTAGGAATTGCATTAGGAGGGGGATTTAATTATTATACATAAAATTTTAACTGTAGAATTCAATAAAATTTGAAGATCCTTAACTCCAACCTCTAGAATGGATGAAGGCCCTAAAAGGATAGTCGATACAATATGATAATACAGTATGTTATCCTGTAAATTAAAGTATGCTAGGCAGTTGACTTCTTTCCCTTTACATCCATCCACATAGCTATTACTTTATTTTATAGGGCACACATATCCAGGCAGTCACATTATGATCATGTGGTAAAGTCACAGGGAGAAAAGTTCTGTGGTAATTATATGCCCAGAGGATTTCATAATATTCTATAATTAGTGGTTAATTCTGTAAATTATACCTCATTTAATTTGCAATTGTCCCCTCTCATGGAAACAATTCAGTTTAAATCACAGCTATAATCATATAATATGTCACCCTACAATAGCAAACCTGTAACACAATTATACTGGAGCATAGCTAAAGCTTGTTACAAAGCCATTTTTGTGCTCTTTCTTTGAACAGAAGGCTGCCGTAGATTGCGGGGGAGTGGGGGGGAAGGGTTTATTTTTCGGATATCTGCCAGAATCAGATAGTTTAATGAAACATAATAGAGAGGAAGGGTGAGAGATATGGTAATGGAAAAAACAACAACAACATGCAAACAATATAGCTTGCATTTTGAAATGGCTTCCTGTTTTTCCCTTCATTATTACAGAACCAGCTTTTAAAACTGATCTGTTTATTGAAAGGATGAAAAGTCTAAATTGCACTGTCTGGAGTGAAATGTGTAAATGCTGAAGCTAAGCAGAGGAATAAAGATGGGAAGCACTTAGTAGTAATACATGGACAGTCAACAAAGTAGGATTCTTTCTGTAGACTTATGTTACTAAAACCACTGATCTCGTACAAACCCCAGTAAGCTTCTTGACAATCAGACAGACAAAACATAAGCCAGCATTCTGATTTGTCACACAATCCAAACATATGCTTAGATGGAGCTGAATGCAATAAACACACAGTGCAATCCTAAACAGACTTCTAAATCCACTGGGCTTAGACGAGTGTAACTCTGGTCCATTCCAAACAGCACAAAAAAGATGACTGTGGGACATCTTATAAAGAGGGGACTGCTTCTTTTCACTCTGCACACCCAAAATAAGACATCCAGAGGATGTCTTAAAAAGAGGCAATTGTTGGTTTGGTTCTGGACAGCAAAGGCATCAGAGAGGAAAAGTGGTTTTTTTTTCCTGCCTGACCGTTGTAGATTGTATTTCCCCTTATTTTGATATCCTTTATATTAACAAAATGTTGTTAAACTCTAAACTAATTAATTTTAAATATCATAGCTACTGTTTAACTCATATTATTCAGAAAGGGAGACAAACAGATGCAATGAGATAAGAGCACAGGTTCAGTTTGGATCCATTCAGTTTTGCCAAAGTCATTATATCACAATCTCAGGATTCTCTTTATAACACAGAGATGTTATTATGACCTAGAGTGTTGTGAAAATTAAGTGCAGAAGTGTGCCTTTTGCATGCTTTGTTTGTTCATATAATACAGTATGTTATACATGTTAAATCCATGGAAACAGGATACCCCATTTGTGAATACTTAAATCTGGAGACTGGGGCCATGAACAGGGGAAAATCTTAAAAATATCTGCAAATTTGCAGAAAAATCTGGAATCTAAAAAAGTACATGGGGGTTATCCCCTCCCCCAGAAAATAATAAAAGGAGTCCCTGTAGCTTTAAGAAACAGATGTTCTCAGAGGCCATTGCTAGGCAACTACAACAGTATTCAAGCCCTGGTTTATATCAGGTAAAGACCCTACTGCAGGCACTGTCAACTTTCTACCCCCAATTTACACAACTCACCTAGGCCCAGTTGCTTGTTACCATTCAGCATCAGGGGAAAGCAAGGTGTCCTCCTCAAATCTTTGCAGGTTACCCTCTGCTCTTCTGGGACACAGTTTTTCTCCAAAGAAGCTACTGGAGCAGGGGAAGGAGGAAAAACTGAAGGGGAAATAGTTAAAGGTAGATAGGATAGCTAGTGGTTGGAAGGAGAGAAGGAAACAAGAAAGGCAATGGGCTTTCAGGAAAAGGAAAGTGGAAATTATGAGGGGATGAATTAGATGCTCCCCACAAGGCCTTGTGAGCCCCTCACTTGTATGATAGAAGCCAGTGGCGTATTGTGGGGCTAGAGCCGCTTCTCTGGTCCTACACAGCAAGATTAGTTTTAAGAAAAACTAAGTTAGAAATAAAAGCAAAAAGGCATCTGACATTAGAAAACAAACAGACAGTTTACTTAGCAGAATTTAGATCAGGATTACAGACTGTGAACCCCTCCCGAGAGAAAGAGCTCTCGTGCTCTTAATTCAAAGACATGGAATTTAGAACGTTACAGAATACAGATAAGTTACAAAAGGTGACCTTCCCCAACCCCCGAGGGAAAGGCACAAACTTTAGAACCAGGAGGTGACCTTCTCCCGAAGGAGAGGCACACCCAATACAATGTTTAGAATGTTACAGGAGATGACCTCTCCCGAAGGAGCGGCCTTGGTGCTCTCAAGTGAGAGGCACGCGCAGTAGAGGAAGACCTGAATTTTTGTAGATGCAAAGACGTCACACAGTCCATCCCTTTACTCTACGTATGATGATTCATATGTGTTCAAACTCTACTGGTCAGATCTGTCTCCTTGTCACAAATAAAGACAGCCTATATTCTACGTCACACGCTGCATGCTTTCTGTAATTCAAACTGCACGCTGTGAGCTTATGGCCATCCCTGTCCATATGCAAAGGACTACAGCCATAAAGTAGCTTGCTCCTAGAAAAACCTGTTATTCTTGGTTGGCTCTCAGAGAGAGCCATGCCTCTAGGCTATGCATCTAGGCTATGCAGCATTCTATAGGGTCATAAAACTTCTCCCTCTCCCAACAGTTTGAAATGATTTTAACAATTCCCCAGTTTGAAATGTTAAAACATAATTCTAATACAATGATTCTAACACAATAGAATTATAGTGAAATACAAATACATGTGAATATGAATCACTCCTGTGTTCATTTAACTATATAGAAAAACTCTTATTTAACTAATCACATTCCTTTAGCTAGTTCTAACACAATGTCATAAAATGCACCTTTCTACTGTCACGTAGACAAGATCCCAAAAGATGTTATCTAGCCTGCCTGCATAATGGTAACATTCCTTTGACCTTTGAAACATGCAGGCTTCTGCTGGTCACTATACAGAGACACTCCATTTTGATTCTTAACTTCCTTGGTTCATTTGAATTAATCCTCCTTAATTAAATACACAAATTTATACACATTCTGATCCATCTCCACAGTATGTAGGCAAACTGGAGCCCTGGGCAAAACCTGAGTTTGATGCCCCCTATGGGCAGCCACCCTCCCCCACCATGACCAAACGAACCTGCAGTTTTTGCGCCCCCACAAGGCAGCGCCCAGGGCAACTGCCCACTTTGCCCAATGGGTGGAACGCCTCTGATAGAAGCAATATCTTGATGCCCATAGTTGGTTACTACATTTATCAGCTAAAGCTTGGTTTGGTAGCATGCAACAACTGTACAACATACGGCACTTTACAAAGAATACAAAACTTGTAAACTGCATATGATGTTTTCAGCTTGTTGCTTTTTCTGTATATAGGATAGTTACTGAATAATATTCTCTGTGGAAAACATCAGTCTTCCCCCACCCCCCAACAATTGATTACACAGCTTAGCCCTACATAAAACACAACCCTCTTTTTGCTTACAAAAATCTGTACTTGGAAATCATGCAAATTCTCTAGACAATATATGCATGAATGATGCAGAATATCTTAAGGAATAATTAACTTCCTTTTTAGGGCCTTATTACTAGAGTTCTCATTTAGGCAAACTTCTCTTGGGCATAAACAAATAAGATCAGAATTAACTTAAGAAAACACATATTTTTTTCTTCCCAATCATGAAGTTAATATCTCTGGGTGTTTTTCTTTTTTTGCATCAAGAACTTTAAAGAGAATATGCTATTTTTGCTATAACTTTTTATAGGATCTATGTGTATAAGAGACCGGCTTCAGGAATCTCATCCCTTCTAGCAACATGCATTCAAATATCACACAGTGGCTCAGGAGACCATTATTTAGTCCTTTACTCCTGAAGTGAACAACCTTTTCTGTTGTGCAACTAGAACTCTTTGAATGGAATTTTTCCTATGTCATGCAAATATTTTTTTTCCTTTCTTCTACGCTTTTCAAATGTATCAAAAGTTATTTTTTATTCATCAGGTTCTTTAAAAAGCAGCCTGCTGTTTTCTCTTCTTCATATAATGGTTCTTAAAGAGTGATTCACAAACTCCTTTTGAGTTTGTGAAGTACCTGCAAGAGGCATACAAAATTCCAGAGAAGGACAGAATCCTGAAGCAAATTATGTCTTCCGTTTCTATTAGCCAAGACAATAGTAGAATGAAGAATGGTACACTCTTTCTGTCTGTGATTGTCTTCCTCTTCCACCAAAGCATGTAGCTTTGAGATTGGCACAAAAAACAACAACCAGTGAGTGAGGAAAAGATCACCCACCTAGTCAGCCAGATCAGCCAACTCAACCAGAGCCCTTCGGGGACGGGGCGGGATAGAAATTTGAAACATAAATAAATAAATAAATAAACCTTGGTGATCAGTCTGTCACAGCCAGATGGGTCTCAGATCTTTCCCTGAGACATCATTCCAAAAGTTTGCAGCGTCTGTAAATGATGTTTGTTATGTTGGTGCTTTGCAGAAAAAAGTATTGAGTTTTCTACTTTAATCTATGCTGTGTCCTTTACACAGATAGAATGAATGTTCCATAGATTTTGTGGGGCTGTCTGTGTTTGTGTGCCTAGGGTTGCCAGTCCTCACCCCCAACTTCCATTTTTCACCACCACTCTGAAAAACAATAGGAGAAAAAAATTAAAATAGCTGTCAGGATTGTTGCATGACATCACTTCCCGGGGAAAACCCAGAAGTGATTACATGTCTCTATAGGAATAACTGGAAATGCTATGGTATAATCACAGAGTTTTCAGTGGTTCCTAGAGAGGATTGATGGCACTTTCGGGTTTATCCAGGAATTGATGCCAGTCCTCTCTAGGAATTGTCAAAAACTCTGTGATTTTACCATAGAGTTTCTGGCAATTCCTAGAAATGTATGAGGTCACTTCTAAGTTTTCTCCAGAGGTTATGTCACACTCACCAACAGCTGCCTCCTCATGCCAACCTCAGTAACCTGCTAGTTGCTAGGCCAATCCTAGCAATCCTAAGTGTATCCAATGGAATTTGGAAAGAAAGAAAAAACTTTAGAAAGAGTTTAATTTATATATTTAAGCTATTTATATGCTGCATTTTTATTCAGAAAAGATGCCTGAGGCAGCTTTCATTCAGTCTCTGTGGTAAATAGATCCATCCAGATCTGTGAGAAGCTTTTGCCTTTTTTTGTATACAAACAAGGAAATATGGAAGAAAGCCTGAAGAAAGTGGCCACAGGAGAGAACCTGCCAGGAAAGATGCCTGCTCTGAATGCCAGAGTTTGATTTAAGGGTTTGAACTCAAGTAATCAAAGGACCCCCTGAGACCCAGATAAGTAGAGCAAACCTCCATCATTTATATTGTGTAAACATGAACTACATTGTGCAAAATGCAAAAATCAAACTCATGTGTATTGGTACATTAATTGATTCCATTAATTGGGGAGCTGCATTTGTTCTTACTGATATGAATAGATGTGCTATACATTTGCTATGAAGTTCCTGTGAGGGTTTTAGACACAAGAATAAAAAATCAGTTATCTCAAGGCCATCTCAGAGATCCAAAGAGGCCCAGCCCCTGCAGATATCCATCCTCCATTTTTCACAAGGCGCTAGGCATTGGCAGGCAACTCTTGACCCAGACCAAACGGCTCTAGGGTTGCCAAGTTGTCTTTTCCTGGAGATGTGGTGACAGTGCTTGGGGAAGGAGACAGATAGGATGCCATGGAGTCTGCCTTCCTAAGCTGCTATTTCCCCCAGGGAAATTTATGTACTCTTGAGATTGGTTGTAATTCAGGCAGAACTCCATGCCCCACTTGGAGGTTGGCCATCTTAAACTGTCCGTGATTACTAGAAGTTGTCTCTACTTCTGCCCAGGGTACATTTGGTAAAGGGCAGCAGAGCAGCACAGATTGGAATCTATTTTGGTGTGAGCCCTCTCTGGAGACCTGCAACAAAATGAGTCGATAAAGCAGGCCCATGAAATCTGGTATTTGAGTTCCCTCTTGCAGTGAGGAGCAGCAGTGGCGTAGTGGCTAAGAGCAGCGGCTAAGAGCAGGTGCACTCTGATCTGGAGGAACCGGGTTTGATTCCCAGTTCTGCTGCTTGAGTTGTGGAGGCTTATCTGGGGAATTCAGATTAGCCTGTACACTCCCACACACTCCAGCTGGGTGACCTTGGGCTAGTCACAGCTTTTTGGTGCTCTCTAAGCCCCACCCACCTCACAGGGTGTTTGTTGTGAGGGGGGAGGGGCAAGGAGATTGTAAGCCCCTTTGAGTCTCCTACAGGAGAGAAAGGGGGGATATAAATCCAAGCTCTTCTTCTTCTTCTTCTTCTTCTTCTTCTTCTTCTTCTTCTTCTTCTTCTTCTTCTTCTTCTTCTTCTTCTTCTTCTTCTTCTTCTTCTTCTTCGCCTCTTTCCATTTGGAAGCTCTGTCCATTTGGAAGCCCATTTGTGAGTGATGTGACTACAAGAAGAGAACTTCCCTACAGATTACACTAGGAGATATTCATGCACCCTACCACTTAGCTTTTAAGCTTTCCTGAATAATCACCAAGTCATACAGAAGCAAATCTGCAAAGTATAAAACATCAAAGAAGTGGAATTATTTTCAGCTAAACAGCACACCTTTAAGCACAGGAGTTTGCATCCTCTTCAAAGAAAAAAGAGACTAATCAGAAAAGTAGAATAACCTTCTCATGCTCCCTCGAAACACTGATTATTTTAAGACATAATGCCCAATAAAGGACTTTCTATCTTTGCTACTTTGCCACTCTAAATGTACTGCTTTTTATCTGATCAACAGCTCATATTGTGGCTCTAACATAGCACTGACTATCTTAAGTGCACCATTTGGGAGGGATAATATTTCACTCATCTTCTTTTATCCAAATAATGTGTTAGAACTTTGTTGCTGATTCGAATGTCCATTACATCAGTGTTCCAACAAATGGTGCATGCAAGTCAGTTATATTTAAATAGAAAAAGTCTCTGTTCTGATTACTGTATTTCTCACATAATGATGACAGCTATATGTGCATTCAACAAAGCACAGCTATTATGGGCAGAAAAATCTGACACTATAAAAAACCTTTCAGTTATTTCTGACTTTGTTCCCATAACTTTTATCATCCATTAGCCTGCCAACTACGCCTTGGGAAATTCCTGGAGATTTTGTACCTAGCGAAAGTAGATTGGAAAGTGGAACAACAGCCAGTGTAGTTAGGAGCAGGTGCACTCTAGTCTGGGAAGCTGGGTTTGATTCTCTGCTCTGTTACTTGAGCTGTGGAGGCTTATCTAGTGAACTAGAATAGCTTGTGCACATAGGTGACCTTGAGCTAGTCACAGTTCTTCAGAGCTCTCTCAGCCCCACCTATCTCACAGGGTGTTTGTGTGAGGGGGGAAAGGAGAGGAGATTGAAATCTCCTTTGAAGATTGAAAAGGAGATTGTAAACTCATTTGAGTCTCCTTACAGGAGAGAAAGGGGGGATATAAATCCAAGCTCTTCTTCTCCTCTTATCAAGGACATGATTTTACTGAGTCCATTCTCCAAAGCTGTCATTTCATCCAGAGTATCTGATTTCTGCAATCTCAAAATTGGTTGAAGTTCTGGGAGAATTCTAGGCAACACCTGATGGCTGGCAATCGTAAGTGTCCAATGCAAATATTTCACATCAGCTATTGCAGAAAAGTGTCCAAAATACATGGCAGGGTTAAAGATGCTTGCAGTGTTTTATGTAACTAGAAGGTTATGAGTAAACTAGGGTTCTCAGTTTTCCCCACACTATTTTTGTAAGGTCCTAAGTAGAGTTATAACTCTTGACTTCAATGGGAGTAGAAGGGTGTGACTCTGTTTACAATTGCACTGTAAGGCTCTTTATGCATCACTTGGGTAAGGGAGAGAAGAATAGTGGAAATGAACAATGTGCATCACAGGTAGTGCCACCAGGAATGTTTTGACTTCTTGGACCATGGTCTGCAGTTTCATGAAGATGGACTACTGACAAATAATGGGTTATGCCTCACAGCTGTACATAGAACCATTTTGTTAGGAAACTCACAAACCTGATGAGGAGGGCTTTAAACTGAATTATGTGGGGAAAGAGAGATAGTATTCAAGAGGGCAGGAGTTCATCAAGTGCTGTAGATAATAGCCTGAAGGTTATAGAGAAAATTGAGTGAATAGTTCAAGAACCCAACAGTGGGAGGGAAAAAAAATCTTAACCAAAAATCCAGGGGGGATGAACCATAGATGTGTCTACACTAATGCACAGAACATAAAAAATAAACAAGAATTTTTAACATCAAAGCAAATATGATATAATAGACATAATTGAAACCTGGTGGGATGAGTCTCATGATTGGAATGTAACAATTGAGGAGTATAATCTGTTTCAGAGAAATAGACCAACTAGGAAAAGAGGAGGAACAGCAATTCCATGGCTTGAATCCTGGAAGTCAGGTTGAAAGTGTCTGAGTAAAAATTAAGATGGAGGGAAACAACAGTGATCTTATTGTGCGGGTCTATTACAGACTTTGAAGCAAGACAGAAGAATAGGACGATGCCTTCCTGGAACAGATGACAAAACTTTCAGAAAGGAACAGCCGTGACTTACCCGCGGCGGCCATTGCTGGCGGGGAAGGGACAGCCTCCATGGCTGCCTCCTCCCCTCCCCCTGCCTTGCGAGCTCTTCTGGGCTCGCGAGGCTTGGCTTGCCAGCAACGCTGGGTCCGGCGGGCCTGACGTCATCCAGGGAGGTGGGGCCAGGCGGCCTACTTAGGCCTGTGCTCGGCCTCTCCACCTCCTCATTTGTTCGAGCGTGCGCGTTGCCCACCCACCTCTCCCCGTTTTGTTCTGTGTTAATGCATGCGCTTTATTGTTGTTGTTTTTGCGGCGGTTTGCGCATGGGGGACTGATCTTTAGTTGGGGGGGACAGCGGGCAAAATACCCGCTGTGGTGGAACCTCCTCACGAGGTTTGGGGTGTAGCAAGCCAAGGGGTCACCTGCCCAGACGTGGGCTTAGATGGCTTGCACCCCTGGCAGCAAAGAGTCTTCAGGAAGTGGCGACCGCCCGTCTGGAATCTCACAGCTGCTCCAGTGTGCTTTATAATTTTTCATCGGCAGGCGTGCTGAGAAAAATTTAGGTGTCTGGGGGACAGCACGGTTGGCTGCCCAGTACACACACCACAAGATCAGACCCCCATGCTGCGCCTTACGCTTCTGTTTTACCTTGAACCAATTTTGTTAATAAATGTTTTATTACCACACAGAAATGTTGTTGTAGCAAAAGTTATTTTAATGACAGGAGAGCATTAGTTGCTTCCATCGGGCACCAAAGAGAGAAGTAGTAGTAATGAGAGATTTCAATTATTCTCATATTTTTTGGAGGTCAAACTACATCAAGACTATATGATCCAACAAGTTCCTCACTTGCCTTGCAGACAATTTCATGGTTCAGAAGGTGGAAGAGGCAACAAGGGGATCTGCTCTTTTAAATCTGCTTCTAACCAACAATGACCTGGTTAACAGGGTGGAAGTGGTATGAACCTTCAGTGGGAGTGACTATGTTCCCCTAGAGCAGGGGTAGGGAACCTGCGGGTCTCCAGATGTTCAGGAAATACAATTCCCATCAGCCCCTACCAGCATGGCCAATTGGCCATGCTGACAGAGGCTGATGGGAATTGTAGTTCCTGAACATCTGGAGAGCCGCAGGTTCCCTACCCCTGCCCTAGAGCTTGTTATACAGATGATAAAGGGAATGCCAAGCATAGTCAAACACATATTTTGGACTTTTAAGAAAGCTGATTTCAGTAAATTTAGGATTACAGTAAACCCAGTAAACTTGGGTGTGATCCTGTGGTTAGAGTACTAAAAGAGAAGGGAGTGCATGATTGGTGAGAGTTTCTTAAAAGTGAGTTTCTGAAGACACAATTTCAAACAGTTCCAATGAGGAGAAAAAACGAGAAGTGTCTGAGGAAACGAGAAGTGTCTGAGGAAATGGATGTTTAAAGACCTTTCAACTGAGCAAAAATTTAAAAGGGACATGTGCAAGAAATGGAAAAAAGGGAAAAATCGCCAAAGAGGAATTCAAACAAATAACCAGAATGTATAGGGAGAAAATCAGAAAAGCTAAAGTGCAGAACAAGCCCAGCCTTGCTAAACAGGCTGAAAACAGTAAGAAACGCTTTATTTATTATGTCTGTAGAAAAGGAAGACAAAGTATATGATAGGGTCACTCTGCGGAGAGGATGACAAAATGCTAACAGGGGACAGAGAAAAGTCTGAACAACTCAACACTTTCTTTGGCTCAGTCTTCTCCCAAAAGAAAAACAGTGCTCAACCAGGGTGAAATGGAACAGAAGATGCAGTAGGGGAAATTCAGCACAGAATAAATAAAAAATAGTGCAAGAATACCTGGCTACTTTAAATGAGTGCTTTTTTCGGTCATCTATTTGTCATGCCCCCACAGAGCCTTTGTTTATTTCCCCTTTAGTTTCCCCACAGTTAGTATGGGTTTAGCTATGTTTTGTACAGTATTCAGTGGGAGGGAACCGAATTTAGTTCTGTCCCTTTAAGAAGCCCTAGGGCTGGTGTTCTACGGCAGTTATTACCCAGCAACCTGTCTGATTTGGCAGTTGGGGGCCAACGGAAGCTGGGTGACAGCAGCAGTTAGGTGCCAACGGAAGCTGGGTGACAGCAACAAGTTAGACAGTCCAAGATGTTATAGACTCTCAGTATTTAAGTTAAACAGTCAAAGATATTATAGATTCACAGTATAGATGTTATAGTCTCACAGTGTTTACAATAAATTCCAGACTCCAGAAAGCTTCTGCAACAAAGTAACCTTTATTTAGTTAGACACGGGAGGAGTCAGGGTCTGTCAACATTGTTACAATTAAAGCTTTAAGTATTGAACTGTTAACTGAGTCAGTGAGTCTTACATTCTGCTTTGGCCGGGTGCAGGCACCTAAATAACCACCTGGGGAGCAGAACAGTCTAACTTGCAGTCTAACTTGAATGTTTCCAGTTTCCAAAAGGCCGAATTGAAAGTTTCAGTCGGTGAGAAGCAAGGCAGGGAGCCTTTGCAGTAAAGGAACAAAGAAAGTCTGCCTCGCAACAGTAAGAGATTGGTTCCTATAAGCCCTAAAGAAGCTGGGCATAGGAAAGTTGAAGTCTTCTTTGCTAGGAGCACTGGCAGAAGAGAGAGATTGGTTCCTATAAGCCCTAAAGAAGCTGGGCATAGGAAAGTTGAAGTCTTCTTTGCTAGGAGCACCGGCAATGCAAGAAAGAGAAGAAACTCACTCAGAGCCAACAAGCTCTATTTCACAAAGCAATGCTAGAAATAAAAAGCCCACTACCAAAATGTTAGCATCTTTGCAAGATCAGGTGAATGTGTTGCAGCTCAAATGCTCTAAGGCGTGGAAAGACCTCCTAGCAAGTTATCAATCTGGAAAATGCCTTGTACAAGAAGAAGAAATATTAAGTTGTAAGGAGACCTTACAACAACGGTACCTTTTATGGAAAGGTCAGCTAGGAGATACGATTTCCCTCCTAGAGCGTATGAATACATCAGAAGCCTTGAATATCAAGACAAAGATGGAGAAGGATCAGAGAGAAAAGGCAAACTTCTTTAACAACATTATGTGTGGTTTATCCAGCAAGTTTCAGGGATTGCAAGCAAGTCAACAATCAGAGATCCAGCACACGCAAGAAGAACAATCCACCAAACCAACTGTAGACACTGCATCCCCACGCAGAGGAATAGGAAGAGGAATGTCACCTCACATTCCAAGAAAGGTTACACCTGAAGTGCCAAGCAAGTGTGGCAGTAAATCTGCAACTAAAACCTCGTCTTCCCACACATCCCACAGAACAAGAAGCACTAAGTCAGGCTCAAAGTATAGCAGTGCCTCTTGTCGTTCCCAAAGAGTGGCTATGGAAATGAAAATCCTGGAAGCCAAAGCTGATGCAGCGGCGGCTGCAAAACAAGTAGATTTCTTAAAACGAAAAGAAGAAATCATTGAAGAACAAGCTCACTTGAGAGCCCAGGAAGCGGCTCGTCAGGCACAGTTAAAAGCCCAGGAAGTGGCCCATCAGGCACATCAAGCCCAGTTGAAAGCTCAGGAAGAGGCTCGACAAGCAAAAGTAGAAGCAGCCTTGTCAACACTAAAACAAAGAGCAAAGGCAGAAAAGCTGATAACGAGAGCTCAAGTTTTGGAGCAAGGCCTTAAAGAGAGTTTATTTACCTTCCGCTCTGAGGAAATAGAGGAAGAAGACCCTATGATGAAGGTATCTTCCTATTTAATCCAACAGTCATCCAACTTTGGAGAAGTGACTGCTGAGTTGGAAGAATTCAGAGTGACAGAACATCTGGCAGCTGCAGAATCAGCAGAACTAATGTCCCAGATGTCCAAAGTGCAGCAATCCATGGTCCAGTTCCAACCACAGCATAGCATGGTTGCACCAGTAGTGGTGAGTCAGCAGACAGTACCACAAAAGGAGCTGCCCCAAGTAATCAACAAGCAAAGTCAGTTAGCAAATGAAGAGAATGAGGGGAGGAAAACCTTTACAAATCCAGTTGGGATGCCCAATTTCGACTCTACAGTTTTTAGACAGGAGCAGAAGTCTCCTGAAGACACAGTTGTACCTGGAGTATCAGCTTCACAGTTATACTCTACTCCGCATCATCAGGCAACAAATCCCATTATGCAACCTGACATCCCAAATTTGTCAGATGTTTTGAAAGCTACCCTTTCCAGAAATCCTAGAAGAGATTTAGCAGACAGAGGCATTCAGAAGTTTTCTGATAAGCCAGAAGACTACTTACTTTGGAAAATTACATTCCAGAGAGCTCTCCAAGACCTGAAACTAGATGCCGAGGAAGAGCTGACCTTGCTTATAGCTTGGTTGGGAACAACATCGTCAGCGCAAATAAGAAGAGTCTATGCAGCACATGTAAGAAACCCTCACATGGCTTTAGAACGAGCATGGAGTAGATTAGACGAAAGATATGGAGCATCTTCAGAAATAGAAGCTTCACTTCTACAAAGGCTTAAAACCTTTCCCAAACTTGCAATGAAAGATTGCAAGAAACTGTGGGATTTGACAGATCTGCTTTCAGAGATGGAGTCTGCAAAAGAAAACCCCGAGCTGCCAGGACTTGCATGTTTGGATCAGCATTTGACTCAAAGAGAAGTTATCGACAAGTTGCCCTTCCCCCTGAAAGAGCAATGGGGTAAAGAAGTTTTTAATTACAAAGAGAACCATCAGCAAAGGTATCCACCATATTCATATCTTGTAAGATTTATATCAAGAATGGCTAAAGAAAGAAATGATCCTCAAACAGGATTCCCTTCTTTGTACCAAGGTGTTAGAGAAGAGAAGAAGTCGTTCCAAGAGTTTAAAGGTAAACCTCAAGTTATGGTTAGGAAGACAGAGACAAATACAAACTCAGTTAAACAATTCTCAACCCATTGGAAATTATGTGTCCAGTTCATAAAAAATTGCACAACCTCAATGACTGCAAAGAGTTCAGAGAAATGCCTTATGAAGAGCGCCTGTCCTACATAAAGCAACAGAAACTGTGTTTTAAATGTTGCTCTTTCAAGAACCATAGGGCCAAAGAATGCAAAAGAAAGGTAAAGTGCCAAGAATGCTCCAGTGAACAGCATTGTTCAGCATTACATCGCACAAAACCACTTCAGTTACCAAAGAAAGAGACCAAAGAGGCAGAAAATATCCTGGAGAAACCATCACAACCAAAGGAGGACAGAACGGCAACAGCGACATGCACTGCCATGTGCGATGGAACAAAAAAGATACGTACTTGCCATCCGATTTGTCTCGCAGATGTTTACTCAAAAGCTTCACCGCATCAAGCCCAACGTATGTATGTGGTATTAGACGCACAAAGCGATACTTCATTAGCCACTCCAGAGTTTTTTGAGATGTTTAACATACACTCAGAAGAGATAGAATATGTCATGACCACATGTAGTGGAAATCAAATCATGACAGGAAGAACAGCACCAGGATTTGTTCTACAATCAACTGATGGGAAAGAGCAATTTAAACTACCTACTCTCCTTGAATGTCAACATATTCCTAAAGACGAAAGACAAATCCCAACAAGAAGCATCGCCACGCATCACAAGCACCTGGAGTCTATAGCAGACAAGATACCAGAGCTTGACCCAAATGCTAAGATTCTGCTGCTTATCGGCACAGATTGTCCAGAGGTGTTCGTAGTCAAAGAACAAGTGAAAGGTCCCCCAGGAATGCCATTTGCTCAGAGGTTAGGGCTGGGGTGGACCATTCTAGGCCCAGTTTGTTTGAACCACAAAAGAATACCTGAACATGCACACACCTTCTGCATGGGTTTTATGCCAAATGGACGACCCACGCAGATGTTAGACTGCCCAAATCACATCCAGATACAACATCATAGCATAGAGGAGTTGGAGTCATCAGTGTTTAAAGTTACAGTCCATGATGACCAGTCAGCCTTGTCCATAGAAGACAAGCGTTTCCTATCCATAATGGAAAGAGAGTGTCAGCAGGATGAGCAAGGAAATTGGATCGCACCTTTACCCTGCAAAGAACCCAGAGACAAGTTACCAAATAATCGTGTCATGGCACTGCAACGTTTGAAAGCAACAGGTGAAGAAGAGACTTTGCTGAAATTGATAAGCCACAGTTCAGCTTTCCAGGAGCAAGACGGAGATGGCTGCCTTCCTTTACATGATGCGGCAGCTCAACTCAACAAACATGCTCTAGAAATAACTCTGAAAGCTGCAGACCCCACAGTGTGGCAACAGACAAACATGAAAGGAGAGAATCCTCTCTTTGTAGCGATGGATAAATGTCTTGTGGAAAATGTCCATTTTCTGCTACTTAATTACTTTAACCCTGATTTTAAGAATGAAGATGGAGATTCTTCTTTATTCAGAGTTCCTGAACGTTGAACTTCAGTGAACCACAAGCAGTTTGAATTCTGCAATCAAGATTGTTAGTTTATAGTTAGCATAGAAGTTTATAGTTATAGTTAGCATAGAAGTTTACAGTTAGCATAGTTGATATTATGTATTAGGGATAGATAGTTATTAAAAGTAGTACCGTAAGAATAGTTAAGTATAGTTAATGGAAGTTGATAAAGGTAAAACTTCCAGAGGAAGTTTTAGGCGGGAGTGTCATGCCCCCACAGAGCCTTTGTTTATTTCCCCTTTAGTTTCCCCTGGGGGGGGGGGGGGTGGGGGGGGGGGGGGGTGGGGGGGGGGGGGGGTGGGGGGGGGGGGGGGTGGGGGGGGGGGGGGGTGGGGGGGGGGGGGGGTGGGGGGGGGGGGGGGTGGGGGGGGGGGGGGGTGGGGGGGGGGGGGGGTGGGGGGGGGGGGGGGTGGGGGGGGGGGGGGGTGGGGGGGGGGGGGGGTGGGGGGGGGGGGGGGTGGGGGGGGGGGGGGGTGGGGGGGGGGGGGGGTGGGGGGGGGGGGGGGTGGGGGGGGGGGGGGGTGGGGGGGGGGGGGGGTGGGGGGGGGGGGGGGTGGGGGGGGGGGGGGGTGGGGGGGGGGGGGGGTGGGGGGGGGGGGGGGTGGGGGGGGGGGGGGGTGGGGGGGGGGGGGGGTGGGGGGGGGGGGGGGTGGGGGGGGGGGGGGGTGGGGGGGGGGGGGGGTGGGGGGGGGGGGGGGTGGGGGGGGGGGGGGGTGGGGGGGGGGGGGGGTGGGGGGGGGGGGGGGTGGGGGGGGGGGGGGGTGGGGGGGGGGGGGGGTGGGGGGGGGGGGGGGTGGGGGGGGGGGGGGGTGGGGGGGGGGGGGGGTGGGGGGGGGGGGGGGTGGGGGGGGGGGGGGGTGGGGGGGGGGGGGGGTGGGGGGGGGGGGGGGTGGGGGGGGGGGGGGGTGGGGGGGGGGGGGGGTGGGGGGGGGGGGGGGTGGGGGGGGGGGGGGGTGGGGGGGGGGGGGGGTGGGGGGGGGGGGGGGTGGGGGGGGGGGGGGGTGGGGGGGGGGGGGGGTGGGGGGGGGGGGGGGTGGGGGGGGGGGGGGGTGGGGGGGGGGGGGGGTGGGGGGGGGGGGGGGTGGGGGGGGGGGGGGGTGGGGGGGGGGGGGGGTGGGGGGGGGGGGGGGTGGGGGGGGGGGGGGGTGGGGGGGGGGGGGGGTGGGGGGGGGGGGGGGTGGGGGGGGGGGGGGGTGGGGGGGGGGGGGGGTGGGGGGGGGGGGGGGTGGGGGGGGGGGGGGGTGGGGGGGGGGGGGGGTGGGGGGGGGGGGGGGTGGGGGGGGGGGGGGGTGGGGGGGGGGGGGGGTGGGGGGGGGGGGGGGTGGGGGGGGGGGGGGGTGGGGGGGGGGGGGGGTGGGGGGGGGGGGGGGTGGGGGGGGGGGGGGGTGGGGGGGGGGGGGGGTGGGGGGGGGGGGGGGTGGGGGGGGGGGGGGGTGGGGGGGGGGGGGGGTGGGGGGGGGGGGGGGTGGGGGGGGGGGGGGGTGGGGGGGGGGGGGGGTGGGGGGGGGGGGGGGTGGGGGGGGGGGGGGGTGGGGGGGGGGGGGGGTGGGGGGGGGGGGGGGTGGGGGGGGGGGGGGGTGGGGGGGGGGGGGGGTGGGGGGGGGGGGGGGTGGGGGGGGGGGGGGGTGGGGGGGGGGGGGGGTGGGGGGGGGGGGGGGTGGGGGGGGGGGGGGGTGGGGGGGGGGGGGGGTGGGGGGGGGGGGGGGTGGGGGGGGGGGGGGGTGGGGGGGGGGGGGGGTGGGGGGGGGGGGGGGTGGGGGGGGGGGGGGGTGGGGGGGGGGGGGGGTGGGGGGGGGGGGGGGTGGGGGGGGGGGGGGGTGGGGGGGGGGGGGGGTGGGGGGGGGGGGGGGTGGGGGGGGGGGGGGGTGGGGGGGGGGGGGGGTGGGGGGGGGGGGGGGTGGGGGGGGGGGGGGGTGGGGGGGGGGGGGGGTGGGGGGGGGGGGGGGTGGGGGGGGGGGGGGGTGGGGGGGGGGGGGGGTGGGGGGGGGGGGGGGTGGGGGGGGGGGGGGGTGGGGGGGGGGGGGGGTGGGGGGGGGGGGGGGTGGGGGGGGGGGGGGGTGGGGGGGGGGGGGGGTGGGGGGGGGGGGGGGTGGGGGGGGGGGGGGGTGGGGGGGGGGGGGGGTGGGGGGGGGGGGGGGTGGGGGGGGGGGGGGGTGGGGGGGGGGGGGGGTGGGGGGGGGGGGGGGTGGGGGGGGGGGGGGGTGGGGGGGGGGGGGGGTGGGGGGGGGGGGGGGTGGGGGGGGGGGGGGGTGGGGGGGGGGGGGGGTGGGGGGGGGGGGGGGTGGGGGGGGGGGGGGGTGGGGGGGGGGGGGGGTGGGGGGGGGGGGGGGTGGGGGGGGGGGGGGGTGGGGGGGGGGGGGGGTGGGGGGGGGGGGGGGTGGGGGGGGGGGGGGGTGGGGGGGGGGGGGGGTGGGGGGGGGGGGGGGTGGGGGGGGGGGGGGGTGGGGGGGGGGGGGGGTGGGGGGGGGGGGGGGTGGGGGGGGGGGGGGGTGGGGGGGGGGGGGGGTGGGGGGGGGGGGGGGTGGGGGGGGGGGGGGGTGGGGGGGGGGGGGGGTGGGGGGGGGGGGGGGTGGGGGGGGGGGGGGGTGGGGGGGGGGGGGGGTGGGGGGGGGGGGGGGTGGGGGGGGGGGGGGGTGGGGGGGGGGGGGGGTGGGGGGGGGGGGGGGTGGGGGGGGGGGGGGGTGGGGGGGGGGGGGGGTGGGGGGGGGGGGGGGTGGGGGGGGGGGGGGGTGGGGGGGGGGGGGGGTGGGGGGGGGGGGGGGTGGGGGGGGGGGGGGGTGGGGGGGGGGGGGGGTGGGGGGGGGGGGGGGTGGGGGGGGGGGGGGGTGGGGGGGGGGGGGGGTGGGGGGGGGGGGGGGTGGGGGGGGGGGGGGGTGGGGGGGGGGGGGGGTGGGGGGGGGGGGGGGTGGGGGGGGGGGGGGGTGGGGGGGGGGGGGGGTGGGGGGGGGGGGGGGTGGGGGGGGGGGGGGGTGGGGGGGGGGGGGGGTGGGGGGGGGGGGGGGTGGGGGGGGGGGGGGGTGGGGGGGGGGGGGGGTGGGGGGGGGGGGGGGTGGGGGGGGGGGGGGGTGGGGGGGGGGGGGGGTGGGGGGGGGGGGGGGTGGGGGGGGGGGGGGGTGGGGGGGGGGGGGGGTGGGGGGGGGGGGGGGTGGGGGGGGGGGGGGGTGGGGGGGGGGGGGGGTGGGGGGGGGGGGGGGTGGGGGGGGGGGGGGGTGGGGGGGGGGGGGGGTGGGGGGGGGGGGGGGTGGGGGGGGGGGGGGGTGGGGGGGGGGGGGGGTGGGGGGGGGGGGGGGTGGGGGGGGGGGGGGGTGGGGGGGGGGGGGGGTGGGGGGGGGGGGGGGTGGGGGGGGGGGGGGGTGGGGGGGGGGGGGGGTGGGGGGGGGGGGGGGTGGGGGGGGGGGGGGGTGGGGGGGGGGGGGGGTGGGGGGGGGGGGGGGTGGGGGGGGGGGGGGGTGGGGGGGGGGGGGGGTGGGGGGGGGGGGGGGTGGGGGGGGGGGGGGGTGGGGGGGGGGGGGGGTGGGGGGGGGGGGGGGTGGGGGGGGGGGGGGGTGGGGGGGGGGGGGGGTGGGGGGGGGGGGGGGTGGGGGGGGGGGGGGGTGGGGGGGGGGGGGGGTGGGGGGGGGGGGGGGTGGGGGGGGGGGGGGGTGGGGGGGGGGGGGGGTGGGGGGGGGGGGGGGTGGGGGGGGGGGGGGGTGGGGGGGGGGGGGGGTGGGGGGGGGGGGGGGTGGGGGGGGGGGGGGGTGGGGGGGGGGGGGGGTGGGGGGGGGGGGGGGTGGGGGGGGGGGGGGGTGGGGGGGGGGGGGGGTGGGGGGGGGGGGGGGTGGGGGGGGGGGGGGGTGGGGGGGGGGGGGGGTGGGGGGGGGGGGGGGTGGGGGGGGGGGGGGGTGGGGGGGGGGGGGGGTGGGGGGGGGGGGGGGTGGGGGGGGGGGGGGGTGGGGGGGGGGGGGGGTGGGGGGGGGGGGGGGTGGGGGGGGGGGGGGGTGGGGGGGGGGGGGGGTGGGGGGGGGGGGGGGTGGGGGGGGGGGGGGGTGGGGGGGGGGGGGGGTGGGGGGGGGGGGGGGTGGGGGGGGGGGGGGGTGGGGGGGGGGGGGGGTGGGGGGGGGGGGGGGTGGGGGGGGGGGGGGGTGGGGGGGGGGGGGGGTGGGGGGGGGGGGGGGTGGGGGGGGGGGGGGGTGGGGGGGGGGGGGGGTGGGGGGGGGGGGGGGTGGGGGGGGGGGGGGGTGGGGGGGGGGGGGGGTGGGGGGGGGGGGGGGTGGGGGGGGGGGGGGGTGGGGGGGGGGGGGGGTGGGGGGGGGGGGGGGTGGGGGGGGGGGGGGGTGGGGGGGGGGGGGGGTGGGGGGGGGGGGGGGTGGGGGGGGGGGGGGGTGGGGGGGGGGGGGGGTGGGGGGGGGGGGGGGTGGGGGGGGGGGGGGGTGGGGGGGGGGGGGGGTGGGGGGGGGGGGGGGTGGGGGGGGGGGGGGGTGGGGGGGGGGGGGGGTGGGGGGGGGGGGGGGTGGGGGGGGGGGGGGGTGGGGGGGGGGGGGGGTGGGGGGGGGGGGGGGTGGGGGGGGGGGGGGGTGGGGGGGGGGGGGGGTGGGGGGGGGGGGGGGTGGGGGGGGGGGGGGGTGGGGGGGGGGGGGGGTGGGGGGGGGGGGGGGTGGGGGGGGGGGGGGGTGGGGGGGGGGGGGGGTGGGGGGGGGGGGGGGTGGGGGGGGGGGGGGGTGGGGGGGGGGGGGGGTGGGGGGGGGGGGGGGTGGGGGGGGGGGGGGGTGGGGGGGGGGGGGGGTGGGGGGGGGGGGGGGTGGGGGGGGGGGGGGGTGGGGGGGGGGGGGGGTGGGGGGGGGGGGGGGTGGGGGGGGGGGGGGGTGGGGGGGGGGGGGGGTGGGGGGGGGGGGGGGTGGGGGGGGGGGGGGGTGGGGGGGGGGGGGGGTGGGGGGGGGGGGGGGTGGGGGGGGGGGGGGGTGGGGGGGGGGGGGGGTGGGGGGGGGGGGGGGTGGGGGGGGGGGGGGGTGGGGGGGGGGGGGGGTGGGGGGGGGGGGGGGTGGGGGGGGGGGGGGGTGGGGGGGGGGGGGGGTGGGGGGGGGGGGGGGTGGGGGGGGGGGGGGGTGGGGGGGGGGGGGGGTGGGGGGGGGGGGGGGTGGGGGGGGGGGGGGGTGGGGGGGGGGGGCGCTGCGGGGGGGGGGCTGTGTGGTGGGGGGGGGGGGGGGTGGGGGGGGGGGGGGGGGGGGGGGGGGGGGGTGTTTGGGGGGGGGGCGGGCCTTGGGGGGGGGGGGGGTGGGGGGGGGCTGCTAGAACATGGCCATACAGCCCGGAAACCACACAGCACCCCAAGATGAAGCCTACTTGGAGGTCAGGATCATTTTATTCTGCTTACTCCGAGGACAGTGTTTTTAGGATCACAGTCCTAAACCCTCAACAAGCATTTGCAATATAAAGGTCTTGTGAATTCTCCCTCAAGTTCCCTCAATACAGAAACATGTTTAAGTAATCTAGAAAAAGGTATTTCAGTCAATAGCTTACCTATGGGTACTTTCACTTTTTTTAGCTTAATGGTGAATTATATGTACCTCTTCCTGATTTTGTATATGTACTTCTTCCCGTCTTGTAAACAGCCACATGTCTAAATAGAGTTATTTCCACAAACATAATTGCAATCGCACAGGGGCTTTCTGAGAAACATTACCCACAAATTTGTTTCTAAAAACTATCCTTTTTTTTAATTTTCAGGTGAAAATGTGGAAAAGGTAAATATGTCATGTATATGCAAGAAAAGAAACCTTACTCACAGCCTAGATTTTGACCTAAAGTGGAAGAAGTCACTATTATTCCAGCTTACATAGAACCCATCAGTGGGAACAATCCTCTACGAAATTATCTCTACCAATTGGTTGTGGTGGGTTTTCCGGGCTGTGTGGCCGTGGTGTGGTGGATCTTGTTCCTAACGTTTCACCTGCATCTGTGGCTGGCATCTTCAGAGGTGTATTACAGAGGGAAGTCTGTTACACACTATGTCCAGTGAGAAGGGAATGTTTCAGTGGGGTAATACCAAACTACCCCCCTTCTTGTCCATGATACCAAAACCTTGAAACTTCCTCTGCAAGGAGGTTTATTTATCTCCTGTTGCTGTATTCTGCCAGGAGGTGATGACTTTTGGTTTGGTGTTTCCTCACTAATTCATACAAGCCCTTCTCCCTGTTTATCTGTTTTATGTATGCATACATTTATTGTAAAAAAATTGTATTGTCATACTAAGAGTTACATCATCTCTTGAAGTTAATGGCCTTGGAACGGTATAATGCTACTAGGGATGGCACAGTTTACATGAAATAGGAAAAATAGTAATTATTGTGCAAATTGAGGGCTTCAGGGCGAGTAACACATAAGATCAAAATGCAACTGAAGAGATCAAAATCAACATGCCAGTCGCATATTTCAAGTATTAACTACTAGTACAGACGCCAATCCAATCTACATTATTTGGCACACATACAGAACAATAGCTAATACAGGGGTGTGAATTTTTTAAGCTGTAGCGCTAGTTCAGATTTTCCTCCTAGCTTATACTCAAGAATGGAAAGAGGTACTATTCATAGCAGGCTTTGTGTTTGAAGACTAAAATATTGTACTTTGTTTCCTCCATAGAGGAAACAAGGTAGTATTTTGTTTGAACACTTGACACTGAAAAAAGATGCTTTTCTTAAATACCAGAGAATGAACCCCTCTTCCCTCTCTCTATTTGTGTGTGTATTCAGAGACAAAGCTTTCTATAGCCATTAAACTGATGTATTGCAATGCTGCAGACAATAAAAAAAGAAATTTCCTCTACCAAAAGATTAATTAACTCTCCAGCCCAGCACATGGACTGACTTGGACAGCGTGGGAACGATTTGGGGTGATTTAGCACTGGGAATGAGCTTATTATACAACAAAATGCACCCAGCAACACAGATGTGACTATTATGTTCTGAACAACAGAGGTTTACCTTGGAGGTATTCCCTATACAAGCTCATGTTTTTGGCAAATTGGCAAATTGATAAACTCAGCTTGCTTTCAGATACTATGAGGCTAAATTGATGCAAATTCAGATATAGATCAGAATGTGTCGATTCTGCATGTTACATTAGACAGGGCAGGGACCAGAGATATTAATGCACATGTAAATGTAGATGCAGTCATTTTTTTTCAGTGCAAGTGTCAGGACCGAGTTTCATTTCTCCGAATCCCCTGGTTCTCGCCACAGCTAAGGACCACCCACCAACACACCCTTTATATACTGGGACTGAGGGCAAGAACCCTCAGTTCCAGCACCCTGTGGTCAGGGTGACAAAAATCAATAAAGTTCATTCCTTTTTTATAAAGTCGACTTCATTTGAGTGTGTTCAGCCTTAAGTGGAAATCCATAAAGACTTGATGAGGCATCTCTTTTTCCACTCCCCAACTATTTTCTTTCTCCTCCTGGAAGGCCTCCTTCCCTTTCCTTCTTCCTTCTCTCCTTCTCAACCAACAGCCAAAGTACTTTTGTCTATTCATCTGTTTTCTGTCCCTCCCTCCCCTGCACCCCAGCAGTGTCTACCTAGGGAAGCTGTGGCTCAGTTGTGTGGTGCCAGCAACTGGGTGGGGCCCACTTGCATGGCAGTGAACCCTAAAGTATTTGTTGGGGCAGTGGCACATCATTTTCTGTCACTATTGAAAATGTTGTGTGTGTTTCTTTAAAATGAGAGGTAAGTTGTAGAAGGGGTTAAAGGAGTGAGATGATTGGTTGATACTGGAGAGAGTCTGTCAAGGGTTATGTACAGAGGGAGAGAAAGAGGGGTCAGTCTGTAAACTGAGAACAATATAACAGTCCAAAGAAACTGAGAACAATATAACAGTCCAAAGAAACTGAGAACAATATATGGAAAGAAGACATTAGGAGGCTTGAAATGCAGTTAAATCCTAATATGTTTTCAGAGATGTAAAGGAGTGAGAGAGTGGATTGATGTGAAGTGAAAGGTGGTTCTGCACAGCCCAAATATAACAGGCTGAGGAAGATATTAATCCCATTTTGTGGAGAACTTTGCACAGGGCTCTTCCCCGAAATGGGTTCAGCCCATTATAATTTCCTCAACCCGGGATTTACAAAAATCATTAAACTAGCAATCTTTTTGGAGAAACCAAAGGAACCACAAGAACCCAGACAGTTTGCAATTGCTTCCTGGAGGGATGGAATCTCCAGTGCAAAGGCAAACAGGAAACCAGGTTCATTAATAAAGTGTTAACGACATTATTAGTTTGCTGTGCAGAAACCACCAAAGTCACCTCAGCCAGAAGTAACTGCTTCAGATAGTTTTATTCCCTGGAAATTATTTTTTGTAACCTTTAGGCTAAAGAAAATATATAAATAAAATTTTAATTTGTTCAATTTTAGAGTTCTACACCAATTTTAGAGTTCTACACCAATAACTTCCTCAGAGTGGAAAAAAACCTTCAAAACTGCTTTAGAGCTTTAGGAGAAATTAAAAAGGTGGTTGGAATTAAATTCCTGGTGACAGCAATATGTATTTATGGAAAGAAAGGAGAAATAAACAGTGTTTTGCATTTGCCATGTTTGTTCACAAAACAAGAAGAGAGTGGTCATCACACTTTCCCTGCTTCCCTCTGCTTAACGTTATTACTGCTTTTGCTTTTTTTCTGGCATCTCCTATATTCTTTCCTCTTCCCTGCCTCATTCTTTCTTTCTCAGCCTATCATCAACCCATCTTTTATCTATCGCCTATCTTCAGCTATATTAATTACATATTTCTTAATTTATACCTTGCTTTTCTCCATAGTGGGGACCAAAGCAGCTTACATCATTCTCCTCTACTCCTGTGAAATAAGTTAGGTGGAAAGTATGTGACTGTCTAAAATCACCCAGTGAGCTTTAACAGCAAGATAAGGACTCAAACCTGGGTCTTCCAGACTTACTCTGAAGTTTCAACTGCAATAACACACTGGCTTTGAAAGGGTGCCTGATGCTGAACAGTAGCAAGCAGCCAGAAGCCTAGTTAAGTCATGCAAATTGGGTGGTATCAAGTCGCCCAGAGGTTGCTTCCAAGTCAAAGGTTGGAGGGTTGGCTATGGAATTATATTCAGCTGAGGCATCTCTCCTCCATAAACCCTGCTCTTCTCAGATTCCACCACAACATATTTAGGGACTTGCCAAACTGGTGCTAAAAACCTAAACCAGGCCTGGTCCCAATGAGTCCTACCAAAACAATAAAAGAAGCACCTGTAATTTCAAGCAACAGATTCCCTCAATGGCCATTGCTAGGAAGCCACAGTATGTCAGGCTGATAAAAGACAGGAGATGGAGACTTTTCAGGCCTATCTTGGCATCTGAGGAAGGACTCATTGTGGCTGAGATCTCGGGTTCCACCACTGCCACTGCAGCAGAAGCCATTACTGAGCTCCTCAACAGTAAGTACATTGTCTGCACATGCAGAGACAACCCGCCCCCCATATCTTTTTTAACATTTTAGGTTTTTCTGCAAACCTGCAAATTTGTATACAACTCTGTTTTGGATAAGTGTGGCCATGCTGCACAAATTTAAATATCTGCAGATGGGGAAAGACTGTGGATACAGCTGTCAGTTATGTTTCCCTGTTATAGAAAAACAATCAGACAGAATTTAAAATGAGAAGGTTTGGTATAATTTGTTCCCGCTAGAGCATCTACAGTATCCACTCTGAAAATCTAAATTGTTGGATTACTGTAACACCTCTAGTCACTTATATTGCATATTACTGCTTTTCTTGGGTTGATGCAACAAAGTATATTAAGCTTTTATAGTAGAAGTGGGGATAATCTAGGTCTTTTCTTTCCCTATTAAAACACACTGGTTATTTTAGAATGAAGTCAAATTAACAATAAATGGTTTCCCTCGTATCATTAAAATGCCACAATAAAAAAAATGCATTCAAAAACCTTCAATCACAAGATAGAACAGTGGAACAATTTACATGGGCAGAAAACGGTTTTTCATTCTCTGCGACCAGGAAGGCATGAACCATAACAACTTAATTAGTTATTCTGCCTGGTATACTAGTATGATACAAAATAGTCAAATTGTTGTAGAAGAAAGGGAATCAACTGCCAAGTTAAGCATCCAATGTGCTTCAGTTATTATAGGCTAGGAAATGAATGACTAGTTTGGTCTATTAAGAAATCAATATAAAGTGCCCTCTTTTGTTTGTTTTTCCAGTGAGAAGGAGAAACAACAACCAGTAAAGAACTTTTGACACATAAAAGGGAAATAAATTTTGGGGAACATCTTTGCTGACAACTAAGATATGGACTGAGCATCTGCTTTCCTTCCTATCAGCTATTGTAAGCCTGGTTGTGGCTAAAGGCAAAGAACTTCTTGATAGCATCTTTGCCAGATAATAAGATGTGGGTTGGACTGTTTTCCCCCTCCTTATTCTTTCTGTTCTTTTCTTCCTTCTCCCAGGCTTACCAAGCTATGCCACCTTCCTCAACCTTTTCATTAATTCATCTGCCTGTCTACTGGCTTGCTTACCAACCTGCTCTCAGCCCACTCACTAAGTCACCAGCCAAACTACCTGCTGCTTCTCTAGCCCTCCCTGCCACATTGCCTGCCCAATCCATCCCCATTCCTCTACTAATACCAGCCTCTGCCTATAACCACTCCACCTCTTTTCTTGATGTTTTCTTCACTTGTGCAGGAAATGCTCCTCTAAGGAAGAGATCTAATCACTTTTTTAAATGCTGGGATTTTTCTAAAAACTTGGGAGCTCCCTGAAGCCTACAAATTTTTTTTCATGATTTCAATTTTGCTTCACCACCAGTGTGGGCAGATTTGCCAGTGAGCACAGCTTTGCCCCAGACATATTCCCTCTGCCCTTGACCAGCCTACCTAGTTGAATCCTTCCCTCTCACTTGACCTGCATGACCTGCATCACCCTCCCCTTCCATGTTGCCGGCTCACAGAAAAGAAACTCACTCAGGGGCTTAGGCAAAACACATCGATTTCCACCTTCTCATGTTAATACATTGAGATATTGGCATAATAAGAACAGAGAGTGCTTGGAAATAACAAGCCTCTCTGTCCTCGGGCAGCAGCAGGAAGTGGGGGTGGAGAGAAAATATTGGCTGTAGCACAATGTCCCCTTCTTTGGCAGTGTGTGGGGTACAGGGAATTGTTTTCCTCTTTCATTTTGGGGGATTATTTTTGGAACAGTGATATCAGTAAAAGTGCTAAAACCAGCTATTTTTACTACTGGTTATAATGAGGTACGTGCCTTTAAGAATAAGTGCCTTTAAGATCTGTGTCTTTAAGAATAAGTTGATGGACAAAATTAAGGGAGCCAGACTGGAGAGTTCTGTGCAGAAAAACTGCCCACCCAGGAGTGAGTGCCTCCTCACATGTAAACAGAAAAACATGTGGAGACCCCACTACAAGCTCACTGTATACTGAAGAGTCCTGAAGTAAGCATTCCATGCGTAATGGGCCATAATGATCTTTAAAGCCCTTCATGACCTAGGGTCCACTTATCTTTCCTACTACTACAGACTTGTGTACACATTATGAGTAATTCAGTTCTTGATTATTTGTGGCTAATAAGAACAACTGATATCCATGAAAGCACAGACATTTTCAGTGGCAGCTCCACAATTATGGAATCAATTTCCAGGAGAAAAATTTTAAGGCATTTTATATTCCATCTTTCTCTCCAAAGTGTCATAAAACCCCTCTCCTGATAAATAGTAAAAATAACCCAACAAAATCAGACAGAACAAATGGATTCCAATCTGATTTTACGTAGCAAGGCCAGCTAACACAGGTCCTGGCCCATGAGAACCCAGAGCTAAAGTTCAAAGACCTAATGTCTTTTGGACTTTTAAGAGTGAAATTTGCTGCAATTATATTGAATTTAAAATAGCAATGAACTTTATGTGTGTATTGGAGAATATTATTGTAAACTAATTAAAGCTATGGAGGAGCAAGATATAAATATGTAAAACTTAAATAAAAATGCTGAATCTGTCCCTGGTCATTTATAACTTGGACAATGAGAAAGACACACGTTAGAGATTTCCCTTTTCACCCAAGAGGTCAAACAGATCCTTTACTTATTCAGAGTTCCATGTGAATACTCGCGTTCCATGAAGTTTGAGATTTCACCCTTAATGTTTATACCCAGCTAGATAGTCTGGAAAGACAGATCTATCTGGACAGATCCACATATTTTATCATTGATGGCATGCACAGAAAAAGTTCTGTAGAAGGCCACAAAGTAATTTCACTTGCACAGTTTTGCAGTACAAGAAAGAGAAATGAGAACAAACAAGGATCTTCAAATCCATCTAACAAGTGCAAATATTTGTTTCTTTCTCCTGGCTGCCTTTATCAGTGTGGAACAGAACAATCACAAATAATCCTAGGTGTGTATCTAGTCCCCTTGTGGCACTTGTGCTACAACTTAGCATCTCATCTTATATCCCATAGATCAGAACTCGCAAAAATATTATTCTAACATCACAGGTACAATTTGTAGCTGGTCAGGAACTGCATCCTGTTCTTGCTGATTCCAGACACAGTCTTCTGTCTGCTGAAGCTAACTCAATTACCCAGCTACTACATCATGACGAGCATAAAGAATAATTCATTTCTGAGCAACAAATAGTATCAGAAATCCTTTGTAAAAATGTCATAAGGAGTAAGGGCATGGAAACACTAAATCTGTAGGGAAAGACACAAGTCAGTGTGAGAAGCAGCATTATCACTGGTGTGCTAGTCTTAGCTCTGTAACAGACAACATAATTGGAAGTGATTGAGAAAAATTACAGAGCAACATGGCAAGGCATCACAGCAAATCATTCATATGGTACAACATCAGTTCTGGCTTTCAGACAGCTCAATAACTATAGTGTCTATATGCTTTCTCAAGAAATGAGCAGCACTATTCTGGGCTAGACTCACCCAGCTCAGGGCCTGTTGCTCTCAGGACGCTGTAGCCAACAATTGGACCGGATCCCTATGCCAGCAAGTGTGAAAAATATTGGATATTGCAAAACCAGATGGACATGATTATCTCTCCAGGCTAGAAACAAATGATGCCTGAAACCCAGTACAGCAAAGCCTGTTATTGTGTGGATTTTGCTTTAAAGACAATCACTGCTGACAAGGAAAGAAAGGAGAAAAGTCAAGCAAATATGAAAGACAGTTCATTTATTTCCCTTAGCCATTCCTAAGCCCAAACGGACAATGTAAAGGTTATTATCACATATCAATGAACTGTCTTGGTTCACATAAATGCCCAGGACATAGTCCCTAGATAGCATACTAAAAACCTGTCTTTTTGATTTGGCTTCTTTATTTATATTAGTCAGGATGAAGTCTATGAGTAGGCTCCATCAACGATATTTGTTCTGCATGGTCTGACCTTCAATCCCCAGCAGCTCCGGTTAAAAGGTGAGGGGGTAGGTGCTGTGAAAGACCTTGACTGGAGAGCAGCTACCAGTCAGAGCATGCACTACTGACCCAGATAGACCAATGATTTGATTCAGAAGCCACGCATGTTACAGTGTTTCTAACATGTTACAGTGTTTATAAAGTCAATGATTGTTCACTTTGAAAATAAAACCAACAACCAATACCTGGATAGATGAAGGGTGTAAATCATGCTTTCAGCTAACATATTACACTGTACATGGATACCACATGCATACCCTGTAATTTGTGTATAGGGTTATGATAAGGCAGCTTCTTGTGTTGTTGTGACAATGGCGTTCAGATGTCTTAACATATTAGGGTTGCTGACCTCACATTTCTTTGGGAATAACAGTCAATCAATCAACATTTATTAAGATCAAAAGATCATTCAACATCAGTTTAGCAGCACAATTTACCTACAAACATAGCATTAATATACAGTGAATAACATTCATAACTTTATTGTGCTAAAGTTAATCATATATAAACATTATTAAAATGTTTGGAATATCTGCTTTCTTATGGACAAGGTCCATAAATTGTAATTCCTGTGCTGAGACTTCCAGAAACTATGACATCTCCAGACTATAGAGATCAGTTCCCCTGGAGGAAGTAGCAGCTTCTGAGGGTGGCTTCTATGACATCACATCCCTGCTGATGTCCCTCCTCTCTCCAAACTTCACCTTCAACAAGTACTGTCCCCAAATATTTAGACATTTCCCAGGTCAGTGCTGTCAACACTATTTATGAGTTCTTCGTCCATTAAACAGTCATGATATGTATTATTTCAACCTATATTTTAAAGCATTCTTGGCACCTGAGCCTGTAAAGAGGGGAAAGGGATGATCCAGAAAATGGATAAATAATTCTTGTTTAGAGTCAGAACTCTACTGCAATAAGCGGTCATCCTTCAGTGAAATCCAAATTCAACTGAAATCAAGAAGACTTACTTCTGTTTGGGTCTCTTGTGGCCTGCACATGATAGGGCTGGAAGATATGGAAGAAAATTTGAACAAAAGAGAGAAAGAAACACAAGAAAAAAGAAGAGATAGAAGCACAGGGGAGAAAGGTTGAGTCTTTCATAGTCTACTGACTAGATTGTTGGGGACAGAAGGAGGGGCTGTATGCACTAAAATATAAAAGCCAGACATGATCTTCTGGCCTTGAATTGGCCGTGAACTGGTTGTTTTGCCCTCGGTTAAGGTTGATATTGTGTGAATCCTCTACAAGTAAATATAAAGCATGAACAGCGCACTCAGTAGAAATTTGCTTTCAGTTACCTACTATCTTACCACATGGTCAGAAAACATGTTAGGGATTCCAGTCTCTAGATGGGTCCTGGGGATCCATTGGAGTTACAAGTTTGTGTAACTCCAAATTACAGAGATCAATGTCCCTTGAGCAAATATATGGTTGGGAGGGCAGACTGTATGACATAGTACCCCACTGAGGGTCCTGTCCTCCCTAGGCTTCATCCTCAAATCTCCAGGAGGATCTGGCAACCCCACCCTTCATCCCTCACCAGTGGCTGGGGGGGGGGGTCTGACAACCCTAGAACACACACAGCGGAAGATCACTACCAGACTGACAAAATGATTCACTTTGCATTTTCAACCCAAGCAATGATTCTTCAAATCTCAAATATCAATTCGAAAATCAACTTGCATTCCCCTTCACTGGATAATGGAGTTCTTACTGTACTGCACTCCTGTTCATTTATTATGTGGGAGCATGGATGATTTGCATATGCTATTACTTAGCAAAAGCATTTAGCAATAGGAGTCTCTAGAGAGAGCATTACTACAGATTATGGACTAATTTGGTCAAAGAAGTCTCTTGAGAGTTTCACTGATTGAATACTGGTGATAGACACAGCAAGTACAAGTACAAGAGGCACAGAAAATTCCCAGATAAATACAACCCTGTGCTTTCCCCCTCCCCACAAACTAGTAGTTAATCCCTAACAATGTCATTAATGAATCTATCATGTTAGTGAGTAATCATTATTGATACTTCCCTTACTTGATTTAAATTCTACTGGTCCGTTCCACACAAAACAAAACAAAACAAAAGACATACAAGGACAGCTTAAAAAGAGGCAACTTCTTTCCCCCCCACAAATCCAAAATAAGATGTCCTGGGGACATCTTTAAAAAAGCTGCCTCTCATGTTTGTTCCAGGCAGCACAGACATCAGAGGAGAAAAGAGGCCTTTTCCCCCTGCCCAACTGCCCAACTTCATTGTCTGCAAGATATCTTCTGCCTGGCTATGCAAAGTTCAGGAGCTCAGGAGACATCTTATGTTTTCTGCCCAAGCATTAAGCTTGTGGTCACTGTTGAAGGGATTCTCCATGCCTCCATTTGCTGAAGGTTGCCCCAGGATGTTTGCTCTGCAGGCTCCGATCCTGAGCACCTTTTCAACCCAAAGAGTACATTGTTATATTCAGTTCATTTGGCTGATTCCAGCAATATGTAGTTTTCCTTTTTTAAAAATGGAGAAGCTGTATTCGAAGATACAAAGACACAAATATGAGAATCTTAGCCTCTCAGAAGATGGGTCAACTGCCCATTGAAAAGCATTGGGTAGATGGGCCCTCCACAAACCTTAGTTTTTCTGTGCAGTAAGAAAAAAACCAAGATGGTCTGTGGAGGAGAGGCCTACTCAATGCTTATCAGGGGGGCTGCAGACACATTTTCCAAGTGACTAAGATTCTCACATTCTTGTCTGTGTATCTTCAAATACAGCTTCTCCAAAATAAATAAATAAAAATAAGAAAACTATATACAGCTGAAATTGACAGTTTGAGCTGAGTACAACTATGTACTCTTTGGGCTTAAAAGGCACCCAGGACCAGAGCCTGTAAACATCCTAGGGCAACCTTCAGCAAATGGAGCCAGGGAGAATCCCCTCAACAGTCCACAAAATATCAGGTTCAAGTGGAGGGCAAAAGTGACCAGAAGCTTAATGCTTGGGCAGAAAACATAAGATGCCTCCTGAGCTCCTGAACTTTGCATAGCCAGGCAGAAGATATCTTGCAGACAATGAAGGAAAACATCCCCCTTCTAGCATCTTCAAAATAAGACTGCTTGGGCTGAAATAAGACATCCTGAGGATGAGCTGAAGGATGTCTTGGGGGAAAAGATGCACAGAGTTCCTCCCCAAGATGCCTTTTTTTTGGCATCCTCATGATGTCTCTGTGCTGTGCAGAATGGATCACTTTCTTGAGTTCCTGTAGAAATACTGGAGGTGCCAACTGTACTAATATGCCAACAATACTCGAATGAGTCTCTGAGCTTGACTTGAGCCCGCTCCAAACTTTTTTGCTATTTGTCAGAACACAAATTTGCACCATATTGTAAATATGATGGCAGACAAAGCAGAGGCTGTAGAAGAAGAAGAGTTTGTATTTATATCCTAGTTTTTTTTTAAAAAAGAAAAGCTTGAGGAGCCCCAAAGTGGCTTACAAACTCCACAACAGGCATTCAAAATGTTCAACAAGTATCATATATCTTTCAAAATCCATTGAACATGATGAATTTGGAAGGGTATGGTTTTGCAGGGTCATCCCTGGTTAGTATTTGAATGGGAGACCACCAAGGAATACCAGGGTTGCTGTCCAGAGGAAGGCAATGGCAAACTACCTCTGTTAGTCTCTTGTCTTGTAAACCCTGCTGGATCACGTAAGTCAGCTGTGACTTGATTGCACTTTACATATACAGTTTTGCTTAGGACTGTCCTGTTCCAGTCCACATTCATGTAAGATCTGAACACAGGCAATATTCGGCATAATAATAAATACAGGGCATAATCCAGGCAAAGCTATGTTGACATTTCAGATGCAGTGGTACGTTTATCTTTTTTGTAATTGGCTGCAGTCTACATACTGCATAGAAGGCTAACAGAACTATGTGCATCCTGTTAACAGTAACAGTACTTACAATACCTAAAGGGGGAAAGCTAGTTCCTATTCAGCCCCAAATTACTGCAGCATGGTGCTACAACTTTCTGAGGAACATTTGAGGAAGATGAGGCTGATGTGCTATGCACTGACTCGGTAGCATGTAAGCAAGTCATTACAACTATGAAATGTGCTACAGGAAACTCCACTGAAGTCAGTCTTAGAAGGCTAAGACTGTTTAGGACTGCACTGTGCAGAACTTCATAGTATGTTAAGTGTGCAAAGCAAATGATACATATAGCAATAAACTTTTAGGGATGCTGGAAGGATAGTCTACGTTGGCATTTAATAAAATGCATAATTCTCTGTTTTCAAGTAAATCTCCCCCACTCCCCGTAAAAAAAAAAAAGCAATTACAGGCTTTGGGTTTTTATGTCACACAATGTCATAACAATGCAAGTGGGATTTTTCAAGGCAATGAAATTATATACAACGTCAAAGCAATCTTTGCATTATTCATCATCAGATGTGCATTGACATCCACCATGATTAGGACCAGTTGCATAAAATTATACAATTCTTTGGCACAATAAAAAGAGACACTTCTTTTTTTAAAAAAAACCCTAACTAATTATACATACATTAGGGGACAAACTGCAAATGCATGTCTACAAGTTCAAATTTATAACACAGCATAAAGGGGAAAAAAGAATAATAATGCAATTCAGTGCCAACTGGCGTGCTAGAATGCTGCATTGTGTCTGGAACCTTTCGTAAGTTTGACTTCAAATAAAGAGAGCGTATATTAAAATGGTAATTCAAATAAAGAGATGATTATTTTCCTAGATAGGGAGTAAAGCAGCCTTTTGAGAATGCCAGAGGAATGAGCAATCTCGAGTTGACAAAGACGCCTCACAACACTGCAGGACACAAAGGCCTGCGGGAGATCAGAGGTCAACCAGAATATCTACTGATTAAAACTGTAGTGAGGAAATTAAGAGAACATTAATGGGATCCTAGGAAACCATTGCAAGGCAGACACTTTTGTTGTTGTTGTTCAGTCAATGGCAGCTGTGACATGCAATTTCAGTTCAGTGGACACAACAGCACTCCACAACCCACAATCTCTTTCTCTAGCCCTCTTCTGTCTTCTGGCCCTAGCCATTGATCAATTCCCATTTATTTCCAGTCCCATTCAATTGTCTGGGTTTGGGTGATCTGATGACCCTACCAAAAGGGCAGTCACTGCTATCTGTCAAATGAACTAACGTGCATGAAGTTGTGATACCCTGAGATACATTGATCCAGCCAGTCTATAGTTTTCTATGCTGACTAAACTGGGCCTATCATATTTTGGTCACATTATGAAAAGTCACTGGAAAAGATAATAATGCTAGGTATTATTGGAAGTGGAAGGCAGTAGGCAAAGAGGAAGGCAACATGAGAGGGATTCACCAGGAGGGAGGTGGTGGTGGAGAAAATAGTGGGAGGGGGATTTCAACCATTTTCCTCTCTTCATGTGTAACCTAAAACCCCTTTAGAAGTGGTGCAACTGTACCATCCCAAGTTGCCATGAAACTGCCCACACTCGTGGATTCTCCCCCACCTCTCGATGGATTGCACTATAAGTGGCAGACCTGGCATTGTAATGAACCGGGTTGTTCTCCAATTTGTTGTGATAGACAAGCAGCTACCTGGACAATCCTGATGAATGGCTCAGAGACTGGATATCAGTCAGCCTGGGAACTATTTGTGACAACAGTTACAGTGGGAACCGAACTTGCAGGAGTCCAGACATCCCGGCTCTATACCTCCTGCCAAGAACTATGTTGCCCCTTCCTAACTGGATCTTGTGCAGCTTGCCAAATGTACTGTTTGCAGATATCTGGCATCAGGCTGTCCTCGCTCTCTTCCTCTCATCTTCTTGTCTTGTTTTCCAGTACATGAAAGCTAATAGCCATCAATGGAAACAAAATTTCAACTATGATTATTGTTTCCTGAATTTAGGCCATTCTCAAAGGGAAAAAATCTATTCAAATTTGGTGTACTGTGTCAGATGAGGGTCTAGGCGACCCAGGTTCGAATCTCCATTCTGTCATGGAAGCTCACTGCATGACCTTGGGCTAGTCACTCTGTCTCAACATGGCCTACCTCCCAGGCTTGTTGTTGTGAAGATAAAATAGAAAGGGGGGGAAGGATGTTGTAAGATTCTTTTAGTCCTAATTTGACAGAATGGGGTATAATAAATAAGTAAATGAATAAGTAAATAAATAAATAAATAAATTTTAAAAACTGCCTGGAGCCGACCCATTTACCTCTCTCAACACATTATCTAGCAGAACTTGCTGGGATGGTATCATAATGTAGTATTACATTGCCCTGTCTGTGCTAATCAATGAAATGCCTAATGGTGTGAGGTTAAATATATATATTTTACAGGATGAGTTTGAACAGGGTGTTATAGGTCAGGTCAGTGACGTAAGTATAGATTTTTATGGGGGGGTTCTGGGGCCACACCCCACCATCCCCTGGGGGTGTGGCCACACCTCCCCAAGCCCTGTCCCTGGCCTCACCCCCAAATAGCATCACTTTCAATGGTGTTTAGACTAGGGAGCCCAGATTCTCCTTTTAAATCCACCTTAAAAGGACAATCTGGGGTCCTCAGTTAAAACAAAATTGAAAGTGATGCTGTTTGGGGATGGATTATCCCCCACCCTGAGACAGCATCACTTTCAATGTTTAAACTGGGGACCTCCCTTTGCATCCATGCCGAAGGGGGTGGATTTAAAAGGAGAATCTGGGGAAATTTGGGGGGTGCCTGCTGTCAAGGGTGCAATTGTTATGCTGCAGCACCAAACTTTCAGGATATCTTTAGGAGACTCTCCTGATGATACCACCCAGGTTTGATTGAGTTTGGTTCAGGGGGTCCAAAGTTATGGACCCTCAAAGTAGCCTTCAACTTCTATTAGCTTCCATTGGAAACAATGGGGGATGGAGGCACCAAACTTCACCAAACCTGGCTGGTATCATCAGGAGAGTCTCCCAACAAATTCCTGAAATTTTGGTGCTGCTAGCCTAAAAACTGCGCCCCCTGCAGGTCAAAACTGAAAAAACACTTAAAATACAAAAAAACACAAATGAAGGGCGGAGCTTCGGACATGTAATGGGGGCGTTTGAACCCGAGGAAACCCTCCCCCCCTTACCTACATCCTTGGTTATACATAGTAGAATAATGTTTTAAAAGGAGACCATTCAGAGAAGCAGATTGCACAGGCTCATGTACTTTTTGAGTCTAAATCACTATATCACTGAAAGCCTACCTGAAGCTGACTAAAATCAACTCCACTCCCAGAAACAGCCCCCAAAATGCCTCCATTGATGTCAAGTGGGGGATCCTGCACTGGAGGAGTGCTGGCGGAGAGGCTTAGATAGTATCTGGGCATTGGACAGCCCCACAGCAGCCCAACACTGGCGTAACTGGCCCTGCAGTGGTGTCAATGCCACTGGCTCCAGCCTTATGTGGCATCAACATTGGCTCAGGAATCACACCAGTCCCAAAGCCTTGTCTGCCCCCCTCCCCACTGCACAGTTAGAGCGGTTCTGCACTGATTCTGCACTGAGGCCATGTTCTGCAATTAAACGATCACTGTTCTTATATAATGTTGTAATGGTAACATTTAAAACATATAAGAAATGGTAATCTTGGCAAGCCACTCCAGTTGATAACTGTGCTTTCCAACATATGATAAACCCCAATCTGACAACAAAGTGAAACAATGATATAAAGACCATCCACAAACCACAAAGACTGAGCTTTCAGTCTACACAAAAGTAAGTGCGGGGGGGAGAAGAACAGTTTGGACATACCCCACCTTTCTCTCCTGTAAGGAGACTCAAGGTGTGTTACAAACTCCTTTCCCTTACTCTCCCCACAACAAACTCCTTGTGAGGTAGATGGGGCTGAGAGAGTTCTGAGAGAACTGTGACTAGCCCAAGGTCATCCAGCAGGAATGTAGGAGTGCGGAAACACACCTGGTTCACCAGATAAGCCTCTGCCACTCAGGTGGAGGAGCAGGGATTCAAACCTGGTTCTCCAGATTAGAATCCACCTGCTCTTAACCATTACACCATGCTGGAAGTGACAGAAAATCAGTTCATAGGACACTATTCCAGAAGGTACAAAAAAACCATCTAGAACCATCTATATAGGTACGAACGATGGCAATTCTGGTATGTTTGATTATGACAGAACAATCTTTATACCTTGAAATCAACAATATTAAGAAAGATGAGCTAGATCACTGTAAGAAGAGTGCATATCAGTGCATTTGCTTTCTATGATTCCCAAGTATGGAATGACAAAGCAAAACCACAGCGTGAGCATATGCATACAGTCTGCATTAGCCACACAGTGGCTGAAACGTTCGCTGCTGTGAGTGTGGAAATGGCTGCTGGCCTCTAGGGCTGCATCCATGGATTGCTTGCTTCACCTTTGATGGTTTTACAAGAGCTCAAAGGTCTTTAACAGCCAGAAAGTGGGAGTCTGGTTGTGACAGAGGCAGCATTAGCATGTTCAGAAATGGGGGGGAAACCATACACTATCACCAATACTATGCACAGAGTCTGACAAAGCATGGGCAATACTGTGCTTTGTTTTGACATCTGTTGTCAAAATAAGAGGAATGAAATGCATAATTTAAACATGTTGCATTTTTCATGATTTTCTATGAAGTCTCAAAGATTTCTTTACTCTGCAAGGACACAGGAAGGTTTCCTTGTATGTTCAACAGTATAATTGCAGTACCGTGCTGATTTATTGGTCCTCCCTGTTCAGCCAGTAATATTTTAAATGTACCAATTAATTACATACACATGAAATCTACTGAGAAACTCATTTATTTCTTTCCCAATAGATTCTGAAAATACTGCAGTCAAATGTTTAACCATTACAGTGAAAAAAAATCACTGGGGTAGTATATTGTTTTTTTTCCCCTCTGTTATTTATTTTCAACTAAAAATAAGAATTTTATTAATGCAGCAGTGTGGATTGAGACATCATGTGTTCAGAGAGAGAGACACACAGAATTTGACCAAAATACTCAGAAAGAAGAAAACTGCATTCAGTGAAAGAAGCAATTGACAAATTTCCTTAATAAGACATTTGGACTGGTTAGAAAGAAAGCAGACAACTCGCTCCCTACCACCACAAGCAGGAAGCTAGCTACATAAAAGGGATTATAACTCATATCTAGCATGGCACGTTGAACCCTCCATTATCCTGTGAATCCTACGCAGGCAAAGAGTCCAGTGTTCTTTCATCTAAGGGCTATTCATTCAAGAATGGATTGCAGTAATACATGCTATTCATTGGGTTGCCTGCTTTCGCATTAAATTGGTAGCTTCAAAAAGCTAATCTTACACTCTCCAGAAGTCATCTTTCAGGGAGAAAGGGCTTTTTACACCATTTAAGTACACCCTGTGTTGTAACTACTAAATACTTCACTTCACAGTGCAATTCAGATGGGGGTGTGTGTGTGTGCAGAGGCAGTTAGGGATGGCGCAGTGAAGGTGGCACTGCACCCCCTCCACAGAGGCTTCAGGCGGTGCAGAAAGGAGGGTGATTCAAAAGCCCTCCTGCCACCCCAATTGCTCCATAGCACAAACAGTGCTAGACTGCACAAAAATGCAATGTAAGTCTTGAGGGCTTCAATGGAAGTGTTCTCGTGCAGGAATGCTGGTAGAAGCTGACTACAGTTGGCTCCACCCCCAGGAACACCTCATGCCCTCCCCCCCACAAGCCAGCATCTACTTGGATGCCTGTGTAGCTCCACAGTGACACCCAATTCTAGGTTTTGCCACTGCAGAGCTATAGCACTGGTTGCTGGTGCCTCTGCCCTCTTTACTGGTGGGTGTGCCCTTTCAATTGGCAGAGGGAGCAAATGCATTGGCGCCGCCTAATGCCGCAGACACAATCCAATCGTCCCCCCTTCAGGACTGGGCTGCCCATCTTTCATGCTGCATAAAGGTGCAGTCCTTACTTTTTCACCGTTCATGGTATTTTTACGTCAAATTTAAAGTCTACATTTTAACTTACAAACATCTAATTGGCTTCCAAAATCTTTGTCGTCGTTGTTGTTTTGCAGTGTGAATTAACTTTGCTAATGCATATTGAAAACTGCCACTCTGAAATGTATGGCATTTGGGAGCTAGAGATGAAAGAAGTATTGGAAAGAGATACAGTGGATACGATTGGAAAGAATACAATGAAGCAAACCAGGTCTGGTCACAAGCTGGATGGGAGAGATCCTGGACTGCTTAGGTCTCCCACCTTGGATTCCTTGACTTAAAAAGGGTAGAATAATGGGGAAAAAAGAGATCATTTTTTTAAAAAAAAGTATAGTAAAAATATGCACAGAAGTTAAGACCTCTAGATTCTGTAATAGCTCAAGCAGAATTTCTTTGTTCGTTCTGATGTCTTGTTATCCCAACAGAATATCTTTAGACTTCAAACAATAGTCAAAAGAGTGGATGTAAGAATGATTCATACATTTTTTTTTCTTTTTGTGCTTCTTGGATGAACTCCAAAGGAGGGGATTCAGTTACTTTTAGAGATACCACTGAACTTCTTACTCCTTTGACATGGAGTATGATCTTCACCAGCTCACAATAACTGGTTGTCACTACGCTCTGGAACTCTTCTCTGGTCTTGAGAATACATCCTTCTCCACACACCCTCTTCCCTGTCATACCCCTCCCCTCACCAAATTAACTACTGATGCAGGCTGGCAGTGGCAGAGAGGAAGAATAAGGAGAATGGCAGGACCAATGCAGGTAGGTGGCTGGCATGAGGTGCTTTGTGAAATATACAGTGATTTAAGTAGATGAGGTCTCAACTGGTTTAACTGTGCGTGATTCTGAGGTGTGCAGGGGGTGAGGGAGAAGAATTGAGAGGTCGTATTGGTTGAATTCTCCTTCCCAAAACAGTTCCTTCTAATTCCACTATTGTGGAGCCCATGTGGATAATCGACCATAAAGGTCAGGAGGCTGTGGTGAGTAGGCAGAAGAGATGAAATCTCAACTTCCTCTGGCATCAGCAGAGCTTGTGCTTGCAGAACAGGAGTGGGAGTGGTGGCGATCCGACACTCTTCATTTTCTTCCATATAATCACTCAACCCACATAGTCTGAAGTGGCCCGGGACCCCAACAATCAGGGAGAATGTTTTGCTGAGAGCAGGAGAATATAGCAAAGCCCCATGATTCTTGAACTGGATCCAACCCTTTGTTTCCCCCCCACCAAGTCTTGGGAGGACGTTTCAGGTCAACTCTGATACAGGCTCCAGACAATTGACAAATGACTGACCACAGAGTCCCAGAAGTAGATTTTTTTAAAAAAAGAAAGTCTTCGAAGTTGATGAATGATGTGAGTACTAAATGAAGCATTCTGTAGCCCCTGGAATGGAGAACTGTTTTCAGGAGAGGGTGTTAGACTGTGTAACAAATTGAGGGACTATAGTTCATGCTTCCTGAACATCAATGGTCCTTTTGTGTGTCTCTCCTCTGTGAGACAGCTACTAGTGCTGCAGACGTCAATCAAATAAATGTCTCTAAAAACATTATCATTTAACTTGCTGAAGAGTAATGACTGGCCCAGTCTCACTACTGTTGACATCAGTAGCAAATTCTCCATGGGCCCATCTTCCATGCAGCTCTCTTTATTGCTAGCCCATCTATTGTACTTTCAGTTCATCGCTCCTCTGATCCAGCAAATGTCAGAAAGACTTCTAAAACAAATGACTAACATCATGTAGTAAAATGGCTTCTGCAGGTGAAACTCATCTCTAGTACTGCATGGATGATAAATGATTAACAGTGAGAACCAAGTTATTTCTTATTACAGAAGACAGACACAGACAAACCTTATTTTGGAGAGCTCTACATGGATTTTTAGCTTGTTTGATATGGTTACAGACGAATTCCGAAGAAGCAATGACCAGCCATCACAAATAATGCAGTAGATACCCAAAGGGCACTTTCCAAGGAAGAGCTGAGCTTGTAGCCTGTGGAATTGTCTTTGTGGGCAAGTGATACAGACATCTACTAAAACAGCTCCCCTTGGTCATTAATGGGAAAATATACACTACACTGGTGATGCTTCTCAAAGATCATGCAGACACAATGCAGACTATCAATAGGAACCACTTCATGGAGCCATGTGGCTCAGACATGGGAGATTGTTTTGTTCTTGTTATTAATTCCAAAAGGGACTGTTTCATTATTGGGGTTGTTATCTATGGATCTGATTCATTATTGCTTCTATTGCTATTGTTTAGTTTTTATTAATTCTAATTCATTACTATATCTCTTTAGTTTCAATGGAAGAAAACGCCTCCCTTTTTCTCATGTCATTCCAAATTGGACAAAACTCAGGAGGATTGCAGTATGTCGTGAGGATACCCACACTGCCAAATTTCACACAGACATAATAAAGCCTCTCACCTATTTTTGAGGCAACTGAATGTATCCAGGGTTATTATTAAAGTCTATGTGAAGTGATGGGAAAGATTCAAAACAGTAACAAGCAACGCTGAGCTTAAAGAACAGTAGCATAAGGAAAAGTGGCAAGGCAAGGACATTTGGTGGCACAAGAAGGGTAAGGAAAGCAGCAGCGGCAGAACTTGGAGATAGATTTGCTTGGGTGGAGTATAAAATTTGCAAAGCAGCAACAAAGTGCAGACTGCAAGTGAAAATGCAGCATATCAAGGCAGGTACTGGGAGGAAAGTGGAAGGCAAAGCCACCCCCCCCCCCCCGCATTCTTCAGAACTCAAACATGTATGTAAACTTGGGATGCCAACCTCCAAATTGCCACTCGTTTTCAGAAAACAGATATCAGTTTCCCAGGAGAAAATAAAGGTTTTGAAGGGTGGATTCTGTAGTATTGTACTGTACTGAGATCCCTGTCTTCCCCAGACACCATTCCCAAATCTCCAGGAATTTTCCAATCTGGATCTGGCAATCCTACACCCCATTCCCCACCAGTGGCCATTGGGGACCTCACAACCCTAGTGGCTGCAGCTTGCACTTGGTCAAAAAAGCCTGCAGTAGCAGAATAACCCAGCACAAAATGAATGGAAATCATGCCTTATAAGATCATAGGACATTCAGATGGGGAATTGATTTCCTTCTCATTTTCATTATGAGAATTAAAAAACATCCCATCATTGTAATAAAATAAACACACAAGTCTAGTATACACACTTCACCTAAGTGGATGGAGCTGCAAGGATATGGGGCAGTAGCAGGGACAGCTACCATCCTGCCACGGAGACCAAGCAAACAGAAATGTCAACAATTGCAACTGGAACCATCAGGTTAGATGACATTGAGCTATGTGGACCAACAGCCTAACTCGGCAATACCCTCCTTCAGCTGACATATCCAGGCAGAAGCCAACATTTGCAGTGGGGGCGGGGAGATAGATTCCCAATGATAGCTTACATAGACAGATGTCCTACCATATGGTTACTGAGGCCACCACTTTTGGTCATGAGCAAAGTCAGGACTGCTATCCTAATTCCTTCTCCCCAGTTACGTGCAGTGGTGTACAAAAGTCATCTGGCTTTTAGTTAGTACAAGGCACTTCCTGCATTCAAAGTTTGCATTCAAAGATAACACAGTTGCGAACCTCTAGGTCAGGGGTGTCAAACTTGCAGCCCTCCAGATGTTCATGAACTACAATTCCCATTAGTCCTTCCCAACATAAGCATTGGCTATACTGGGAAGGGCTGATGGCAATTGTAGTTCATGAACATCCGGAGGGCCGCAAGTTTGACACCTTTGGTCTAGGTGGAGCCTGGAGATCTCTTGGAATTATAACTGATCTCCAGACAACTGAGATAATTTCTCCTGGAGAAAATGGCTGCTTTGGAGGCAGGGACTCCATGGCAATATACCCCACCGAGGTCCCTCTCCTCCCCAAACCCCACCCTCCCCAGGCTGCACCTCCAAATTTCCAGGAAATTCTCAATTGGGAGTTGGTAACCCTATGAAAAAATGGCCCATGGTTGTTTTTCTACCAGCCAATTCTTCCTGCCTGTCCCTCAGTTTCTAAAAGACAGAACTAAATGTTAAAAGTTAGAGCGAGGCACAAGAGTCATACGCAGGCCCTGTATCACTGTCGTCCTGACTTTAAAACAGCTGAGGGCGAACTGTAGAAGGTGGGAGAGCTTTCTTTTCCTCAGGCTGGGACCTGATAAAAAGGCAAGCCCAGTTAGGAGAGTCAAAAGGACTTCAAGGAAAGGAGGCTGCCAAAGGAAGGCCAAAGGAAAAAAGTCTTTGTAGGCAGCTTACTCAAAGAAGGAGCAGAAACTGCTCCTTGGGAACAGTCAGGTCCCGCAGATCAAGCAGCAAAAGCAGGCAGCAATGCTAACTGGGTGAGGCAGGGCCGGCAGATTGGCCTCAAACCTAGGGAAGGGACTGCAATTTCAGATTGAAGAGACAGCATTCTTTAGGGGTGTGTGTGTGTGAAGAAGAGTAAATAAAGGGCTCATAGAAGCTGATGATGAGGGAAGGAAAAAAACAGTGTAAAAGGTGCCCTTGCCCCCGGTGCTGTTAAGTGTGACAGCAAGCAAAACCTTACAACAGCAACATACCCTTCAGTTGTTCTCTGACATTGGACTCTCCCCCACCTCTCTGCTCTAATCCCATGCCTGACATGAGATCTTAACATGTGGGACTCCTTGGAGGATATTCAAACATCTATTCATCTCTTTTAATCATTGTTCTTCCTTTCAATGTAAGATTATTGCTATTCAATAAAAGCTGCAGAGGCAGACTATTTAAAAAAAAAATAGAAACATACCATCTCTGGTTGAGACATTGATCTGAGAGAGAAAGATTTTAAAGATTGTATGAAATGATGTACAGTTGACATAAATTAGGCTATGTGGTATAATAAACAATTTGGAAAATATTTGCGGGGCTTTGACATACACATAGTTGTGTTTTAGAGCAGTGTGGCAGTAGAAAATGTTCAAACACTCAAACATGAACTCTTCAAACACTGAAAATAGCTTTATTTATGTTTAGTTTACTTCCTCTCATCACTTTCTCCAGGAAGCTCAGGACTGTGTGCGATTCTCTGATCCTCATTTTGTCTTCAGGCTGGCTGTCACACAATCATAGTAGAATGAGAAATTGAAAAGGAATCTCCCAGATCCTAACCTCTCTAATGATTGCACTTCTCTGATTCTAATCTCTACACCACATGGGCCAGAGCCAAACTACATGTTCCAATTTACACAAGTTGCAGCTGCAAGTCTCCAGCAGCAACTCTTGCATAAAAGTGTAACAGGGGTCCAGTTCAGATCAGGACAATGGCCCAGGGGGAGGACCTGCTCCTGTATTCCCTCTTGTGCTTTTTCTGGTGTCAAAATGGGCCCAGGGACTGTGGTGGGATGTTGCTCTGTTGTGGGGTGCAACTACTTGACTGGGCAAATAATGCTGCTCCATGCTGCTCCATTTTGGCTCCTCAAAATGAGGAAAAGGCCTTCTTTCCCTTTGCCAATGGTTCTGATCTGACTCAAGGGTAGCCAGTGCCTTTTAAATAAGTGATACAATGCAGCTAGCTTGTTAAACCCCTTCCATCACACCTTCCCTTTGATTCCATCTACCTCAGAACTCACCCCACCTGCTCTACCACAGCTATTCTTATGGAAGCTTTCTTCACTAAGAATACCAGCTAAGGGCCAAACTAGATGATACCTCATCCCTGAGTCCATCACAGATACACAACATCTAGATTTTCCAACATCAATTCTCTTTCAGTTATGTTACTTGGCCATGCTGGTAGGGGCTGATGGGAATTGTAGTCCATAACATCTGGAGTGCCAAAGGTTCGCCACCACTGCTCTAACTAAACAACATAGGCAGGCAAGCTTGGAGAGAATCCTTTTTGTCCTCATGCACTGGTACATTAGTGCCAGTGCCAGAGCATCAGACCTTACTGAGTCCAAACTGCCTACCTTTCCTATTGAATAATGTCACCTCTCAAGACCAAGCAAGGATCTGGGGACCTTGCTTCGGATGGGTCCAGAGCAGATCCTTTTTGCTTGTTCCACACAAGGCATGCTCCACAGAGCCAGCATTATGTAGTGGTTATAGAATCAGGCTAGAATAGGTAGTCCTAGTATGAATTTCCTCTTTAATACGGCCTTAGGCCAGTCACAGACTTTCAGCATATCCTACTTCACAGAGCTGTTGTAATGATAAGACGGAGAAGAAGAAAACAATGCAGAGCTAGAATTGGGTCCAGTAACACACTAGAGATTTTTTAAAGTATGAGCTTGGAAGATTATCCCCACCCTGAAACAGCATCACTTTCAATGTTTAAACTGGGGACCTCAGAGACAATATTTACTTTTACTGTCACATCAGAGACTACAGATTAAATTGATTAAACAAGGTATAGGTAAACAGATGTTCTTTGGCAACAATACCCTGTTTTTGCTTAGATATCATGGTAAATCTAAAAAAGGTTATGCTAACATGGCTAAAACAAATAGACTTACATAAAAAATTAATCTTCAATCTATCACCAGCCTGCAGGGCCTGGCTTTGATTTACATATTACTGATGTAATCTGTTTATTTCACACAAAGCCTTAAGTTTCTGTATTTGTCTGTTTCTATCTGTCTGTTAGGTATAAGACCTTCTCCCCTTGTACTTTCTGAATTTTACAATAAACCTATAAAAAAGACAGCTTTCTCTGTGGCCTGAATATTCTATTTTGAGGTTCCAGCTGAATGGACCTTCAAGATAGTAGAATTTCTCCTACACCATCCCCTCCTTCACCTCTACTGGCCCATCCTCACTGGGAGTATCCCCAGGCATCAACAGCAGGGGTGCAATCACCTTCCACATTTAACTTAGCTGGCCTTGACTACTTCTGAAGCACCGATGTTTTGGCTGGGGGCTTAAGGTGCCATGTCTTCTCCTCACAGTGTTCCTGGTGAGACATACCCTGGACAGGTGGCGTATAAATGGAGTAAAATAAGTAAAAATTAAATGTAGGTTTGGGTGCTTGGGGTTCAAATAAACAGGGCCTGGCTAGGCCATAACAAGGATTGGCCAGCATCCAGGATCCCAACCCAGTTTACCCAATCACTTGATTTTGTGGCCAGGCGGTTTGGAGAGGTGACACTCTTGGTACTGAAAAGCATCAACAATGCCTTAGTTACTTGAGTGACATATGGTGAGAAAGCAATGAGGCAACACCTCTTGGAACACTGCTGATATTCAGGCTAGATTAAACAAATCTGGTGGTAACACTGGCCAACTCCATAACTAGGGTGATGTATGATGTACACTGAATATCACATTGAGTACCTTGTTAGTATATAATTTTCTGACTGTTTGTAGGCAGCCAAGAATTCTCTTCTGATGACAGAGATTGGCCAGTTATGCACAGCACCAATAAGATGTCCTGGGGACACCTTAAAAAAAGTCACCTCCTTAATTTTTTGTTTGGATAGCATGGACAAAAATAATGTAAGAGGAGAAAGAGGCTCCCCCACCCCATGTCCCACTGCTAAAGCCTCTTGTCAGTTTGCTTTGCTGCTGGCACCTGACATTTTGTGCTGCAAGGATTCTTCCTACACACAACTAGTTGGTGAAGATTACACCCAGACATTTGCTTTGCAGGATCTGCTGCTGGGCATCTTTCCAGGCCAAAAAATACATGGTTGTACTCAGCTCATTCTGCCTACCCTATATATCCTGTTACACACAGAGAGACACAGACACACACACACATATATATCCTGTTCCACATAAAGATCTAAGTAAAATTGTAACTCCATTCACCATTTCCTTCTCCCCTCCCCCACGTGGTCTAAGCCCCTCTAGTCTGTACCAAGATGCAACCGGGGGGGGGGGAGCGTGGAGCATGTGGGGGGAGGGGTTAGAAGGAAATGGTGGATGAAATTACAATTTTACTTCAATCTTTACATGGATCAGGGTATGGCTTTCCCTTTTTTATTTTCAATGAGTTATCCCTGAAGGTTCGCAGACATGGTATGACAATCAGCTCACCGAAAATAAAAAAAAGGGGAAAGCCTTTTATATTGCAGGAATCGGCAGGATGAGCTGAGAACAAGTATATACTTTTCAGGCTGAAAAGATGTCCCCAGCCTGCAGAGGAAACATCTCAGAAAAACCTTAAGGAAAAAGCTGCAGGCATGGATAGTCCTTGCAACACCACAAAATATCAAACACGAGTGGTAAAGGAAACTGACCAGACAACTTTAATGGTAGGTTCAGGAAGAATAAGACATCTCCTGAGTTCTGCACAGCAAGAGAAGACGTCTTGAAGATGACTTTTGGAAAAATGTCTGCTTTTTAGCAACCAAAGAAAGACAGCTTGAGCAGAAATAAGGCATCCTAATGGCATCTTGGGGGAAAAGCTGTGTGGATTTCCTTCCCTAGACGTCTTTGTTTGCATCCTCAGGATATCTTATTTGTGTTATGCATGATCGGCCATTGTAACCTCCTTTCAATGCAGTTTTTCAAATTTTTGGTTATATTCAAAACTGCTTCTCACTCACTACAGCTTCCAGTGGGTCCTACTTCCTTTCCCTCCCATTGTGATTTATTCTCTTAGCTTAGTGCCTTTCTACTGAGCCTTTTTTTTTTTGAAATTTCAAAACATTACAAGCCTTATCAAGTGCTTGAATCTCTGAAGCATCTGTCAGGTGCCTCTGAACATTATGCAGATTACAAAAACAGGAATGCTTCAGGGAAGAGAGAGGGGGAAGGTCCGGCCTATTATATTGATAACAGTGTCCAGGTTCCTGAATGTAATGAGCTACTGTCATTTAGTTTAAAGACTCATAATAAATCCACATAAAGAAATAATCCATGCCTAATATATTCATTGGGCAATTGAGTTTGTCCATAAATATTCTCTAATGCATTCCAATTGCAAAGTGATTACAGTGTACTATTTACACTGAGCTTTCTGTGGCAACAGGCAAATTTACAAGAAAGGGAGAAAAGGAGCAGAGGAGTTAAAGGAGAGGCTGTTGCTCAGTCGCAGTGTGCATGCGTTCCATATTGAAATTCCCAGGTTTAAACCTTAATATGTTCAAGGATATCATGCAGGTCTTTCTCTGCCTTAAACCCTAAACAATGCTGAGAAAGATGAATCAATGGTCTGAGTCAAAATAAGGCACATTCAGTAGAAATCTTTGCTTCTTGCTTTCAGCTTGGGCATGCCTTTGGATATCCCTGAGTTGCAATTTCCTCTGAAACCTGCTGTTTTGGTTGAGCTTGGAAATATAGGAAACAACCAATTTATTTTTTTTGCAAAATCTGAAGTGTAATAAAAATGTGTCACTGTCAGGTGCAGTAGAACTTTAAAAATCCAGTGTAGGAATTTGATCTCTAGAGTCCAGGTCTACAGCATCTTTTTTGCTTATTTTATGTACTTTTTTCTTGTTTGATTCAACCAGGCCTGAATCTACTCACTGGAACTTTATGCTGAGCCACTGTAATTAATCAATTAGGAATTGACAGTGCCAAAGGTTGACGTTATATAGAACAAGGGGATGGTGTGGCATAGCAGGATAGTACAAAGAAAGTGCGTAAACTTTGTGCTAACTTATAATGGAGTCTTTGAGGTGAAACGATTCCCCAAGGCACCTTTTCTTTGTGAATGAAGTTCTTTCCCTATATTCATAGAAGCTTTGACTTGGTTCTTCTAATTGGGCTAGGAGGACTGGGGGCACTCTTGTGCAACACCACTACTGGCAACACATCACCTCCATAAAATAGAAAGAATCTCCAGATTGGTTTATTCTCTCTCTCTCTCTCTCTCTCTCTCTCTCTCTCTCTGGAAAAAAAAATCTAAACATATAAATAATTATCGCATGAGATGTATTGTACCTACCTAACAATTGCTGCTAGACTGGACAATAATAGAATCCTTTGGAATTACTGTTTGGAAAAGATCACTAGGTAATTTCTGTGAAGGAATTCTACTGGCAGGATAACAAGTTATTAAAATCCATTCACCCTCTTCATCTGTTTTTAATTTGTTCACCACAAAATCCTTGCTTTGTATGATGATTCTGATTATATTATGCTGCATTTTAATAAAAAATAATAATAAAATCCCACACCACCACCACCCTGCCCTGCAAAAGCAGGTTGCATTGACCCGGGGCAATGATAGATTTTCTTTTCAATCTTCTCCAATTTCATACGTACGCGTATTCTTTCAGCCTTTTAATGAAGCTCTAACTGGGTCGGAAGTTGTTTCATGCCTTCGAAGCTTAGTAAATCATAGCATATCCTCTTCGATGCTTGATTGTGATTCTTACCCCCAGTAGTACTAACTGGGGGTGTCAAATGAGCATAATATGGAGTGAACCTGACAACATTTGCTCCCTGGTGTCCTTGCTACTTTTCTGCCTCTGCATTGCTAAAGGGAGATACTTAATCAAGCATCGGGTTGTGTTTTGGGAGGGATCATTTGTGCCACTAGTGTCATGCTCAATGGAATCCCCATTTTAAAAGATCTGTGACTTAGGGGTCTTTTCAACCTCTAGATTGAATTAACAGTCTTTTTTTTTTGTTCTGTTGAGCATTAAGAAAAATGCCAGCAGCTGAGAGGAACATCTGATACCCCAGATATTACTGTTTGCAAATGTTATTGCTGTCAGCACTGTTTTTTTGTTCATTTTGTTGAAGTTTTTTTCATTGCAGTCACACAACCTGGAATACCCACAACAGCCAGTTGATTCCGATTGTGAAAGCCTTTAACGATACATTTTATTGTGTGTTCCTACTTTATAACTGATTGTTGTCTCCTTCCATTTTAAGTTTTGTATCACCACGGAGCCTTCTGAACATAATATCTAAATATAACATAACAGAGCCCTGAGCAAATCTGTCCTGTGATACAGACAAGTCATTTGTCTAGTCTCACCACTGTGTTTCCAACAGTCTAGTGCAGGGGTAGGGAACCTGCGGCTCTCCAGATGTTCAGGAACTACAATTCCCATCAGCCCCGGCCAGCATGGCCAATTGGCCATGCTGGCCGGGGGGGGGGGGTGGGTGGGGGGGGGGGGGGGGGGGGTGTGTGGGGGGGGGGGGGGGGGGGGGGGGTGGGGGGGGGGGGGGGGGGGGGGGGGGGGGGGTGGGGTGGGGGGGTGGGGGGGGGGGGGGGGGGGGGGGGGGGGGGGTGGGGGGGGGGGGGGGTGGGGGGGGGTGGGTGGGGGGGGGGGGGGGGGGGGGGGGGGGGGGGGGGGGGGGGGGGGGGGGGGGGGGGGGGGGGAGCGGGGGAGGAGGGGGGGGGGGGGGGGGGGGGGTGGGGGGGGGGGGGGGTGTGGGGGGGTGGGGGGGGGGGGGTGGGGGGGGGGGGGGGGGGGGGGGGGGGGGGGGGGGGGGGGGGGGGGGGGGGGGGGGGGGGGGGGGGGGGGGGGGGGGGGGGGGGGGGGTGGGTGTGTGTGTGTGTGTGTGTGTGTGTGTGTGTGTGTGTGTGTGTGTGTGTGTGTGTGTGTGTGTGTGTGTGTGTGTGTGTGTGTGTGTGTGTGTGTGTGTGTGTGTGTGTGTGTGTGTGTGTGTGTGTGTGTGTGTGTGTGTGTGTGTGTGTGTGTGTGTGTGTGTGTGTGTGTGTGTGTGTGTGTGTGTGTGTGTGTGTGTGTGTGTGTGTGTAGCCTTTTGGGAGCAGCAGTGGCATAGTAGCTAAGAGCAGGTGCACTCTGATCTGGAGGAACTGGGTTTGATTCCCAGCTCTGCAGCTTGAGTTGTGGAGGCTTATCTGGGGAATTCAGATTAGCCTGTGCACTCCCACACACACCAGCTGTGTGACCTTGGGATAGTCACAGATTTTTGGAGCTCTCTCAGCCCCACCCACCTCTTAGGCTGTTTATTGTGAGGGGTGAAGGGCAAAGAGGTTGTAAGCCCCTGTGAGTCTCCTACAGGAGAGAAAGGGGGGCTATAAATCCAAACTCCTACTCCTCCTCTTCTTCTTCTTCCTCTTCTTCTTCCTCTTCCTCTTCTTCTTCTTCTTCTTTTGGGGTGGTCAAATGGAATCCCTCTTTCCCTTTTCAATTCACATTATTATATGGTGCTGTCTTGGTTTTTAGTATAAGGTAACCCTTTCCATTCCACAACGGAACTGTCCAGAGTGCGAATCCCACTGTCCATGAGGCTGGTTGACACGCACAGTCCTGGCTTGGGTAAGGTAGAACTGGGACAAGGAAGCTATCCCAGTCAGGCAGCAGAGGCAGAGTGGTGAGGCACTCAGATCGAGGCCAGCTCCCTGGGTTTTTAAAGGGCCACATGCAAAAGAAGCAGAGGCAGTAGTGTTGGCTGCCCCCACCCCACGGATTTTCTTAAAAGATAAAGGCAAACTCCAGATCGCTTTTAGTAAAAGAGAGCTGTGGCGAATATGGGTGAGGAAGTGGGTAAGTGGTGGTTGGATGTGAGGGAGGGCAGAGTGAGGTGTGTGAGGATGAGCTGGATGTGGATGAGAGTATGTGTGTTGTGTGGTAGTAGTGGGTGAGGCACAGAGAGTGAAAGTTACCTGCATGTGAGGGGGAGACCCCACCTGACGTCTCACACGTCAAAGTGTCTATGTGTTTCACTTCCACTCGTATTACCTAACAGTATTACCTGTTTACTGTTTCCACTGCTCATCTCTGGCCATCTCTGTGAACATTCTAAGGGCATACCAAGCCCTCAGGCCACAGACAGACAGGCTGCATGAACATTCTAAGGGTGACAGTTAAACACAGCCAGCTTCGTGGCCTGGTGCACTAGGAAAAAGACATTTTACCTGGCTCAGGTATGGACTTTTGGTGATTTGAAGGTCTGATTACCTGCCTGCAACAGGGAGGGACGTCATGTGAAAATTTGGGGGCGATCCGTCCAGCCGTTTCGGCATTAGGGCATATATATATTTAAAGACTCATTGTCTCTTCTCCTTCCACCAATACCCATGGAAATAAAGGGCCGTGAAAAAAGGTCAAATGCAGGAACACTTTGCCATGGCTGTTGGGAATGCTCACTAGACATTTGGTTAGTACTATTTCTATTTTCTCCACCATAAGTTTTCAAGATGGTGTACATGGTCCTGTTAAGCCGCCCTGAGCCCTTCGGGGGAGGGTGGGGTATAAATCTAATAAATGAAATGAAATGAAGTTTTCAAATGCTAAGTCAGTTCATCCCCTGATTTCAGCATCCACTTTTGTACCTGTAGTTTTTGCTTGTCATAATCAACCCACACCCTCTCCCCTCCTTCCCACATATACCTTGAATATGAGGGGTTTTTTAATTTAAAAAATGCAATCCTTACATGATTTAGCATAGTAATGGTATATTTAGTGGGTTCTCTGTGTTCACAACTCCCCCACCCTTCTTTTTAAAGTAAGGGTCTGACTGCTTCCATCACAGAGATATGCCTTTTTCTAAATATCTCTGTGTGGGAATAGGAAAGAGGCTTACTTTTAAAAGCAATGAAAGCTGGGGATCCAGAGAACCTGCTAAATTTATCACTGCAATGCTATATCGTTATAAGAATATGCAAACAAAAATTGGAAGGGGATGCTGTGGTGCTATCAATGATGACAATGCCCTCCCTTGAAAATCCTGATTATTTAAAGCATTTGCGGGGAGGGGGGGGGGGTAAACAATTCCACAACTGTGAAAATGCAGAGGGAAGATGTAAAGAAGAACCAATTCTGATGCTTGTGGATTCTCTGCCAAGAAAATCAGGAGTGTGCAGAAAATCCCATGGTAAATCAAACCTTAGGAAAAGGACTGGTGAAATGAGGTGATCGGGAGCAACAGCCGCAGAAGGCCATTGCTTTCACATCCTGCATGTGAGCTCCCAAAGGCACCTGGTGGGCCACTGCAAGTAGCAGAGAGCTGGACTAGATGGACTCTGCTCTGATCCAGCTGGCTTGTTCTTCTTATGAGTGAAATGCCAATTAAGGAGGATGCGCAGAAGGAATCAAGAGGACTACTAGAATAGGATAATTTGCCATGCCATTACATAAAATCTGGAGGAATAGGAATTTCATGTGGTCATAGAAGGAAGAATTGAACCAAAAACAGCTGAACACATGAAGAAAGACTTTTGAGTCAGCTGACCTGGGAGAATCAGAACAAGACTAGCTATATTGTTGAAGACATGGACATCAACTGCTGGTAGTTTGTTGTATGAATTCTTTGACTTCCCATGCATGAAATGGAAACCTTGAGTCTCCTGGCCAAGAAGACAGAATAACTCTGCTTCCAAGGACAAGGAGGAACAAAGGGGGATGTTTTATGGATCACTGCCTAAGTCATGATGCAAAGGAGAACAATTGTTGATTCAGGCATATTTCCTACTGCTAGTTTGTGGGATTTTTTTTTAAAAAAGTAATTGCTGTGTACAGTTTTTAGACTAGCATTTCAAAAGCGTTTTGTTCGCTTCAAGGTGAAAAGGTAATCCATGTAAAAGCATTGTATTGTGAAATGGCAAACAGCAGGGAAAGGCGAGACTATTCAAACAGCGTTTCAGGCCAGCTATCCAACATTAGCATTTTGCTTTATGCTATGTGAGAGTCATCAACACTTTTGAATGAAGCATGCAAATCTTATTAAAGAAACCAAAGACTGATGCTAACAAGACTAGACGTGAGGCCAAGATTTAGTACGACCCAGGCATACAATGGCTGACTCTGTGAACTTTGCCTCTATTGACTTATAGTCAAATCAATAGGACATGTTTTCTTTTGCTGATTTCTAAGAGCTCCCAGTTCATTTACTTCTGCTGCCTGAAAACCAGTATTTCACAGTGGCTCCAACTATTACAGTGCTATTTCTGATAACGACTCTTATGCAGTAGAACCAGACTTAGGCAATATCTTATCACCAGTGCTCTTGTTTAGTCCCATTATATTTCTTTACCAAGTCCCATTTCCTCTTGTGCAGGCAATATCTCATCCCTCCAGTCAATCTCTCTGTTTTCAATGATGGCCAGCCAGACACTAGTGGAGAATCAAAGGTCCCAAAGGATGGCTTGTTAGCACATGATAACGACTCTTATGCAGTAGAACCAGATGCCCTTATATAAAGCAGTGGTGCAACTGCACTTGGAGTACTGTGTCCAGTTCTGGTTGCCGCATCTCAAAAAGGATATTGAGGAGATAGAAAAAGTGCAGAGAAGGGCAATAAGGATGATTGAGGGACTGGAGCACCTTCCCTATGAAGAAAGGCTGCAGCGTTTGGGACTCTTTAGTTTGGAGAGGAGATGACTGAGGGGGGGGATATGATTGAAGTCTATAAAATTATGCATGGGGTAGAAAATGTTGACAGAGAGAAATTTTTCTCTCTTTCTCACAATACTAGAACCAGGGGGCATTCATTGAAAATGCTGGGGGGAAGAATTAGGACTAATAAAAGGAAACACTTCTTCACGCAACATGTGATTGGTGTTTGGAATATGCTGCCACAGGAGGTGGTGATGGCCACTAACCTGGATAGCTTTAAAAGGGGCTTGGACAGGTTTATGGAGGAGAAGTCGATTTATGGCTACCAATCTTGATCCTCTTTGATCTGAGATTGCAAATGCCTTAACAGACCAGGTGATCAGGAGCAACAGCCGCAGAAGGCCATTGCTTTCACATCCTGCATGTGAGCTCCCAAAGGCACCTAGTGGGCCACTGCGAGTAGCAGAGCTGGACTAGATGGACTCTGGTCTGATCCAGCTGGCTTGTTCTTATGTTCTTATGATATGTTAGCTTTGCATTACCATTGAGCAGGGGGTTGGACTAGATGGTCTGTATGGTCCCTTCTAACTCTATGATTCTATGAAGTTAAACAGGTATTGACCTGATAAGTGCCTGAATCAGAACTGACTTGGATCTATACACACCACCCTGGATTCTTTGATTGAAGGATATACATGAAAGAAATAAGCAGCATGAGCTGAAAGCCATGGCTGCTGGGTTTTTTCCCCACTCACCTATCCACAATGAGAAAATACTACCTCTATTCACAGAGTTACTATTTGACTAGCCATAACAAATATCTGCTAGAGAAACTGAAACATGTTAAAGATATGCACAACAAGACTCTCACCACAGATTCTAAATCCCAGTACTGCTTTTCAGTTCTAATTAAGCCCCACATCTTGCTTCTACTCCATTCATCCACTATCAGGAGAAATAACTCTCTCCATCACTGATAAAAGATTTCCCAGAATTTCATTCAGCTTATACATACTTAAGACCTTTCATGAATGTGGTCATCATTATCTTTTATTGTTGCAACAGAAGTACTGGAAACAATAACTGCTGTAAATGAATAAATATATCCCTACTTCAAGGCTCACAAACAAAAAGGAAACACAGGAACAAAGAGCTGCAAATTAGCAACATGGAATCTCTTACTGCATCCTATCCGCACTGAGGTTGCTTGAGCAAGGATTCAAAGGGTTAGCCCCAAGACTTTTTCAGGGAATTGTAAGTGGTTAAGTTCATTAGCTAAGTCCCCAAGCCCCCAAAGATGCATGTTATCGAGATAGTCCAATTTGCTTATGTAAATTTTAATGCATTTCTAGCACTCTCTGGCCCTTTTTAATTAACAATTGTTTTAATGAGTTATCGTATTATCGACAATGAATCTTCCAAAACAACCACATTCATTTCTTAGGATTTTTTTAAAAAATTGATAAACACTCTACAATGGTAACTGCGCTTATGGTGATTCTAGTTGATTTTTTTAATGCTGTTGTTTAGACATAGAACTATGTTCAGCAGGATTTTCAGTTTAATCTTAATTCATTTGTGTTTCTAGGACCATGAATACTGTTGTGCCAGTCTCTCTGTTCAACTGTGCCAAGAGAAAGTAGTAGCAGTGCCTGAACGGAGTTTAAAATTTGTTGTATGTTGCTGGGCCTTCCGCCATCCTCTTAGGACAGCATGGGTCTATTTGTTGCCCTCAGGGTCCAAGCAGAAATACAGGAATCTCTTATTGTTTCCGGTAGTTTTTCACCCACTTCATCTTGCTGTTTGGAAGCTGCATGGATAACCCTGGTTCAGGCCATTACTAGGGATGACAAGAATAGTGTGGATTATTCAACACAGGTAGCACAAGCACTCTGAGGCACAGAAGGTGGAGGGGCAATTCCTGAAATTGTCCATCATTTGGTGGGTGGTGGGGTGCATTCCAGTGACACACCTGTAGAAAATGGCATCTGCATCAAGTACTGAAATGGTGTGTCCTCCCCAAAATTGCTTCCTCCTCCCAAAATTGAGGTGGGCCAGTGAGTGGGTGAGTCACCAGGGAGGGCAGGCAAGCAAGAAAGCAGGCAAGCAGGCAGGTGAGTGAGCGAGCAGCAGCAGGTGGGCAAGCGAGTGAGTGAGAGGGGTGAGTAGGGCAGTTAGCAGGTGGTTAGCAGCAAGTGAGTGAGTAGGCAGGCAAGCAGGCAGGTGGACAAGTAAGTGGGTAGCAAGCAGAGGCTGGAGGATTGGGGTGCAGGAGGAGGTGAATCACAGCAGTGGGCAAGGCTGCTGCAGCCTACCACAGATTTCAGAGGTGGGGCTGGAGGAATGTCCCTGAACTTGCCTGCCTACTCTCTGCTTGGGCTTCTGCAGCCCAATACAGTTGCTTGCTCCTGGGGTAGAGGGCGGGGGGGGGGTCAGTCAAATGTGCCCTCCTTGTGACACTTTTATGTGGTGCCTGGGGTATCTGTCCCCTCCGTTCCCCTCCCCAACTACGCAATTGGTACATTCAGGAAGGGAATGCTGACTAGCATTAATCAAATACTTAGTTGTCTGTGTGACAAATTAGAGGAAGGGGGTAAGGCTTGGTGCCTCTTACTGCAGACAGTATATAAGCGAGAACAAACAATGGCAAACCTGGGGCCAAAGGTAAACTCACACTGTTACTCAGTGTGAGGCTGCCATAGCTGCAGGACACACTCAAAAGTTAAGGGAAATTTGTGATGATAAAATCAACTATTTAATAAACCTCATTAAATCCAATATGATTGTTCTAAGGTGGCACAAAGGAAGTAGATCACACAAGTAACATTGTTCTGAAGGATTAGAGACCTGTACAATACAAGAAGAATTTGCACAGTCCTTCAGGTGTCAAACCACATGTTCTAGATGGTTTCTGACATATTATCTAACAAGCATCTACAAATGGACTTTCTTCCTTCTAGATTCTATATCATTCATACTCCAGAGAAATATGCATTAGGTATAGGTGATAAACATTGTATTATTTTTGAAGTAGCCATATCAATAACCTTTTATGGCATTGCAGAAATGTTGAACTGCTTTGATAAAATTGTTGCTATTGGCCCCTGGTTAACTGAGATGGGTTTGCTAGGTTTGACAACTATTCATTGAAGTGGGCTTGCAATGGAATAACTTCACGTAGGATTGCACAAAACTTGTTATTAATATGGTAACATGGCTTTTTTACACTGGTTCCTATCACTTTCTTTGCATCTTCCAAAGACTGTTTGAAAACTGCTAGAGCCATTTAGCAATGAACAATGCCAGCTAATTTTCTTATCACCTTACTGTATTCCAAGGAAGTATTTTGTATCCAAAAGATTGAAACGATTGTGAAGAGTCGAAAGCCCACAGTCAAGAAGGGACATGTACTTGTGAACCACACAGTAGCAGAAGGAGACAGCACGCCTCCAAAATCCCATGCAATCCCTTATATTTCCCACCACATTCTCTGTTCAGGGTTAACTGTCGCAGATGAGTTGTATGGCTTCCTCATTGTGGGTGGTTGAGAAAGGAGCACCTTAAACGTTAACAAAATACATCAGAGGATTCAGATGTGCAGGATCTTTTGCCATGAGAAGCATGCTGAGCCCACTGTCAGGTGACAGCAAAGAAGTGCTGGTTGTCAGTGAGCCTCTAACCATTACGAAGTGTCCAACTATGCGAACCTCTTCCAGCAGCCATGGGGCTATATCAAAGTAGGAATTTGCTGATGATCCCAATTGCAGGCTCCCAGTAGACCCCTCAGTCACCTCAATCCTAGTGCAGCAATCTAGCTGCTGGCTCCAGGAAAGGTTCATTTTCTCTTCGCAACACATACAAGCAACAGAAATATGCACAATGCTTACCCCAACTGCCCCACTCTACAGTTTTGCCCTATTTCTGCTGTTTGTTCTCTAAGAGCACTAAATGAGCTTTGATTTTATACATGACAAGCCTCATGGGTAATTGCAATACTTTCAACAGCTGTCATTGATGGTGTTTGTTCCATTTTTCCAGAGTTTTGCCTGTTTAGTGGACTACTGCTGTCTCTCTGTTTCTATCTGTTTCTCTCTCTCTTTTTCTATATAATAGGATTTCTTTAATTTCTACCTTTTCTTATTCCATGAAGACTGATGTGTGGATTATTCAACACATCATTATTCTTTGTCTTCTAAACATTGATTTTTTTTAATTTTGTGGCGGCAAAGATATGAAATAATATTCTCTAGACCTTTTCTCCTATTAACATGGCCTGCTTGCTATTTCCTGGGGGCAAAAGCCATTCCACTGAGGGCATGTAATTTGCTTCCTGCATTGAATTTTTTTTCCCTCTGGTGATTTGTATTGCTGTGTTGCATATTCTCACTGATTTTATTTTAAGTCACCTATTTTAACATTCTTACACCGTTGTCTGCAGACATCCTTCAGCATCAAAATAGGATTTTGGCTTTCAATTTAGTGAAAATAGCGTACAGCTCTTTGATGGGATTTTGTTTCATTTCTCTCTCTCTCATTTTTGAGTTGTTGAGGTTTTTTACACTATATTATAGTTATCCTCTTATGTGTTTTATTCATCATATCTAATGAAATTTGGCATATTTATCAATTTCCTGTGCTTTTTTTTTTTTAGTATTGGGGCTGTGTATCTTTGCAGCAATAGCATGGAATTGGCACAGGAAGGAACTGGAAGACAAACAATGCACTTATGAACACTGATAACAAGAACATCCATCAAGACAATTGCTACCATTAATATTAATAATAATTAATAAAGAGAATGATTGAATCTGAAGAAATGTCACGCAGAAATTGATTTTTTTTATGGTGTACCAAATGTCTGATAGCTATGGAGACTTGTGAGGCAAGAAAAGGTCTTTTATCTCAAGGTCATCAATTCAGCTGCAACCATGGTCGATCGTGGTGAAAGCCAGCTAAAGTAGACTCGCAATTACTTTGTGATCCTAGTTTGGGTCTGAAGGGACAGATGCTTCTATCAGCAGAAAATGGTCATTCCAGGAAAGGTTCCTTTGTTACCTGTTTGAGCATGGATACAAAACTGCTGAGGTGTTATCTTTTAGTAGATCACTCTTAGCTGAGAATAAGATGCTAAGAGGGTTTACATTGGCAAATATCTGTAGCTGGTACTATAATGAACTTCTCTGAAGACCTCACTGTTGTTGCTCTCTGTGGAGCTACAAATGAAGGCGATTCCATGAAAAGAACCAATAGGACTGTTGTCAAATCGGATGGTGAAAATTGCCAGCCTCATCCTTTACAGCATCAAAGTCTAATTAAAAGTTAAATCCTAATAAAACTAGTTTTCTAGACCTCAAGTAGAAATATATCTAACTATTTATGTGCACAAGAACTCAGCATTCCATGTAACATCAACTATCATGGCTGACTAAATATTCCATGAAAGAAAACAAAAGAGTGAACTGAGACCTGGTCAGTAAATTGTAGAATTTTGAGGTGCTGCTTAAAGTTGTTCTGTTGAAACTGTTTTCTAGAAGAACATGCTGAGTTATTGTTCCTGCTGGTGTTTGATCTGGTACCTGTTTATGGTACAGTTATCAGAAATATGGGTTTCAGATATTGAAGGAGATGCCGTTTCAGTGCTTGCCTCAGGCACTATTTTCTGTAGATATGCTCCTGTTACCAGGATGCCTCGGGGCTCGATGGGGGAGGCTGATTGAGGGTAGAGGGAGGTGGCAGGCCAGGGGAAAACAGAAGGCTTCTTTTGGGGATCCAGGAAAGAGGGTTTCTTTCAACCAGCCTAGCAGAAGCTGGGGTGGGGAGTGGAGTGGAGGGCAGGATGAAAGTCCAAGTAGAGCAGAGCCAGACTCCATCTTCATCAACAGAACTGTCAGGCAGACTACCAGCAGTTACACTCACACAGGTAAAAGGAGGATTTGGGAGAGGATTTCAGCCAAAGTAACACCTGTGGCTTGGAGGAGTGATAGGAAGGGAGACAAAGCAAAGATAGACAGGAGGAGTATCCAATCCCAGGGCAAGCTCATTCCCAGCTCAGGTAACCCAGGGGATCAATGAAGGAAAGGGCAACCCCATTAAAAGCAGCCAATGTCTGAGGCCAAGGTGAAAATTGCTGGACTTCTCCTTAATGACAAGGAAATGTTTCAGCCAGGGAAGAGAAGGGATCTGATTCTACCTTTTCTAACCCTTCTGAGGCTAGTGATGTCTTGGCTCACTGTCAGCAAAGTTCCCTTGGGTGAAGCCAGGGCAGTGGAGACACCTTCAATCTATCTTTATTGTTTAATTTTTCATTGAAATTTTGTCCATTTTATTTTATAAATTAACTGTATACTAATCTGTCTGTCTCAACCACACTATTTGACATTATTTTATTTTATTTTATTTATAGCCCACCTTTCTTACTTGGACTGAAGGGAGATTACACATAATGTATGTAAATTCTGTAGAGATCCATATCTGGCATAATGATTACTCAAGCTGGATCTTTCTACCTAATTTGTAAGAATTCTATTGCTCTTCAATGTAGAAAGTAGTAGTAAATGTTAAGAACATAAGAAAGAGCCTGCTGGATCAGACCAGAGTCCAATGGGGTTTCTCAAGTCATATTGCCTTTATGTAATATCTGCTAAGGGTATTTATTAAATCCCTATTTAGAAAGAGAACCGAATATACTCTGTCCTTTAAACCTTTCCCATTACTCATGGTGGACTAGAAAGATACTCCACTCATTTCAAGTGTAGCCTGTTCTCTGGTCAACTTGTAAGCACATACACAGGTCAACCTTGCTTTCTGGTACTGATTTCAGAGTGAACTCTAGCTAAATTAGGTTCAGAAGCAGGTTTGGGCTACCAAAATGCCCTTAACCTTTCTCGAATTTATGTTATTTTCTCCTATATATACATCAACCTATTAAATTGAAAGATTATCTTTTGTGTTCAAACATACAATAGATTAGGGAAGCTTAAATAGACTCTTCTTTAGAAAGAGTTACCTTTGTGAGTGCATTAGTCTGAACACTCCAGAGATACCTGTGTAAAAGCATACAAGAGAGCTTTTTGTATTCTAGAGTTGAACTCTGGCACTAAAAAATATCAGTCATGAGGCTGATTCTTTAATCCAGCTCTGCCAAGGCACTGGGAAAGTCAAAACAGGCAGAAAAAAAATCATAAGGGCCTCATATGATCCTAGACCACTTGATTTAAAAAATGATTAAAAATATTTTATTATAGATTATTATATTTATACTTTGTCCTTCCTGGATTAAGCCAGGCTCAGGGCAGCTCACACACAGGGTTAAATACAGTTCCAATACTACAATATGAAATTTAACACTAAAGCCCCAAGCCTGCAATCTATTTTCTCTTCCATTCCAACAGAGTCCATTTCTTAAAAAATTGTTGCAGGGGGAGGTTAGAAATGTGCAAGCTAGAAATTGTAATTTGGGAGGCCAGCAAGATGGAACAGATTGGACTAGCAGATAGCCTCAACCAAAAGCTCAGTTTCTTTCAGGCCAAATCCTCACATGCCTCTGTAGAAACAGTGCTTCTAGATGCAATCTGGATGGCAAGTGAAAGCCTGCCTTGGGCATTATTATTATTATTATTATTATTATTATTATTATTATTATTATTATTATTATTATTATTATTATTATTATTATTATTATTTATTTATTTATTTAATTTGTATACCGCCCGATCCCCGAAGGGGATCCCCTCCGTGACCAAGCACTTTACCGATAGATATAGAACAGGCTCCTTGTATTGTCGAATGCTTTCACAGCCGGATTCAACTGGTTGTGGTGGGTTTTCCAGGCTGTGTAGATCTTGCTCTGGTAGATCTTGTTCTTAGTGTTTCACCTGCATCTGTGGCTGGCATCTTCAGAGGTGTATCACAGAGAGAAGTCTGTTATTCACTGTGTGAGAAGGGAATGTTTAGTAGAGTATATATTGTCCATATCCCAGGGTGGGGAACCAATCAATAAGTGTTTGGGTGGAACTTGCTATGTGTAACGGAATTTCCCCACCCTGAAGGGCTGGTGTGAAGCAGGTCTGCTTAAAGAGGCCTGGGTGACAGTAAAAGTAAGGCAGCAGGCCCTAATTTAAATAAAAGCAAGGTGATTGGTCGATGGAAGGCACTGTTGCCCCTGGTCAATGTAAGGGGGCGCTAAAACGCTGCTAGAAAAACAGAAAGACAGAGAAAGCCTGTCAGACAGTTCTTTGTTTGGAGTTCTGAAGAGAACAGCTTGTGTTCAGTTGAGAGCAGAGTCTGTGGAGTGAAGTCTCTCCGCTCTGTCTCTGGTGTAAAGGAATTCTGGTCCAGCTCAGATAGCTGGCAGGATTCTAGTGACTCTCCTCAAGTGAAGGAAGCTTGTGAGAGGAAGGAAGGCACTGGCTTTTTGGTGCAGAGCAAAGCGCCTGCCAGAGGCTTGTCAGTAGACACTGACCAGACCTAGGAGTCTGTCCAGCCCCTGTACAACACCAGTCTAGAAAAAGCCCGATCCAGTCACAGTGAGGCCAGTTTGGGAGTAGTGTGAGAGAGGGAGGCTTTGTATGCCAGAATCTCACAGGGCATAGACCAGGGGTAGGGAACCTGCGGCTCGAGAGCCGCATGCGGCTCTTCTGCCCTTGCACTGCGGCTCCACGCGCCGAGCCGCCGGCTTCATCCTTGCCCGCCCTGCAGGCAGCAGGGCAGGCGCACCAACTGCCTGCAGTTGGCTGGGCCGCGCCGCGGGCTTCCCCTCTCACCCACCTCGTTGGAGCGGGGTGGGCGCTTCCAATGGCGTCGCCGGCAGGTCACGAAGCTATCTGACTTCATCCTTGCCCACCCTGCAGGCAGCAGGGCGTGGCATCACCAATGTCAGCTCGTGGCCCGGCTGGGCCGTAGCTGTGGGCTTCCCCTCTACGCCTCGCTCCAGTTCAAGCTGGGGCAGGGCGCTTCCCAGCGGCCGGCGAGGCCAAGCCGCTGGCCCCATCCTTGCCTGCCCAGCAGGCAGCAGGGCGGACGCATCCATGCGCTTCTCAGAATGAGCGGAGTAAAAGGTAAAAAAGCCCCAATATATATAGTGTTTTCTTTATTTTAAATGTCAAAAATTATTTGCGGCTCCAAGTGTTTTCTTTTCCCGAGGAAACCGGGTCCAAATGGCTCTTTGAGTGTTAAAGGTTCCCTACCCCTGGCATAGACTGTGTGATTGACTAGTGTCTGTCTGTGAGGAAAAGCAAAGTGTATAAAAGCCAAGTCGTTTCTGAAGAGATACCTGTGTGTGTCTGTGTGTGTGTAAAACCTAAGTAACATCTGAAGCGCTGTAATTTTAAGTGAAAAGAACCTCTCTGAAACCATCAAGCGTTAGTACCACTCTGAGCCAGTTTAAGAAGCTTTTCTTTTGTTTTCAAAATAAATTTCATTCGCTGTGTTCAAGTTACCCTCGTGCCAACTTCCGTTTGTGTGTGAGAGGTTGAAGAGTGCCTGTCTGAGAGACTAGAATCCCAGCCAAGTTTGAGTTCCCTCTATTTTTTGTATATGGGACTCTGAAGGACATTCCCCTCAGACCAAGAGTGAATGTGAGGTGGGATCCTTTATATATTTGGCAGCCAGCAGCAGTTTTTGGGATTCCTAGTTCCTTCGCTTTAATGGTGGCAGCAGAGTAAAAAGAAGATCCCTGAACACTAGTTTGGGATATTTTGGGTGGCAAAGGAAACCCCACTGGTCAGTTTAGTGGGAACCATAGGCCACACGTTTCCATTACAATTGGTGGCTAGTGGTGGGATAATATCTCTTCCTAGCCCGGAATATAAACGACCCCGTTACACTATGCAATGGTGTGGTTGACTGCATTGTAATGTGGGTAGGGGGTTTTCAGTCCAGGGAGTGATTCATATTTGCATTCCCTGCAGCAGCAACAGTCTTAGTGAATGCAACCTTGTGTCTGGGTGGAGTCCATTGTCCATGAACCCAGCATGCTCTTTGCCTTTGATTCTGGTGTTTTTAAGTAATGGTAGCCAAGTTTTGTTAATTCTCAGAGTCTCTTCTGTCTTGTTGACGTTTTCTTGGTGTTTGTGGATTTCAATGGCCTTCCTGTGTAGTCTGACATAGTAACCTTCCGTGTTTTCAGATAAAATGTTATTTCCAGTTTTGTTTAGAGCATGTTCTGCAGATTTTTCAGGATGGTTAAGCCAACAGTGTCTTTTGTGCTCCTTAATATGAGTCTGAATGCTGTGTTTTTAAAAGTTCCAATGTAGACCTTTCCACAACTGCAGGGTATGCGATAGAGTCATGCAGAAGTGAGGGGGGTCTCTCGTGTCCTTTGTTGAGCGTAGCATCTGCTGTATTTTTCTGGAAGGTTTGAGGATTGTTTGTAGGTTATGTTTTTTCATCAGTTTCCCTATTTGATATGTGATTCCCTTGGTGTATGGTAGAAATATTTTTTCCTGTGGGGGGCTATTTCTCCTCAGAGGACCCAGAGGACATTTTATTTGAAAACACTGAAATTCTAGACAACCCAGAAGGTTACTTTGTCAGACAACACAGGGAGGCCATTGAAATCCACAAACACCAAGAAAACTTCAACAAGAAGGAAGAGACTCTGAGAATTAACAAAACTTGGCTACCAGTACTTAAAAACACCAGAATCAAAGGCAAAGGGCATACTAGATTCATGGGCAATGGACTCCACCCAGACAAACAATTGCATTCACTAAGACTGTTGCTGTTGCAGGAAATGCAAATGTGAACCACTCCCTGGAATGAAAAAAAACCACCCGCATTACAATGCAGTCAACCACACCTTTGCATAGTAAGTTCCACCCAAACACTTACTGATTGGTTCCCCGCCCTGGGACGTGGATAATATGTACCCCACTAAACATTCCCTTCTCACACAGTGTATAACAGACTTTTCTCTCTGTGGTACAGATGCAGGCAAAATGTAGGAACAAGATCTACCAGTCCACAGCCACACAGCCCAGAAAACCCACCACAACCAGACTCCTCCTTGATTGGCAAATTGCAAATATTAATTGATTTCCATTCAGAATCTCTAAGCGTCTGACAATGCAATTCTAAGTAGAGCCTCTTAACAGCCCCATCCAAGGTCTGGGTGCCCAGCTGTGGCACCTCAGCTGTGGCTCGCCACCTCCACACCCAAAGAGGCTTAACGGTGGCATGGGAAGACTTGAATAGTGCAAAAGTCTCTCTGCTGCCAAAAAGCCTCTATGGAACACAATCAAGTTTAGTGGCGTAAGTCCTAAGTGCAGCCCACCAGCATAATGCTGGCAAAGGCCAGGAGGGAACCGACATTAGCCGACACCCCTGGTCACACACCCAGCCCACCCTCACTACAGCATTCCAGCACCATGTTCCAGCACCATGTTCCAGCACCATGTTCTAGTGCTGTGGGGAGCACAGCATCAACTGTACACCAGCAGGATCACCCCTCCACTCAGGTAAGTGCTACTCGCAAGAGCAACCCCCCCCCTCTGGTTGGAGCTGTAAGCCTCTTGACTTTGATGCACTTAGAGTAATATAACTGGGTAGGATTTTGCTGTGAATCAGCAGAAACCCCAGGAACATGCCAGTTCAAAGAAACATAAAAATACCAAGCCTCATGAGTCAAGGGCACCTGTCCTTGTCAGCTACTTCCTTCAAAGTTCCATTATCAGGGATGAAAGCCTGTGTGTGACACCCGTCTTGAGAGCTTCTCCCTTCATGCATTATTAATCCATTTATTGTTACAGTTATTATCATTTTTATGAAGTGTACTGAAGCTCTGCTTATCCAAGATCAGCTAATTTTTTTAATGAGCTGTTCTATTGCTGCTTCACCAAATTGAATGGCTTTTCTGAAGCAGGCTCACATTCCTCACAATTCCAGCATTAAAATGTCTTTGGCATTCCAAGGCACACAAAATGACTCTCTTATTGCTTAAAACACTAATGGCAAATATTTGCTGGGAGGAAAGGAGGGGCCTTTAAAAAAAAATCAAGGACATCAACTTCTAAATATGAAGAAAGATTTCTGACCATTCATTTCAGAGTAAATAGCAATGCATGTAATTCCAGAAAAAGTGTACTCTGAAAAAAGAGTTTTTCAGACAAGGGTATGAATTTTACTATGAGCTCTGTGATTTTATAGCATGTCTTCATATGAAGAAAAACCTTCCTAAGAATGAATGGACAATGGGTTTGTGTTCTGGTCAGGTAGATCATGGGTCCCTTAAGAGACCTGTGTTGCTGGGCAATACTTTTCAATGGGTAGTAGATCTGTCCTCTGCTGTCCCAATGCTTTCATTGGGAGTCCTCTGAGCGGCTAAGATTTTTATATGCGTACCTGTGTATTTTCAAATATAGTTCCTCCAAAATAATTTCAAAAAGGCAAACTATATATTGCCAGAACTGGCAGGAAGAGCTAAGTACAATGATGTTATTAAAAGGAATAATATTAAAAGAAGTCCAGCCAGGGTCATCACAAATATACCTACCTACCCAACACCATCATTCTGATTATTTAGGCTTTGAGACTCTTTTTTTTCCTCCTCAGTGGAGACCCAAATCAGATTACAGGATAATTTCCCTCATACTCTTTCCCCTCACAATAAAACTGTGTAATATATATTAGGTTCAGAGTTAATGAATGGCCCAAGATCACCCAGTAAGCTTCAGTGACAGAGAGGTTTTGAATCAGGGTCTTCCAAAGCGTGGGCCTATGCTCTAACCACTATACTATGCTGACCCTCAATTCAAATAAAATAGAAACTTGTATACCTCAGTAGAAAGCTCCCTTGAATATACGTACTTCCCTCTAAAAAGCAATAACAATGGTTCTTTGGGCATGCCACTCCATAAGCATACAGCTGCCCCCTCAAAACACAGACTAATCAAATGTGTATGCACTAGTGAACACTGCTTATTCTCTTGCATCTCTGAGCTGAGAAAAATTGATTGATCCATTCCCACTTGACAGAGAGATGGGGAGAGGTGTCTCCTGTCTATAGTGTGGATTGCTTCAAAGGACACAAGCTCATAGAATTACATTTCAGAGAAACTTAATGACCACCCTCTTTTGTGAGCAAACACTTTGGACTCACCAAATAATAGGTTGAGTCCTACAAACTGCCAGCAAAGCAGTTAGTGGAAGATCTCCCTCACCTTCCCTGACCCACAATAGCTTGTTATAACCCCCGCCCCCCCCAACTGATGTTGCAGATTGGGGGGCCCTCGTAGATACAATCCCACAATGCCCAGAAGAGAGGGTGCTGCAGCGAGGATTGGGAAATTGGGAGAATTGACCCCCTTCCTCCTGGAGGAGCCTTGACTAAGCATGCTTTCTACTAGTGTAAGAGGCAGAAGAATCAAGTCATACTTTTCTCTCTCTCATTGGTTCCCTACTCATTGCACCTCATTTTACTGTAAAAATGTTTTCTCAGCAAGTTTCTGCAAGCCTCACTATTGGGAGTGGGCGGGGGGGGCATTGATAGAAAGTTGCTGGAGGAAGATGCAAATGGGGAAAAACAAATCTTGCCCCAAACAGGTTGAACAGTGGAACTTATCATATAAGAATGTGTCAGCCAGACACACACCAATCACCCAGTTTATGCCAAATAGCTGTATATGACTGCCAGACAACTTTGCATCAGGTATCTGCAAAACCGTGCATGCATAGAGACACTGCCTATGCAACCCAATCAGCAGTCTTCAGCATCCCTAGGGAGTAAGTAGACAGACCCCCCAAAGGATAGAATTCTATTACAGCAGCATTTCTTTATGACTGGTTTATATGATTTGTGACTCATTTAATTGCCTATTGGAACAATTGCCTGCAGAGTTTCACAGCAAGGGTTGCCGAGGGGGTTGGGCAGCAAAACTGGATTGGGCTGTGCTGCATCTTTACGAAGGAACACCTTGAAGCAACCTGCCAAACAAGTCAATCAGTAGTCAAACTGATCATCAAAAACCAACTTCTCTGTGACTTGTGTGTAGGATGTGAGACAAATTGGCAGGTCATAGAGCATTCCTAAAAAGCTCTCACCAGTGTAGATTTTGTATATTGTCAATTTGTTGAGTTTAATCCAATACATGTCTCTCTGGCAACATAAATTTTGAGATCGACTGTCTTATCTAAACATTTTGCGTAATGAATTCTGCAGTTTGTTAAAACTGACACAGTAAAACTTTGGGCACCTAAATCAGGATGTCCTTTTTTTTTGGCTTTAATCCTTCCCTGTTGATAATGGTTGCCATGTAGAATAAAAGAAAGCCCAATAAATGACATCTTAAAAACAAGTTACAGCATAAATAATCCACATGAAATCCAAGGATTTAGCAATGTGGCTCTCATCAAAAGGAAACAGACATGACACAGTGATGCCTCTGTGTTTCATATTGGAACTAAGAGTTTCATATTGGAACTAAGTGTCATAGTTTGGAATATTACTCTGTATTCATGAATGCAAGTTAAGTATTTAATAGATTTCGTAACAATGATCAGAACTTCTTGTAATTTGGCATTCTACTGTAAAATTGCCAGACAGAAAGAGACATCGTTGGGGGGAACTGTGCAGGAAAGGCATTAATTGCAAATAAATAATTTTGTGGTGTCAGCCCTTGACTTTCATTAAATATCCATTTTGTCAGTGGATTTTGTCAATGTCATCACTCGGACAAAGGCTTTGTATTCAATGGCCCTTTAACATGAAATGAGGCATTTTATGAAAAATCTGAAGTCCACTGCTTCCTAGCCAAGTCTTCTCAAATGCTGAGCATAATTCAAGTGTCCATCAGTTTTTTCCCCCACATCTATTACCACTGTTTTTTTCTTAAAGTACAAATACTTTCTGTAATAGACATTCTATTGAAGCACCAGAAGCAGAGCCAAAGTAGTAAAGCAGATTTCACAGTTCTCTTCATCTGGCAGAGTTTCAACATAGCAAGTGCTTCACTAGCACACTACATGGCTCACATATGGTTCACGACTGATCCCACCGAATTCAGCCAGAATACTCTAATAATGTACACTAGATTCAAGTAGTATATAATGCTGTACACTGAGAGTAATTACTGAACTTCTCTCACATTTTCAGACAGTTTGTAGAAGACTTATGTATTTTCCTTCTTCATGGAGATAGCTTTCAAATAATAGTGAAGTTTGTGTTAGATCGTTGAATGATAGACCATCTAATCCACCCCACCCCTCATTCAATGCAGGATCAGCCTAGAGCAGTGGTGGTGAACCTTTGGCACTCCAGATGTTATGGACTACAATTCCCATCAGCCAATTGGCCATGCTGGCAGGGGCTGATGGGAATTGTAGCCCATAACATCTGGAGTGCCGGAGGTTCGCCACCATGGGCCTAGAGCATCCATGACAAGTATTCCTCCAGCCACTGTTTGAAGACTGCTGGGGAGGGGGATCTCATGAACTCTCTAGGCAGCTGTTTCCACTGCTGAACTATGCTCACTGTAAAAAATAAATAAATCCTAATGCCCTTAATATATGCCCATTATTTGAAGTTTTATTCTCTGCTGCCAACTGGAACAGCTCCCTGCCCTCCTCTAAGAAACAACCTTGCAAATAATAAAAGAGAGCAATCATGTCCCCTTTCAATCTCCTTTGTTCCAGACTAAACATTCCCAGATCCTTCAGCCTCTCCTCATAGGGCTTGGTCTCCAGACTCCTGATCATCTTTGTCATTCTCCTCTGCACCCACTCAATTCGGTCCACATCCTTTTTAAACTGATGCCTCCAGAACCTCATACAGTACTCCAGGTGCACTCTAGCCAATGTGATATTCAGTGGGACTATGACATCTTATGATAATGGCTGTTACAACCCAGTTGATATGCCCCAAGTCTTCATTAGCCTGCTTTGCCACTGCATCACTCTGACTGCTTATATTCAGCTTACAGTTCACCCATACCCTACATTTTCTTTCACATGCTGCTAGCTCATTCATGGTGGGCACGCATCTCATTTTTAATCCCCTTTTACACTTTTTATGTAACAATTCTGCCCTTTTCCTTGTGGAATTTCATCTTGTTCACATCTGCCCATTTTTCCAGTGTGTTCAGATCTCATTGAATTTTGTCATTATCTTTTGAGGTATTTGCTACTCTTCCCAATTTGGTATAATCTGCAAATTTAATGAGTAGTTCCTCCAACCCCTCATCCAGACCATTTATAAAGGTATTGAAAAGTACCAGGGCCAGGACCAAACCTGTGATACCCCACTGGCCATCCCCTACAATCAGATGACATGCCACTGGCAATTAATCTTTGGGTATAGTTCTCCAACCAGTTCTTTAACTAACTATGCTAAATGTATTGTTGAAGGCTTTCACAGCCGGATTCAACTGGTTCTGGTGGGTTTTCCAGGCTGTGTGGCCATGGCCTGGTGGATTTTTTTCCTAACATTTTGCGTGCATCTGTGGCTGGCATCTTCAGAGGTGTATCACAGAGAAAAGTCTGTTTCACACACTTTTCTCTGTGATACACCTGTGACTTTTCTCTGTGACTTTTCTCTGTGATACACCTCTGAAGATGCCAGCCACAGATGCAGGCGAAACATTAGGAAAGGACAGAAAGGACAGAAACTTGTTCAAAATAAGATAATTGTGTGAAATCCCATATCTACCATGGAATGCCCTATAGATAAAAATGGCCTGGAAGTATATCAGCTTCAGTGGAATATATGCAGTGAGGAGACCTTTCTATCAATGATAAATAATAAATCTATATGGATGGATTATCAGTAATCTATCATGTTTCTATCTTCTGTTACTCAGTACATTTTTATATTGCCTTGCCAAGATAAAGGGACTTGAAGAATGAAATTCCATTAGCTCTAGGTTTTTGTTTTTTTTGGAGTCTCATGAAGCCAAGCAAGTAATGAAACAAGCTTTTATATTATATATGGGTAATCTAATTGGTATGGAAGGGGTCCATGCAGAATATTTTTTTCTGGGGAGGGTCAATGGTGGCTCACAGCAGCCCTGGAAGTGTACATTCTTTCTTTGCTAAAAGGATATGTTTCCTAGTCTAGAGTTCTGGAAGAAGTGTTACTTTAGGACCAAATTAGACATTTCACCTTCCATATGATCACCATAAAGTCTTACAGTTTGGAATTCAATTTAGAAGTGTTGCAGGGGCCCATTCCAATTTGCGACGTGTGTGTGGAGGAAGGTATTCTTGCATTCTCCCTCTGCTGTTGTCTGAACTAAAATAGATCCAAGGTTGTTATTTTCTCCTTTGTGGGGCTATATGTGCAAGCATTCAGTGAAAATGGGGCCACTCTGACAGGTCAAATAACATTCCCTGAGACTATCTGAGGTCATGTAGGGCAAAAAGGGAAGGCATGTCATGGTCCCTGTTCAAGCCCTGTGGTGCTTCTAAGTTGTTCCAGTGGGGAAGGTGTGGCTGTCATATATCAGCAAGTCCCTGTAGTAATGTGGTCGATGTAATGTGTAGTTTGGAACTAAGTCATCTATAGTCAAACCACCACTTGTCCATGCATTTTGTTAATGGACACTACTAGCATAAAACAAAGCACAATGTTAGTTCCTCTGTAGATTTGAGTTTGGATCAACTGGATAGTTTTAGATAGAAAAAAATACACACAGAGAGACATTTTTTTAAAAAGATCAAAAAGGAATAAATGTTCTTACCAGTAAGTTCACCTCCTTTGTCCAACCGTGTCTTCAATGAATTTTCAAATCTGATTCATTCTGCTTAATTCACAGAGAATCTGAAATATATAAACAATAAATGAGACAATGGCTACATAACAATGGCTCACAACCTAACTATCAATCTTTGTATGTAGCTAATAATGACTGTTCCTGTAAATCATCTTTTTCATTTTCTTTGCCTTCCCTATTGATGAGTTTGCCCCCTTATTGTTGTTACTTAGATTCAATAGGCTGCCCTCCCCTTTTGATCATCACTGTTCTGTCTGAGTAAAAACTATTTCATTGCATTTCAGAAACTGAGATCATAGAAATTGCTGTTCTCAACTTCAGAATGTAAAGCAACATTGGCTCATAGCACATTTTAAAACAAAAGAAGACAAAAATGGGGCTATGGAGACTGCCTTGTACAGGCTGTTTAAAGTCTGTGTGGTACTCATTGCCAGCCATGTTCTGGAAAAGCACCCATCACCCTTTCATAACATTGAGAGGGATTATCTAAGAACATAAGAAAGAGCCTTCTGGAACAGACCAGAGTACATCTAGTCCAGCACTCTGCTACTTGCAGTGGCCCACCAGATGCCTTTGGGAACTCACACACAGGATGTGAAAGCAATGGCCTACTGCTGCTGCTCCCAAGCACCTGGTCTGCTAAGGTATTTTCAATCTCAGATCAAGGAGGATCAAGACTGGTAGCCATAGATCGACTTCTCCTCCATAAATCTGCCCAAGCCCCTTTTAAAGCTATCCAAGTTAGTGGCCATCACCACCTCCTGTGGCAGCATATTCCAAACACCAATCATGCATTGCATGAAGAAATGTTTCCTTTTATTAGTCCTAATTCTCTCCCCCACACCCCCAGCATTTTCAATGTATGCCCCCTGGTTCTAGTATTGTGAGAAAGAGAAAAATTTCTCTCTGTCAACATTTTCTACCCCATGCATAATTTTATAGACTTCAATCATATCCCCCCTCAGACGTCTCCTCTCCAAACTAAAGAGTCCCAAACGCTGCAGCCTCTCCTCATAAGGGAGGTGCTCCAGTCCCCCAATCATCCTTGTTGCCCTTCTCTGCACTTTTTCTATCTCTTCGATATCCTTTTTGAGATGTGGCGACCAGAACTGATTGTTTTATAAGAATCAGTCAGAACTCGTGATTCTGCATGGTGATTGCAAAGGTTTCTGTGCAACTGGCTGAGGATGGAACCTTTCCCGGCTTGCTCTATGCTGTATGACTTAGAGGTGGTTGTTAAATAGGCCTAGTTTTAGTGAGATTCTGACAGGATGTCTCTATGGTGAGAGAATCAATGATCACAAATCTGACATAAAAACCCTGCAACATTCATAAATCCATACAGGGACTGTTAAACCTTCCTGGACATACTTCTACGGATCTGAAAATCAATGTTGTACAAACAAACAAAAATCAAAGAGAATATACAATGCAATAGTGCTGAATTAGAATTCATCAATGAATTAAACACCTTCTGTCATCTGGGCCTTTAAAAGAGATTTGGATCTCCTTACTTACATTCTAATTGGCTCTTCTTAACCTACTGTGGCAAACTATAATCTTTATCTGTTGTTAGTTGATTTTTTATGCTTCAGACTGCTTCTTCCTCAATTCATTATTGTTTTATGCCTTTTAATTACTTTGTTGTTTATTTGTGTGGGAGAGGATGCAACCTCTGACCACACATATTATCCACTGTGTGCAACAACCTAATTAGCTTCCAGGTGGAGTCTGGGGATCTCTTGGAATTACAAGTGAACTCCAGACATTAGTTCCCTGGAAAAAATGGCTGCTTTGGAGGCCATCGGATCAATATCTGTAAGCACCAATGGGTAGATGTAACTAAAGCAGACTATGGGGTTGACTACCAAAAGGGCTTGGGAAGGGAACTTCCTCAGTATTGGACACCATCACTTGAACTCCTGTCAGGATAGGGAAAATATATTGATCACTAGATGCTCTCAGCACAGTCTAATACACAGGAAAAGAGAAGGGATGTTTGGTTGCTATGTGGTTCCAAGCTTTAAGCCAAAGTGGGACAAAAAATTTTCTATAGTGAGTCTGACCCATGGTCTATCAGTGTTATCTAGTCTGATGGGCAATGACCCTTCAGGGTCTGAGACAGAAGGTCTTTCACATCATCATCTACCAAATACTTTGAAGTGAAAATACAAGGGATTGAACCTGAAGTCTTTTGTATGTAAAGTCGATGGTGCATTAGAGTGAGCTACAGTGCTTTTGTCATCCTTTTTTCCTATATTGTCATTGTTACAATTTTATCAGTTGATACCTTTTTTCTTTGTTGGCCACCTCGAGCAGATCTTTGAAAAGGTGGCCTATGAAGTTTCCAAATAAATAAATTATTTTGTCAACATCTGCACATCCTCTGGCCTCATTAGAAAAATAAGTGAATATTCACTCCACAATTGTGCACAGAAAAGAAAACACAGGAGACTCTCTCTCTTCCCACACACACACCCACCCACCCACCCACCCACCCACCCACACAGGCCACTTCCGCATGGCCAGGCTGGGGGGTACATCGGCGTATACAACGCTGACACCCCCCCGGGTCTGTTCACATGAATGGTCCCGGTAAAGGCAGGGAAGACGGCGCAGCGCTGCGCCATCGCCCGATTGACGTATCTTCCCTGTGACCTTCCGGTGCATCGCCCAGGCCAGGGGACACTCCCCCCTGCCCTGCGTGACCGCTCTGGTGTTGCAGGGCAGGGGAGGTGTCCCCTGGCCCAGGCGATGTGCCAGAAGGTCGCAGAGAAGGTACGTCGATCGGGAAAGGGGGGGATGGCGCCTTCCAGTCACTGCCATTCGCACAGCAGCAGCTGGAAACCCCTGTCTTCCAAAAACCTTGCTCGGGGAGCGAGGTGGGAAAATGGTGGCTTCGCACCGCTGGGGGAGAGCGAGGGCAGCATGGCTGCAATGCAGCTGCACCCCCCATGCGAACAGCTCCCTAGGGACGGCGTTTTTGCCGTCCCTAGGGCGCTGTAAAAGGGCGCTGTAAAATTATATATATATAATTTGTAAGCTTCCCTTCCCCTTATGGGTTCAGAGCAGATTCTAGCATAAAATAAATCAGTAAAATCAGAGTTAAAACAAATACACATAATCCCAGACTGTGACTATAAACATTAAAACAATAACATACTATATATTTCCCCACCACACAAATCACAAATAAGGTACAAAGTGCGACATGGTTGCTGGTGGATGAGGAGAGTGATAAATTGGAAATACAGTTAGCTTAGTTCCTTTCCCATCACTCCTCAATAATCTTTTATCTGGTCTCAGGCTAGATAAAGTTGCTATTTCCCCAGGGAGAAGCTTCCTCCCTCAACCTTTGATATCTCCAAGCTGAACACTGTGGTATGTCACACTGAAGGCTAATATCTTAAATGGTTTTTATTTGTCAATATCGAAGGACCTGTTCACACAGACAAGCTTTTCTCTAAGGATGTGATTTTTTGCGGTTGCTACAGTACAATATGCCAGGCTTTATGCAAGCATTTCACCTGCCTTTATTATCATACCTTCATTATATGCAAGCATTTCACCTGCCTTTATTATCATACCTTCATTAACTGGCATCTGATAACAATGTATTCCTTTAGTATGAATTTTGTTCTTTCTATCCATTATCCAAGAATATGGAAAATCACTTTTGTTCATTCCTAGTTCTTAAAAGAGCCAGATTCACTGCTATTTGAACAATGATCAGATTACCAAGAAAAGAGAACCTGAGCAATATATAAGCATGTGAGAGTCAGCCTTTAAAAACTATTATTCTGTTCTCCAAATGGATAAAAGTCCACTGCTATTAACAAGTCAATGAGAATACCTTAGTGTTTTCTTCTTGTGCAGGCCCAGACCTGGTTTACCCAAGAAGACATTCATTCTTTAAAATTGTTGTAAGTCATTCTGACGCAAGTTCCAGAGCAAAGAAAGGCCAAAAAGGACCTCCAACAAACATTTTTCCCCCTCTGTATATACTCTTGCCTATCATGGGCTCCTCTAATTGACATCTCAGACTCTGATTCATCTGGAATCAGACTTTCTCCCTTCCCACAAAGCTAGTAAATGCTGGTCCCCTATCTAATCTACCAGGAACCTGAGGGCCCCCCAAATTTGACCTCATGCAAAGTATTAGGGCCACTTATACCATCTTCTTTTTTAAACAAAACCAGATGTTCTGCACCTTGTTTAATACGCACAATATTGCTCAATACACACAGTATGACTGTCCATGACTGCCCTGTCAGAGTTAGAATATAAAATCTATCTTAAGCATTCCATTTCACTGAAACATAAAGAAGGGAACAGGGGAAAAATATGCCACCCCTTCTTCATGACGTTACCAGAAACAGGTGATTTTGAATACCAATGAGAGCAACTTGAGATTTTCTGTGACCTATTATTTTTTTTAGCTAGTTTATAAACAGTGAATGACACACACTTGACCTTAAATGTCAGATGGGCATATCTTGGAGCTCTTATTAGACCATGGCTTTCTGCTATACATACATGAGTGTTTAAGTTTGCAAACCTGCCACTCATAAGTGTTTTGGAAAACACTGAGGTAAAATGAATGCAGTTGTCCTGTAAAAAGCTGAACCTCTCTGAAGGGCATTATTGAAATTCTCCCAAGAACAGGAGATTGCTTTCATAATAACATAAGAGAAAGCAGTCACATTCATGCAAAAAGTACAGTCCTTTTGAATTCGGCAACAGCGCTCCCTGGCTATCTGAACCACTCAGCTAGAGAAGCACAAAAGAGCTGCTGTTTTCCCTTTCTGAGGAAAATGCTGTTGTATGCCAGTGGAGTCTACCTGCATAATGCAGTCAAGGGCACCCATTGACTGTTTCACAGAGGGCCAAAGCAGATGATGCTGGGAGTTCCCTGTGATGCACTTGTTATGTTCTGCTGTGGGGGAGAGGAATTTTCCTCTCATTTCTTTATTGTTTATTGTCTCTGGAAGAAGCCATATGGTCAATTCAGGGCTGAAGGGTTTTTGCAGCTGCACAGAACACTCCCCATTCCCCCCAAACACACACCAGTGTCTACTTTTAGTCTGTTACTGTAAAGGGCAACTTTCCTGAAACAATGAATTCCTTCATGGCATCCACTGTCTTTATCACTTAGCTGTAATGTGTCCCTGCTGTTCTGTTGTCTGAAGGATGGGATGAAATAGCTTATATTTTGTATCTGTTGGTCAGGCTATGCCCTCGACGGTAATGCTTGCCAAGAATCCACACTCAATTGTCTCAGAGACTTACAAAGATTAAACATAAACAGGGAGATTTACACTGCTTATTCTATGAAGTCTTTAAGTGTGGGACTGTATTATTAATTGGTTGTCTTGCCTTTAGTGCCCTGTTTTCGCAATCACATTTGCTTTTAAAGCAGCCTCTTCCCATATTCAGTTTTCCAAGGGGTCAAAGGGTCCAGAGGAGTCAGCAACTGGAAATATGAAAGTTTTATTAATTTTGGCATGAGGTAGAGGCTATGTTTCTTCTGAACTGGAGTATGCTTAGAAAGATAAATAAGACAGGGGAGGAACAAGTCCCGCATGTGAGGAACAGAGCAAATGCACTCTACCCAAGGGGACTGGTGGTAGAGATGTGATGGTCCAGAAAACAAACCTGGAAAATATCAAGGGGCAAAAGATCCACACATCTCTGGAGCATTCTACCACTTTTCCAGGGGGGAACCTAGGGCCGAAAACCAAATGAAATATTTATCTTTTGAAATGAATGATAAAAGAGAAAGTTTTATTAATTCAAAATGCTTTCTAAGAATTGTGTTATATGAAGATTTTACACAAAATAATCAACATCACTAAATGATAGTCATTCCTGAGGATGCAGAAGCATCTGACATACTTTCAATGGCACATTAAGTGTTTTAACATGACTAATTTTATGTACGTATGTGTGTGTGTATTTGCATTATTTATAGTCCACCTTTCTCGCTGGAGCTCATGGTAGATTACACAGATTGAGTCAATACAATACAATAAACAAGATGGGGAATTCATTAGATGCAAAATTATGCAACGGGAGTCAACCCACAGCAAAATATGCAAACTATATATGTATCTGTGGAACTTTGGAACTGGATGACCATCCTCATTATGTCCTGTCTATGATCTTTATTCCATTCCCAGGGCCATGTTCACTGCAGTAATCTCAGTTGAGCTAGCCCTCCATTTAGTGGCAATAAAAATCACTTATCTCTTATCTGAAGAGGATCAGTATGTCACTTATATGATGTCTCTGTATGCATTGGCAGCCCAGAAGATTTGTACTGAACTCTCATTGAGATGTTTAACATGTTGCAATCTATGTTATGCTGTGGTCTTGACAAATTTTAAAACTGTTTTTAACCTTGCTGTGTTTTTTGTTATTGTTACACTAGCAGCAAAGCTCCGAATGGGACCGGTCCACAAGGTAGGGCTTTAAATAAGCCCTAGCCCAGCCCCCATACCAACGGCGTGCTCTCATGCCTCGCGAGAGCACGCCAACCCCCATTCATGTCAATCTTGCCCTTCTCTGGGCAAGATGACTTCCTGGCACCTGACTGTGCATGTGCCAGAATGGGCGTACACGCGCATGAAGGGCTGCAACGTCACCTCTTCGAACCGATGCCGAACAGACGGCTTCTCTGCCGGGCCTCCCCTCCTGCAATGGCAGCCACATGTGAGGTGTGTCTGCGCTTTGTGGGGGAGATGCAAGGGGCCCTAGCAAAGGGTGGGGAGGAAGCATTTCCCCCGCTGATGGACTTTGCTGGGGCATTAATGTCCCCCCACTCCAGCTGTGACACTCGCTACCTACCTGGTCCTGGGTCTGTGTCCTGGGGGTGGGAGAGGTCAGGAAGGTGTGGGCTGGGGTGCAGGAGGTTGGACAGATGAGGCTTGGGGTGAGGAGAGGGTTGAAAAGTGTGGCTTGGGGTGGAGGAGGGTTGAAAGGGTAGGGTTGGGATTGGTGGAGGAGAGGGTAGAGTTGTAAGTTTGATTGCAAACACAACTTTTCGATTGGCTAAGAATAGCCAACTCAAGGTTGTTTCAGCCTTCCATCTTCCCAAAGTCAGTAAAATGAGTACCCAGCTTACAGGGGGCAAACTATAGATATTTGGGGAAGGCAATGGCAAACCACCCCATAAACAAAGTCTGCCTAGTAAGTGTCATGATCTGATGTCATTCCACGGGTCAGAAATGACCTAGTTCTTGCAGTAAAATGACCTTTACTTTTACCTATATGCAAACTAGAGAGAGAATTCCTGCTGCCATCTAAACTAAGATTTCTTTTACTTCCTTCTGGGACTACCAGTGGTGGTTCACAGTGATTGCCATGGGAAGGCCATCCAAAAATGGTGTCTTTATGCTGACCAAATTACTCACCAAATGGTCTACGGTCGTCATGTTGTAAGAGGCAACTAAATCACATCCAGAAAAGGTGGATAGTTGAAAAAAAGGGGGGAATTCATACTGAGATCACTTGCAATGCAATGGTTGGACTAGGATAAGTCATACATGTAAGGCATTTTCTGTAGAATCTTTTCTTATTTGGGCCACCAAGGTTTTACATATTACAACAATTGCACACAAAACTTCAAAACAAGGGCACCAATTCATAAATCAGCACTTCGGCATGATCTCCATCACTCCCATGCACTCATTGGTTATCGTGTAGGCCCATCAACATTCTGAACCAGATACATGTCTGTTCAGATCCGTAGAAGTATGTCCAGGAAGGTTTAACGGTCCCTGTTCTGAACCAGATACATGTCTGCACATGTGATCTGCAAAGGCCGTGACCTGGACAGCCCAAGCTAATCTGATCTCATTAGATATCAGATACTAAGAAGGGTCAGCCCTGATTGGTACTTGGATGGGAGACCACCAAGGAAGTCCAGAGTCACTATGCAGAGACAGGCAATAGCAAATAACCTCTGTTAGTCTCTTGCCTTAAAAACTCTACTGGGTTGCCATATCTGCTCAACTTGACCACACTTTATACACACACACAGTCTACAAAGAGATTATACAATCTGTATAAAGGAAAAGTGATGTATGAAATCTCCTTCATGGACCTCACCACTGTATTTCTACATGTTCATTCCTATGTTCTTTTTAATCAGAAAGTTTTGATTCTGTCAAAAATGGCAGCGCTATCTGCTCCATGGTAGAGAAAAGTATAAGCATGCAATCTACTTGACCATAACTATGAGCTGTCTTTTAGGAATTGAGTGTAATTTCCTTAGGATGCTGAGACTTCAGTAACTTGGTAAATTTTAACTGGAAGCATCAGCAGCTGGATGTGAAATAAACTTGGGGAGGGGGCTGTAGTCCCTTGAAAAGGTTTATGTCCTTGAAATATTAAGCACTTGAGTGCATTGGGTTTTTTAAAAGAAAAATTCTATACCGCATGCAAGCACAAAAGACAAGACATGATTAGGTCTCCAGACTCACCATATAAATGAATGAACAAAATGAATTGCTGAAAAGAAGCATACAGCAATCAAACAAGGTGCCTTCAGAAACTGGCATCACACTTTCACATTACAAATGCAAATGATAATTACATAGCTGCCACACCACTGTCAAGACCTTTAAATATTATGAGAATGCAACCTTTAATAATTACATCTAGAATGTTTTAACATTGAAAAAAAAATGAGCTTCTTATTTTACTAGCACATTGAGGGAAACCAGATTGCGTTTGGAATACCAATTAGGTACAACCTCTACTTTTGAAAACTAATTTTTGAGTTACTGGCATAGACTTTTTCTTGCCTCCTGCCCAGGTTTTCTACAGAAATGCAGTTACTTATGTCTGTGGTTAAAATGATCTTAAGCATTTTCTTGGAGAACTGTTGTTGCCTCAACCAAGACAAACAAAGAAAATGCTAAAATGTCTGGTCTGCTTCTGGTCCACCAAGCTGTCAACCACAAGGACAGGTTATGATCAATAACTTAAGAACCAAGGCCCAACAGCCCTTTGGCTCTTGCCCTGCACCTCATGCCTCTGTCCTGCTAGGGTTGCCAACCTCTAGGTGTTGGGTGGAGATCTCCCACTATTACAACCGATCTCCAGGGGACAGAGATAAGTTCACCTACAGAAAATGGATGGTTTGGAAGGTGGACCCTATAGCATTATTCTCTATTAGAGTCCCTCCTTTCTTCAAATCCAATTCTCCCCAGGTTTCACCTCTGAAATCTCCAGGTATCTCTCAATACAGCATGTCAAAACAAAGTGTGGGCGGTATAACACAAAGGCAAAATGAAGAGTAATTATGCAGGAGAGAGTTTGGTTACCACGATTAGTTATTAGAATGTGTTTGATTTGCATTGCAGATACCTAAAGCTTTGAAGTGTCTATGAAGTCAGACTCTTATCTGGTAGCCTGACTAGCTCAGGGGTTCTATTTGCATTGTTCTTGGTGTGTCTGCGACTTAGACAGGGTATGTAAATTTATACTGAAGACTGAATGCTTTGTTGTAGCACATTTTGTGCAGTGTTAAATTGTCCAGTCAGTCACTGTATATAGAGTTCACAAGTTAACTACAGAAAAAAAATCTGAATTTTGGGGTTCTGTGTAGTTTATTGGAGATTTGATGCCCTACAAAGAGGTGTAAGTTATACAGCTTTTGCTGCAAGCCTTTTAATGGTGTAATTACCATTTTGATTTCTCAATACAGATCTGGCAACTCTAGGCCCTGCCAGGTTAATATCTGCAAGAAGAGAGCTTAAAGACGAACTAGACTTTGTTTTTTTTTCACTTGCACACAGAAACTGTGAGGGACTTCTTCTTTTCTTCTTTTTCTACTTTTTCCTTAAAGGAGAGCCCAAATGGGATCATAAAAGTGTCACACAGGGGGATGAAGGATTCCCACCTGCCCCTTCCCCAAAGCAGTTTCTGTGAGCAAAACCCACATGGAGGGAAGTTCCTCTCCTATTTTTTTTGGCTCCACATGTACAGTTATTAGACTTGGAGAAGACAACATTCAGTGAAATAACCTCCCTCCCCCCTCCCCATTTTTGCTCATGCAAATTGCTGGGGTGGGGGAGAGGAGCCCTTCCTATCTCCATAGCAGAGGCAGAGAGGGGGGAAACTGCGCCTGTGGCATGTGCGCGCCCTGAGCCCCTGCCACAGCGTTGCCCCCCACCTGGAAATGCCCCCTCCATGTCCCCTCCACACCCCTTCCACAGCTTGGCCACGCCTCCACCGCAGCTCCGCCCAAGGCATCGCCCCCCATCCTGTGGGTGCTATGCCACTGCTCCATAGAACTGTTCTGAGCCCATTAAGGCTCTCTGTTTTCTTTTTTTAAAGAAGCAGATTTCAAAAGCTGCTTCATGGCTGTGGGGAACACTTGAATGCATTTGCATGCAAGTGCAAAAAGTAATTTCTAGTTTGGTTCTCAGACTGAATGGAAATGAACCCTTGTTAACTCGTTGATAGCAAGCTGGTAGGATCTCCACTTCCTCACTTTCTCCCCTGTTCCTCACTTCCTCCATATGGAGGTAGAACCATCTGTGCTGCCCCACACTACTTAGAGAAAGGCAGAACAAAAAAGTGACAATAGGATGTCAGTCAGACCGCAGGAGATAAAGAGACCAAACAGTCCTATTTTTACATGGAATTTCCTTATGTTTTGATAAAATTGTGAAGGGGTTTTTTTTTAGTAGACTTTTAGGGTTGGATCCAGATTAATGTTTCTGTGTGCAGCGAGTTATGCTCACAAAAAATGATTTCCCCACTTCTTCCCTCCCACAGCAGCCCAAAATGCTTGAGAGAGACAAGACTCCCAGGAACAAGATTTGGGGAAACATTTGGAGGTGTTGTGGGTTTTCCGGGCTGTGTGGCCGTGGTCTGGTAGATCTTGTTCCTAACATTTCACCTGCATCTGCGGCTGGCATCTTCAGCGGTTTATTACAGAGAGGAGTGTGTTACACACTGTGTTCAGTGAGAAAGGAATGTTTAATGGGGTACATATTGTCCATGTCCAAGGGTGGGCAATATACACCCCAGCAGTCCCTGAGCCTCCAGGTACATATAGGTACAGGCACTCCTTCAGTTAATTCAGCACTCATGTGCCAGAAAGTTGGGGCCCTAGAAGGAACTGTAGTAAGGAAAAGGAACTCCCCTGATTTATCCCAGTCTCCAAGACTGGGATCACAAGCTTCTTTAAAAGAAGAAGAAGAGTGGGATGGAGCAAGAGCCTTGAGAGTTTTTCTAGACATTACTAATTCAGACCAGATATGAAAAGCACACTACTCAAGGTGCAAACTGAATCTGTCACTCACTGAAAGCTCATGTTAGATTAGCCATTCCGAGCTTCGATTCTATCCAGATCCAACCTGCTTTTTAATCTATTCTCACAGGGACAGATATTACTTCCCCAGAGCATAAAGTAATCTATTTAACTTGCGTAGATTAATGTGACAGATGACATGGCCCAAATCTTTGACACGCACACTTGCAAAAATAATTTGCAGTACAGTAACTTGTAATGGCATTGCTAACAAGCGTACCTTAAATCTTCCACTTATTCTTGACAAAGCCAGTGCCTTTTTAAAAAAATGAAAAGGACCTTCCTTTTAAATATATACCGGAATAAGCAGGAAGAATAGAAACACATGAAGAGTTGGGATTTATACCCTGCCTTTCTGTCCTGTAAGGAGTCTCAAAGTGGCTTACAAACTCATTCCCTTTCTCTTCCCATATCAGACCCCTTGTGAGATAGGTGGGGTTGAGAGTTCTGTGAGAACTGTGACCAGCCCAAGGTCACCCAGCAGACATCATGGGGTGGAGTAGGGAAACAAGTCTAGATAACTAAATTAGTGTCTGTTGCTCATGTGGAGGAGTGGGGAATCAAGCCTGATTGTCCAGATTAGAGTCCACTGCTCTTAACCACTATATCACACATGGCTTCATGTGCTCTTTTATTTCTACCACAGGCTTGTGGTGTTAAGCAGCAATGCCAGCCTTGAAGCATTTGAAGTGAGAGAAAATTGGGTTCCAATCCTGCCATCCATTAAACATGTGGAAGGGTCATCAACTTTGATGGTACTGATTCAGCAGTAATTCTAGGGAGGGTTGCAACTGCAAAGAGGGCTTCAGTGTGTTTAATAAGTGAAGAGGAAGCAGCAGCTCCACAGCCTTTTAAATTTTTTTTCTTTCATTTTTTTAAGTTTAAAATTGCAATCTAACTCCCAACCAGAAATAATTTTTTAAAAGTAGCAAAACTGTACAAGAATGTTGGTGAGTCTACAGATAAGTATCAGTTACAGGTTTCCAAATACCTAAAAATATGTCCATGTGCAGTTGCTGTCTGTATGACATATGCCCAAATGTTGAGAAAGTTGTAAAACCCTCAATCCGTTGGATATTTGGAGGTGGGCATTTAACTCTCCAGAATTGTAATATAAGTATTTTAGCAATAGTAAGGACATGGAGGACCCATTTTCATTGACCCTCAGTTTCCAGGAGAGAGACAAGCAGTTTTGTTGTGAACCAATGCCTGGTCTCAATTCAACCTCATGAGCTGAATATGGTCAGGGGCCAGACTCACCCATACCAGAGGATTGGGAGAGGGCAGCGTCTGTGTCCCAGGGCAGATCACTCTGACAAAGACAAGAAAAAGGCTGGGAGCCAGGCAGTAGTACAGAGGGGAGTGGCAGAAGGAAAACGAGTCAGACTTGGGAAGGCTGCGGGATGGGCTTGGAGGAAGCAGTGAAAGTGTCCCATCTCCCTGCCTGGCCACCCCAGTGAATGTCCCAAGCTCAAGCTTGAATGCTGACCTGTGTGGAAGTCCCGCCTCCCCATGCAGGCATGCAGCTGCCTGGCTGCATGCCATGTTCACAGCCTGTAAGCAGCACGGTCCAACCCTATGCCTGACCAGCTGTCCCTGTCCTGCCCATCCCAGGCTGGAGTCCCAAGCCATGCCTGAACCAGCCCAAACAGGCCAGTGATTCAGGAGGCACCTGCTGACCAGGCTTGTTTTCATACTGTTAGCTCTGTCCCCAAGCTGATCAAGATTGAGCTTGAGAGGTAGAGCCAACAGTATAAAGCTAGAGCTGGTCAGCCCAGCTGCTCGGTTTGATCCTGGCCTCAGCCAGACTTGAGTGGAGCTTGAAGTTACAATATAAAGCTGGACCCAAGCAAGATGAGGCCAGCATCATATGGGTCTGGGTGCCATTTTATACAGCTATACCCAGGGCTGAGAGGCAGCCCTGTACAGCAAGGGGAAGGAGCATGGCAGGGAGCCTGAGCCGGGGGGGGCGGGGGGAGGCAGGAAAGAGAAGCCTTTCCTCAGTCTCTTACAGATTATGGGAGTAGGAGGGGGATGGAGAAGTAGTCTGGGGAAGGAAGAGGGCCTATGTGCTGAAAAACCCTCTTTCTCCCAATTTTGAGGTTAGTAGGCTAGACACCCTCTTTGGAGGTAGGACGGCAGAGGGTTGGGAGCCCATTACAAGGGTGAGGGAGCCTCACAGATTTAAAAGTACATATTCATCCTCAAAGTTCAATGAATATTCTAATACAACGTGACACCTCTGTGTAAATCGACCGCTGCCCCAATAGCAAGCCCAACTTGCCAATGGGACTTCCTCCCTGGTGTGAACGGCTCCCTTAGACCTCCATAGCAGGCTGTGTCAAATGTTCTCCAATTTTTATTTTCAGATAGAAAAACTGGTGACAGTGGGATTGAAAATTTGGGAGAAAGCCTTATTTCTTCAGGGGAAAGAAACCTCTTGAATCAGAATAGTGATCACCTTTTGAACTGGAAACATCTTGAATTAAAACAGTGATCACCTTTTTCTATATCCTGGGGGAGTTAAACAGCAATCTTTTCTCAGTATATACAGTTCTTTTTTCTTATCTGCAGTTGCTAATTATTTTGGCAGGGAAGACCATCTTTCTCATTCCTAGAGTGAACCACCTAATGATACTTAACATAGTAACAGTGCTGTATAGCTGATCGATACCACAAAACTATTGAAAGTAGCATTTTAACGCACTTTAATTTTATCTCGAAGTACCCATACAATTAGCCCCTCAGAGCAATATATAATTGTGTAGTAGCAACCGTAAATTATGTTGCACGTGGATAATGCAACGGCAGTGAACTTCAAGATTTATAGTTTGTCGAAAACAGGGACTGTCAAGAATTGCCACTGTCAATATTTACCTTCTGAGTCGATAAACCCTGACAGTCAATTAAAGTCAGTACTCTTGATTGACAGTAAGGCGGCCTGGAATTACCTAAGGGTGGAATTGAGTGAAATGACTATCTGCTTATATTGACAAAAATGATTTTGAATTTAGAGGCCCTCTAGCATAGAGTGCAACTCAACTTTATTAGCATAGCAATCCATAGTTCACTTTACAGTTAGAACTAAATTGCTACCAGTTGATATGTAAAGTGAAGAGTACCTTTGAAGAAATGGTTAGCACTTTTACACCAGCTGTAAAACAGTGACAGTGGCTTACAGGGAACTTTTTTTTGGGGGGGGGGTTGCACTCAATTGAGATTCAAGGACAAATGACATTACATACCCCTAGATTAGCCTAGATTATTATAAATTGAGACGTATAATTGTGCAGGAGCAACTGTACTGGATTTGGATCTTGGAGACGCCAGTTTGAATCCCCACAATGTCATAGAAATGTGCTGGGTGACTGGAGCCAGTCATCATATTCTCAGTCTAACCTGTTTTAAGGATACAATGGAAGGACAATGTAAACCCCCTTGGATTCTCTTTGGGGAGAAAGATGGGATAGTGGCAGATGATAGATAGATAGATAGATAGATAGATAGATAGATAGATAGATAGATAGATAGATAGATAGATAGATAGATAGATAGATAGATAGATAGATAGATAGATAGATAGATAGATAGACAGATAGATAGATAGATAGATAGATAGATAGATAGATAGATAGATAGATAGATAGATAGATAGATAGATAGATAGATAGATAGATAGATAGATAGATAGATAGATAGATAGATAGATAGATAGATAGATAGATACTTCCAGCTGAATCATTTCATTCCCCTGAAGGATTCTGAACCTCTAAAGTATGTCTACCTGCTTGTGTGAAATATCTGTTTCATCCTCACTAGAACTTCTAGGGATCAGCACATCTGCTTCTCTCTCTCTTTGTCTTTGTGTTGTGCTTCTCTTCCCTTACATAGTATTCAGGATAACTGCCCTTCTAGCTCATGTTTCTATAGCCTACTCTGAAGTCAAGGGTAGGCCAGGGACTTGATTCAGTGTCCCCTGCCTTCAAGTATGCAGTTCAAAGCAGGTATGGATGATATGACAGGAACACACCATATTTTTAGGAACATTTTGGCAAAACATCCAACCTTAACCAATTATAGCCTGAAGAATCAAATTTGGAAATTAAATCTTGGAAGGAATCAGAACTCTTGGCCCATATTTGTGCCACATAGCATCATGTCTGATTGATTTTTTTTGTATACAGCAATTCCTCCAATCATGCACCTGGCTTGAGGATTAGGGAGAGGTAATATAACTATAGGTGATCCTTGCCAGACATAAACAAGAGTTAAATATTAGGACTGAAATTATTTTCAGCTTTCTGAGTCTGTTCCATTTCCCTGTGAAAAGTTTGGAGAGTTCCATTTGAAGTTATTTCTTGTGCTCATTTTTAGATGGCATTTTAGATGGTTTTAGATTTTAGATGGTTTTTTTTATTGCTTGGCCTGCCCTGTCAGAGTGCTTCAATGGTCATACTGAAGTACATGAAGGATGTTATTCGAAAGTCTGGGAGGCTGAAGGCACTAAAGATGCTCATTCAGAACCAGCCGCTGTTGGAAATGGGATGGGATGGGATGGGATGTTCGATGAACCACCGGTAGTTCACCAAGGATAGATGTCCACGTAGATGAGATGAACAGAGCACAAAGTTGCACACTGTCTGTAACCTGTTCACCACAGGGAATATTGCTGCCCAAGATACTCAGTTCTTTAAAGTTCTGGTAGCTCAGTGTTCTTTGGAAAGATTTTTTGACATCTGTCAGGGCGATTTTTCTCTCTCACCTCATGGTCCATTTGACCTATGAAGAACAGCTTGACAGCTTTATTTGATGTGAAACTGAGGTGCTGAAGTTTTAGTTCATTTTATGAACTGCAGGTACCTGACAAGAGGTAAAACATAGGTGTTTCTGCAGGTATGAACAACAATAGGCATATAATAAGATTATGATATAATAAGATAATCTATAATAACAAGAGGTAAAGCATAGGGTTTTCTGCAGGTATGAATAACAATAGGCATATAATAAGATTATAGTATAATAAGATCATCTATAATAATAAAGAGGGGCTGTGACTTAGATGCAGAACATCTGTGTTACATATAGTAGGTTGGTTCCAGTTTCAGTACCCAGAACTTCCATTTGAAAGGATCTGGTAGCCAGTGATGGACCCAATCCATAAATCCAAACAGCAGAGCAGTTATCAATATGGTAAGACATTTGTATGAAGCATCTTCTTGTGGGGATTTATCAGTTTTCACTGCTATACCGACGATGAAAAGACAATAGTGCTCAAAATACACAAGAATTGAACTGGATTTCAGTGTGCCCTACCCGGACTTGATCTAGCTCAGTGTTGTCTCTGACTGGCAGCCACTTTCCAAAAGCATCAAGCAGAAAGAGGTCTTTCTCAAAGCTTGGTACCTGCATTACTTCACCTGGCAATGAACGGGTTAGAACTTTGGGTCTGCTGCTCTTTAAGCATGAGCACACAACCATTAACACCAGGGGTATAAAAGCAGTTCTCACAAGGCAGGATTCCCAACCACGTTGTCAATATACCGTGTTTCCCCGAAAATAAGGCAGTGTCTTATTTTAATTTTTGCTCCCAAAGATGCACTATGTCTTATTTTCAGGGGATGTCTTATTTTTCTGTGTTCTGTTCGTCGGGCATGCTTCCAAACAAAAACTTTGCTACGTCTTACTTTCAGGGATGCCTTATATTTCGCACTTCAGCAAAACCTCTACTACATCTTATTTTCAGGGGATGTCTTATATTCGGGGAAACAGGGTAGCATGAATATTTCTGCTATAAAAAGCAGATCTTAACCCCAATGGTATATATCATTAGCACATAACTGAGTGTACATGGAAAAGTTTAGTGGCAAAGAAGAAATATGAGGTTTGCATGAATATTTAACATCTGATTTTTTAAAAGAAAAGTCTCATTAAGCTACCACACTTGAAAAATGTTTTCCTGGAATAAATGTTAAAGGGTTTAATCAAACATGATTTCAGCTATGGATTAAGAAGTTATGCTTTCACCTATCAGCTTGATTTGACATGGAGTAATACAGCAGAATGGACAAAAATCAATTACTCAAGTGATATTTATGGCTACTGAATAATGCATCTATTATTATTCATTCTTGTTCCCACGCAGTCACAAAGGAAATATAGCTGGAAAGAAGCTGCTATTAAAATACAGTTACTTCACTCCCAAATAGTGGAAGTGGAACAATTTGGATTATTGAGAAAGGAAAAGTGCCTCTAAATATTGTGCCATTAAAAAAAAATAACGTTCTGGACTCCCTATTGAAATATTGTTGAAATAAACAGCCTATTGGGGTTATTAATCACCAGGATGTGTTTTCCTCTGATTCGTCCGTTACTGCAATCTGTTCAAGCTCCATTTCAGTTCAGGTTTACTGAGCTATAAAAATTGCCTACCTGTCAAAAAAAAGGTGCCGCCAACAAATTTTACCCTAATTAAACCCTGAACGATGCCAACTTGTTTTTAATGAATCAGATAGAGGCATCAACAGAGTGGGGGAATTAGTCATGAAATGCATACAAAAGCTCGCTTCTTCTGCTGCATTCCTGTTGCTAATTGTGGTCTCAGTCAGAGTGGCTCTTCACAATGGTGGGGTTTGGAGAGACCTGAGTCAAAAAGCATCACCCCCCATTGTCATAGGCTGCAAAGAGAGATCTCCCCTTTTGAGGATTCTTAGCGGGGACACTGAAAACAAGCTTCAAGTGTTCTCTGAAGGTACAGTCAGCACAGTTTGGGAGCCCCTCTTTGAAAAAGGAAAACCGCTTTGGCTTTAAGAAGTGACCCTGCAGTGTTTTGCCTTCATGATGGTGCCTTATGTCCAACCAAATCTGGTTATCTAATCATGTCATAAAACCAAGTAAGAATGAGGACTAAAAGAATTGTCCTCCTCACAGACTGAAGAGGATAAGTAAGGACTGAAAGTGTTCTTTTCTTCACAGACTCCTCACTAAAGGCACTGTCCTCCTTTAAAGACTCAGAATTTTGGAGATTTAGGCCCCTTCCGCACACACAAAATAATGCATTTTCAAACCACTTTCACAACTGTTTGCAAGTGGATTTTGCCATTCCGCAAAGCTTCAAAGAGCACTGAAAGCAGTTTGAAAGTGCATTATTCTGCATGTGCGGAATGAGCCTTAGGGTGGCATTCAGAACTCATCCTTCTTTGATCATGGCACTGAAACGGTGATAGGAAACTTGGGCTAATATAGGTTATTTTCCATTTAAAAAAACAATAACTGTCTTCATTGTGAATGGAGATGGAGGAGCAGAAATCCCCATCACTGGCTTTGACACATAACAGACATGAGTGTACAAATTACTGTTAATAAATTTGGTACACACAGTCCAGGGCCAAATTCACAATGGGTGTAAATCCACACAGCTCTTTTGACAGCTTCTGCAGGTCATTTTAGCAATATTAGGTTTTCCAAAGTCTGCTGCCAGTATATCATTTTATAGCAGTATTTTTCTCTTTCAGTTTTGATGTCTTCATTTGACAACAACCTGTCATTTGACACAGTCACAGTAAAAATCCAGGTTTGCTCCCACATATGTACTTAGAAGGAAGCAGTAGCTAACCTGAGCTCATTCATAACTGAACCTGCATGCCAATCAGAGTAAGATTTTAAGTTTTTAAGTTGAAGTAAATTAGAATTCCTTTCAAATTCCATCCTGACTGGAATTCTTTCTAGAATGTGCCATCCTGGCCTGACTTGTATGAAACTGTATATTCTCTTTGACATTTTTACATTTATATGTTCCATATTTAAGGGGAATGATGTGGAAATATTTGCCTATTTACATACATTTTAAAATGGAAATATTAGGACATGGGTTGTAACAGATACTGAAGATAAAATTCATATTGAAATATGCATTGTGTGCCCATCATATATATCAAAAGAATTTGAAATAGTTGATGGGGGCAAGAGATCCACTACTACTACTACTAAAAAAATTCAATAGAAGGAAGGAAATGTTTGGCTACAGTTAAGCCCTTAAATGTAGCTACAATTAAGCCCTTAAATGTAGCTATCTCAAGCTGGTATCTCAATGCTGTGATCAAGTGGGTGATAGAGAAATTAATCCAGACAAGGTTAGTTGGATAGAAAAATTGATGTTCTCAGAGAGAGAGAGAGAGAGAGAGAGAGAGAGAGAGAGAGAGATTGAATAGGTCCAGAAATTAACTATGTTATAATTTAAAAATCATTTCAACCTAACCATTTCAAATAGTGTCAGGAATGTGAATGTGTCCATCAGTATTTGAAAGATCTCATGATTAAGCCTATGTATGTATTTGTGTGATACAGAAGTCATCATAAAAGTGCACTCTTTGATTACTGTCACAATTATTGACATCTACCCAACCATGCAGTTCCTTCAAGAGAATAATGTTTCTGTTTGTGGAAGCCTGGGATGCAATTTCTGCCAATTTCCAAACCCATAGATAGCCTGCTCTGATATCTTTGATTAGGGAGCTTTGAGAGATGGGACTAGGCATCACTTCCAGCTGCATAACTGGAAATGAAGTCACACAGTACCATGGCACTCTAGCAACATTCTAAATCTCTATTATTTTACCATAGAGGGGGAGGGGGTTGCCAGAAAGTTATACTGATGTTTGATGCCACTTCTGGTTATGAAGAGGTGTTATGACAATTTTTCTCCTGCCACTGAACCAGGCAGCACTGGGGAGATGGAAGATGTTGGTGCAAGGTCTCAAATAAGCCTATTTGTGGGAAACTTTGTAATGTCAATAGTTACCATATCTAGATGTTACTCGGACATTTACTACAGTGGCTAGATCTTTTCTGCCTAGGAAAAACCACATCTGGCTAACACATCAAAGCTGGTAAAAATAATCTTGATCATACCCACCACTTGCTTATCCAGCAGTAGGCATGTGTCCTGCAGAATTTTCATGTTACTTGCCATGCCCCCACAGAGGCCTTTGTTATTTCCCCCTTAAACTTCAGTTTCCCCATAGTTAGCATGGTTTTACTACATTGTTAAGTCTTCTATGGGAGGGATTTTAGTTAGCCCTTGGCCCTTTAAGACATTTTCCCAATAGGCAGTTTCCTTTTTTTACCCAGTAATCCCCTGTTTTAGTTCTAGTCAGTCTGTCTGAGAGAGGTGTTAAGGGTAATTGGAAGCCGGAATATTCGTGACATCCATATCATTATATGGTGGTCCAAAGAGAACAAGTCAAGTTTAGCAGCAGTTAGAACATGATAAAGACTGAAAGAGCTGAAAGGAAGCAAGACACAGTGGACTTTCTTGAAAGCAAGCAAGAGAAGACACAGTCTACAGCTTCAAACCTGCTCAAGACAAGCAAGTACTCTGACTTAGATAGACCCAAGGGAGGAGTTAGGGTCTTGTTTTTCTCAAGTAATAAACCCATTGTAAGAACTGTTGAATCTGGCTTGTGTTGCCCCCATTCTGTCCTAGCCAAGTACAAGGCACCTCTAACAGATTCACTTGGGGGGCAGAACATTACTTTTTCGGGGAGTACAACCCCAACCAAAACAGGACACACATAAATGTTTGGGTCAATCCTTCCATCAACCAGTAGAACTTCTGTCTTACTAAGATGAAATCTCGTTTATCAGCCTGCATTTATTTGAAAACTGCTTCCAGATACCCTCTCAATATTTCTCTGAAAGCATATGATAGAGGTGAATGACATCTGCATATTGGTGACACCCCTACACAAATCTCTTGATTACCTCACCCAGCAGCTTCATGTAGATTTCAAAGAGTACGGGGATCAAGATGGGGCCCTAAAGTCCAAAAAGGACCAAAGGCCAAGATGCCAAGGAACATGTCCCACCCCCATCTGAAACCTCTTCCAGGTAGGACCAAAATTACTGCAAAAGGGTTTCTGTCCATCCCACTTTCAAAAAGCAGTTCAGGATACCATGATCAATGGCGCTGAATATTTTATTGCAAACTGAGAGTCTTTATTGCAAACTGAGAATTCTTGGATGTCTGAGAAACTTTGAGGGGAGCCAAAGACTAGAGGAATTTCCTTAGGGTTTTTCACACATACCCCTAAATAATCATTAAACTGTAGACAAAATGAAGTTTGCAACAGGGTATACTGGCAGTCAGAGGGATTTCAGAGGAAATATGAAAGAGTTCAGTAATCGCTATGAAACTTGCCAAGGAAATTTCGCTCACCTTAGCATTTGGAACAAAGTTTCCTGCCACTCTTGCAATCTGTTGTCTCTGTGGTTGTTTCCCCACTTACCTGCTGCTGCGCGCTACTCTCCCCAAGTAGCGCGGGGTCCCCCGGCACTCTCCACTACAGGGGCGGCAACACTCCCCACTACAGGGGCAGCTCCTCGAAACAACGCCTTTTGATGACTCCGCGCAGAGCACGGGGTCGTGGGGAAGCCCGGGAGCGTGCCAGGTAAGTGGGGAAACGACCTGTAATACACCCATCATTGCTCAAAGTGCCTTTCCAGCCTTTCTGGTTGTTACTGCATTAATGCAGCAAGCTCAAGATTGACTCAGCTTTCTATCCTTCCAAGATTAGTACAATGAGTACCTAGCTTGCTAGGGGGTAAAGTGTAGACTACAGAGGAAGGCAATGGCAAACCATCACACACAGTCTGCCTAGTAAACATTGTGATGTGACATCACCCTATGGGCTAGTAATGACCCAATGCTTGCACAGGGGGACTACTTTTATCTTTTACATTGTCATGTATCCTACCACCAGCATGTGTGAAGCCTTTCTTTAGCTTGTGGAGCCTTCCTACAACTTATGTAGCTTTTCTGTCAATGAATGACAACTGAAGTTGGAAGAAGGTTCCTATAGTTGGAGAATAGGTTGTGCATCATTGTTTGCATGCCACTACTAATTTAAATGAATGCATGCATGGTGAGACTGAAAGGATACTAGGAACATGGCAGGAGATGGTGAGTTAAAGCAAGTCATAAAGAAGTTGAAGCTTTGGATCTGAGTTCTAAATTTGCCCCTTGCGCACATGCAGAATAATGCACTTTCAATCAACTTTCAATGCACTTTGCAGCTGCATTTTACTGTGCAAACAATTGTGAAAGTGGATTGAAGGTGCATTATTCTGCATGTGCGCAAAGGGGCCTTTGAAAGATTCAGCTCTTACCTAACAGCCATGCACAAATCATTAATTGTTGCCTGTTGAGAGTGCCAGAAATACTCAAAGAACATGCATTACATAAGAATTGAAATGCAAAGCTTTGAATCCATTTATAACTCTCTCAGGGCTTTTAGTGCACATATATGCATATATATATGTGCTTTGTGCCCTTCTGTTCTTCCACGCCCTTTGATCGGATTGTATTGAAGTAGTCTCTTGTTTAATACATAGGGCTTTTTTAAAAAGACCACAGCATGATAACATCAAACCACAGGAGAACAGAAGGAACATGAAAGAACATTTTAAAAAGCAGCTTGGTCTCTACCAATACATAAATCCACTGGTTTTAAAAGGGTGTGAATTATATGGCTCTGCTGATACAGTTAACCATTCGGACTAACAAAAGGTAAGGCCTGGGTTTTCAGAATTCAGTATGACCTAAGAAGGCCAGTGTGGCAACCACTGATTTTTATTAAGTTAACTTGTTAGGGTTGAATTAGAACTTTCTGCTACAAAGTGGTAAGAACTTTTTGATAGTTCTCTATCTGTAAGAAGGATAACAGAATTGCACATTCATCAAGTATGAATTCATCAAGCACATTCATCAAGTGGAAGTATGGGTGCCCACTTGCCTTGTTTAGTTGAATTAAGCATGCTGACTTTATGCCTGCTGATCCATACTTACATGACAACTGCCCCCAGGTTACAGTACAGCTACCACACTTGTCCTTGCTGTTTCCTTTTTGATGTCCTGACCTTAACTGAACATTTTACTCTACAATCAGTCAGAAACACTGAATGAATTAGACATGCAGGCACTGTCCAAATGGGTCATGCTACTAAATGAGGAACAGACGACACTGTTACATTTGTACATTCTGTCTTCCATCTCTTCCTCTCTTCCTTTTCCTCATCTTATTTTTCACTTTGGGAGATGGAATGGCATGGTATAGCCTGATTTCATCAAATCTCAGAAGTTAAGCATGGTTGGTATTTGGATGGGGACCAGCCACCAAGGAAGACTTTACAGAGGAAGGCAATGTCAAACCATTGCTGCTTCTCACTTGCTTTTAAAGCTTCTTGCTGGGGTCACATAAGTTGATTGTGCCTTGACAGAACATACAGACATATATATACACATTCACTTTCTCATAGCCTCAAAAATACACTCCTCAAGCGTATGTCTAAAAATAGGAACACTTTCCTTATCAGTGCAATATATTAATTCAGAAATTTCATCATGAAATCTGAAGAGTTTCTAATTAAACATGGTGCTCTTCATTACAGATTGATAATAGAGACCATGGGTCCATAGGTCTCTGAAATCTTTGGTTTAAGCTTTTACTGAATGCAAAGCATCTAAAAACATAAAATGTTCAAAATTCATTTGAAAATTGGATTAGCTGTTCCATAGCTGCAGTTATTAAATAACACACATTGACTTGGAAATTTTATTTGGTCAAGAAATCATTTCAGATTACATTATAATGAAAGCAATCAGACTTAAAGATATTTAGCATGAATGTGACAACCTGTAAAAATCTAGCAGTGAAGAGTCTGCTTTTTTTTAAGCCCAAGCTGTTGATATCCAAGCCTTTAGTCCTGGAGGATCACCATTTGCTAGCCAAGATGGAAGGCATTGTACACATGGCACAGAATTTCCTTGGCTAAAAGACAATACCAAAACTAGTTTGCAGATCTTTGGAAAGGCCCTTGTAATTTTTTTTTAAAAACCCTTCACTGTGTGGCTTTGTTTCTTTTTGATTCGGAAAATCAATCCAGTTCAATCAAACATAAACCATATGGCAAGTGTTGGGGACCAGATGGACATTTGTTTGGCTTCCGTTGTCCAGAATGCATTGCACTGCTTCAGTTTCATACCAGATTTTCTTGGCTTGCTGACCTTGTACTAATCTGTGAAAGCATCCTTTTGTCCATCAGAAGGTGACATTTCATTTTGTGCCTTGTCCCATCAGAACACAGCAGGATGTCTAGGAGGCAGCTTCATCTTGAGTTATGAATTTTTTTGACCATCAATGTTTCAGATACTTAATTGCACTTTCAATAAGCAATTCAGCCTCCGCTGAATAAAATCCAATCTCTATATAATATATGCAGAAAGAAGCTAACCTGCTTTCTTTCCAATAATAATTTTTCTTTCCAAGAAAATATCCAAAACTGCATTTAAGTTATGCAAATAAATAGAGTAACATTTCAGTTTGTATAAATATATGCAGTGTGGAAACACATTTCAAAAACAGAAACCACAGATGTCTACTCTCAAGCCAAGATAATGCACCATATGAGCTCTGTTAACGGTGAGTCAGACCATGGCTCCAACTAACCCAGTGCTGTGACTGGCAGCTGTCTCTCAGACAACAGTCATTCGAAGCTTTTAAAATAAGAGATACTAGAACTTTCTGGATGCAGAGTGATTTATTTGCCACTGAACTAGGTCCCCATCCATATAGATCAGAAATGAAAATATAATTAACTGGAACTATCTGTTAAAATGCAAAACTGTCTTATACTGACTCACCGAGCCGGTGGCCTCGCTTCTGCGACTGACTGCAGTCCTCCAGAGTTTCTGGCACAGAAAGGTCTCTTCCCAATACCTGGTACCTATGGTCCTCTAATTGAAGATGCTAGGATTTGAATCTGGGAGTTTTCCGCAGGCACAGTGCAGCCCTATCCACATGGGCTGTGATCCAGATGGGTTTCTGCATGGTGTGCTGTGCAACAATTGCCACTTGATGCTGTCATCCCTCTTCAAGCCACTGAACAGTTGATCAGCTCTTATGATCCCTGTCTTTCTGTGACCAGCAGTGCAATCCTAAACAGAGATGCATCCTTCTAAAATCATTGAAGTCTATGGGATTAGAAGGGTATAAATCTGTTTAGGATTACAAAATGTGACTCGCTGACATTCTTTCTTTGGTTATGCTAATAAGATTTGAACTCAGGACTCTGTGAAATGCTTGGGTCGTGACTGACCCATCCTACCACGCTTCTGACTAGTGCTTCTTTCCAGCAGGACATGATTTTACATTTCTTGTTCACCCCTTTTTACTATAAGTCCTTCCTCTAAATTAGTCCATTTGCTATCATTAATTTGTCAAAAACTTACATTATGAATAAACCAGAACTTATATGTATTCCTTGTCCTTTTGCAGGCATATTGATGAACATGGAGATCTAATAAAATGAGACCCACAATTCACAAAAGCAACACACAAGGCTTATGTAGAGAAATCAATGCTCAGTGCACTAGTTGCTTGCAAAATTAGACTATTAATTCTGTGTAAACTAACCTATCTGAAAGGGGCACTGTGGGGGATTATGGTAGTGGCTGCTGTTGTAGTCAGCGCTATCAGAGAGAGAATGCTTTAATGAGATCCCCAGAGAGTCTACACTATCTTGGATCTTTCTCTTGAAAAGAACATTTTTACTGCACTTAACTACCATATCACCAACATGGAGCATAAACAGCAGCAAAATAAAAGAGCTATTACCAAAAAAAAATCCAAAAACCATTCTGCTTCTCAGAATCAAAAGATGCCATGCTATCTGTGGCATATGAGATCTGTCAGACATGTTACAGGCCAATGTTCGTTTAAAAACTTGTGGTACACACAATCACACTGCTGGAAATATACACACCACTGGAGGCAGTAATCTTGTTGCTTGGGTGAAAACCTGTAACATATTTTGTTAAAACAATCCTTTTTTTCCTCCTTAGACTCAAACAAGAACCTGTACTTTATCATAAGTAATACACACAAAAGCACAGACCTCCTGAGAAGGAATGCTGGCAGAAGATTTTTCTGTGGATCAATGTAGCTCAGCCCCCATTAACTTTGAATGAAGAACTGGGCACAATTGGCTCATCACAAATTTGGTCAGCCAATCAGGAGAGGGTGGCAGGCTGCTTTCTTCAGCTGCTCCTTCTTACATATAACATTTTTGCTGTGCCTGACCCACCCACCCTCCTGTGGACAGCACAAGATTAGCTAGTTGCTGTATTTAAGGGTCAGGGTGGGTGTTGCCTGACTGGTTAAGTGCAAAGCCCTTTTTTCATCTGCTCGGTGCTGTTTTGGTGGTCATGATTTTTTTCCTATTAAATAGGTCTGGTTGTAAGACTGGTTAGGCCAGAACTAGTGGCAGGAATAGGGCAAGTAGCTCAGGATATGTAGGGCTAATCAGCAAACACCCTGAGATATCTGTACAATGAGAGGTTGCATGGAATAGGCCCACCACATACCTTGCAGCTGAGTTTGCTCTGAAGAAGCACCATTGGTGCTCAGCTGCCTTTTTTGAGCCTGGTGGAAGCCTTGAAATCCATCAGGGAAGAGGGATGAAGTTGAGCAGCTGCCTCAAGCAAGGCCAGAGGGAATACTGGATGAGTTGGATCTGTCCAAAAGGCAGACCAGGTGAAATGCCTAGTGCAGCCTGCCCTCAAAATCATCAGCTTATTGAAATAAGGAGTGATGTAGATCAGCCATTTAATTAATTTCAATAATTTCAATAAACAAAACTAGCTGAACCCATTGCCTGTTGTCTCATGTCTTTTCATTTGAGGGGATGCATGCTGGCGCTTTGTGCAAAATCTGTTATAATTTTGACAAAAATGACTTTAGCTATATTTCAAAGGGACTCATTACAATAAAAGCAGAGTTACACCCTTCTAAACATGTTGACTTCAATGGGCTTAAAAGAATTATACTCTTCTTAAGATGCCTTTGTATATGTACTTAGACTGGTGGCACCAGAATATGGGCATCTCCTTCACATCTACCGGTATTCATGTCCTGGAATTCTTTTTTTTTTTTAAGGATTGAATTTGATTGGCAAACCGGTTGTTCTCCTTAATGTAAGGCTGTTGTGAAAATATCATTCAGGTCACAGGGGGTCTGAGATTGGCCCATATCATATCTCACGTAACATCACAAATCACATCGCACATAATTTTCTCGGAGGAAAACGTTACCCTTAAATGGAATGTATCAAAGGACTTTCAAGCAAGACACAATCCAAATCAGCTTGATTCAGACAGAAAGTAGTTTGAAAATGTACTTGTCATATATTATGTACTAACAAACCTGCATTTGTAACTTAACAAGTATCCCTATCCTGAGACAAGCATGTCTTGTGTGTGGCTTCTCTGCTTAATGAGATACACACATACATACACACAAGTGTATATATACACATATTTATACATATAGGCACGCTTGTCTCAGAAACAGGATGGGGAACCTTGTTCAATCACAAATGCAGGTTTGTAAGGATATGTTCAAAAATCCCTGTCTGGACTTTAGAATTTCAAATATATTAGATATATAATATCTAATAGATATTATTATTTGGGGATCTTGGATAGTTTCAGGTCCAGGTAGAACAAGTTCTATTATGAAGTGTAACTCAATCCCTGCCCCTTTACCTACTGTGGCACAGAGACAAGACATCACACCACACAATGCAACAGACTTCCAAAACTTCTGAGCATGCAAAGTGAGCACAATGCTTGGTGTAAGCTCTCGCACATTGGGTGCTGCAGTGTGGAAAGAGCATTTAGAATTGGGCCCAGCCTTTATAGTCAGTCTGAAGCTCAGGAAGGATCACATCTGGACTTCATTCCTATCACTATGCATAACTGGGAAAAATAATGTGTGAAGGAGAAAGAATTGCTATAAATCTGTTTCAGTTATGAGGACTGATCAAACCAACAATGTAATCCTAAATAGGTAAACCCAATAAATTTGGGTGGGCATAATTCTGTTTAGCTGTTGTGCAACAGCACAAAACTTGATGCTACTACAACTGTTTCCTGACCCATGCCACTGCCTACTGATGATGGGGACAAGAAAATACACATTCTTCAGTTTTCTTCTCTAATCATTGAGGACGGAGGCTGACTAGAAATCTGCTGAGAAAATCCCTAACTGCCGCTTTTATCGTCACAAATCAAACATCCCACTTACTGATGAAATAAGATGCAGAGATGACATATAGACCAGGAAATAGCTGTTGATATTCCTGTTCTCTATAATGATTTTTCTGAATCCATTTATACTATAAGCCTGTAATATGAGTGGAGATTTTTCAAGTCCTTCTCTGGAGGCAGCCCTGGATTAAGTGGTGGCTTCTCTGCTTAATGAGGTACTACCAAGTCACCACAGGCATCTCTGCTTAACGAGGTACCAAGTCGCCACCAAAGGGGCCTCTAAAAGATTGCAATAAGCTTGAAACGATGAATGTCGTATAATAAATAATTTTAAGAGTTCAGAATCGAAACGATACTTGCCCCCAATGCATAATGTGCATCTGCATAATAAACACCTCTATTTTTCCTGTTTTCATATTTTCCCCTGCTTTGCTGCGATCTTTCTCAAACCTAGCTTGAAATCATCTTTTTTGGAAAGGTAGCAGTAGAAGCACCTTCAGATGTCATGTTGACAGGAAGGTGTATTTTTTTTCCAGGTCCCTCCCACTCTGGCACCATTTTCTTTACCTCAGCCTCTGCCTGTGCTGGAAAGCTTCTTTTTTAAAATCAATAATAGCTATAAAACCACAATACTCTATTGCAACAATGTATTAGTTCCAAACTTAATTTTTTTTTAAACCAAGCCTCTATCTAGCCCCTTCCCAGGTGAAATTATAAAGGGAAAGGTACTGGCTGCACATTTCCCGGTATAACTCTGAAGTTCTAGAAATATCCTTAGTTTAAAAAATAATGAAAGCAGGAATCCAGTACAATAATAATAGATTATTATAATGTTAAAAGTAGGGGGCTATAGGAAAAGTAAAGGGAAGGTGTGTCCCTTCTCCCTTTGCTTGCTCCCTTCACACACCTTCTCTAACAATTTCCCCCCTTTCTCATCCGTTCCTTTTATTTTGGGGGGAATATAACCCCCCCATATAGTTTTAAGTTGCTCCCTAAGTAGGAAAATCTATTTAGTGCCAGAGTGGCCTTGATCCACAGATTTAGATATCTGCAGGTAAGAGCCACACTTGAGAACTAGATGTATAGATACCATTATAACATATACCTATAACTGATTTGAAAAAGAAGAAGACCTGAAATAAAGATCTTGGGTGGCATGGTGAGAAATGGCAGCCAGGGAGGGCTGGTGCAAGTAAAGAGAGGACAAAACTTTTATGTGAGATCTCAGGTGCCACTGTGAATGCCTTTGTATTTGAAGAAGCCCAAGTATGTTAAATCTGTTTGTTTGAAGGTGGTTTATTAATCACAGTTAATCTCAGCATGGGATGAGGAATGGTATTTTGTAACCCCATGTCGAACCTATGGCACGTGTGCCACAGGTGGCATGCAGAGGCCTCTCGGCAGGCATGCGAGTGCCCGAATCTCCCCCTCCCCGGAGCAGGTCACCGCCGCCAATCCCCCTTTGCCCGAGGGAGAAGGCAGCCACCTTCTCCCTCGGGCAGAGGGGGAAATGGCAGCGGCGACCTGCTCGGGGCTGCCTGCTCTCGCGTCATGGGAGCCGGCTGCGCCAAGCAGCCAACCTCCTCTGCCCGAGGGAGAAACAGTGGCAGCAGCCTGCTTGGGGCCAGGCTACCTCTCAGAGAGAGAGTGGCTCTCCAATCTCCTTTTATCCATCCACCCCCCACCCCCATCAAGCTTTCTCTGCCCATGGATCACAGGGTCCATGGCCTGCATCTGTGTCTGGCATCTTCAGATATCAGAGGCTAAATGGGGTTGATTCTTGGATGGAGGACCACCAAGAAAGACTTTGCAGAGAAAGGCAAACCACCTCTACTTAATCACTTGTCTTGCAAATCCCATGGGATTGCCATAAATTGGCCGCAACTTGACAGCATTTCACATGTTTTAGTAGGATTTTGTATTTTTTGTATTTTGTATTTTTAGAGTGGTTTTGCATAAATGCAGACATCCTGACTCAATCCAGCCTTGTTCCTGGCAATACAGGCCAGGATAACAATTAAATCTCTATAGGTAAAGAAAGCAAAGAGTGAAGATAATCAAACAAGCATTTGTTGAGACAAGCCAGGATTTAATTGTTTGGCTGCAAGCTGAATCCATCATTAAAATAAATGATGGCTTTGAGTTATATGTGAATCCAAGCAAGTGTGTCTCATTCACTAAGGTAACAAACCTTTGCACCATTTCTATGATTAGTCACACTCTCTAGGACCAAAATGACACAGGTCATCTAATCCATAAATGATACTCTTACATTTCTGACTCCCTAGTCTACTCTATAAATAGCCCTAATATCCTTACCCAGTGGACCACATATTTTCTTCAGAAGACTAATTTGTTCCCATCTCCTGCTAAGCATCAGCCGTATCACTGCTATAGGCTAATCTAATCATTAGCTGAGTGACAATCTCCTAGAGGATTTTCCATCTTTTTAATCTCTATGCTCCCTCAAGAGAGCAGGCCTATTATGGAATAAAGCCCATCAGAGCCGTTTTTTGATTTCTCCTGTATTGTACAACTGGGTGAAAAGATATGTAAAGAAGGAGTGGGATTCAGTTCAAACAGTTCAGTGTCTCCCAGGGCATGTTGCACAGGTGGAAGAAGAGAATGATTGAACAAAGTTAGTTTGTGAAACAGTATATGAAATGGAAAATGACAGATAGCCAGTTATTTAGCTAGAACATCAGCAATGAAGAATCCCCTGTGAGAGTATTTTTGCATGAACAGGTATAATTCTTTTTTTAAGACATCTAAAACAAATTTTCCATTTCAAAACATGCCAGAGACTCACTGGAAGACTCATAATCACAACCACATAAAGGCTGGCAAACTACCTTATATGGTTTTTTGAAGAAACCCATCCGTTTATATATCCTTTTGGTTTAAATGCAAGAAATAGGGATAGAAGGTGTTAGTTAGTCGGGGATTATTTAGGGTTTTTCTATGGTCAAGAATTTAATTTTTATAGCAAGTAATTTCTTTTACTTTATTTTCCTGTTTACTTCTCCTGCTGTTTTATCACCCATTTTTATGACACGAAGGCAGCCTGCTTTTCATGTAAAATGCAGCAACTATAATGTATAGATTATGTTTCCAGATTTCTTCCTAAATCAATAACTACAATAGAAATAAATCAAGAACAACTATCTGTGCCTTGGGCTAGTCTAAGATTCAGGAGCTGACAGGAGCCAGCATGGTATAAGGGTTAAGTGGCTGAGGTGGACTAGGGCAAGCAACAACCTCTACCAATGTTTTACCACCTTCTCTCCTACTCCCCTCCCCATCAATATTTCCGCTACCATGTTATGATTCTAATGACCATCTGTTTTAAAGCTTCAGTTATTGTTTTTAAAGTTTCAGAATTTTATATGAATTGTATTTACTGTATTTTCATGATGGGAGACACCATGATCCCATAAGAGGAAGGGCAGCATATAAATACAATAAATAAATAAACCCCTTTTCTTGCTTTTTTGTAGGTGCTCTCAGGTATCTGCACAATTACAAGAAAGTGGCAATCCAAAGATGTCTTAGCCTCCATTTTAATCACCGAAAACTATTTATACAAAATGGAAGCAACAACCCCCCCCCAACAAAAACCCTACTAGAGAAGGCACAATTACCCGAAAGACCAGAACCACATAGTTTACCCTCCTCAATTTTTTCCCATTTTTCAGCCAATGTAGAGTTGCACTAATGCACGATAGTTACTATGGCAGTCCGTTGTCAATTTCCTCATGAAAAAACAACTTCCTTTGTCAATTTCACTGGCTCCTAACTGCAGACACAAAGCACATCCTCACCTTAACCCTTGCTCACTAATGCAATATGACAAAGAGTTTTTTTTAAAAAAATCCTTTCAAAAACCGAAGATGATAAGGAGAAGAAAATGGCTGAAGGGGAGGTTGGGTAAACACATGGGTGCATAGATAAGGGTCAGTGGTTTGGTGGAGCGGAAAAATAAAGACCACTGCAACATGATTGCATAATTGAGGGAAGCTGCCTCAGAAATGGATTGGGGGAAAAATCACTTTAAAAGTGCTCAGGAAAGGGCAAAAATTCCCCATAGAAGTATACAATGGCAATGGTGGTGTATGTCCATTGGTCACTCGACTGGCACATCAAGCTGGGCACTAGAGGCCAATTAAGGTCATTCCTACCCCCAGCAGATTCCCAGCCAACAGGCAACAGAGACAGCTTACTGGTTCTGCGGTGCCTGACCAGTAAGCTGCTTCTGGGGAAAATTCACTCTTGCCAGTGTATTTGCCCCTTGTACCAGCGGAGTGGGCACCCACTCCAGAGAGGGACTACCTTCCCTTCCAGGCTTGGGTTGCCCAGACATGGCTTTCATTAGAGGATGAATCAGTAACATGACTCAAGCTGTATTTGGAAAAAAGACCTTTGAAGCTTTGTGACATCCTTACAGTATTACTTTAATTACAAATATAGAAAGAGACCACAGACAGGAGGAAAAAGGGACTTTTATGGGGCCACAGATTCACTGCAGCTCATCAGATCTTCAGAGGGAAAAAAAGAAATTCCAAGTATCAAAGGTATTTCAACTCCCACATTGTTATATGTGCTCTGCTCTTTAACTTCCAAATTCAAAATCTCTATTTCATTTGCACAACCACCTGCCCCCTCCTGTCCTCTGGGAGGGATTACTTTTTTCAAGCTTTCCTGGAAACTTAACAAGGTATCAGGTGACAATTATTAGAAATCAAGGAAAAAGTAGCCATTCTGGGTTGGCTTAATGAAGAAGCATCAGCTATTATTCAGAACAGTAAACAAAAATGCTCAAATTGGCATGCAGGCAACACAACAGTACTTTGAAATCAATTTTGACAGCAATCTTTCTATAAAACTTTGGTCACTTATCAAGAAATTGATGCGTAGATTCCACTGGACCTTTAAGGTCCAGATAGGATATATCTTTTACATTTGATTGGGGATGTCTTTATTTCAATACATGGGTCCAATGTCCCCATGCCTAGTTAGGTTCTGATATCATCATTACCATCTGAACTTTTTAAGCCTTTTGATGGAATGACTTTTTAAATTGAGGAAAGCAGAGACACATCAGGGAACATGGTACCCAGGGGCAAAACCTGCTCCAGGCACCTCCCCTGGCCCTGTGCCCCACCCCCCCATGCTTGGAGTCAGGGCTTGGGGGCTGGGGTAGTTCGGATAGGCACCAAAGTGGCAGGCCGGCTCCTGGGCTGGCCTGCTGCCATGGTGCCTGTCCGAGTTGCTCCCCTGCCTCCCTGCCCTGGGGAGGGCAGAAGCTGCCCTTCAAGGAGTAGGGGGCAGGGCACCACAGCGGGCAGCTCAGGAGGCTGCCTGCTGCTGCCGTGCCTGTCCGAGCCGCCTCCACCCCACCTCCGAGTCCCACCCCCAAGGGCCTGGGGTGAGAAGGAGATGGCTCAGACGGGCACCGTGTACCGCCCACAGGGACAGGGGGGTCAAATGACCCATGGGTCGTTGTGGGGGAGGAGGGAGGTGGGGGCAATTTTGTGCTCCCCCACCAGTGTGCCCGGGGTCATTTGATCCCCCTGTCCCCATGGGTGGTACACCCCTGGAGAACAGTGATGTTGTATCAGTTCTCTTCTTCCACTATTCAACTCACTTTATCCCGTCTGCTGTTCCTGAGGGTATAATATTTCAAAGTGTGCCACCATACATATTCCACTTTTCAAATAACATGAAAATGTTTGCTAGCATACTCAGCAGGAATAACGTATCAGAGGTTCAGTAGGCTGCAGCAGGAGAGGGAAATGGGAAAGTCCTACTTTGTGAAGTCCACAGATAGTTGGATAAACTACATCATTGTTATCATGCCTCAAATGGTCAATGATCAGAATGAAGTCTGGTTCCTGATGTCCTTACCAAGTATTTTTTTCTCACTAGATTCTTACTCATCTGGTCAGATATGCCAACTGAAACAAATGTCACAAGTACATGTTCAGTAACAGGCTATGAAAACAAAATTTAGTGCTGTGACTTATTAGCACCCAATGCAGCGATTCATTTTAAGTAAAGCATTTGTCTTAGTCAACTCCCTTGCCATGATAGAGACCTCATTTCAAAAGGGCAGTCCTAAACATTAGCTACAATACAAGTCAAAAATGGCTGATCAGTCAAGAGTGACAAAAATGGATATGCTACACTGTATGCACAGTTGCTTTTTCAATAGATGGAAGGGCCAGCCTTATACACTTAAAATGTTCAAAGGGGATAAAAAATGCATGTGTTCAGATGAGATGTAAAAATTTTATGTGCCTCCCCTCTCCAGCTTCTTTTTCTGTTTGTTTTCCTTTCCATCATGCAGAATTCCACCAGCACTCCGATTGCTTTCTGGAAAGATAAGCTACTATCATATGCATGAGTCTGGGCGGAAGCCATGATGCCAAAGGCTGCACAAAATGATTTTGAAGAAATATGGGCTCCTTAAAGGTCTTGGTTTTCTGCTCCTGCAGTCATTTTTCATCAAAAAACTACCAAGGCTGTGTGTATCACTTTCGACCCAGGCCCTACCAAGCATAAATTGAACTAAGAAACCTATATTCTCTCAAGAGAGAAATGACAGCCTGAGTTGAACTATTACAGCAGAGAGAGACATTTAGAATTTTGAAAGATTTTTTTAAAAAACCCATATAGGGACTATCTTCTGTAAAACTGGTTTCAGATTAAGGAGCCACTGATGAAACCCTGTTCCTCCAACATTCCTAGTCCTTTTCTTTCTTCGTTGTTTACAACTGGATCAAAATGAATATAAGAAATTTCACCACACAATGTTAAGGAACACTTACTATAACATAGACTAATCACTAGGGGAACATGTAATGAAATTCCTTATTAATCTTACCCATCCTGATTTCATGCCAAAATGAAGCCATGGAATTATGGCCCTGTAAAGAGGATTTCATGCTGCAGAGCAGATGTGTTACCACTCATCAAAGTCACCAATGATAATCCACAAAGAACAAAAAAAAGAATGATGCACCTTGGGCCATAACTGGTCCCTGGGCTATATGGGCCACTGAGACCCTTGTGCCATACTGAGGTACTGTTTCTGCGTGCCTTGAACAACTATCATTTTGCTGTTTCCTCTCCTGGATTGCAGTGTAGAAAATTCAGCATCTGCAAAACACTGGCTTGGAATTGAAGGACACAATCCCTAATCATCCCTTTTGTACAGTAGAGGATATTAAACAGCGTGCTAAATAAACACAGATATGTAGTGCTGGAGGCCTCAACAACAAACAGATGTCTTTCCTCAATTTCAGAGCATGCAGCTGCGCATATCCCATTTCTCAAATGACATGAAAATGTTTGCTAGCACACTCAAAAGATCTAGATGCCCATTCTTTCCAGCTGTCAAATGCCATTAAAGGCTCATCCTCACAAATGTCAGAGGGGGGTTTTTTTTGTAGCTTTTTTCCTGGCGAGGAGAGCACAAGAAGCAGGATTTGAAACACAAAAATGAATATTATGTTCCTTTCACTAGCTTCTACATTCCTTAAAAAAAACACTTCTCTTTCTACTCTCCAAGAATTTTGGGAACTTTACTCCTGAAGGCTGGAATAAAGAAATTCCCAAGGAGGAGAGGTCCAAAATGTATACAAGACAATTCTCTGCAATTATGATAACTAAAATGATAGAGACCAGTCAGGCAAGGTTTTTAGAGGTAACCATTCTGCATTGTTGTTAGCTTAGATTTGTGTTTTATGCTCTTTTCATATAATCTTAATAGGATTAACATCTATTTTCTCTGTGCTTTAGCTTAAGAACATAAGAACATTAGAACAAGCCAGCTGGATCAGACCAGAGTCCATCTAGTCCAGCTCTCTGCTACTCGCAGTGGCCCACCAGGTGCCTTTGGGAGCTCATATGCAGGATGTGAAAGCAATGGCCTTCTGTTGCTGCTGCTGCTCCTGAGCACCTGGACTGTTAAGGCATTTGCAATCTCAGATCAAAGAGGATCAAGATTGGTAGCCATAAATCGACTTCTCCTCCATAAATCTGTCCAAGCCTCTTTTAAAGTTATCCAGGTTAGTGGCCATCACCACCTCCTGTGGCAGCATAACCACCTCCTGTGGCAGCTTAAACTGTAGTGATAAACTTTTTTTTTCCTTTTTGACAGTTCAGTCCAGAGGACTGCAGGGATGGAATCTCCAGAGAGGTTCCAGGCAGCATGGGGAAACAGCATAAAGAAGAAAATTCCCGGTTGCCTGAAAAGTTCCTATTTGTGGCAAAAACTAGGGATGTTCCCAGGCTGAATGCCTGGTGGAAACTCCACCCCCCAGAATGCCCCTAGCTCTCCCCATGCTGTGCTGGTGACCCGTTTAGGATAGCACACTCTGACTCTGAGGTCAGAGTCTGCTTTCTGGTCAAGTGCTGTAGAACTCCTCATGACTCACCCACCTCCCTGTTTGCCCTCCCCACTAGTGTCAGTGCCACTTATGCCCATAGCATGGTCAAACAAGCAGCCATGCTGGCTCCAGGAGCTGATTCCCCCACCCTGGGATTGGGCTGCCCGACGGCAGACTGCAATTCAAATTTCTTCTCACATCACCTTACATCTTTATCTCATACTCAAACACGCATACACACACAGGATGGGTTAAAATAATTGGAAAGTTCTGACCTTTTGGGCATGTGCTGAGGCAGCCTTTACTGGGGTTCCCCAAAGCACTGATATAGCGGAAGGCTGGATTTAACTTAGGGCGGTGGCACAATGAAGAGGAAACATGCTTTGTATTTACACATAGACCAAGGGACGGTTTATGACTTCTGTATTGGGAATTGGTTTTTCCTCAGGACACTCTATCAGGACTCTTTGGTCTAGAAATCTCTGGGAGCTTCCTCTTACCTCCTTGTATCTAAGTGGTTTGGGAGCACAGTACTTATAGAGCCCTTGCTCAACACATTCAGAGGGTGGCAGCTCTGATGAATGCCAGCTGTGATTATTATTACAATGTTTGAGCAAGTGTGGAGCTCATCTGACACAGCAGAAAGTCAAACCTACCTGTGCATCAGCTATGTCACCACTGGTACCAACACCAGAGGGTGGATGTTGGTTCATTATATCCATTCCAATTGGCAATTAATAAAAAAATGGCCTTTTATTCCGAGTAATGTTACCTATTTTGCCTTTCCAAAAAATGGAAATTAATAAGCACAATAAAGAAGATAAATATTGAGCAAAATGAATATGAACTTTTCTTAAAAACTTGCAATGTATCATATTAGATTGCTTTTGGAGTACTGTCCTCTTCCAAAGAAAGATCCCAAATTAATATGTTTGTATAAGTGAGCTTCATCATTCATGGTTGTCATCAAAATATTCACAATAAAAAGGTGATTAGGTACATTAATTTGCATCGAAATGGTTTTTAACATGATTAAATATGTTCTAAAGCATGTTAAATGAAAAAAAAAGTGTCACTTGGGGAAAGCCATAAGATATTTGACCCATCTCTTTTCCCAGTGTTGCTTGGTGAATTTCCATATTTACATTCTCACAACAGAAATTTGTAAGAAGGTATCTCCTCACCTTCCTCTTTTTCAACAGAATCAACAATAGGTGTCCAAATTACTTCCTTCTCAAGTCACAGTTGAAAATATTGTCAAAGACCTGTTTTTAGTTATTTGCACTTCACTGAAATTGCCCTTGACTCCCTTATTGAAACACCTGTCAATCTCCTCACAGCTTTGCCCAGAGATGTCCTAATTCTCCTTCACTTTTAAAACTCTATATGCCCATGGCAGAACTTTTATTGAGTGCAGTAAATAAAAAGGTCAGACTCCATTTCCCCAGTTATATAACAGACTACAACTGTCTTATTTCTTAAAGGACCCGCAACTGAAGACAAATGCCTCCATAGTCTCTAGTTCAGATATGAGTCAGTGGATCAGGTCAGATGAACTATCATCTTCCTATCTACTCCCCTACCCTATTGATCTCATCCTATTCTGTAATAGGGAAGAGAAGAAGAATTTGGATTTATGCCCCACTTTTATCTCCTGTAAGGAGTCTCAAAGAGGCTTACAAACTCTTTCCCTTTCTCTCCCCACAACAGATCCCTTATGAGCTAAGTGGGGCTGAGACAATTCAAAGATAACTGTCACTGGCCCAAGGTCACTAAACATGCTTCATGTATAGGAGAGAACAAACAAATCCCGTTCACCAGGTAAGAGTCTGCTGCTCATGTGAAGGAGTGGGCGATCAAATATGGTAATCCAGGTTAGAGTCCAGGTCTTCTTAACCACTACACCACTACAACCACTAACCACTACAAATCAAATGTGCTGCAGTATCACTGCCTTCCTAACTCTCAAAATTACTAAAATTATTACTTTTTTGGAGGGTACTATTATAGGTTTCTTGAATTTGATATAGCATGACCTCAGAAGGTGTTAATTCAGCCCTGGAACCAATGTTCGACTCTTAGGCCGTTTCCGCACAGGCCAAAAACGGCGGCCTGGGGACAGTGAAACGCAGCAGCGCCGACCTGGCTCCCCTTCCCCTCCCTCAGGGCGGCGTCAGGCCGTCCTCAAAAACACCCCTTTAAAGGGGTGTTTTTGAGAAAACAGCGTGTTCCCGGCGGCGCGGTGCGAACGGCACCGCCGGGAACACGCTGTTTCCCCCTTCCCTTGCTTACTTGCCTTGTCCCCATTGTCGCCCTGCTGTCTTGTCCCCATTGTCGCCCTGCTGGAGGTCGGAGGGCAGCGTGGGCGAGGCTTAGGAAGACAGCAGGGCGACGACAGGGACAAGGCAAGTAAGCAAGGGACAGAGAAGAGGCAGCTCCATGCGGAGCTGCCTCTCCTGAAACCGACACTCTGGAAGGGCCGCTCCTGCACGCTCGCGTCGCGAGCGGCCTCCACCCCCGGCCAGGAGAATTCTTGCCGGCGTGAGGGCGCCCGGAGGCCTGTGCGGAAAGGGCCTTAGCTAAATTTGGAGGGTTTTGGCAAGCAACTTTGTATTGCAAAAATGAACAACGTTAGGAGAATATGAATGTGGGCACTATGGGAAGCTATAACCTTGAAAGTTGTAACATCTTTTACTGCTAACTCAGTATTTTGCAGACAGTGTGGTGTACTTTCTAAAACCCTCACCATAGTAATAAGGGCAAGAAATTGGCATGGTTGAGACCAAGTCAAGTTAAATTCATTGCAGATGGAGGTCCTCTAACTGGGTGGTGTGGCTTTGGTCAGGATACCCTGCTCCTGGTTCTTGATGCTGTACAGTAAATAAATAGATATATTTTGCTTTCAATTTAATTAAGGGTTAAACCCAACACATTATGAAGGGGTGTCACAGTGACTTCCTGTATGGTTAAAATGTCAAATGGGAATCAAATGTTCAATGCTAGTCCTCTCCCAACTTTTTCACTTATCCACCTGTTCATTTGAACATACACAAACCTGCCTTATACTCAGAGGTGGGATCCAACCAGTTCTCACCACTTCTCTAGAAGTGGTTACTAATTTTTTCTGAGTGCCGAGAAGGGGTTACTAAAGCAACCTCCCTACCCAATAGGGACTAGAGGTGCGTGTGTGCGGCGGCGCCACTGTTTGAATCCCACCACCATCGGAACCTGTTATTAAAATTTTTGGATCCCACCACTGCTTATACTGAATGACACCACTTGTTTATGAAGGTCAGTATTGTCTGCTCAGAATATCATGATTCTCCTAGGTCTTAGGGAGAAGTCATTCCCTGCCGGACTGGTTTTGTTTCTATAGGGCATGCAAGTTGGAATTATTTAGGTTGGCCTTTGGAGTGAAAGCCACATGTATGGATTGTTGTATTCAAATTTACAACAACCTTTATTAGGCATATAAAATGGGCTCTAGAGCATTACCAGACATTTGTGAAGTGAAAATCAAGAATACATTCAAAAAACAGACATAGAAACTGTATTGGACGTTACTTAGAAAGTTCTGTCACTTGTAATAGAAATGTTGCTACTTTTTCCAAGAGCACAACATCTGTATTGTTTATCAGAAGTTCCACAGCAGAGCTATCAGAGTCTCTTTCAGGTTTGTCTAGGGGCAGCCGAGTAGAGAAATTCCTAATACCCACATATCTCGGATAGTCGAGTATAATGTGAGCAAGAGTCTTCACTTGGTTTTTACAGTGTGGACAAACCCAACAACAACAAGCCTTTATCGGCATACAAAACAGGACAAAATTTCAGAGAAAAACAAGATTTAAAAGCACAGTTAAAATTACTAATTTCCAATATAAAATTTGCAACAGTCTCACAAAAGAGCACATCAGAGCTGTTCAGGAGGTTGGGTATCTTGTAACACTCTTGCCACTGGGAACATTGCAAGAAAATAGAATTCATATATTTCATGCGTATCTTATCATATTTAGGGCATACAAACAGAAAATGGTCAAGTGTTTCAAATGTAACCAGATCACAAGAACAAACCCTTTTAGAACTTTCTATATTCTTAAATCTTCCCTCCAGAAGAGCTGATGGCAACACATTACATCTTGCAGTAGCCAAAGCTCTCCTCTGGGTGGGATTAATCAGCAGACGAAGATATGTTGCCATAATTCCACGCTCACATGGGATTAATAATGTAGTCGGGGAGCAGGTTGTCTTGGCTGCAAGAGTCAAATTATGAAAATCAAGATCCAAGAGTCTATTCTTAACTAGTCTGAAGGCTTCCTTTGTGAGCATAAGGAGTGATTCCAAAGGGAAACCAATAGCTTTAACCTTTCTAAAGATCAAGTATACCATTCTGAAATAAAGTGATCTGATAACAGAGAGGGAATATAACTATTGGATCCCACTAGAAAATGTATATGCAGCCAATATTTTATGGCCCTTATCCATGCCAAGGTTTCTAGAGTTGTTTGGCCCATCTCTATGCACAGCGCAGCATAAGGCACACAACTAGGGAGCCCCATTAGTTTCCGAAGGAATTTGGAATGCAATAAATTAAATGATTTATTTATTGCTGAAATCCAAATGGGGGAACCGTACAGTAACAAAGAACCAATCCTAGCGTCAAAAACCTTCAAGGCAGCTGGAATGTATCAATTGCCTTTACTGAAGAAAAAGCGATATATTGCCGTCATGCTTGTATGTGCCGAGGTAGTTACTGCTAGTCGCTGTGAGGACCATGACAAATTATACCTATAGCAAATGCCAAGATATCAGAAATATTTGACCTGCTCAATTTTGTGGCCCTTGATATGTGTGGACAAACCCGATCCTGGAGAGGGATAGATAAGTAGTGACCCTTTGTAACGGCAAATGGAAAAGTATTGCATCTGGCCCTTGTAATAATCCATCTCTGTTGGGGTTCAGTTAGTAGTTCAAGATATTTGGCTATGTGCCCCTGTTCTGGTACTATTCCGACAGAAAGGAGCGAGCGTGATTTATTTGCTTGCCCCAACAAGATATGGTATTCTTGTTCTAAAAGTCAAGTTTGTAAGGTTCAGAGAATCTCTCTGGGCAACAGCATACAGAGATCTTCAAGTAATAAGCCTAGTGAGTAAATTTTTGATTTAAGAAGTTGATACCATTCAGGGGCAAATAGGTCTGGGCGCGCAGTATATATTAAACTGTGCGTATCAGAGTTAAAACATAATTTTATCCAATACTTGGACATCTACTGCCATGCTCTTGTTTCAAGTAGGTTCTAACCAGTTTCTAAGCACAGTACCGCATACGGTACAGAGTGTGGTAACCCAAGTATTTTATAGAGGAAGCCAGATTGTATTCTTTCAATGGAGTTGTTCCATGCAGTTATCCATAAAGAAACTCCATAGAGAAGTTGCTGGACTATCTTGGAGTTGAAAACCTTTAGAGCTGCTGGGACATATCCCCTTCCCCTGGTATGGAAGAAATTTACCACTGATGAAGCAGTGTGATAGCTTCCTTTTATAGCAGTGTCTCTGTGTCTGGCCCAAGTGGCTTTATGACGAAGGGTTATTTTATTAGTGGTATATCACCAGCTGTATATTTTAATAATCTAACATTTTATTATTTGTATTTTATCATTCTTTTCTGTTTTTATGTTGTTTTTAACTAATTTATGCTACTTTAATGCTGCCAGTCACCGCTAGATCTTTTACATGAATGATGACTAAAACAAAAATCTTTTCAAAAAATGCAATTCACATCACCTCCTGATTGTTCCTTTTAAGTGGAAATGTTAAGGATTGAACTTGGAACCTTTTGCATAAAAAATGCCAACTTTTCCAAAGAGCCAGAGCTTCTCCCTCTCTCACCTTCCTTTCTTGCTGCCATGACTCAATGTAAATTTATAAAGGTTCTCATATCTGGCAATCCGAATTGGGGAAAGACTCTGCATCAGTACAGAGGAGTCCATTTTATGGAGAAAGTGAAACATTTACCAACGTCTTCAGCCATAGTTGAGTAACATTCTATCATTCTTTCTTACTTCTTTATTGATTTATTGATATGCAGTGAAAATGTTAGCACAATTAAGCCTTTTGATGTTGTTTGTTTCATGTTCCCTCAGTGATCCCTCCTTTCTGCCCAATAGTTAAACTGTTGTTTTTATGTCTTTGTATGTACTTCAACATTGGTTTCAATTGTTTCAATGATGTGTTTTTGTTAGTTTTACTGGTTTTTAAGATGAGATTTTTGATTTGCATGTTATAATTTGTTAGCCAATATATGGTGCCTCACATCAATGGGCAGTAATATGTGTGTGGCATTTCAAAGGAAGAGGAAGCTCACCACACATCATTTGAACTACATTTGTAGACTATTTATGAAAATCCTTTTGGTTCATTTCATAAGCTACATTATAGCTACATTCTCAAGGGTTTTTTTTCTATATTCATGTACAAAGAAACAAAGTGGTGCTCTTAGCTTACTTATGAAAGCACACACAGAAAATAAGCAACCCAGCCACAGAAGAAGAACACACTTTCCTTCTGATGGGACATTTTCTAATGGAGGATTCAAATAATTGGTTGAATCATACTCTAGGCCAACATCTTTTGATCTGAAGTATACATAGCATACTATTTAGATGATGGCAGATGATTTCTATATCAATTTTTATAATGTACCTTCTATCTACCTTTGCATTATTTCACTGATTATGTCAAATTTGGGGTGGGCTTGGGAGAAAAAAATCCCTAAGCTTTCCATGGCTTGTTATTGTTACTTCCAGTGAGATCCTGGGTTATTTATGAGACAAAGAGGATTAATTTTTCATCCTGACATGGAGTTGGAATTATGCTCTGAGATCTTTGCATATTGAAGGGAGCCAATAGAGTGACATTTACAATCTCTGCTCCACTGTAAGAAGGAAGCCAACTTGGTTGCTCAGCATGAATGTTTCCTACACCAGTAACGTAATTAACTCCGAGACCTGTGCCAGCTAAATACAGCTTTCTGGGAATCAGTCAAAGAAATCCTATCAATGTTAGTGGTTGTTACTGGCCTCTATACATTACTTTCTTTTTCTGCCAGAATCCTGGCATGAATGCTTTCTGTTTTGTTTTTTGTTTTCAAATGTGTGATGTATTGTTGTGCAGATTATTTCTGTGTTTCTAGTGGCTGAGTAGATTGTAACAGGAAGTGAAGCTCAAAATTCCATTTCCAATTACACTGCCTCACAGCAGGTAAGCTCTGGTTGGAGCAGGTATTATCATAAAATCACCTGCCAATAGGGCATGCAGGCACTCGGCTTGCATGTTACGTGGAGACAAACAGCAGGGATGATGGCATTCAATAGAATAATCAGAGATAATAATATCACAGATTTTAGGTGAAAGAGTGAGTAAAAACAGAAACAATCAGGGGATGAAAACCTACATTTGTCAAGAATGTGGTAAACCCTGCATTTATGGGACTCCCACTGACAGCAGCAAGGAAGGCATTGGACAACAGATTTTATTAGAAAGCACCTTGGCTTAAGAACTACATGGGCAACTCTGCCTTGCCTGCTATTTCTCTTTGCACTTTGCAATTTACAACTCAAGTGGCTTAAAACAAGGATGAAAAGGGCAGCAGACAATAATGATTTAAATTAAGACTGACTAAATTACAATGCCTAGTAAACATTGTGATGTGATGTCACTCCATGAGCCAATAATGACCAGGTGCTTGCCCAGGAGATCTTTACCTCTTAAAAAATTACAATGGCACAACTCATTTTGCTTTTTGCATTTATTTGCTGTTATTGGTGCCCCCTTCTTATTCTTGAGCCAATGATAGCCAACCAGAAGGAGGGGACTGCAGCTGTGCCATCTCCAAAGAACATTTTGGTGGTGCAGCCCCTGGGAAAAGAAAGGAAAACCCCTACCAGACATGAAAAGTCACATTTAGGGCAATGGCTTATGCCACCCTTTTTAGTGGTGTAAGTCTGCTCCCAGAAAATGAGGACTTTTGGACCAAGTCCAAAAGGGCTCTTGAAGGGCCCTGTCACTGAGGGCACATCTGGAATGCCTCCACTGACACCGGAGCAACCTCTTGTGCTGTAGGACTGGTAGTGCAGGAGAAAACGTCTGCATTCTGCCACTGCAGAACTGCGCAGTGCCCCACCACTGACGTAGCCACCCCTGTATGAGTGTCCATGCCTGTTTGGGTGGCTCAAGTGGCAAATATGCTGGTGTAGGAGTCACACCACTTCCAATGCAGCTTTATTCCCCCCTCCTTTTTGATTTCACACAAAATCTGACTCATAATGTAATTTTATCAGTCCTCTGGTAGGTTTACCAAATAATTTATGGCAGAAAGTTTTAATACAGGTGATAAAAAATATTTTTATAGGCACCTGAAACACTTTCACTTTTTATGGGATAGCAGAGAAGTCCTGTGGCACCTTAAAGACAAATAAGTTTATTTTGAACATATGAAACTGCCTTATACCACCTCAGGTCACAAGTGTACTGAGGTCAGTATCATCTACCTGTAACTTGAAGTGGTTCTCCAGCATCTCTGTCATTCACAGCACCTACCCCGGGATCCTTTTAACTGATGATGCTCAAGGGCAACTGGTTGGCTGTTGCGTGAAACAAGATGCTGAGCTAGATGAACTATTGATCAGATGCAGCAGATCTCTTCTTTGGTGGACCCAATCCAAGATGCCTCTTAGAATCCATTTTATTCTGATTATTATTAAATTAGCCTTCAGACAGAGTTGTTAGTCTAAAGGTATAATACCAAACAAGGCAACTTGGCTTCACTTAAGGAAAGTTCCCAGGTACCTCTCTGGCTTCTGAGACAAGCAGGCTTTTCCAAGTGGAAATTAGATACCTGCATGCCTGCAAGAACTTACTGACAGTCCATCGCTAGCATTTTCTGTGTAATGACCTGACTGGCTTCAAATCTTTTCATGCCAAGTCGAAGTTCAAAAAGAAATCCAAGCTACCGAATGTACCTGCAAATTACAAAGGACCAAAAGACACTTTTTGCAGAACTCGATTACACGTTTGCTAAATATAACCTAGGCAAACTTTCAGGCACCATACGCAGGATTTTAATCAAGTAAATGACATCCCTGCTATTATTTATTATGCTGTAGATTCAATGGACATGGCGCTATACAGAATGAGATAAAGAAAAAAGACACATAACTGGCCTGAGCAACTTGTAATCTAGATGCCGAAAATGGATAGATATGTATAGGCAGGAAAGAGCAGGGATGGAAGAAGGGATAAATGCAAGAAAATGCATATACATATTTAAGCTTCATCTTTTTTTAAAATTGAGGAGAAAATTAAGGGGGCAGTCTGAGGCTTCATGGGAAAATTGGCTCTGCAGAAGCCTTTGATGAAAAAGTCAGCTGCCTTATTTAGTTATTAAAAGATTGTAGACTCCTACATGCACTGAGACATCACACCTGCATGGGATGTCTTCATACATGTATGCATGCATACAGGTCATAGGGCCCTATGTGGCTAAGATTGTTTCCATGTAGGATTTGCATTCACAATTAGGATGCAGCTGCAAAAAGCAGGCTCCCAACCATATGTTCAACATCTTTGCATGTGGGGTTGCATCAATACTAAACTGTTGATTTCCAGTTTACTCTTCCCCTGTAGACTCCCCTTCATGATGTTTTCCACAGTCCCTTATGCCTCAAGAGCAGCTCCCTCCCTCCCTCCCTCCTTTAGATTGGTGGACTGCATTGAAACAGGGGAAGCAGGGAAATTCCATTCTGCCAATGGAAAATTGAGTCTGGATCCAGTACATGTACTGATACAAAACCAGGTCACTCTGCAGATTTTCATGCACAGACATGTAGCTGTGAAGTCAGCAGGCCTGGTCCTTCTTCTCTCTGAGTACATCAAGTCAATGTCCTTTGAATAACTGAAAAGGGTTAGAGACTAGACTCAATTTATTTATGTTATTTATAGTCTGGCATTCTTGCTGAGATTCAAGTTGGGTGATACATTGTAAATTAATACAGTCAATAGGAGGGGGCATGTAATAAGCAATGTAATAGGATTAGGATGGCAGAAATTAAAAACCAAGTAAAATCTGAAACAAGCCAAAACATGCAAAAGTATTAACTCAGCATATTAAACATTGAGGAAATTACACAATAGGGAAACACATGCAACAACAGATAGTGAATTCTGTACACACAAACATAGTCCACAGTCTCTTTCACTTCATTAAAGCATTCTTCCTGAACCATTCTATTAAAATAAAGCCATACTACCCTTGTAAAAATACCCCCTTGATTAATTTAAGTCAGATTTGCATAGTTTGTGAAATGCAAGAAGAGTGGGAGCCTTCCTGATCTCCTCAGACAGGCTATAACACAAGGTGGAAGCCACAGTGGTGAAGGCATGTGTACAGGCAGTTGTTGACTTTGCCCATTTGCAGGGCGACATCTACAGAAGGTCCCGCTTTGATGAATGAAGCTGTCAGAGTGGAGCATGGGGGACAGAAAGTCCCATAATTATGACAGTCTAAGGCCATGAAGGGCTATGTATGGGATAGCCCAGGGGTAGGGAACCTGCGGCTCTCCAGATGTTCAGGAACTACAATTCCCATCAGCCCCTACCAGCATGGCCAATTGGCCATGCTGACAGAGGCTGATGGGAATTGTAGTTCCTGAACATCTGGAGAGCCGCAGGTTCCCTACCCCTGGGATAGCCAATACTTTGAATTGACCTTGGTAATTGATGGACAGCCAATGGAGAGACTGCAGAATGGGGCTAACATGTCTGCTTTGCCTAGCTCCTGATAATGACCAAGCTACAACAACCAGGGCAGGGCGGGTGGTTATGTAATATACAGTACATTAGTCAAGTCTTGATGTTACTGTGGTATGGATATAAGTCGACAGTGAAGAACAACAGCCTAGTCTGTTATGATCCTACCCAGTCACTACTGTCATATTTGGTTACCCTGCTTTGGGTGCTCCTGAAATTAGGGAGGTAGAAACCCAGAAGAGAGTTTTCTGAGTTGTGGCACCAAAATCCTGGAACTTTCCCCCAGGGAAATTTGTCTACCCCTCTGTTGCCATCTTCCACCAGCAGATTAAAAACTCCTTTGCTCATTTGATGTTCCCTCAGTGATCCTTGCTTCCTGCCCAATGTTTTAATTTCTATTTTTAGGTCTTTATAAAACAGTTTTAATTATGTGTTGTTCTTTTTTGGTTTTTAAAATCATTTAAAATGTGATTTTATTGTGTTTCAATTTGATAGCCACCTTCATGGCCTTTGTGATGGCAAAAAGGCAGGATATAATTTGTGAAATAAACAATTTTTGTGAAATAAACAATTTTGAAAATATCATCAGGAGATTTAGATAAGGAGATACAGAGCTGGGTGTGGCGAATATATTTTTAACAGCCATCCCCAAATTTACACATGATTTGTCCTGAGGGCCTTATATAGAAGTTGAATAGAATGGAGGGTAGAATTGTAACCATGCGGAATCCCACAGGACAAGTCCCACAGTGATGATTTTTGCCTCCAAAAACAACCCTTTGAGTCTGGTCTGTGAGGAATGATCTAAAGTAGTCCAGACCATCTGCTGCAACCTGAGAATCCCAGCCTATGTGGAACTTCAGAACTGTCCAAGCCAAACTGAACAGGAATTTGGGCGCAAGCCCAGCCCATGTAAAATCAGAGAATCTAGCCAATGTACAATACAAGAATCCACCTCAAAACACAAACCTGACACAAAGCAATTCAAGCAAAGAGTGCATCTATGCAAAGTCAACAAAAACAGTACAATCTAAGACAAATAAACCTGACAGACTTATATCACAAACAAAAGGAAGGAAGGAAGGAAGGAAGGAAGGAAGGAAGGAAGGAAGGAAGGAAGGAAGGAAGGAAGGAAGGAAGGAAGGAAGGAAGGAAGGAAGGAAGGAAGGAAGGAAGGAAGGAAGGAAGAAAGGAAGGAAGGAAGGAAGGAAGGAAGGAAGGAAGGAAGGAAGGAAGGAAGGAAGGAAGGAAGGAAGGAAGGAAGGAAGGAAGGAAGGAAGGAAGGAAGGAAGGAAAAGTCAGATCTAGGAGTCTTCAAATGCAGGCTCACAATACTCCTGGTTATTCCCAAATATTTCTTTGATTTTTGGGGGACTGATTCGCTACAATTTTGTTTCAGCATCCCAGGAAATCTCAGATTTTATCTGGATTCTTGAATATGTTCAAGACTACTGGTAAGGGTTTTTTTGGGGGGGGATATATATTCAGTTGGGATATATCTGAATGTCCATCCCTATTTTAAATTCCTCATAGTATTCTGGAATCCAGGGGGATCCATAAGCTTGTGGGACAGGATTTTATTAGGGGGAGTTATTTTGCAAATTCTTCTGCTCTACATGGTATACCTGTGCATGCAGAGCAGACAAATGAGTGAAATAACTCTCTCCACATGGTTTTCTGAGCCCATTTGGATTCTCTTTTTTCTTTTTCTTTTTTAAATTCCACAGCTGCTGTGTGGCTGCAGGGTACACTTGAATGCCCTTATATGTAAGTGAAAAAAAGACATCTAGTCTGACTCATACACTGGCAGTTAAAGGATTCATGAAAGACAATAGTTATCCCTCCTCTATTGTCCAGGGAAACATCACTCTTCTGATTCCATGAGCAATGTTGAGTATTCTTCAGAAGTCCAGCAACTGTTCTAACAATCTTATTTCAAATGTTCTGTAGGTCAATCACCAATCATGTATCAAACTTCATGGATAATTTAGATAATTTCAGGAACATTCCTGTACAAGAGCAATGTGCTCTGAAATATGGAGTCCCACACCTGTCAATGTTTGTCAATAAAATTCATCATCTTCTGGGAATATCTCTTGCAAAGCAGCTTTTTCAACACCTGGGGTGTTGGGTGGTTTCTGGCTGTATGGCTGTGTTATAGTAGCATTTTCTCCTGACGCTTTGCCTGCATCTGTGGCTGGTATCTTCAGAGGATCTGATGGTAATAAAGCAAGTGGAGTATATATAACTGTGGAATGTCCAGGGTGGGAAAAAGAACCATTTGCCTGTTAATAAGTGTAAAGGGTGCAATTAGCAAGCTTGATTTGCATGTGTCGGGTGGGATCCACCCATTTAGCATGTGAGTAACCATGTGAGTTCCACCCAACCCAACCACCTATCACATGCAAATCAAGCTTGCTAATTGCACCCTTTAAACTTGTTAACAGGCAAAATGTTATTTCTCCCACCCTGGAGGTATATATACTCCACTTCCTTTACTACCATCATACCCTCTGAAGATGCTAGACACAGATACAGGCGAAATGTCAAGAGAAAATGCTACTAGAACACAGCCATACAGCCCCAAAACCCCACAATACCCCAGTGATTTCAGCCGGGAAAGCCTTTGACAATACATTTTTCAAGACCCTTTGGAGCACTCTCCTGGTGGGGAACTTACTGGTACTTTATAGCTTCCCATTGAAATTCAGCTCTGGAGAACATAGTTTGAAGTTGCTTTAGTATATCATGAAGTAGATTTTCTTCTTACAAACACAACTAAGCATTTACATTTTGTAAAGAAACCTTGTGAGAGGACCAGTTTGAAATGTCTCTGCCAGCTCTACTTTAAAGTCTTCTAGCACTAGAGTACATCTATTTTTCACATTTTAAAAGGCAATTTAGCAAGATGAAACTCAGTTCCAGAAAGAACTGCACTGTCCAGCAGCTGTATCATGCTAAGACTGTTACGTATTTATCCAACCCATCCTGCAAGGAAGTCAAACATGGATTTTAACTCTTTTTTACTTTTTATCCTCACGTAACCTCATGTTGTATCTTCAGCTGATTGAGTGATTGTACGAAGGTCATCCATTGCCAGTTAGCTGTATAATTAAGGATTTGATCCCAGGTCTTTTCAGCCTTACTTCAAACTCTAACCACTGCAGATATGTACATACATAACTGCTGTCAATTTGTAACCAATTTATGGTCACCCAGCAAGTGCTTTCAGTGCAAGTGAGAAGTAGAGGTGGTTTGTCATTGGCCTCCTCTGCAGAGTCTTCCTTTGTGGTCCCCATCCAAGTACTGACCTCAAATAGCCTCTGAGAGCTGATGATGAAGAATTGGTTTTTATACTCTGCTTTTCCCTACCATAAGGAGTCTCAAAGCAGCTTACAAACCTCTTCTCTTCCTCTCCCCACAGCAGATAGCTTGTGAGGTAGGCTGAGAAAGTTCTGAGAGAACTGTGACTAGCCCAAGGTCACCCCAGCAGGCTTCATGTGAAGGAGTTGGGAAACAAACCCCGCTCGCTAGATTAGAGTCCACTGTTCATGTGGAGGAGTGGGGAATCAAACCAAGTTATCTAGATTAGAGTCCACTGCTCCTAACCACTATACATACCACCTTCTATCCCAACCACTGCATCATACTGGTGCTCAACAAGTATGTAGAAGGCTGAGACAACATGATTCCCACCTTGTCATCTGATGGCAAAAATGGCATTTGGAAGAGTACCTTGCTGCTTAATAGCTCCATATCTCAAGCATTGAACTGCCCCAGGCTACAGTATTAGAAAGATTCTTCTAGTGCAAAGGAGTAGCATCCGAGAGGTTTTGTTTTTTTCCTAATTGTGCATACATAGGCACAATTTGTTTATTGAGTTCAATGAAGTGGGATGTGTGTGAGGAAAAGCAGCCATCTGATAGTATATGAAAAAAGCACATAGAAAATTAGAAAATCAGCACAAAAATGTTGCTGGTGTCAGTTCTTTGCAAATTTGTTTAAGACTAAAGTGGTATGCAATCTCAGGCTTTAGTCATGTGAAACCTCCTACTGTGAACTCATTCATGCACCCATACAGTATCCTGCTGCTTAGAACGACTATGCGTATAGATGCATGGCGCACAAGCCAGCGTGGAGTTTGTTCTAAGATCAGCATTTAATCCAAGAAATTATGCTAGTACACATGCAGTACTGTGCTGTCACCTAAGCGTATACAAGATGTGAGCTATGCATGCTGAGACTTGTAAGTAATGCCTTTCAATGGATCAATATCCATTCTCTTTTATAAGGCAATGCAACAAACCACGTGGAAAGCAGCACATAGACATTTTGAGAAGACACAAGCCCCATCGAGAGCATCCAAAATATGCAAAAGAGCTCAGAGAATTATTTTCTAGCCTGAATGCAACAAACGGTTAACTGAACAAAGTGAAGGGACTAAATTAGGGGCCTATTTCTTGATGCATTTCCTTGACTATTGTGCAGAGGCAATTATGACAATTTGCAGGGACAAATAATAAGTCATCTGTGCGTGCCAGTGGACATGCCTAAAAGCATGCAAGAAAAGTGCTTTTCCACAGATTTTCCTTAGATTCATGAATATTCTTGCTCTGAAGGCAGGTTGCCTGATGTGATAACCTTAAAAACATGGATCATTAAACCCAGAAATTATTGTAATGGAGTTTGCTTCAGATGTTAAAAAGACAAGTCTAAAACGGGATTCTCTCTTAACCTACCCTCCACATATTGTAAGAGACTTGAGCTGACTCATGAAGTTAACATACTCAAAATTTCACTTTTGTTGGAATCTCATGAATAAAACATAAGGGGGTTTGTGGAGCAGGAATATCTGTCTCTTCAGGGCCACTGATTTGAATGCTTCTGAGCAATACAAACCATATCACATAATACACACCAAGGAAGTGGAGGGGGGGGGATTTAGGCTGGATCCAAAAACCCATTCCAGCTGAAATGAGAAAGCACTAGAGATTGTTTTGAATGTTTTGCCTCTGCATTTTCATTTCCCTTCTTCCTTGTGCAAATCACACCCCTCAATGTGTCTAATTCTCAAAACTATCCAATTGAACCTTCAAGTGCTCCCTCAGTGTGTACCAGACTTTCCTCTTTGATACACCTCTGAAGATCCCAGCCACAGATTCAGGCGAAACATTAGGAACAAGGACTCACCAGGACCACTGCCACACACAGTCTGAAAACCCACTGCAACCTGATCTTGATATAGACCTACTTAGGTTCTGACATAGATCTGATAGAATCTAGATCAGCAAGTGTGAATGAGCCATGAGCTCTTCAAGGCAGCCTTCCCCTCTTCCTTTATAATTTTTCTTTTCCTTTTCCCTTTATTAGTGAATCGTCTTTACATTGAGTATGTTGTGTGTGTTCAGGCTGTGCACAGATCATTTCTGGATAAATGTCACAGATTGTGTATACCACACACACACACACACACACACACACACACACACACACACACACACACACACAAAGACATACACACAAAGACATACACACAAACAGAGAGAACGGTCCATTGGTTACTTACCGTGAAGGGCCCTTCTACTAGGAAGGGGGAGGACGTCTGGATGGGTGTTTCCCAGCTCGTTCTCAGGGAGACAGGATGTAGTTTTTCGTCACTTCCTGGGAACCGGCTGGGCGCCCATTTTGGCTCCAGTGAGCGACTGTCAAAGCAGTGGAAGGTTCCGTTAGTAGTTGGAGGAAGTGAGGTCGGTTTGTTCGTGTTGTGCGTGCCCTTCGGGCCATGATGTCATGAGTTCGTGTTCGGAGACTGCTGTTCAATTCAGGGAGGGGCCAGACGTCCTCCCCCTTCCTAGTAGAAGGGCCCTTCACGGTAAGTAACCAATGGACCGTTCTACTGGAGGGGGAGGACGTCTGGATGGGATCTCCCAGAGCAGTTCCCCACGGGTGGGTAGATTAGTCTCCGATGATGTGCTCCAGCACCCGTCTGCCGAACGTGGCTTCTGAGGCTGCTAGAGAGTGTAACTTGTAGTGCCTGACGAAGGTCGATGGCGTTGACCACGTGGCTGCGCGGCAGATGTCCGTCAGGGGAACCTGCCTTCTCAAGGCTGCGTTTGTAGCTGCACTGCGGGTGGAGTGTGCTGTGATACCCATCGGGGGTGGTATGCCAGCTGCCTTGTAAGCTTCTAAAATACATGCCTTGATAGTGCGGCTAATTGCAGCCTTCGACATTTGTCTTCCCTCGTTGGGGGGAGAGACGTTGATGAAAAGGCTGTCCGATACACGTAGTGCTTCGGTTCGTATGATGAAAGCCTTGACGGCTCTTCTGACATCCAGGTTGTGCCAGAGGCGTTCGGTGGGATGTTTGGGAGAAGCGCAGAAAGACGGAAGAACTATCTCCTGGGTGAGGTGAAAGCTGGAGCAGACCTTGGGGATGAAGGAGGGGTCCAGCCGGAGGACAATACTGTCCTTGTGGAAGATGCAGAAGTCAGAGTGTACCGATAGAGCTTGGATCTCGGAGACCCGGCGACCCGAGGTTATAGCCAACAGGAAGAGTGTCTTCATGCGCAGCCACTTGAGGTGGATAGTCTGCACGGGTTCGAATGGAGACTTGGTCAGGGCCGAGAGGACTGTGTGAAGGCGCCAGGTAGGGAAGCGGTGCACTGTAGGTGGTTGTAGCAGCTTGGCCCCTTTTAGAAACCTGACTACGTCTGGGTGCCTCGAAAGTGGTACTCCCTGTGAGTAGGGCAGGACGGTCGACAGTGCCGCCACTTGGCGCTTAAGTGTGGCACTGCGTAGACCCGTGTTGAGCCCTTCCTGGAGGAAGGATAGGACCTGTGGGAGCGAGGGGGAACGGTGGTTTACCGCCTTTCTCCTGCACCATCGGACGAATGCCTTCCAGGAGCAGTTGTAAATGGCGTTGGTAGAGCTACGGCGTGAGGCCAGGAGGACCTCCGTCACCTGTTCTGAGTAACCTTTTTGTCTTAGGCTCCGCCTCTCAATCGCCATGCGGTCAGTTGGAACCACTGGGGCGATGGGTGGTGCACTGGGCCCTGTGAAAGCATGTCCGGTGGAGTGGGTAGTCTGATGCCGGGTGATGTGGCCATCTCCAGTATGGAGGAGAACCATGGTCGCCTCGGCCAGTAGGGGGCCACAAGTATCACCGTGGCCCCTTCCTCCGCTATCTTTCGCAGAGTTCTGGGTATGGTGGGGATTGGAGGAAAGGCGTACAGGACGGCCTTCGGCCAGTGTGCTGATAATGCATCTATCCCCATGGCCTGGGGGTGGTGGAACCTGGACATGAAGGCCGGGAGCTGTCGGTTCTCCGCCGACGCGAAGAGGTCTATCGCTGGCTCTCCCAGCTGTTTTGAGATGAGACGAAATATGGACGGTTTGAGTCTCCACTCTGCCTCCGAAATCGTCTGGCGGCTGAGCCAGTCTGCTGTGGTGTTCGTTTGGCCGCTGATGTGTTCCGCCGTTATTGATAGGAGATTTGCCTCCGCCCAATTCAGGATGCACAGGGCTTCTCGATGCATTTGGGATGATCATGATCCCCCCTGATTGTTGAGGTAGGCCTTGGCCGTGGTGTTGTCGGTGCGGACTAGGACGTGCGACCCTCGAATCATCGTCTGGAACCGCCAGAGGGCTAGGGCGATCGCTCTGGTCTCCAACACGTTGATAGACAGGGTGGTCTCCTCCGCTGTCCAGGTTCCCTGGACGAAGTTGTCGCCCAGAGTGGCCCCCCAGCCCGATAGACTGGCGTCTGTGACCACTTGGTGACGGTCCCGGTGCAGGAAGACCTTTCCCTGAGTCAGGTTGTGTTCCTGCGTCCACCATCGTAGTTCCTTTTTTAGTTTTGAGGTGATGACGATCTGCCTGTCCCGTTTTTCCATGATGTGGAGTTGGAACGGCCGAAGGAAGCGTTGTAGTGGCCGGGCGTGTAGCCTTCCCCATTGGACCATGTCGAAGACTGACACCATGAGGCCCAGCAGACTTGCCAGGGCGAGTAGGGAGGACTGTTGAGTCGATATGGCTGTTGTCACCAGCTGCTTTATTCGCAGCCTCTTCGCTTCGGGGACTGAAAGGGTATGTGTGGATGTGTTGATTATGGCCCCCAGGTGTTCCATGGTCTGAGATGGGATGAGTGTGCTCTTCTCCAGGTTGACCAGGAAGCCGTGCTGCTGTAGAACTTCCTGTACCCTGGCCACGTCTTGGGTTGCTTGCCCCCGTGACCGCGATCGAATGAGTATATCGTCCAAGTACGGGTACACGTGGATTGCTTCTCGGCGCAGTTTGGTAATGGGTGCGAGAAGCACCTTGGAGAACACACGGGGGGCTGTGGCGAGGCCAAACGGGAGAGCCCGAAACTGGTACTGGTCGGCCCCCACCGCGAACCTGAGATACTTCCGGTGTGCAGGGTTGATGGGAATATGTAGGTAGGCCTCGGTGAGGTCCAGCGAGGTTAGGAAGTCTCCGGAGCGAAGATGTTCCGCTATTGACCGGAGTGTTTCCATGCGGAAGCGTTGGAGCTTGATGTGCCTGTTGATAAACCGGAGATTGAGGATTGCCCGCCAGTCCCCGTTGCGCTTTGGGACTGTGAAGAAGTGAGAGAAAATCCCTGAGGATCGCTCCAATTCTGGCACCGGTTCTATTGCTCTGATGCTGACAAGGTGCGAGATTGCTTGTTGGGTCCTGCGTGCCTTGATCAGACTGGAGTTGGCTGGGAAGCTGCGGAAGCGTTGTGGGGGAAGACAGTTGAATTCGATGGAGTAGCCCGATTGGACGACCTCGGCCGTCCACTGGTCCACGTGATCGCCTGTCCACTGATGTCGGAACTGCTGCAGGCGACCCCCCACTGGCAGGGTTTTGGCGTCATTGTTTGGCTGGGGGGCCGGGGCGGAATGGCTTGCCGTGCTTTGGGTTGTTGCGAAAGGAGTTGGAACTGGAGGCTTGTCCCGTTCGCCTCTGAAAGCCGTGTTGAGGTTGCCATCGGTTGCCCTCACGTGCTGGTCTGGGTAGCGTGCGATGTGTCCGGAAGGTGGTGGAAGGGCGAGCTCCCTGGGTGTAGGTCTCCCTCCTGATGGACTTTGGCATGGCCTTCTTTTGTCCTCGTGTCTCCACCAGGATCTGGTCCAGTTCCTGACCGAATAGGGTGCCACCCTGGAAGGCGTAGGCCGCTACCAGCTGTTTGGAGGTGAGGTCCGCTTGCCAAGCTCGAAGCCACGTGTGGCGCCTGGCCACCACCGTGGTGGCCATCACCCTTGCAGACATGAGTAAGGCATCGAATGTGGCGTCCGCAAGAAATGAGGAGCTGAGCATGACCCTTTCTGCCCCTTCCCTGATCCCCTGCTGTTCCGCGGGGATCCTGTCCAAGAGCCGGCGAAGCCAAACAATGGTGGCCCTGGCCACTGTGGCCGACACCGCCAGGGCCTTGGTGATGGCTGCCAAGCCCTCATGAGCCCTTTTGAGAGTCATGTCTGACCTCTTGTCCATTTGGTCCCTTATAGTCCCCACCCCGTCCTTGGACACCAGTCCCCCTGACTGCAGAGCTGCCACCGGGGCGTCTACCAGCGGGGTCTGGAGCATGTTGGAAATGCACTCGGGGACGGGGTAGAGCTTCTTGAAGGCGGCGGGGAGGCTCTTACTGGATGCGGGGGTAGCCCATTCTCTCTTAATGCGGCGTTGGAAGAACTCTGGCACTGGGAAGAAGTCTTTATGTCTGTCTTCCTGAGGAAAAATGTCCTTTTTTCCTTTGGGACAGCCCTTGATGGGTTTGCCTGAGGTGGAGGGCCCAGATGGGTCCTCCGCGTCAGAGGGGTCTGTCAGTTCCAGAGCCGCTATGGTTTTTGTGATCAGGAAGGTGAGATTCTCCTGATCAAAAAGCCTGAAGTATTGATCAGTATTCTCTGATTGAGTGGCCTCATTATCAGAGAAATGGTCAGAGTCATCTGCGATCTCTCCTTCGCTGAATTCCTCCTCTTCCCCTGGGAAGTCCAGTGGTCCCCTGGGGCGTGGGGGTTCTGGTGCCCGCGGCCTGGCAGGGTTGGGGGTGTGGGATGGCTGGCCTCCCCTGTTGCCCTGATGATGGGATGCATGGGAGGATTGTATCTCCTCCCTCATGGCCACCCTCATCATTTCCACTAATTGCCTCTGCGAAGAGGCCGACATGCGCCCTTGGTCTGGGGAAGCCTCCCCCTCCCTGCCCCCGCCGGAGCGGTCTTGCCTGCATGTCTGAAGAGTGGCCGCTTCCTCCTCCTCCTCTGATGCCTCTCCGGAGTCCGAGGTTGCAGCGGGCTCCGCCTCAATCCCGGATGGGGGGCTGGCGCCACTGGTGAGAGCCTCCGCTTCCCCAACGACCTCCGAGCCCCCGAGGGGGGCGGGGGCGCCAATGGGGACTGACGGGCTACTTCTGGCGCCGACCGCGTGTACTCCGGTCGTTGGCGCCATTGCGGAGGCTCCCGATGCGCTGGGCAAGCCCCAGCCGGGGCCGCCAGCGTTTCCGGCTGCCGCAGCGCTCTCCGCACCCCTAGCGGGGCCGGCGCCCTTCTGCGGTTTCTTCTTGCCGTGCGCGCCCTTTTCCGGGCCGCCGGCAGTCTCTGCCGCTTTGCCGCCTCCCTTTGTCTTCTTGGAGCGTGGTTCCTGCGCTCCTTGAAAGGCGTCTCCCGGCCGCGCGGACTTCCCGGTCTTCTTGCGGCCGGGAGCTAAGGTTTCCGCCGTTTCCTCTCCCCTGCAGGCAGCCCTGGTGCGCTTGGCTAGCGCGGGGGCGAAGGCCTGTCTCTCCGGGGAGAAAGGTGCGGAGGCCATAGTTGGAAAGAGGGGGGAGGGTAAGCCCTCGTGGCGTCGAGGGGGGGGCGAGGCAGCGTTGGAAGGAGGAGAGGAGGGAGAGTTTCAGCCAAGTTGCTAACGAAAGGAGAAGAAAAAAGGAAGGAAAAAATCCAAGGTGAAAAGCTTTTGTAGCCTGAGCTGCAAAAAACGCTGTTCTCCCTGCAGAGACAGGATTTAAACTGGAGCCAAAAAGGGCGCCCAGCCGGTTCCCAGGAAGTGACGAAAAACTACATCCTGTCTCCCTGAGAACGAGCTGGGAAACACCCATCCAGACGTCCTCCCCCTCCAGTAGAATGTATGAATCTACTGTAAAATAGATCATGATGGGTAGCCATGTTAGTCTGTCTGTAGCAGGAGAAAAGAGCAAGGGTCCAGTTGCACCGTAAAGATTAACAACATTTCTGGCAGGGTTTGAACTTTCAGGAGTCATAATTCACTTCTTCAGATACAGCTGTATCTGAAGAAGTTATCTGAGAAATACAAAGAACCAAATTGCTGAGAACCACAAAAAATGAATGCAAAAAGAAACACTAATGAAAATATTTGCTTATTGTGCTATAGATACCTGATAGAGGTTGTATTATTTAAGACTCTTGAGAAAACAACAATTGCATGAGAAACTGCTGATGACCTTCTACCGCTGTGCTATAGAGAGTGTCCTGACATACTGCATCTGTGCATGGTTTGCCAGTTGCACAATGGCAGATAGGAAGGCGCTTCACAGGGTGATTACTACTGCCCAGAGGATTATTGGCTGCCCTCTCCCCTCTTTGGAATAACTTTATAACTCCCACTGCTTAAAAAAAGTTCGGTATATCCTGAAGGACCCGTCTCACCCTGCTTTTTCTTTTTTTGCACTATTACCATCTGGCAGAAGATACAGGATTATGAAGACCAGGACAACTAGACTCAGAGACAGCTTTTATCCTAGAGCTGTGGCTATGATTAACTCCATGGCGATGTGTTGATGTGGTGGTGGCTGTGTAGGGATGGCTGTAAGTTGGGGGTGTGCGGATTGCAGCCCCCCAATGCCTAGTGCGGATTGCAGAGATGTTCATCGGGGGATGTTTTGTATGTTTTGTATTTTTTTGTACTTTTGCTGTTTTGTATTTTCGTTGTGTGGACACAAGGCACAATGTGTGTGCACAATGACATTAAAGTTATTCTATTCTATTTAGCTTTAAGTGAACCCTCATGAAGTCATTTCTATTTCTCTCTCAAGCTCTGCTAAGACAGTGCCTGTCTTTTGTGTCATGTTAACATTGTATTCTCTCAGTGTATATTACAGTTGTCCATTTGGTACAGTTGTCCATTTGGTATTCTCTCTCAGTTGGAAACAATAAAGACCTGTTGTTGAAACTGCCAGAGTCTCCTGTGGGTTGGCAAAAGGGTAAAACTGAAGAGTGAACTGGAAGCAGGGTAGATAAATGCATCCCTACTCACCATATGCCTCAAAGCATACAGTATTTAATACAAGCTGTAATTTGGAGAATGCAAACCCAACATGAAATGGATTGACACTATAAAGCACAGGTGTCAAACTCGCGGCCCTCCAGATGTTATGGACTACATCATGCTGGCAGGGGATGATGGGAACTGTAGTCCATAACATCTGGAGGGCCGCGAGTTTAACACCTATGCTATAAAGGAAGCCACCACCCTCAGTTTGCAAAACATGGGAAAGGCTGTTAATGAGAGGGTGTTCGGAGAGTCATTCATTCATATGTTTACCATGAATCAGAAACAACAATGACACTTAACACTTGTGCACCATTTGGTGTAGTGATAAATGTCGTAGTGTGACCAAGGAAAGCTGTGTTTAAATCCATCTTCAGCCATGAAGGTTACTAAGAACTTTAGGCCAGTTTTTCTCTATCAGCCTTCATAACATTAACATGCTGAGGATAAAAAGGCAGAGGAGAGAACCATCTATATTGTCCTGATCACTCTCTTCACTGTCCTGATCACTTTCTTCACCGTTCACTTCAGTGATGGACATAGGTCAAGATCTACAGTCATAGAACACATGGCTGCCAGCTCTGTGGAGAAGAGTCAAGAAAGAAAGGACCTGTCCTTCCTTCAGAGAGCATATAGAATAGTTTTATCCTAAAACTATCCTGTGACAAATATTAGGCTGGGAGTATGTATTTTTTTCAGCAAATATCAACACACTGTGGGTATTTGAACCCAGATTTCTCAAATTCTATACTTTACAGGCAATATGATGTATGAACCATGATGCTCCCGAACCCAGATAAAATATTCAGGTGAGATTATAATTGATAGGTATGGAAGACACAGGATGAATAGGAAGTGTTGCTTAGAAAAAGCCACTCAGATTTCATATGCTTACTTGAAGAGTCATAGCCATATGCAATGGCTCTGTAATGCAAGAGTTGAGATTTCCTATGTATCAAACTAGTGTATCACAGAGGTCTCTACCCTTCCTTCTGTGATAGACACTGTATACAAAATGAGGAATGTCAAACAGATTGCTTGTGCACTCTGAAAGCGAAAGGCAGGCAGTAGTGCAGAGAAGATATTCTGCACTGGTCGAACTCACTTTGAATACTGTGTCCAGTTCTAGAAACCACAATTGACATACTGGAATGGGTCCAAAGGAGGGCAACCAAAATGGTAAAAGATCTGGATTACATGTCCTATGAGAAGGGGCTTAGGCAAGTAGGCATGTTTAGTCTGGAGAAGAAAAGGTTAAGAGGTGACATGATAGCCATGTTTAAATATTTGAAGGGATGTCATGTTGAAGATAGAACAAGCTTGTTTTCTGATGATCCAGAGCCTAGGCCAAGGAGTAATGGGTTCAAGGTACAGGGGAAAATATTTCACCTAAACATTTGGAAGACTTTTTGACAGTAATGACTATTCAACAGTGGAGAACATTGCCTCAAAGGGTGGTGCTGTCTCCTTTTTTGGAGATTTTTAAACAGAGGCTGGATGACCATCTGTCAGGAGTGTTTTGATCACATATTCCTGCATGGCAGGGGGTTGGACAGGTTGGCCATTGTGGTCTCTTCCCACTCTATGATTTTAGGATGAAGAAAAGGCAAATGTTTTAACTTCCCAATTGAAAGGCACAGCTAAATCAGATGTGATAAATCTATGATGATGATTTTAGGTGTCAATAAGTACATGAGAGATTTAAGGTCAAACTTCTGAGATTTTTCAGTGACTTTCATTTCACAGGTCCATTCCAGATAAACATGGGTTAAGGATGCTAAAAAAACCTGTTTTGGAGAACTTCATATGGACCCAGCCCCTAAAGCAAGACTTCCCTGCGTTATTTTCCCCAAACCAGGTTTTCAAGAATCGCGCTATCCGCGAGTCTTTTTAAAAATCTTGGGTTACAGTCATTTGCAAGTGAATGGCTGGGCAGGAAGTGCTTTATTCATCTGTGCTTTCCTTTTTTAAAAATTTCCTGGCTTACATCTGCATAGCTACCCAGGCACAAAGGGTCGAACCGTGGTATCGTTAAGACATCAGCATGGCTGTGGGGGTCCATCTGTGCATGCCTGCATAGCTACACATCGGTGGGAGGTAAATGAAAAAAATAGATGTGCCTCCATGCGACGGTGCGACAGCAAGCCGCATTGTTACCATAGGCTCCAATCGCTGCCTGCACTGATGCATGCGAACACGAAAACCAGAAAGCGGGTTACTTTATCTTGACTGCAACCCGCTATACATTTGCTGTGTGGAAAGGGCCACAGAAAAGAAACTTCACTGTTTTCCTGAAACTGCAGCTCTACCTTGGGGGTGGGGGTGGGGGAAGAGACTAGCAGGCAAACTTTTATTTACCTGTGAAGATGAGGGAAATCTAATTTTAAACTAAAAATGGAATGCATGAAAGAAGGAACACTCCGCATCTTTCTCTAGCACCAGAAGTTTGTTTTTTTCCTTCCTAGCATCACTAACTCAGGGTAGCTCAGCCTGTCAGGCCTCATGGATGTTCAGTCACCCTCAATTCAAATACTAATTTCTTCAGCTTGCAAGACACACCTTTGAACAATCAACATTTTTTTTCCAAATATTCAAAATGAGAACTGACAGGCTTCGCACATTCCTACAATGCTTTCTCCTGCCTTTGTGCCTCATCAATTACCTTTGTTATATAATAAAAAAGAGAGACACTTTGAGCTTGTGAGAAGGAGGTGCGACTTGTCTCTGTTCTAATCTTGCCCATTTTGTCTGGCTGATTTGCTGTTCATTTTATGGGAATGTTCAGGGCTGTCACAGGCAGTTTGCACACTTTCATTCTCATATTACTTTCCCTGTAGTTCTGTCCCCTCCCTTCCCCACCTGACCAATAACATCCAACAGTAAAATGGATTAACTTATAAACTTATAAACATCTTCTGCATACTTGTAAGTGCCCCCTTTCTGAGTGCAATTCCTGCACCAGCCTATTTGCATATTAAGCTTACTACAGTTATCCCTTCCACATTGCGACTTTCCCCATTGCAGTTTGCTTATATTGCAGGTTGGCATAAGAAATTAAATGAGAATTTTTGGGGAGTTTTGACAAAGCTGCAGACAACAATATGAAGGCCAGCAAATGACCCAGAAAAAGTTTAGAAACTCAGAAATGCATAAAATATGTGTATAGTATAGAATACTATCAACATAGTTTATCTCTTAATACCAGAAATACATGCAATTTCCTTTTTTTAAAAGTTAAAAGGAAAAGGAAAAGAAAACAGATTTCCTCTCTTGTACAAAGAGAGGGCCAAATTTTTTTACACAGATTTCCAGATCATGGGGGACACTGCGGCCCTAACCCCTACAGAAGGGATAACTGAATATAATTTGACAGTGAGGAATCCAGATTTTATTTTTATTTTTTGCTGTCAAGTCATAGCTTAGTTATGGCGATCCTGCAGGGTGTTTGAGGCAAAAGGTTTTCACTGGTCATTTGCCATTGCCTGCTTCCATATCCCTGATGTTTCTTAAAGATCTCTCATCCAAATACCAGCCAGGGTCAATGCTAAGAGCAAGTGACTGGCAGAAGATTCCATAGCACCACTGGGGATTTGATCCTGAGTTTCCAAGGGCCTAGTCCAACAACTGAACTATTACATTGTGGAGGTTCTCCAATCCAGAATTACACAAGAGTGTTCCAATTATTTTTTTCAACTGATTCAAGAGCTCTTCCTTCTTTTTGCATTGCCTGCTAAAAGCTTGCCTGGATAGAAAGGAAGTTCATATCGTCCCACTCCTCCTTAAAAGACTCATTCATTACTTTTTCCTTGACTCATTTTCTTTGCTTAGGATGGCTGCACGTGAGCCAGAAACAGAAGTCCAACATTGATCTTGTACTTAAGGTCATATTTTGCCATTTTGCAAATGAAGACACTCCTGCTCAGTGTAATAGGATTTCTACATAAAAATGAATGAAAAAAATATGGCACAGATGGAGAGAGGCGGCCAGCTTGTTTAAAACATTTCACATATATGGTTATTGTTTCACCTGGCTTTAAAGTGAAGCTATATTTCTTTCTTTACCAAGCTTGATGCAGAAATTTGAAATCCAATGACTTAAACCCCAGCTATGTCTTTTTTAGTCTCACTTCACTGCCTCCTCCCTGTTCCTTAAAACCTAGCTCTTTATTATCCCTTTTGTACCAAATGAATCATTGCAAAAATCAATTTCAGCCTTTGGGACTCTTTAGCTAAGGTCCCAAGTCGAATGCACCCCAAGCTGTGCCAAGCTGCCCTGCTATAATTTGGGCAGTCATTGAACAGCATGCTTCGTGTTATGTACCGTTTACTCCTAATGAAACACGATGTAACTCAACATGACCTGGCAGGACCTCACACTTCCAAGACAGCATGAATGAAACATTTCAAAAGCACCAACTGGATGAATCCAACCCTTCCTGCTAGAACTAGTCCTCTCACTGCTACTTCTCTTTCCATATATTTCTGACTTAAAAAGGACAAATATGCAATTATGACTTATGCAGCAAATTGCTCCAAATTGTTCTGGTTTCCAAGTTAACAGTCACCAGGCTTTCCCCCATCAAATGTCAGCTGCTACAAAACTGTGTCACACAATAATTTTGGATAACATATATTTCTTCCTGGGTAGGCGGCCTTTTGTGCAGACAAAAAAAAAATCCCCCTTCCTTAACAAAACAGAATCTGCTCATTTAAGGGAGAAATACAACTGAAATTGCAGAATTCCTTGGGTTGCTAAGCAACCAATAGTTCCAGTGTCACTCCTTGGTGATCAATTCAAGTCATTCATCAAGGTCTAAAGCACCTTGCAAAGGAATCCCAATACAGTTCCCTCTCTGCCCTTTGAGGAAAGCTACAGCGACTTCCTCCAGCATAGCCACACATTTGCTCTCAGAAGATAAACTTTGTAGATGTTCTTTTGATGAATGCAATATGTTAATTCATTATTCTTTAAAACCCTGCTAATGGGGAAAGCGATAATTAGCTACCCCAGTCTCAACACATGCAAGATAAACTGGAGTAATTAGTGCTGTTTTGCGATAGTTCCTGTCCTGTCCCAGTGGAGGAATGTAAAATAGAAGCTTGCTGATCACACTTACTGTCTGCGAAAACCTATGATTCTACCTGAAACCTCATTTCCATTGACTTCCCCCGATCTCTCACCAATTACGCTGGGTCCCTTAAATATGTCAAAGGCAAACAAAATGGTTGCATTTCAAGCTGCACTAAATAAGCTTGAAAATAATCTTTTATTTATAGGAATACTTGTCTCTGGGCTTTCTGGAATAAATAGCGAGGCTATTATGTCTTCACTCATTTGGTTTAATTACAATGTAGCACATGTTAAATGCCCGTAATAATTGCATTTCTTTGACTGACAACTACTGAGTTCCATACAAAATTGTAATCAACAGGAGCACAATTAATGTATGGTATCCTAATTTTCTTGTTTCAGCCGCTTGTGAAAAACACTGCCATTCATAGTTTGATGGAGGATGGAAAGACAATAGAGAATTTACAGCAAAAACAAAATAACCTGTCACACTATAGGCTACAATATTATTTAGTGCATATTCTAAAATATCATATAGTGAAATTACAAAAAGCTACAAATGGAGGAGGGAAATACACAGCTGACACAGAGCAAACATAACAAAACCGCCACTATAGAAGAAGACAATAGAAAAAGCACTGTGACTGGAGAACGAAGGAAGTGTCCAAATGACGATAAGTCCAGGTAAGTGCAGAGGTCTCCAGAAACTGTACTATGTTCCAATAAGAATAGTTAACAAGATGGACATTTGCAAACTTGAGAAAATTTCTACTGCCTAGCATCATGAAAAATGGTGATATTGTCTCAACCAATTCAATACAAAGGCTTAAAAATCCCCATATGTGGGCAGGCTTTAGACTTTTGCTGATGATGATACAGATTTTACACTGCAAAACGGGGAAAACCTGGAACATCCCGTCTTATTAACATTTTTTATTGGAATTTAACATAGCCTTTGGAGACCTCTGCACTTAACTGGACTTACCTTGTTGTTAGGAGACTTCCTTCATCCTCCAATCACAGTGCTTTTTCTACTGTCCTCTACATTGGCCGTTTCCGCACAGGCGGAATATGGCGGCCTGGGGACGGCAAAAACACTGTCCCCAGGCCGCCATTCGCACAGGGGGGCGCAGCTGCTTTGCAGCCACACTGCCCTTGCGCCGCCCGCCCGGCGCTGAACCGGCGTTTTCAGAGTGCGCTGGGAAGCGCACTTTTCTGAAAACGCCGGCTGGAAGCCGCTGCTGTGCGAATGGCAGCGGCTTCCCGGTGCTTTCCCCCCCTCCCTCCCTTCACTTACCTGCTCTCCGGCCCTCCAGCGCGTCGCCGGGGCCTGGGGACACGCCCCCCTGCTCTGCGACACGGAAGCAGGCGTGCAGGGAAGGGGAGGCGTGTCCCCAGGCCCCGGCCACGCACCGGAGGGCTGGAGAGCAGGTAAGACGACCGGGCGATGGCGCCCAGTGGCGCCGTCTTCCTGGTTCTTTCTGGGACCGTCCGCATCATCGGGTCGGCGTTAGCAACGCCGACCAAAGCCCTTCCGCCTCCGTGCGGAAAGGGCCAGAGTTATTTTTGTTGTTTGTTCTGTGTCAGCTGTGTTATTGTGTATTTCACTCCTCCACTTGTAGCTTTTTTGTAATTTCACTATATAATATTGTAGTCCATTCACTAAATAATATTGTAGCCTATAGTGTGGCAGGTTATTTTGTTTTTGCAGTCATTATTCTGCCACATTTCATTGTTTTTTTCCCAATAGAGAATTTACAGTCATTAAGTCATGTGGTTTGTTTTATTAAATTAATGATGGATCCTTCCTTCAGCACGTTCCTTCAGATTCTTCAATTGGAGCAAGACTCTGTGCTGGAGAAAAGTTCCATCTTTAGTGGAACAGAGGCCCCTTCTGCACACGCAAAATAATGCGTTTTCAAACCACTTTGACAACTGTTTGCAAGTGGATTTTGCTATTCCGCACAGCTTCAAAGAGCGCTGAAAGCAGTTTGAAAGTGCATTATTCTGCATGTGCGGAATGAGCCAGAGTCATGGGTGTTATTGAACTGACTACTAACAATGCTGTTCTTCCATTAATGCATCCATATGATGATGATGATGATGATGAAGAAGAAGAAGAAGAAGAAGAAGAAGAAGAAGAAGAAGAAGAAGAAGAAGAAGAAGAAGAAGAAGAAGAAGAAGAAGAAGAGTTGGATTCATATTCCCCTTTTCTCTTCTGTAAGGAGGCTCAAAGGGGCTTACAAACTCCTTTCCCTTCCCCCCTCACAACAAACACTCTGTGAGGTAGGTGGGGCTGAGAGAATTCAGAAGAATGGTGACTAGCCCAAGGTTACCCATGTGTTGGAGTGCATGTGTTGGAGTGCACATGGTAATCTGAATTCCCCAGATAAGCCTCCACATCTCAAGTGGCACAGCTGGGAATCAAACCCGGTTCTCCAGATTAGAGTACACCTTAACCACTATGCCACTGCTTCTCTCAATCTCAAAGTACAGTTTCAGAACATTGGTAATGAAGATGTAATCATGGTTTGTTTCTCCAACACTGCAAGCCCTATTTTATTTAATATCATGTTACCCCAATGTTTATACTTCACATTCAAACAAAACAGTGAAGCATGGCTGGTGTCTTTTTATTATGTTTCTGGGGAAAAGTGACCATTTTTGAATAGCCTTCCCAAATCTGACTTGGCCATTGGACGAGTGGAAAGACTTGCAAGGTGGTAAACCTGGAGGACCATTTGGCCAACTTAATGATATTATCTACCACATGCTAATTAATTAGTACAGTATAGTTTCTTTGTTTCAATTTCTGATATGATCCTACCACAAAGGATGAAGGTGGATGGATTTGCCCTAATCTACTACTTAGGTTCCTTTGTTTTTTCTGCTGCCATGAACCATAGTACTTTCAATGTAGGCCATTTTTCCCAACCAAAACCACTAGGTATATTTAGTCACAGATTGGCAATCAATGTCTTCTCCAAACAGTTCCATAGTAATAGATTTCTTACTTTGCAACCAGATTTCCACAGCAATTTTCAGCGTGTTCAGAGTGCTTAATGTGTTCAGTAATGTGTTCAGTAATCCTCACACTGATATTAGAATTGTAAGTAGGATGGGTGAGTGCTGAGGCTTAGATATAGTGGCCGTAGGTGCATCAGTGCTCCTGGAAAGTTTTGGCTGCTTCACAGGTCCCACCAAATTTCTTCCTATCTCCGCCAGTCATTCCAGCTGCCTTCAGCCAACTTCCTGTTGCTGGTTTTCCTGCCTGCTGACTGTCTTTGCTGCTCCTCTTTAACCCTAGATATCGGATCTGAAACAGGATCTTCTGCAACTAAGCATGTGCTCCTCTACTGAGCTGTGGCTCCATCCCCAATCCAAACTAGTATTGATAAACCGGGCAGAAAGTGAGATGTAAATATTGTAAATAAATACGATGAATTCAAATGTCAAAATTATGAGCCACAAAATCTGATCTCAAGATATATGTGCTGAAGGAGACCATCTCCCGGCTCCTTGTCACTCTCCTCTGTACTCTCTCCATTCCACCCACATCCTGTTTGAAGTGAGACCTCCAGAACTGCACATTTAATCAGAAATCAATACTTTGGTTGGTACAAAGCTTCAGAGGTTCTGCCCATGGGATAGGGAGACACTAAGCATGACTCGCTCTTTCTTCTTGCTCTCAAATTTTCTTCACATGCTTAGCAGCATTGTAGTCTATTGTACTATTAATAAAACATATCACCTGCCATTTTATTGCAATATCATCGACCTTATTTAACCCTCCTCTCTTCATTATATGGAATGTCATGCTCCCTCTCTTAGCATTGTTTTCTGGTTTTGTAATCCTAGTCTTACTGCACTGGAGATCTTTTTGGGAGACCTTTGCTGCCTGATTGAATCGCTTTTCATAGTTTGTAACCACCCTGTGTCTCACTGGGAAAAAAACAAGCTATAAATGAAAATAGTGGTGATTGTGATAGAAACTCATTGGAACTGTGCATGCTTCATGACAAATGTTGCAAAGAAGTGTGAGCGCAGAAATGTTGCTCTCTGACTGCAAAATTGTCAGCCCAAGTTAAAGACCAGACACAAGTACAGGTCCAAAGACAGAGTGTGGACTTATAGGGAAAGTATTACAACTTGTTACACCATTTTTTTCATTACTGCTGTATTCCTAAGCATTCAAAATAAAACAACACTTCCAGAAAGTGTGGGACAGGTAATAACATGAAGATGATTAAAAACACAGAAGCATATCCAATGGTTGCGGAAAGAAAAAGCAATATATTTATAAGGTTGTCATAAGTTTAACTAGACTTCCTCATAGTAGTCTTATGGTCTTGGTTTTACTGTATTTCTCTTCACCTTTCAATCTGTACAAGGTCAGTTTCTCATTTTCTTCATACTTTCCTGCTGTTCCACATAAAATCTAAGGACTGTCTTAAATGTACATCAAGTTTTCAGACAACTTCTGCACATGCACATCCATCAAAACGGCCCTTTCCTACTTCCTTCCTGCATGGGGAATGATCTGCGTATGTCTTGTCCCAGAGAGTTCAGCACTCAGAGCATATTACTTTGTCCCCATGCAAGTTCTGTGAATAGTCGTGGTGATACTTTGGACTGAAGGCAGACTAAATCTTCCATCCATGAAATGGAACTTTCCTGCCTCCTCTCTCCCACTGCAACTCACTGATTTCTATGAAATAGGGGACCTTGTGGAATGACATGAGGTGGGCCTGCAACAGAAAGGGGGGGGGGATCTTTGGGAAACACCAGTTTAGTTAGTATCCAAACCTTTTGTTTCCACTTCTACAGCATAAGGAAATCCCTGCCATCATAGCAAAGTGGAGAAAGGCTTTGAAATCTCTTGTCAATTTCATTTCCACTGGAAGGAGATTCTTCTCTACTGCGGCAGGTCAGCTCCACTTAAGCAGTAGGAACAGGAGTACTGGACAGATGTATATAGTGATCACAATCCTACAGAGTTGCATCCTTCCAATTCCATTGAAGTCCATGGGAAAAGATAGATGTAATTCTGTTTAGGATTGCGCTGATTATCTGTGTGTGATAGCAGTGACGGTGACAATGGTATAATCCCCAGACTCCACATGATTGAAGTCACATTTCCACAAGGGTTTTTTCATGTGCTTCTAAGATGCATTAGTTCCAATCACACAGTACATTTTCTGCAAAAATGAAGCATACCAATTACATAGACACCTCCTATGGGAATCTGAATGAATGCCAAGTTCAGGTGCAAAAGCTCTGCTGCTGTGTATAGATTAAACAACTGGGCAGGGTTAATAATAAGCAATTTGTTGCTAAAATTTTGAGAGCAGCAGTGCAACTTAGAACTCCCTCCCACCCCACCTCCCATCTTGCAGTAAGTTCAGAGGATTCCTTCAAGTCACTGGGAAATTATCACTGCATTATTTTTTTCTTTTCTTTTAAAAACCTTTTTCAGTTTCCTTGCTGCCTTTTTCATCCACTGTATACCAAAGTTCATACAAATTGTTGCCTGCCCAATAATAGCTACTTTTCTCTCCAAGGAGCATGTGTTAGGGTTTGTGCACCCAGTTTCTGGCTCATTCCGCACATGCAGAATAATGCACTTTCAAACTGCTTTCAGTGCTCTTTGAAGCTGTGCAGAATAGCAAAATCCACTTGCAAACTGTTGTGAAAGTGGTTTGAAAACGCATTATTTTGCGTGTGCGGAAGGGGCCTTCTGATACATCTTGCCTCCAAACAGATAGAATATCGAATGGATTCAGTCATGAAGTAGTTCCCACATACAAGACTAATATGGCACATATAAAAGACTAATATTACCACAGTTAATTTTTAAACTCTTGGATGCTTCTCCAGTTCTTCAAGTTCTATTCTAAAATCACATAACACACACAAACATAATAGATTATAATTTAATTTTCTCCTATTAGGACACAAACACAATTTCAGTAGGCAAAGGGATTTTATATCCTAGAAGTGTGCACACTGGGCCATGCGATGAGTCACCGATTGAACTTATAAATAGTTCAGGAAATAGTGTTATACAATAATAATCACATTATTGCTCCATCCATCTTAGCATTGTTTGTCTGTTCTGAGTGGCAACATTTATTCATGATTTGGGGCAAAGAAATGCCTTTCCCAGTAATTTTAATTTAAGATTTCAGATACTAAATTTCTAGATATATATTCCCTGTTGGATGTTTCCATATCATAAAAACAGATGATGTTCATTCTTTAATTATATCTGCTTAATGACACTTTTGCTCTAAATGGAACATCTGTGTCAGAAAGATGGGTAGATGTTGGTTGCTATGGTCTAAATTTTGGACTGTGAGTTAGTTGGTCTAAATCTTCCTATCCAACTCCATGATGCTTTACAGGGATGTCAAACTTGCGGTCCTCCAGATGTTCATGAACTACAATTCCCATCAGTCCCTCCCAACATGAGCATTAGCTATACTGGTAAGGGCTGATGGGAATTGTAGTTCATGAACATCTGGAGGGCCGCGAGTTTGACACCTCTGCTTTAGAAGGTGTTACTTCAAATATGTAATAAAGATTCCATCTGCATACAGGCCTTCATTTATTTGGAGCAATATCCTCTTTTTCTATTACATTAGTAGTAGGTCTGACCCAGAATTTGTGACCTATCTGCATAAATGTGAGAGAGGAGAGAATCTTAGTCCACTTTTTCTAACACTTTATTGGACCTACTATGCCTACTTTCTGCCAGAGAATTCAAGAAAGGAGAAATTGACCCAATGGAAACCATTTTCTAGTTTAATCCATTTCATTGCTTCACCGCTTGCTGCCAGAGAATTCAAGAAAGGTTTGAAACTGGCCCAGCAGAAACTAATTTCATTTTTTGCAACTCAGGCAAAGTACCGAATGACACTGTATATGAATATGCGCTCAAGCTTTCAGTTAAAGAGAACTTTGCTCTGTTTCTCAGCAGCAGCAGCCTTCTGCTTACAGCCATGTTACTATCTCAACAGATATGAGCAAAAATCGTCACCTGCTGAAACACTGCCATTACTCCAAACCAAACTATAATAAGCGTCTGGGTCTTCACACTGAGAACTTCAGTGATAAGCTTTGGTAAATGTCTCCACCTACTAAACAACTGCAAAAGCTAAACATTTACACACCTGTTTGGTAAAGTTTTGCCTTTATAATCCAGTCGGTAAACATTCTGAAGTGATTCTGGTGGGTTTTCTGGGTTGTGTGGCTGTGGCCTGGTGGATCTTGTTCCTAATGTTTCACGTGCATCTGTGGCTGGCATCTTCAGAGGTGTATCTCAGCCTCACCCGCAATACAATACAATCAACCACATCTTTGCATAACAAGTTCCACCCAAACACTTACTGATTGGTTCCCCATCCTGAGACATGGACAATATATACCCCAAACATTTCCTTCTCTCTGGACACAGTGTGTAACAGACTTCCCTCTGTGATACACCTCTGAAGATGCCAGCCACAGATGCAGGCGAAACATTAGGAACAAGATCCACCAGACCACGGCCACACAGCCCAGAAAACCCACCAGAACCAGTTGAATCCGGCTGTGAAAGCCTTCGACAATACATTCTCAAGTGAGGTGATCCTCAAAGACACCTCAGAACTCTCTCAACTTTTGAACCATTTGAACACATTCTAGGGCAAACTTATCTCCGCCCAATGTAATAAGATCTATTGAGCATCAAAATCTGATGAAGCAAGGGGAGGGATCAATGCATGGGGTAAGGGGATGGGGAGGATGCTGAATGTTTGGCTATGCTTTTTCCCAAAGTAATAGCTGAGCGAGAACGGACTGAAGGCACAGCACAGCACAGGGATCTGTCCAGCATCAGCACTACACGCAAGCCCTGCTTTTCCACTCTGTCAGAATTCAGCATGACACTCATTCAGACACCGGAGCCCCGTGCTGTTACTTCTGCTTTGCCCGCCCATTGTAAACGACACCCGTTTAATACATCCTGTTGTACCTCTTTAAAGGATTAAACACAGAGAGACACAAAGAACGATCGAATGCTATTGCCATTTACAAGAATTACGCTCCACTGGAAACCAAACAAAATCTAGCGCCACCCATGATCTCTAGCCACAGGCGTGCACTTGTAGATGACTGCCTACAAACCAAGTTTCCTTCAGAGGCACCCTGTTGGATGTTCAGGGTGCCACCCTTCCTGAAAACTTTAGCTGGACAGTTGGGAACACTGATTGAGGATCTCCCCTAATTCTTGGGAGTACCCGGCTATCTGATCTCTGGTCTTGGACCGGGTGGGATTTTAATAGGAAGGGGGAATCTATCACCCCCGATATTTACACATGTGCGATGCAATACTGCGTGCGACTCTTTCCTGCGTCTGAGACCTTTAAAAAAAATTGCAGCACGGCAAAAACACACACAGAGGAGGCAAAGATTCCGCAAGAAAATCCTCTTGCGCTGCCGAAAAGATGGGAGCAGCAGCAGCACATCAAAAGAGGGGAACGGTTCAAAAGCCCAGCTTGACCAGAACAGACATTCCGAGAGAAGGTGGGTCCCCCTCCCGCCGCAGCGCAGCCGGCGATCCAGCCCGACACTACACACCCACCCCACCGGGTCTCTAGAGATGAGCGCCGGCCTCCCGGTCCCTTTCAGCCACAGCACGGGCGAGGGCGATCAAAGAAATCGATGCCTATCGATTTCCCATCAGAGGGAGGCAGGCGCCCCCCCCCCGCCCCAGACACCCCCTCCTTCCCTCCTCTCCCTCTTACCTGGCAGCCTGAAGGGGTGTGCGAGCAGCAGGCTGGCTGGTGGTGGCACTTCAGGGCTGGGGGCGGAGGCGCGGGGAGGGGAGGGGAGGCGGATCCGGCTTAGCCCAGGCAGGAGTTTGCCCGGGGACTCCGGCTCCGGCTGGCTGGCCCGAGTGGCGGCTCAGCGGCCCCGTCCCAGGTGGCGGGATCGCTCCCTTTCGCCCGGTCCGCCCAAAAAGAAGGAAGGAAGAAAAGGAAGGGAAAGGGGGGGGGGGGAGAGAGAGAGGATCCGGCGTACGGAAAAGAAGAAGGATCCCTCCGTGACTGGCATTAATATCTCCTTCGGCAGAGCTTCAAGGGAGCCATGGCAACCGGCTCCCAAACCTCCCAAATCTCTTCCAGCCACACACACGCACACGCACACACACACACGCACAGAGAGAAGCTGCTGCTGTTGCTGCGGCTCAAGGGAGAGGGGAAAAGACAACCAGAGCCACTCTAGCAAGGCTGGGGGGTGGGGGCAACTTGCGCTCCCCCTCCGCTGTGTGGGGGCCTTGGCTACCTGCGGCAGTCTGGGAAGGCGCCTCACCTGGGCGCTCGGCGCTGCGAAGAAGCCCCGCGCTTGCAAAGTGGGAAGGGAGAAATGGACTCAACTGGCCAGAAAGTAATGAACTGGGGAGTGAGGGGGGGGAGGGGGGTCCAGCTCCTTCCTTTATAACAACTATGATCCCTATTATCATGGCCATCATCACTGTCATCATTCCTTTAGGAAGGAAGTATGGTCTGGCCCACAGAGACGCCAGGTGTGCCACTCCCCCCGCCCAGCCGTTCCAGCATGGCCCGAAGAGGTAGGAGGGAGAGGGACACCTTCCTGGACCGGGAGCTGCCACCCGCAGGTATGGAGCGGCGGCTCACAGTGCAGCGCCTGCGCCTACCCCCCCCCCCAGCCGAAGAGCCACCCCGTGGGAGATTATCTGTCCCCCCTCTCCCCCGCCGCCGCCGCCGCCGCCTCCTCCTCCTCCTCCTCCTCCTGGCCATGCTGAGCCGCCCAGCGTTTCCAAGAGCAACAAGAAGCTCCTCGGGGAGCGCGCCATACCTGGCGAAGCAGCCGGGCTCTCTCTTCCGCAAACAAAATTGATGCTCCCGAGCGGAGAAAACGACGACGAAGGGGGCGAGGGGGCGCATCAAGTGGCGGGCCGCTGGTCCTTTGCCCTGCGCTGCCCTCCTGCCTCCCGCCCGTTTTGCCTCAGGCTGCCCGCGGGGAGAGTGAGTGCTCGCCTGCCAGCCTCCGCCTCCTCCTCCTCCGCCGCCGCCTGCTCTGCCAGCTCTACCCACTGGCAAGAAGCCGCCGAAGGTCCAGTCCCGGCATGTTGCGGCCTCCCCCTTCCACTTTGCCAAGGCACACCCTCCACAGCTGAGAGGGAGCCGGCTCGGCGGGGGAAAAGGTGCTGCGTCTTCGAAACTTCCCAGAGAAGGGGAGAGGCTGGCAGATGGGCCAGGAAAGAAGGGGTACAAAGAGAGAGGAGATGCCACTGGGGAAGAAGGAAGGGAAGAGTGGCCAGCTGTGAAAGATATCCCCTCCCCAAAAGGGGAAGGCACTTCAAGGCAGGCCAGTGTTTTGCAGCAGGGGGATTCCCTTCTTCAGGACACACAACCCCCCAACAAAAGAAAACTATAATTTCTCTTTAGTTTTGAACCAGTACATCCCCCATGGAGTACTTGAGGTCTGTGTTGTGTCACTTATTTACTTTATTTCCCACCTTTCTCGTAACCTCTGTTTTATCCTCACAACAATCCTGCAAGGTAGGCTAGACTGAGAGAATAGGAGTGGCCCAGGGTCACCCAGCAAGGATGCAAACCCAGCTCTTTCTTGGTCCTAGTCTGACGCTGTAATTGCTGGACCAGGCTGGCTCCTTGAGAAATATGTGGCTGCCATCGGCTATGTCTTCCAAGCTTCCCCAGCTGGTCCAGTAATTGTTGAAAAAGGAAGGCCAGGCAGAAGGGATATATGATCTGCTCCTCAGATCAGTCTTTTCTCTTTCTCTGAGCTTCTGGCATTGCCTTCGGGCATCTTCTTCCATACTTCCAGAGTGTGGTGGGAAGGAGTCATTTTGATGTGGCAACTGATTTGAAAAGCTAATTTGGAACTTGGCCATGAAGGTTGAAAGAGTCAGTTAAAAACTTGGCAATTAGCTGTGCCATATAAAATTAGCCACATTTTAAAAGTTTACTTCATGGAAAGATCTGTTATTCAGGGCTGCTCTCAAACCTGTGGCATATACATGCTTCCAATCATGTTTCCAAAATATGTAGTTTGTGTGTGTATGTTTTTATGTTTTTATAAGTGTGTGTGTGTGAGTGTGTGTGTGTGTATGTTTTTAAAACATTTAAAAAACCTCCCCCCTCACACACATACACACATGTAAAACAATTGCAAATAATTATAACATAACAGAAATGTGAATAGGAAGGAAAGTCAATAATACTCAATGACAGAATGACAGACCAAACAAAAAAGTCGTCACAAGTTCATACATGACAATGATAGAATGTTCTTTTGAAGGAAATTCCATAATTTTGGTGCCACAACCAAGAATTTATTGTGTACGTTTTTTATTGTAAGTTGCCTTGAGTCATTAGAGATATGGCAAGATATAAATACAATAAATAAATAAAATAAATAAGGCATTTCCCCAAATTGCCACCCTTCTACCCTCATATTATGGGGGCCTCTGAAGAGCACAGTAGCAGTTAGATAAGTTGGCAAGAAGCACAGGCAGCTCTTAGAGCCCTTCCGGACACACGAGTCGACTCAGGTTTGACTCGTGTCGGCGGAGTCTTACCTTGACTCGAGTCCTCCCGTTCCTCCGCACAGCAGCCGACTCGTGTCTCCGGAGCCAAGCTCAGAGGGCGGGACCACCTCCCTGTGCTGCGTTCCGATTGGTTGCTGTGTCCCCCGTTCTGCGCATGCCCAAAGCTTTTCGCGCCGCCACGAGTCTCCCCTTCTGCGCATGGGCGAAATACTTAGTTGTGATTGGCTACATGGCAGAGTCGAGTGACGGAGATTCCGCACTCCGTCGGCTTCGGCTCGAGTGCAACCCGAGTCCGCCAGTCGACTCAACTCCCCAGTAGAGTCAAGAAATTCAATGGCGAGAGGGAGGTGAGTCGAGTCAGACACGAGTCCGACGCTACGTCTGTGCGGAGGACTCGGGTCGGACTCTAGTCGATCTCAGGTCGAGCACGACAATGCGGAAGCACCCTAAAAAGGGTATTCTAACCCCAGGCTGTGCAGGGCCTGAAAGGTCAGCAGCAGTACCTGAAATTTGGCCTGAAAGTAATTCTTTTAAGTCTTAATAAATCTCATTCAACAGAATGAAAAAAAGAGAAAATTACAGAAATTTGACTAAATACATGTTTTTCCCCCTCAACACTTGCAATAAAATGCTCACAGTACCTCAGCTGATACACTTATCCAGCTCGAACACAGGCTCTAGATTTTCCTTTCTCCTGGACTAGAAAACAGGGCACCTTCTCTCACTTCTGCACTGTTTTGTGCAAATGTGATTCTGTTTCATTGGATACTAATTGGATTGTAAACCTCCTGTTTCTAAATCACCATCTGGAATCTGATGTCAGATGCAGAATTTTGTTTCCTCAGGTTTTTCATTAAAAAGAAAAGAAAACCCAGCATCAAGATGAAGCGTGTTCCTAGTTCTCATGGCAGAAAAGAAATATTTCAAACGAGAAGGCCTTGAAATAAAGGTTGCTTATGGAGGCATTCTATTTGTAATTCACCAAGCCTTGTGTATGGTGTTTTGGGGGGGGGGGGGGTTGCTTTTGTTTTGCCTCCTATCTTAGTAATTGTTACTCAGACTTTCCTCCCTTACATTTTTCCTGCCTTCCAGGCTTGTTGGAAGTGTTCAGGGGGTGGGGGGTGGGGGTGGATTATGTGCAGCAAATGAAATCATAAAATAATTTTGAATGCATATGCTTTGTACTGAAAGCAAAGGGAACAACTGCATTTTAAATATTTGGGTTTGCCTCTTGAATTCCTTGAGGCAGAATTTGGGTGGATGTGTTTGTGTGGATTTGTTTGGCACATTATGTACTTTAGGTATATGGTTTCTAAAAGGACTTTCACGCCATGAAATGTATTAAGCTTTACTGAGAGCTTTTCAGCCAGCTTCAGTACTTCATTTTGTCACCTCCTCCTGTGTGACGGTTGCTACTCTCACTCATCCTAAGTGCAAATGTAAGGTCTTTCTCAGACTACTTTTATGGGTTGGGAGCATGCCTCCTTTCCACAGTGCCACAGAAGCCCCAGGGCATTTGGCAGGAATCCATACTGTTTCTTCTTCCCACACAAGTAGTGCCTCTCCTGGAAAATGAGACAATTCTGGTGAGGGAAGGAGCAGCAACAATCTTTCTTCTGTTCAGACCAGACCTTTTCATACCATCCAGTTGTATGAGCAGATGTGCTACTGTACTACCCACATCACGTGAGGAAAAGCCAGGATTCTGGACACCCAATATGACCTGAAGAGATGAGAAGGCAGCACCCACCCACATCACTATCCTGCATTTGGCAGTTTGGTACCCCTTCATGGCAAGTACCCTAAGAAATCCCATAGGGGTCCCTAACGGACAGGGAGTCCCTGGAAGGTGAGCTCCTTCTGAGCAGAATGGATCTGAAGAAGAGTTGATTTTTATACCCAGCTTTTTTCTTTAACTTTAAGGAGTCTCAAAACTGCTTATTAACTCCTCCTCCTTCTTCTCCTCACAACAGACACCTTGTGAGGTTGGTTTAGCTGACAGAGTTCTGAAAGAACTGTGACTAGGCCAAGGTTGCCTAGCAGGCTTCATGTGGAGGAGTGGGAAAACAAACCTGGTTCACCAGATTAGTCTGCTGATCATGTGGAGGAGTGGGGAATCAAACCAGGTTCTTCAGATTAGAGGACCTGTCTGTTTATTGTTTGAAGAATTTCTAAACCACCCCACCAGAAACTTGCTTGAAAAATCTAGACCTGCTCCAGAATGTTATCTTTGTGGCATGGCAATTGTTATGGCACAGTACGTATCTATACCAACTTACATCAGAAGCTTAGGGCCACCTGAGAGGAGACCACCCAGTGACTCTTCCTCACATCAGTATTACACTTATCAAAATTGGAGCGATATTGGTAGAAGTGTTGTGGGATTTTCAAGCTACTGCAAAAGTAGTGTGGGAAGAGCCATAAGCTCAGGGACAGGCAGGGTAAAAAGCTGTGATGTTATGAACATCTATGGGAATTTGATTGTATGAGTGACAATTTAGACCCTGAAAAAAATTATAAATATTAAGCAGGATTATTTGAACTTCCCTCAAATATCTTAAGAGATGTTTACCCTGAACAGGAATTTCCCAAATTTCTGTCATAGTTTACTTCATAATAATAGACAGAGAAACTCATTGGGAAAGACAGTTTTCACACTCAATCCTACTTAATCTTTCCTCCCCCACTACCAACACCATCCCACATGACCTTGGTCCATGCAGATCTTGTGAGTTCCATGACAGCATTGTCTTCATGGTCAAGAAGAGCCTTCATTCCCCTTATACCAGCTGAAAAAATGGCTGGATCCAACCCACAAAACCAACATCTTTTCCCCTGTTGTTTGATCCCAGCATCTAGTATTCAGGGGGATATCACACCTGAGTGCTGAGATTTCCTGTTGCTATCATAGTGGAATATTATTTCCTGTATCCTGTACAGTGTATAATATTGTAATATATCATATTGCTCATATTTATTTACTTTATCTCTAGACCGCCTTTGTGCTCAGATTCAAGATTGATCGTACAATTTAAAACAATGTAGTCAGACAATGTCAGGCATCCAGTAAACAATACAATATATCTAGGTTTTAAAAAGTTAGAAAGGAAGAATGCAAAAGTAAAAAAAAAAGTATTAGCCCTCACATATCATAAGCAATGAAGAAATGGAATTGCAGAAGTAAAAATACAATAAAGGCACAATAAAACTTACAATAAGTATAGGAATACTGTGTAACATTGTATCATATCCAAGACATTACATAGTTTCATAGATTCATAAATCTTTACATTCTCAACAAGAAAGGCAGACAATAAATGAATTAAAGAAATAAATTAAATGTTGATGAGTTTATATCCTTTTCAATAACTTTATATTGCTTAGCTGCTAACCAAACTTCCCACTCTGTGCAGTAACTGGAACAAATTTTACTGATTCTTCCATCCCACAGCTCCAGTCTTGAGGAGCAGGAAAGCTTGCTTCCACATGCTTCTCCACTCAAGCTTGACTGGATAATGTACATTTCTAGTTTTATTTTATATAACGTCTTGTGGTTTATAAGCTGCCTCCAGAGTTTACATTGGCTGAGGACTGCAGGATATCAATTTTTAAATTAAAACAAATTCATAATTAACCACAGACAGACCTCCTCACCATTGTTGCCAAGTATCTCTTTGTGTCACAAAAATGTTTCTAAAAAAGCATGGTCAATTGAAAGATCTGAAGGAATTTTGAAGAATGTTAAAATGTCGATAGGATTTTTGGCTATTTTTAGAGGTAGGTTGGAGCAGGGTCACACAATTCTGTGTCCCACAGGTATTCATGATAACAGTTTTTAACCTCATTTTTTTCTGGACATAGATATAACCAAAGTTCTTTCTGACTTTGCACTAATGTAGATTTGGTGATTCACCCAAAGATTAAGTTAGTAGGTTAAAAAGTCAGCATTCATATAGTCACATCTGAACCATGACAAACCACCATACACCTAAATGGGTAATTTTTACCCCCCTACACCAAAAAACAACACCCTTTCCTTTTGTAAAAGAAACATTGGAGACAGATTTTTTATTTGAAACTTTGCGGCAGTGAGTTGAGAGGGCTGGGGCTATAGTGTCACTTGGAAATCTGGACCAGCCAGTAAAGAAGCTGGCTTTGAAACAAGCCTTCACTTGTGTGTCCTTAACACAAATAAGGCAGAAAAGCACTGCTACCTGTAGAGACTGGGATATTCACTAATTATCTCCCCCTAGCTAATTAACAGATGGTTGCCTAATCAGGCTGGTGTTTGGGTTTGAAGAGTGAGAGACGACCATCCCTGGACACTTCCACTGTCTCCTGTAAGAAATCTCATCAATCAGCTTTCATGGAAATCTCAGGAATAGTGTTGTGGCTTTATATATATATAAAGCTACCTTGCTATCTGAAAAGATTGTCTCCACCACAGATCTAAGTCCCATGAACCTGTCCATACCTTTAAAAGATATTTTAGCTAGTGACCATTACTACAGCTCACTGAGGTGAATTCCATAAATCTGCTCTGTGGGCAGCATATTCCCTTTTATTTGTTCTTGAACCTATGGCCAATCAATGTTACTGTCTCATCTAGGCTTGATGATTTGGTAGCCTGGCATGAAAGATGTCCAAAAGGGTTGTGACAGCAAAGGTGGGGAGTGTGTGTGAGCGAGTGACTCTGATCTTTCATGTCGGGTTAAGCAGCCTCGCATAAATGATTTGAGCTTTGACAGCAGAGGCAAGGGGTGGGAGAGTGGCCTCGATCCTTCATGCTGGGCTGAGCAGCATTTGGCATGAAAGATTTGGACTGTGGCAGAAGAGATGGGGGTTGGGGGGTTGGAGAACAGCCCCGATCCTTTGCTGCTTGAGTGAAGTAGCTAATAACCCTCCTGACTATTATGACTAACTTAAACAACACAACAACATCATTGTGGGTGGTAAAAAAAGGTTGGCCATAGCCTTTAATTAAAATTATTGATTCAAGGTAAATGAAGCGTAAGGCGCAGCATGGAGGTCTGATCTGCATGCTGGGCAGCCCAAGTGCTGTCCCCTAGTCACCTAAAATTTCCTCCAGCCCACCTGTGCTGGCTCTGAGAAGTGGGGGGAGGAAAAGGCCAGGCCTGACCTTATAAGGCCACCTGGCCCAGCCTCCCCTGCTGACATCAGGGGAATCCTGGCGTCAGCGATCCCCTGCCTTTCTGCCTGCTGCACTTGTGCGGCAGGCGGGGTAAAGCCTCGTGAGCCATCGGAGCTTGAAAGGCTGGGAAGGTGGCAGCCATGTCAGGAGGCCACACAATGGCAGCCGCTGTAAATTACGGTCGCTCCTTTACACCAGGGTGAGAAGTTTGGCATAAAAGATCTCCTCTTCCCTCTGCTTTTGGACTGGGACAACAAAGGTGGGGGGAGAACGGGCCTGATCCTTCCTGCTGGGCTGCTGGGCTGATGTATGTCAGCCCTGCATGCGAAACCTGTCTCTTGCCTTTCAGGTTGAGTTCTTTTTTAACCCAAATATTTTCAGTAAGAGCTGAATAAAGCTGAATAGATATACGCTCTGTTTGGCTTTACCGAGTTAAAAACACCCAGACCTGAAATTTTCAGATCGATTCTACCAGTGCTCAAGCCTAGTCTCATCTTCTTTTGTAGGGTGAATGAAGATCTCTATGCCAGTCATAATTTTACGAAGCTGTGTTATAACTTCCCCTGGTCATTTTCCTGGTTAGTCACTAAACTCAGTTCCTTTAGCCTTTCTTCAAAGAAAAGGTTCTTCAACCACTAGACTAGACCATTTTGATTGCCCTTGCTATACCTCTTCAAGTCCTTGATATCCTCATTGTGATGGGCTGCTCTAAAGAATTCTCCGTGGCAATTCTAGTGATACTTCTGTTTTGTTAACATCTCTAGACACTGTTGTCTGACTAGCTCTTTAATGGTGATCATGTTACAAATCTTTGGTTTCAGGAACCCATTTGGTGCACAAGGAAAATGCCCTATTGGCCCTGTTATCTCCTCCACTTTGTTTCTCTTCTTCAGATCTGTTTTGTCCTTACCCCCACCACTCCCCAAATCAAAATGTTTAGCTTTTCAAATCCAGTTTTAATACCTCATCTGAAAGCAATGACAAGGGACAGTATGGCTGAATAGCAGGGAGGGAAAACTTACAAATGACAAAATCTTTACAGCCTTGGAACAGACTCCCCAGGGATGCTGTAGAGAGTCCATTATCTAAGCTAATTAAAATGAGCCTGGACACTTCAGTAGGAAAAATATCCATCAGAGAACCATTCTATATTGTCAAAGAATGGACTGATTAGCCTAAAACCAGTGAAGAGAAAAGAAACATAGAGATCAGTCTGTGGATGAAGAGAGAGATGGCGTTCCCATCACTGAGGCTCTGACACAGAAAGGAAATAGGATGCCTTTTGATGCCAGTCTTTTTCACAGCTGTTATTTCCATGTCCTGAGGTGCTTAAAAATGAGATACCTTTAATTTCCATTATGAACAGGGCTGTTTTAATTCTTGGCTGTTGCTCTCAGTTTGCTTTCCCTGTTTCACTCTGTGTTTGTGATTCCCTCATTTTGCTTTCGATTATACTGCTGGCATTACCTGTTGCCATTGCCCTGCTTTGGTTCTGGTTCACTCTGGAAGTGTTTGGGAAATATGGCTCATTGTGGGTAATCAATCATCTTTCTCTTTCCATGAACTTGCAAACTGGCAACAAGGTGGCTTGGCTGCTGGCTGTGTAGCTCCCACCAGAATGGCATCTTGAACGAATGACTCATCTGTCCAGTGGGAGAACTGAATCTTGGAAGAAGAAGGGATTTGCTATTATTGTCCTCCTTCAATTACCAGGAATCACAAAGGGAGTTCTATCCAAAACAACACCTGAGCCTAGGAGAAAAGGGATATGGCAGAGATGTGCTGTATCGTAGCCACCTATAACCAGGAGCAGACGGAAAGGACAAATAGAAGCTTGGGATCAAAACAAACACATAAAACTTGGTTATGGCCAACTGCCTGCCTCTCTGATGAACAACTGAGTGGGTTGGATTTTGTCTCTTTCCCTCAGGAAATATTTTTTTTCTAGCTTCCCATGTTAACTAAGGGCTCAGCCAAACGAAATGAGTTAATGTCTGAGTGATTTTTTCTCTCTACTTAGTTTCATAGAAGTGAAGATTTCTATGGTAATTCTTTCCCTGGTGTGGATCTCAGAATTTTCTATCCATGTTGTTGTCCCATTTAAACAAGGAACCATACTACTTCTGAAGAATGTTCTCTGCCTTTGAAGAATAAACCATAATATTGAAACAGTACAAGATCTACTTGGTATTCTTATTAATATTATTACTAGTGTCGAAGGGGATTTTTTGTTTGTTTTTTTTTTGTAAACAAATTTCAGAAAAGCAACAGAATGTATTGATGTACCAGGGAAGTATCCTTTTCTACCTCAGGCAAAATTGTCCAGGTGAGAGTAGTTGAGGAAAAGAGGAATGAAATGCACACCGGTTTTTGACAAGCAAATGTAGCCCACGTAGAAATGTGCTAACAGCAGAAAAACGCTACAAGCCAATAAGGCAAAAGGTGACAGCACAGTCTGAAAATGATTAAGCGGAATGCAGGAACTTACATTAATAGGAATGCTAAGCCTGACATTTTAATTATGCAAATGCCAGGCATTTCTGTGCCATGATTTACACAGTTGTAATGTCACACACTTGACCTTATATGGTTGGGACTGTATTTTGAGTAAACTTGTGTGCTCCAACCATCCAGTGAACCACTGACTTCACTATATATTCCTATTCATATCTAGAACAAGGATAACTTTATGAGGAGATAAAGGTAATGAGAAGATACCAAGATGACACATGGATGTGGTTTCTTTCTTCCAGTGAAATGCCACTGATGCTTGTTTTTTTTTCTTATTTGCCCTCACTAGTTATAACCTCATTGATATTCACTATAACATACTTTGTTTATGACTTAATGACCCATGTGACATGGTGGATGATGTCACCATGCACAGCTTGACATGGTAAGGCTACTGCTGACTATAAATAACTGTTGAGAAAACCTCAATTTTAGAACTTATGAAAACCCAGAATCTACTCTAGGCAGTGATGGGATACAAAATTTTTAACAACAGGTTCCAATGGTGATGGGATTCAAATAATGACCGTGTGGAGTATTAAAAAAGCAATATACCGAAAGGTAACAATTAATTTTCATTTCTATATCTATATATATAAAAAGCTAACTGTGAGTTTGTTACTCACGGTCTAACTCAGGAACTGTTGGAGCAAATGCCCTGAAACTTTCAGGGAATGCTGCTCATCCATCTGAGCGTGTTTGCCCATACTGACAAGGCTCAGGTAACACACCTGGATGAGGTAAAAATGCTCAGAAGGGTTGGGGTCCACTGCGCATGCCACAAACCTTGGAGCCGCTCAAAACAGCCAGGGCGTTTGCACCAGAGGAAGGCGCAAACAGAGGGGTGGAATGAGGAATCGAGCAGGCAAGACGTGGAAGGCCAGCCGATGGGCCCCGGTCCTGGCCCCGAGCAGAGTGAGGCCGGGGGGGATACCTGACAGGTCAAATGGCCACCGCCGGAGGAAGGCGCAAGCGGAGGGACGCCAGGAGGAGGCAAGACGGCCACTGCCGGGAAATGTGCAGGTCCTGTGAGCCCCCCCTTAAGCCACAGCGAAGCGTGGCTGGGTCCGCTAGTATTTAATAATGTGCCTATCAGTGTCACTCTGAACATATGAATAGTGGTGGGTGTTAAATGCTTCCTCTAATTTTCAGTGATATAGTCCAGAAAGGGAGAGACCAACTGCTGAGACAATTTTAAATTGTCTGTGGGTTCCTCCTGTGGCACTCTTTTTCTTCCTTATTAAGAATGACTTCAGTGTATGTAACATTTGTTCAGTTTCATTATCCACTGAAGTCTGAAAATGATGGAATACATATATTTAAACAACATCTGAATGAAACAGTGGCTTCCCATTATAAAGCTGGCTGGCAATTCCTTATCATTTTAATAAGAAGCCTATTTTGCATTATAATTGCAAAGCCAAATTTTGTTTAACATAAAACTTCTTGTTTCCCCTGCCTGCATATTGACTTCTGCTTAGAAAAGGAAATATTTATATTGAATGCAGTGCTAAACACAAATTTAAGTGCCTTCACAGTTGACACTTCCAATAGAGTTAAGGCAATATTTCATAGCAAAGCTTATATCCAGTGAATGCATCTGGATAACTGTAAGACAGGTTCAGTCATTGTTTTGCCAGACGAGATCAAAGATCTACCTAGGCTGTTTCCAACAGAGGGCAGCCAAATGTCCTGGGAATCTCACAAGGAAGGCATTATAGGGAACAGAAACTCCTGTTGTGCAGTCCAGCTGTAAGTGAACACAGGTATTTCTGACCAAAAGGTACTCTAAATCATTGACTATATATGCTCATAACTCTCACAGGTCTTTTGGCAAGTTTTTCAAAAAGCACAATCTGTGGTAACAACAATCACCATATTTATAAAATTAATTACAGTCACCTTGACTAGTAGAGAGAGCCCTGATCGGATGGCCCAGGCTAGCTAGTCCCATCTTGTCAGTTCTTGGAAGTTAAGCACTGTCAACCTTGGTTAGTACTTGGATGGGAGGAAGTCAAGGATTGCTATGCAAAGGCAAGCAATGCCACACCATCTTGTTCATCTCTTGCCTGGAAAACCCTATGGGATCACCATAAATTGGCTGTGACTTGACAGCACTTTCCACTTTCAGTAGAGGGCCCTTGATTCATGCACTAATATATCAAATTGTTTTGGGCTATCTGTGCTAAGTGACAGCTTGGTTCCTATCCATTTGTTCATGCCATCCTTTGACATGAAGCTCATAATGATGGCATAATTTATGCAAGATATGTTGGGAAGGATTTATTTTGTCCAGGATAACTGGCAGAAAATAAACGTGCATCAACAAGGGAACCTTGGAAGAGGATTTGATATGTGTCCACTGTCTATTGAATATCTAGAATATGATTAGGTCTACAGATCTTCAGCCCATGTTGGTAGCCAGAATATATGTATGTTAAAGGGTCTTTGCATGAGTAATACAAGTTGTGCAGTCAATAAAATTTCTGAGCTTAAGAAGCAGGCATCCTGGGAAAACATAACTTTCCCTTTCATTGGGATGCTTCCTCCTCTTTAACCTTAGAAATGAAGTGCTGAAGCAAGAGCATGAAAGGTGCTATATTAATACAGAAGAGCAGCATGGATGCTTCTAAACACTGCTTCTTCTCTGTATCTATCACACTCTTTTCTTGCTTACCTCCAGGGCAACATAAATAGCTCTTCCATTTTCGATTGCACCCTCATAGCACATCTGTGGGTAAGATTAGGCTGAAAGAAAGTAACTGAGCAGGATCATCAAATCTTGCAGCATATTTTTATTAACATGCCCTGACCTGGCTGGCCCAGAGTAGCCTGATCTTGTCTAATCTCAGAAGCTAAACAGCATTGGTCTTGGTTAGTACTTGGATGGGAGACCATCAAGAAATACCAGTCTGTTATATAGAGGAAGGTAATAGTAAACCATTCCTGTTAGTCTCTTGCCTTGAAACCCTTACTGTGTTTCCATAGGTCAGCTTCAACTTGATGGCTCTTTACACACATTTATCAACACTTGCCAGTTCAGCTCACATGACCAAGCAGGGGTTGAGTGTTTCAGGGAGGTGCTTGCTTGTGTCTGAATGAGTTAGATGTTCCTATGTGAATGGTTATGACAACATGATGCAAATTTTGGTGGGAATATGTTTGCCAGGTGAATTTACCTTAGTCAGTTCCTTCAATCAGACATGAGGCAACCTTCTGATCAGATCACCTTAGTGGTCATGGCTGAAGTTTGCATCAACCAGTTCTGCACCTGTGCAGTAGCTGCTTATTCTACAAGGCCAGAACACTGTAGCTTCAGATGATGCATTTCTGTTTATTCAACTCTGAATTGCAATGAAACTGGAACTATTTCACCATAGGACAGATATATTCCACTGAAGAATGTCTGTCTGTCTGTCTGTCTGTCTGTCTGTCTGTCTGTCTGTCTGTCTGTCTGTCTGTCTGTCTGTCTGTCTGTCCGTCTACTAAACCACCCACCCTCAAAGGGCTATGGGTGGTATACAATCAAATGCTTCAACTAAAATACATTATAAAATTTAAAAGCCACAACCACCACCAACTTAAACACAGACATCAGATGGCAAATATCTATATCCCGAGAGCCTAATCCCTATCAGATGACATATTCCTAGTGTCATGGCAGAATTGCACAAATTAGCTCAAATTTAACAAAAATACAGAGTTGTACTTCCACTAATATCAACAAAGAGATGAGAAGTAGATTCATGATCATAATGTGTCTCAGTTCAATTGAATTTTTTCCCCTTTTAATGACTGCTACTGCAGCAGGAAATGGTCTCATCCTGAACAATGAAAACATGCACATTCATTTGGATGCTTCTGAAGTGCTCACTGAACAATCAACTTTTTGTTAACAACTGCTGAGTAGGATATGAAATGAATATGCAGCTACTTAAGTATGCCTTTCTTGAACAATCAGTCTTTCTTGCTCTTCACCAACCTAGTTTCTGCTACCACCACATCCGAATGACAAAATAATACATAGTAATATGTTTTAAAAATTAACCTGAAATTTTTGAGTTGAGACTTACTACTCAGGTATCTTTTTGTGACTTTGGTAGCTGATTATGAGACCAGCTAATCTTGTGATCCATTCTTGAGAAATTACTTCTCAAACAAATGCTTTTTACTGCAGGCACAAAAAGTAGGCCATTCATTCTAACCAACATAATTTAAAAGTATGCTTCCAACTTTATAAGCATAAAGAAGGGAGGAATGACAGACAAGTTTGGGTTACACAAGTTGATCATCTTGATGAATCAAAAAATCTATCCCTTCGATTCCATGACACTGTTCTCCTCATTCTTCTTTACAGCCACTGTGGAGGTTTTCTGCCACAGCCACACTTACTTCCTCTGCTTTTGCCACTTCTGTGTTCACATAGAAGGTGGGGATTTAAATGCTTGTTAAAGACTTCATCAGGGAGCATCAATCAGCAGCTTGCTTTGTCTGTAATTGAGGGTATTTGAATGGAGTGTGTTCACCTGGCAAGAATGCTTTTATTCATATTTCCATTACTGCCCAACTCTACATCCTGTCCCCTGTGTGACCACTTGAAATGGAATCATAGCAATACTGCTGCAAGTGGTTAAACCATTTATGAGAAGTGATTGTCCTTATGGCTCAGATCAAGCAGTCGCTTAGGTCCTTCTTAGTCATTCCAAATGGTTGCCAGACTTTTTGTCTAGCAGAGGTAGCAGTCTATAATAAAATGTACACCATAAGCAATAAATACCAATGATTGTAATCTTTAAATAACATAGCACAACAGAAGCAGGAGAAAAAAAGAGAAATAATAATGTTGCTTTAGAAATATTTCTGTGAATATATTATTTCTTCTTGGCCTGGGAATGCTCGGCTGTATTTAGAAGGAACTTGATTGCAGTATTGAAAATTTCAAAAGCCACATAATAGGGCATTTTGTGAAATACAGCTGGATTATATGAGAACATGGTTCAATGGTAACAAAAGAGACCACAGTCACAGGAAACTAAAGACAGTCTCACATTAGAGATGGTTATAGCTCTTGAGCACTGATCTGGATAGCATAGGCTAGCCCCATCTCATCAGAAATCTTGGAAGCTAAACACGGTTGGCTTTGATTAATATTGGGAGTGGAGAGCATCAAAGAAATTCAGGGTCAGTATGCAGAGGACATTGGTAGGCAAGCTCATGGCAAGACAGGGGGGCATATTTTTCAAACTATGCCTTACCAGAGTCTCCTCTATTGGTGTCAAAGACACTTCAGATGCCAAGATGGATGCCAAATCTTAATTCTGGACTTTGAAACCAGGGTCCCTTCCGCACACGCAAAATAATGCATTTTCAAACCACTTTCACAACTGTTTGCAAGTGGATTTTGCCATTCCGCACAGCTTCAAAGAGCACTGAAAGCAGTTTGAAAGTGCATTATTCTGCATGTGCGGAATGAGCCCAAGAGAGGAGCTTTGCCTGAACATGCTTTCCTACTCCCAATCAATATGAATAGCATCTTGCAATGCCTCTCCTACAGCTTCAATTGTTGCCATCTGGATGACAAAAGCCCAGCCATGGAAAAGACATACCTGCTCTCTAGTCCATAAAGGATATGCAAACACTACTCAGCCTTAGTACCCTCAGCTTTTCTAAGTTTGTTCTTCCATAGCCAATCCTATCACTCCCTTCCTGTCCCACTACCAGAGGATCATCAAACCTTACACTTAATTGGAATGCCCTGAGTTGGAAATTGATCAACTCTACCTAAAATATAATCAAAAGCTGGACTCTCCCCAGATCTGACTCATCCAAGCCACTGTCCACTACATTGTTTTCTCCTGAGAATGGATCCTATTTTGTTTAAGAAAGTTGCCTCTCTTAGCATTGCCAGAGGGTCAACATTTCCTATATCTAGCGTGCTCAAGTACAGGCCCCTGGCCCAGTGTTCTCTTAACTGCTTTTGGTTCTGTTGCAGAGTGCCTGACATTACCTCTTTCTCTGCATCCAATGAGGGTATTGGATTCTGCCTTCTTGAACCTTTCTCTTCTGGATCAGCTAAATATCACTTTCACCACAATGACCTCTGCTATTCCAAACCTATATTTAACCTCTGTTTAAGTCCTAGGCTTCCCGAAACTCTGTGCGCGTACTTTTGCCAAAACTGTGTGTGTACTTTTAATTATTTTCATTCTTCCATAAAATTGTTAAAACTTCTCCAAAATCTGGTTTCCTACAGCTTTCTAAAAGGTAAAACCTTTATAAATCAGTAGGAAAGATCCCATAACCCAGCAATTCTCAACCTGTGGGTCGTGACCCCTTTGGGGGTTGAACGACCCTTTCACAGGGGTTGCCTAAGACCATCAGAAAACACATATTTCTGATGGGCTTAAAAACCAAGACACAAATCATTTTATGGTTGGGGGTCACTGCAACATGAGGAGCTGTATTAAAGGGTCACTGCATTAGGAAGGTTGAGAACCACTGCCATACCCCATCCTCTCACATAGCAAGATCTGTTCCTGCTAATTATCCAGCCTAAAATGGGACAGACCCCTCTAATTCAGGTAACAAGGAAAGTGATGGCAAACCACCTCGGTTATTCTCCAGCCTTCAAAACCATAACAGATTACCAAAAGTCAGCTGTAATTTGGTGGCAAGAATAAAATTAAATTTAAAAAGCTATTGAATTTCACTCTCCTGATGTCAGGGAGTCAAATATAGTGGACTCTTTAAAAATATACATTTTAAAGGCTGAATAATTTTATGACTACCTATAACATTTGTAGCCATGCAAACCAAGCTAATATCATGGTTCATCAAATCTCATGCTTCAGGACATAAATTGATTGCCTGAGGGGTTGTGACAGATTTTTACTTCTCACTGAGGACATGATTACACGATTGACTCAGTGCCTTCCACTTCTATGGAGAAGCTAGAGATCTAATCCAGGAAAGCATGAACTCTGTTTTGCTGCCTGCATTAAGAAATAGCCAGGCCACGCCTCCAAGCATAAGAAATAGCCAGGCCACGCCTCCATGCCTCCAAGCATAAGGTCAGAGGACCTGGATATAAAATACTTGTTTGATTACTGACATGGACCATAAAAAAAAACCTAGTACTCATTTACTCCTTGAAGTTGGCCTGGCAGCTACTGCAGTAGCTTGCTTCCAATGTTGTGTAAATTGGGATATTCCATCAGGCTGCGGAGAGCCCTGAAAATCTAATACATTCCTTCATTGTTAACTACGTTTTACATCTAGAATTTTTTTTTAAGTCTCATGCGAAACACCGGTGTCCCTCCCCAAAACCTGCTGTCCCCAGGTTCTGTTGCCAAATCTCTAGCAAACAGGAGCCGGCACCTTTAGTTGGAAGGCCCACAATGTTCAAGGTGTTTCCCAATTTTCAAAATGTCCAAATGTAAAACATAGTTAACAATGAAGATATGAACATTCCAACTAAGGGTACCAGCTCCTGGTTGGGAAACTGCTAGAGATTTGGGAACAGAACCTGGGGACAGCTTTGGGTAGGGACACCAGTGGGGTATATAATGCTATACAGCCCTGCCTCCAAACTTGCCATTTTGTCCAGAGACTTGACCTCTGTACTTTGGAGATCAGTTGCAATTCTGGAAGATCTCCAGGTCCCACTGATACCCAGGCAAACCATATTCAGACAGGAAGAGGGGGAGAGGGAGGGTTGCCTCTGGGACTAGCAGAGTGCCCTACCAGTCATAATCTTGATATCATGTACAGCCCAGACTCATGGAGCAGAGCAAGTTTAGATGGACACCACACCAGTCTTAATTCAAGGGATTTGAAATCAAGAGGGTTTGCCTGACACATGACATCATCCTTTCCCCTCCTGAATTAAGAATGCATAGTTTCAGACAATGTCCTTCCTGAGGGCATAGTTGCTCAAATCTGGTTCACAACAGCCCAGCTTTCACTTCGTGCACTTGGCTCCAGCTTTGCAAAGAATTTACAAATTTCCCCACCCTGATTTCATCAGCAAACTGGTTAGATTGCCCTGCACCCCTTTCCCCAAATGTCAATTTAATCTTAAACCTCCTGTCCTACTACAAAGAGGCATCAAACTTCCAGAGTTTCGTTGCTTTTAGCAGCCCAAGACTTGGAAAGCCCTGTTTTAATTTCATCAGCGCAGCCCCAAACTCATCAGACTTTGGGCACATTTAAATCTTTATCCAATCAAGTCACTTTCCACAGCATTGTCCATGCCTGGGACTTTGCTTTATTACAGGAAGATTTTCTTCTTATCTTTGCTGGAGAGTTGATTTTTCCTAAATTTGGACACTCAAAATCCATGGCAAATTGTACTTGGATATCGTCCTTGCACCCATCAAAAGTGCTGTCCACTTTTGTTGCTCTCTTCTTGGGCATCTTCTCTTCTGGAATGGTAAATATCACTCTCTTCCCAATTCCCTCTTCTATTCCTGTTATCGATCATCTCTCTGTCACCTAGGGTCTTCTACGTGTATTTGCAATTTGTTTTTATTACTTTTAATCCCTTAATTAAATTGTAACCCTTTCTTTCTCAGTCCTGGTTTTGAGTGGATTTCTTTGGGAAGTGACTTCCATATACATTGGTGGAAATTCCCTACCTGTCTCTCAGAGTGCAGGTCTCCTTCCAGCTAATTCCCCAACTATTAAAGGAACAAGCCAGACCAGTTAAAGGAACAGGCCAGACCAACACCACCTGGAGGTTGTCAACCATACCTTCAACTCTTCTCCCTCATCCTGGAGCCTGGGAAGAAACATAGATCTCTGCCGAGGACCAAATCAATTAATTGTGAATTCAGAAGTACATGAATGTGTTTTAAGGGTTCTTTGGGTCTTAACCATTCTATTGTTCTTTTGATTTATTAGATAGTCCTAGATCCCAACTGATGTGCAACAAGACCACACTGACGGCAGGAAGAAAAAAAAATGATAATATGCAAAATGTTGCTCATGAAGGTCCCTGTATTGTCCACAAAGGTCACTTTGCACTTCTGATGGAAACTTACTGGTAGTCCCTGGCCCTAAGGACATAAGGTTGGCCTTGATCAGAGCCAGGGCTTTTTGGGGTTTGGGTCCAGCCTTGTAGAACTCTCTTTTTGCTGACACCAGGGCCCCGTGGGAGCTTACACAATTCCATACGGCCTGTAAGATGGAGATGTTCCTCTGGGCTTTTGGTTGAGGCCATAAATCCATTGTTACATCATCAGCTTACTGGCCTCCCAACCACTTACCATCAATGTGAAATTGAACTACTGTCTTAAATGTCATTTCATTCCTCCCCTGTCGGCCACCTTTTCAAGATCTGGGATTGAAATTCATATAGGCTGATGGGTTATTTATCACCATCATTACTAGAAGGGAACTGGTTTGGTTTTACTCATTTAATGTGGGTTTTTTGGTATTATTTTAATGACTGTAAGTCACCCTGAGCCTGACCATGGCCAGGCTCATTTAATAAAATAAATTTAATAAAATAAATTTATTTAATAAAAAATAAATAAAAATAATTGCTCTCAAAATGCAAAAACAAATGAGAGGAAAAGGAGAGCTTTTAATCTCTTTGAGCTTATCACAACGGTCAGAACTAAGTGTGAATTTTTAATTAAGCAGATGAAGCTCTTTAAAAACAGTTGACTCTCAGCAAGTGTCACATTGTCCAGAGAAAGCTGTTGATGATATTAGAAATTATCCAAACATTTCAAGCAGAGCAGTAGCTTCAGGTTGTAAAAAAAACAGTTACCTCTCAGAGAAAGGAAGGAGGGTGCTTCCACATATTTTTACACATCTTTTTTTGTGAGTGTGTCCTTGTTTATGTGTAGGGGGCATTTTACTAAGCAACAGTGGCATTCTTCAAAACAACCCCTCAATGCCAAATTGTACGGCACAGTAACTTCCCAGCATGGGTTCCAAGTACAGACATGATTTGGTTGAAAGGGGAGAGCTGCAGCTTCAGTGAACTGAGGTTTCCCATCTGATTCTCTTTCACCTTTCGGGACAAGTATTCACTTGGCATCTGCAAGCTTTTAGCAAGGAGCCACAGAACAACCACAGGCTGAAGAGTCTGAAGAAAAGATTCAGCAATTTGCCTGCCAGAGCAGTGTGTCTCCTATTCATGTGTTTTGGTACAGATCAAAGTCCCTTTTTCTAATGAATCTCATCTGGAAAAATGGAAGCTCAACAAAAACACCCTGAAAAGTCAGCTCTGTGCCACAGCACAAAAAGACTCTTTGGCATGTGGGAGGCCAGTGAATGCCCCCACACCAATACTCCTCTATATCCCTTTTGCTCTATATAAATATGCTTCTGGTATCCAATACAGTACTATGTAGATCTGCTGTACTGATTTCACACTGGATTAACTGCGTGAAATTTGCACGGTACCTTCTTTAGATACATTGAAATAGGCACCAGATCCAAGATTCTGAAAACCTGCATTTCTAATTGTCAAGCCTAAGTGCTGATATGTCAATTTTAAAATCCAAATGCTGAAGTTTATGGAATTCAGAACCCAAACAAAATGTCATAGTTTGGTCCAGTACTACTCAATGTCTTTTGGTCTAATGTGATTCTAATGTCTCTATTGTTCACAGATTATTAATTTTGTTCCTGATTCTGTAAAGTAGTTTAGTTTAGTTTATTTATTTATGGTCAACAACCAGTAACACAACAATTCTTAAAAAGCCAAATTCCAACTTATTTAAAGTTCTAAAGTTAAAATATAACATAAAACTTATTTTAACATTCCTCTGTAGGAATTAAGAGACTCCTGTCCACCTGCTCTCCTGCATTTGTTTACTAAAACACAAAATCAGGCTGCATCACTGGAAACTCTTCTGTACTTACCCAACAGCAAGTAGTTCAGTTATTGTTTTTTCCAGCCCATTCAGTCAAAATAGGTCCCAGGATTTCTTCTCTAAGCTTGTCATATAGAGGACACTTAAACAACTTATATTCTAGAGAATCAACTTCTCATACATTGAAAATCCTGGGGGGAAGAATTAGGACTAATAAAAGGAAACACTTCTTCATGCAACGTGTGATTGGTGTTTGGAATATGCTGTCACAGGAGGTGGTGATGGCCACTAACCTGGATAGCTTTAAAAAGGGTTTGGACAGATTTATGGAGGAGAAGTCAATCTATGGCTACCAATCTTGATCCTCTTTGATCTGAGATTGCAAATGCCTTAGCAGACCAGGTGCTCAGGAGCAGCAGCAGCAACAGAAGGCCATTGCTTTCACCTCCTGCATATGAGCTCCCAAAGGCACCTGGTGGGCCACTGCGAGTAGCAGAGTGCTAGACTAGATGGATTCTGATCTGATCCAACAAGCTCTTTCTTATGTTCTTAACCACAGAGCCTCTGTTCATAGGGGATTTTCTTGAATCTATTCTCTAAGACAGCAGATGGCAGGGTGTTGCTTCAAGCCAATGAAAATACCCTCCTTTGATTTTTGTTCTCTATAAAAAATAAATAAGGGTCTGGTTTCACCTGAAATCTAAAGGTTTTGGGAACCAGGTATTCCAGGGAGAGACTTAAATCAGATTGCCTCTTTATGTCATAAACTCTTTGTCTGACCTGTAAACTAGCTTTCCCTCCCAGGAAACTTGTTGGACTCACATTTGCAGTGATTAGACCTATGCATTCTTGCACATAATTTATTATTTATTGAGGTATTTCTTTTGCACTCTAAAATTCAAATTGTCTTACAAAGGAGCAGAAAGAAAATACAGGATAGCTCCTGGGCGGGTCTTTGGTTTTACTTGGTTGGCTCACTTAAGGCCACAGTCTGTGAGCCATGGGCTGAGAGCCAAGGCCCATGAACTACTTGGTTCTTGCCCTTTAGCATGAGTCAAGGACTTGTGTCTTTGGCCTAACCCAGATTAAATACCTACAGCAGAGAAATATCAGAAGTCCAGATCCCATAGAGAGAACAAAAATGTCCCCAACCTTCCTCCCCTGTGTGAGAACTATCCAGTCAGTCCTGAGCATTCATGAACACACTTGTGTTGAATATTCTTCCACAAGACACATGCTGTCAGCTGTGTAGGTGCAAAAGAAGTAGCTGATTTTAAATGATTATTATGACTGCATTGTTGGAAGTGAAGGACTTTATGCCTTAATGCCTCAATGACAGCGGGGGTCTGATAAGTGAGTCAGATAGTTAGAGGGGGTCAAGACACTGGGCACATTTTCTCTACTGCTCTGACACTATCCTTTTGATGTGTAGATTGCTACTCCCAGGGAACTTCCTTTCTGATTCTCCTCCACTCCTCTCCACCATTCTTTCATACACTCCTCCATCTTGCTCTCTGCATCTCTCACCATTCAGCACCTACACATATGGTTTAGCTTGGCTATGTTTTGCTTCAGTTCACTCTGCTTGTAATGCAAAGGTATCTCTAACCAGAGAGAATTGCCGACATCTAAAACGTACATAATCCATGAAAGCCAGAAAATATGAGCATCAGATACCTGGTTGCCACAGCCACCACAATTATTGCCACTACTGCCCCAATTCCAAACGATATAATTTGTCTCAAACTGCAGGCAGATTGTTGAGGAGCACCTAGCAAGTGTTCAACTCAAGATGAAACTGGCACTGGATATAATGTGAGTTTAAACATCAGTCACAATATCTGTGATATTTACAACACCTCTACTTCTCATCCCAAGAGCACTGGTAGGAAGAGGAGGAGCAGGAGCAGGAAGAAAAAGAAAGTCTGGATTTATACCCCACTTTTCATCACCATAAGGAGTCTCAATGTGGCTTACAAATGCCTTTCTTTCCTCTTTCCATAGCAGACAGCTTGTGAGGTAAGTGAGGCTGAGAGAATTCTAAGAGAATTGTGACTAGCAATTAACAAAAACACTGCCACTCTTGCTGCTTAAGAACACAGACATACACAAACAATTGTATTTTCTGTACATGTATATTATCAGTGGTTTGTATTTTTTTTTGTATTTATGTATGTTCATAGCTGTTTCAGATATTCACTTTTCAATTCACTTAGTAAATTAGTAAGTACAGAATTTTGTGTGTGTCTGTGTTCTTAAGCAGCCGGACTGGCGGTATTTTTTGTTAATTGCTTCCCAGTATGCTAGAGCCCTATTAATTGTGTGTAAGAATTGTGATTAGCCCAAGAGCTGAGGTGGATTCCACACAGCAAATGTATAACGGATTGCAGTCATTATAAAGGAACTTTATAATTTTCCTTTTTCCCATTCACATGTGGGCCATTCAGGCAGCAATTGGAGCCATGGAAACAATCCGAGTTGTTTTTGCGCCTTTGCATGGAGATGCTTCTCTTAAAAAAAAAATCCTGCAACATTTGCGCAGCTGCTCGGCATTAGAAATGAACCATCACAGCCATGCCAATCATCTCACAATACAATTGGCTGCACCTGCATAGCTGTGCATGGGCAACATGCACATTAAAAGAAAAAGAAAAAGAGACCTCACTGCAATAGCAGGGCAATTATGAATGTGTTGCTGTAGATGCTCACAACCTGCTGGGCGACCTGCATGGAATTGCAGGTGGGTAGATTCTTCCTGATGGGTCATGGCGCAGAACTTACAGTCCACGGCGGAAGGGAGGGAAATACAGCACCTCCTACCTGACTGTTCATGCGGGAGTCGCTCCAACCTGGAATTTTGCAAAAGTATTGCTGGGTTAGCAATTTTTGAAAATCCTGGGTTGAGGGAAATAAAACAGGGCAAAATCATTTTGGGGATAGGACCTGTGCAAAGTCCCCACCCCAAACAGTACTCGACACCCACTATATTTGCTCTGAGAGGAATCCACCTGATAGAACTATGACTAGCTCAACTGTGACTAGTGGGGCTGAGAGAGTTCTCAGAGAACTGTGACTGGCCCAAAGTTACTTAGCAGGTCTCAAATGTGGGAGTCAGGAAACAAACCTTGTTCACCAGATTAGAGTCCACCGCTCTGAACTACTACAACCACTATACTAACAAACCTTTTTTAAAAATCATCTGCCCCTAATGTAGTTTATTTGGTTACTGAGACTGTGACTAGAAGCACTGACAATACACAAAATGCATAAGGACCTTGCATTTCATACTGAAATGTTTCCCAGCATCTTAAAATAAAAGGACAATTAATTGCTGCACTTTTCAGGCTGATCATCAGACCAATTAGACAATGTAGTACAAATGTTAACTAATTTCATGTTGCAGAGCACAAATCATTAAAATCTGACCTAGCACATGACCGAGCAATAGTATTTGGACAGGATGCAGAAATGGAATGTTTAAATATGCTCAATAATAAAACTCAAAATGTAGTTTAAAAGGCCTGAAAGGAAAACTATAGCAAAGGAACATGTTTTTTTTCTTAGCTTGAAACAATAGCTCTTATTTCTGAATATCATACATTTTTATCAGACAGGAAAGATTTTAAATAGAATAATCATAGCTCAATTATTCATTCCCCTTGTGGCTTCTACATCTATATCTATCTTATATTTATTTAAAGCTTTAAAGAGGGAGCCAATAATGAACAAAAATGAGGTTTGGGAGTAGAAGCAACATATGGAGAGGCTCTGACTGGCCTCAAAGCTTATGGAGTCTGAGACATGTGAGATTACAATAATTATTTTAGAAGCAATGGAGCCAAAATAGGTGGCAGCGTCACAAGAAGGTGCTGCCTCCACACAATAACATAGAAGAAAAAGGAGGATAGATATGGGATTTTTTCCTCTTTCTCTCTCCATTTTGTTAACCCAATTTCCTAGGCAGAGAGACCTAAACTTAAAAGGCCTGCAGTAGCTCAAACCACCAGAAAAGCTGCAATAAAATCTGAACGCTGCACAAATATCAGACATGGGTGCCTGTGCAGCTGGCTTTTCTCAAAGATTCCAGGCACAGCTGGTTCTTATCTTAGGAATAGTGTGTGTGTTTTTTTAAACAACTGAATCACTCCTCATGACACAAGCATGGTATTGATCTTCATAATTTATACCAAGAAAAGAAAGACTCTAGAGATTTACGGCCCATCTGCATTCTGACCATGTAATGCCTGATAATGCCTAATCTATCAGGAACCTAACTAAATGAGGTCATTTCTATCCTTACTTGTATGGCCTATGCAGAGGCATATCTACGAAAAATGGAGCCTGGAGACAAAAATCTGAATCCCCCCCCCACAGGTGTCCTTGTCTACAGCCCAGAGTCCAGGTCTACCATCTGGAGCCAGCTCCAGTGTCCAGGTCTACTGCCTGGATCTCATGCCAGCATCCAGGTCTACTGCCTGGATCTCATGCCAGCTTCCAGGTCTACTGCCTGGAGCTCATGCCAGCATCCAGGTCTACTGCTCAGAGCCACCTCTGATGTCCAGGTCTACTGCCCGGAGCTGGTGCTGGCACCCAGGTCTATGTGCACTCCAGGACATGGGTTACCTCATGTCCCCATAGGTGGTACACTCCTAGGCCTAAGTGAAAGGCAGACCAAGTGTTTAGCTTGGCCAAGTTTCTCCATGATTGGCTGATGTGTGGCTAGGGTCCTCATGTAGAGTGGTATCCATTTACAGTAGGCTGACTTCTCTCCTGATTTACTTAGGTCATTAGTAAGAGATTCATCTCCTTTCAAATGCTGAGAAACTGATGGTCTCTAAACATCTCCATGTCAAAATTAGACTAAACACACAGATCAGATTATGTTAGATACTAGATATAGTTCCCCCAATTGCCAAAAATGTGTCTCTCAAAGAGTTCTGAAAAACTAAATTAACTAATTAAGGGTATAAAATGCATTTACATTGCACCTCTACCTTAACATAAATTTGTAACCTACCCTGAGACTATTGTAAAGGATGAGAAATAGATTGAAAATGAAATAAATGTTTTAAACATTCCATAGCTGAATGTGTAACTAAGATCTGCAATTTTACTTCCTTGGAACTTTTGGTACAAATAATATTTTAAAAATGTAATGGCATACACTACACAACATGTAGCACCCAGACCATATTTTTATTGACCTAATATTTCTGATTTCAGGGCCATACCAATGAAAAGAAATAGTGCATCTAAATCCCAGGGTTAGTTTCTTAGCAAGGTATACACTGCAAGCAGTGGCAAGGCTTGCCCCGTACAAGTGATTTGAATCAATGAGACGTTCTTCACTATAAAATCTAGACTTTTTGAATTAGAACACTAGGAATGGATGGCTTATGCAAAAAAGTTCTATTCTTCCTTCTCCCTTGGCATCCCATATGACCGCCTAGGCATGGCCAGATATTTGTTTACTCTTTCTGATCTGGAGCATGGACGGGCCATCACTTTGGCCAGATACAATGTGCTTCCTTCCACTTTGAGGGATGGAAGAGGCTCCAAAACACCTTATAGTGAGCGTTTTTGCATCTGTACCTGAAAACTGCAGAAACTGTACACTAGGATTGGTAAATACCCTAGAAATTCGGTAAAATTCAGATTTGGATAGAAATTCGGTAAAATTCGGATTCAGGCATAAAATTATCTGTATCCCCTAATAAGACAAATAACATATTCGCATATACCTGGATCTGTGGGTTTTTTTCACTGACAAGCCTCATGGGGCGGCCAGGGGTGTGTGTGTGGATTGGTGAATCCATCCCCCCAGCCACCTCATGAGGCTTGTCAAACTAAAAAACACGCAATTCCAGCCCTTCTCCCTCAGCTGGCGTATGCAGCTTGGAAAAGTGAACAAAACTTTTTTCCAAACTGTGTGCTCTGGCTGAGGGAGAAAATAACGGCTATAATTGTTTACTGACAAGCCCTCGAGTGGAGACAGCTGAATCCATCCACCCAGGTGAATCCCCGATTTACTTACTGAGGCTTGTCAAAGATAAAGGCAGCGTCCCCTCCTCAGCTGGAGCACACAGCTTTGTTTACTTTTCCAAGACGTTTGCGCTGGCTGAGGGAGCAGCAGTGGAATTGCATGGTGAATTCACTCCCCAGCTTTCCCACAAGGCTTGTCAAAGTAAAAAAAACCTCAAATCCACCCCTTCTCCCTCAGCTGGTGCACTTGGCTTGGAATTCCAAGTCACTGTGCTAGCTCTGTTGGCTAGGGAAAACTCGAGGGGGGGGGACCATTGATTAATTATGGGGATGGACTAGTAGTACAGCATGTTTTTTTCACACAGAAGTTTTCCGATTCACTTCCCAGCAGCTCCAGATAAACTGTATTTATTATTTAGTTTTCTATACCGCCCTATCCCCCAAAGGGCTCTGATAAAGGGATTAGTTAACAGGTGATGTGAAAGACTTAGGTCTGAGACACTGGAGAACTGCTGCCAGTCAGAGTAGGCAATACTGGCCCAGTAGTCTGCCTCAGTAGAAAGCAGCTTCATGTGTTCATGTGTATTCAATCACTGTCTGAATCTAATTAATCAAGTTCAGATATGACAGGCAACAGTTTGAATCCCAGTGGATTGTAGGACGCACCAAATCAGAAAAGTGATCCAAATATTCTTTCACAATAAACATTATTCTTCCACTGTACTCTGCCTTTTCAATCTAGTGTCATATGAAGGAGGCAGTATATAAAAGAGGGTGTGGGGAAGATGCTTATTACAGGGCAAATCTCTTTTCTCAGATGGCTACATTTATACGATCTGCTGAACTTCCTCTAGAGACTAGCTGTAAGGAACTTTGAAACAATTTAGCAATATTGCCCCTTCTCTCTGTGGCTTTTTATGAGTTTTTTTGTGGTAAGTCCCTATAGGATTATAGAAAACACTGTTTTATGGCTTGAGTTCCCTCATAGCAATGAGATATATGAGTCCACTTATTTTCTCCCAGCTAGTCCCCTGATGAGAAGCTGGCAAAGACTGAAATGAATTTGGAAACTCCTTGAATGTTGGACTTCATGGGGAGGGGGAGAGCATTTTCCTACTAGTAGTCACTAGTCAAAACACTTTGGCCAATTATGCACAAAGTGTCTGCTATGTGATGGGGGCAAATGTCCATCATGGCAAGATCTCTTGTACAAATGTATTTCCTCAAGTTCCACTTTCTCTTTCCATTCTCTCTGCTGCAAAGGAGACCACTTCTAGCACATTTTTAATTTGCTTTGTTGCCAGAGAGAGACAGATTTGCTAGTGTGCATACCTTTGTCCTGAACATCTTCCCTCTGCCCATGGCCAACCTTCCCACACCCTCATACTGCCATCCATGCCCTCACCCCCTCCTTCCATGTTGCTGGCTGCTTCAAGTCACAACAAAGAGCCTCACTCACATGGGCTTAGACGAAGAACACTGACCTCTAATTCTCATATTGATATATCCAGATATCAATATAATAAAACAAAGAGTCCTTGAAAATAACAAGCCTTGGAAATAACAGGGATGGTCCCTTTATTTAGCAGCCTGTGGTCCAGGGAATTGCCTTGCATCTTTCATTGGAGGGGGTGTTATTTTTGGAACAGCAATATCGATATAAGTGCAACTTAAGGGGCTAAGCCAGCAGTCTTAAGATATGTAATGAGATTTTGCCTTTAAGGATTAGTTGATGGGTGGAATTAAGGGAACCAGGTTCTCTGTAGAAAAGCTCAATGCCAGGATTGAGTGCCTCCTTGGTTGTAAACAGAGAAATGTGAGGAGAGTCCTCTACAAGTTCACTGCCCAGAAAAGAGCTTTGAGGTAAGTGTTTCATGCATAACGTGCCTTTGTGTGACATTTGTTTTCAACTGGGCACATGCACACTGTATAGTATCCTATTTCTGCCGCTGGCAGTTCCTGTTTTTATTTTTTTTCTTCAGAGAGCACATTCCACATGAATATGTCCATTATGGTTTTGGGAGGGTAACCATGTTTACCTGAGTTCAGTAGCATCTTAGAGACCAACAAGGGGAATAAGCTTTTGAGAGTCAACACTCCCTTTGTCAGATACAAGTAGGACTCTTTTAGTAACACGTATCCTTCCTTCTGACTAGGATTAAAAGGGTTCAGGTATCTCCATTCCTACAAAGGGAACTTCTACTCTTGGAACCTTGTGGCCGTTATAGAAGTCTTGCATGTGTCTTTGATCATGGTAAAGGATTTGGAACATGTTAGAGAAAACCTTTTCTTGGATCTCACCAAACATATCCACTGACAGAAGGATTTTAATCAATGAAGTATGACTTCCTCACCTTCCCTTTTCTTCTGCACTCAAAAATGTTCCCTGAATTGCTGCTTCTGAATGAAAAAGGGTGTGACGGTAAAATCAGAGATCTAGCATGGTTTAAATCAGCTCCTCATTCTGTCCATCAAAGTCTTCCATAAGATCCAATTCATTCTCATTTCACAATAAACCTGCTCAGATGTTAGAGTGAATGCACATACAACTTGCATGTACATATGTACCTCAGTTTGCAAGAAAGAGTCAAAGTGCATTCACTTAATGAATGAAACCAGGGACCGGTACCTGGACAAATGTGAAGCTTCTATAATACATTCAACTGTTTGTGCATTGACTGTAACATAAAAAATCATAAAAAATATTCAACAGATAAGAATAATCAAATGAACACTAGACAGATTGCAGGTGTGTTCACTATAAATTGGGAACAGAACTATAGAGGAGTCTTGTTGGTCTCCCCATTATTCCACATAACATGAGGGTCAATAATGAGATGAAGTGTAAAATAAATAATAATAAAATAATGTTCAGGACAATAATAAACAAACAAACAAACAAACAAATAAATAATAAAAAACTGATAATTTGCCCTAAATACCCAACATTCCCTTGAACCTATCAGCTGAAGAAGAACATTGAAAGCCCAATCCAGATGGGGAAAGCAGACTCATTTCTGGAGCCAGTGCAGCCTTGCATGATGTGGGTACCCACCCCATTAGTCCAAGGGGCAATAATGAGATATATAATATTCTATAATGGTATAAAATAAATAATAAATAAAATAATGTTCAAGGCAGTAAATAAATAAATATCACATAATGTTCCTTCAATACTTTCTTGAACCCATCAGATGAAGCCCCTTTAGAGCCCAATCCAGAAGTGGGGGGGATACCTTGTGGAGCCAATGTAGCCTCATGCCAGCAGAGGGGCCACATCAGTGGGCACCAGGGAGTCACATGGCTCTGTGGCATCTGATTACAACAGTTCTGGGGTGGCTGGGGGCAGTTGCAGGGGTGGAGACAACCTTCGTCAGCTTCCACCTGGGGTTTGGGGCTGGGAGCATGATGTTCCTGGGTGGTGTAAAGCCATGGAGTCCAATGGAGGGCTTTCTAGTGGCAGAGTTTTTGTTTTGTTTTTCTCTCTCTCCTCATACCACTAGAAAGCCCTCTGGTGACAGTGGTGCAGGGCCACAGCAGCGCTGTCTCTGCCCTCTCAGGGCTGTGGATTGGGCTGCCCTAATGGTTGGCAAAGCATCTTTCAAGAGAGGCTGTTCCTCACGCTCATGACTGATGCTTGGAAATTTTGTTAAGACCATGGTGATTCTCTTGACAGGAGTTTTAAAATTATTATCCAGAGGAAGCTAAGAGAAAGAAATGTTATACACCAGGCCGGAAGGATCCTTAATCAGTTTAATCAAAAATTAATCAATTTACACTTCAGTGGAGGCCAATTTTAATAAGTGAATATCAGTTTCATTTATTTTCTGTTACTGTGATTTGCATTAGCAATATTCAAGAAAGGAATAATCAGCTAACAACAGAGATGTCCCCTTTCTAAGTTGCTCAACAGAGACAAAACAGGAACATAAGACACCAAGTTATCAGAATAAACAACTGGATATAGTAATAAATAACAAAGGAAGGGGGGGGGGAGATAAATGTGAAAGATGAAAGAGAAGAGAAAGTAAACTCATTTCCAAAAGAGGACTAAAAGAACAAGTGCAGCAACAGAAGATAAAACAATAGTAATAATTTCCAAACCTACACAATCCCAGTTGTGTTCGGTGGAGGAAAGAAGCACTTTGTATGTTCAACCACATTATCACCATATTAACTTGGAGACCATAACAGTGCAGACAATGTTCAGCTACAGTTCCTGCCTGGGTCTTACAGCTTTCCCTTTTGGATGTCTTGGAGGGCACAAACATACATTACAGAGCTCAAAGCAGTTTTCTCACAAATGTAACAAAGAGGGGGTGTTCATCAGCTGTTACAAGTTTCTAATAAATATTTGACTTCAGTGGTGTTTCTTGTAGGGCTACCTGCTGCAATTGAAAATACACCTTGTGTGGAGCCATAGATCTAGTAAAACAGTGTCATTGAACATTTTGTAGAAAGAAAGTGAAAAAAGGGTGGCAACATCATTTTGTGATGAGGAATAATTTTCTGAGTCTGCCTAAGTACATATAGTCTTAGCACAACTTGGCTTTTCTTTGAGATTTTTGCATTGAACCAACATGATTCTCAAAATCACTGTGATGTCTGGAAATGCTGAAACCAGCCATCAAGGAGTATGCTGCTTCAGGTGGAGGAAAATTATCTGGGAAAAAGAATATGATTATGGGGTTCCTTGTAGTCTACTACTAGGCAATTACTCAAATCAGATTGTACAATTTGGACTCTGTTAACTCTTTACTTGGACAGATTTTACCATCAATTTATTTTTGCTAACCCAATGGCATCTGCAGTTTTCCTATGTTCTCAGCATTTTAAGGAATCTGTGAATTGCTTCTGATATTTGATCGGTTATGGTTTTTATATTTTCAGTTGGAAGTTGTGATTCTCCCTTCTTCTCCAATGTTATGTGTTATTTTGATTAACGATTAAAAAGCCATTACATGGTTTTTACATTTGGATGATATTCAGTATATTAACCAATTATAAGAGCAGAGGTTAGGTCATATAGTAGCAAAGGAAGTCTCATTTTAGAGTCTGAAAAGTGCTATTCATTGTTTATATGTATTAAGGAGATAAAGCAACATATATTAAAAGTTACACATTTCTGTATTGTTCTAGAAAGTTTTTTAAAAAAATCTTTCAGACTCATAATACAGGTATAATTATAGCCTTAATTTTTATAGTATCTGATCACCAATATGAATTTGCATCCAGCTTTCATTACCAGGGTCTGAGAATGTAGATTAATCAGTTGTTCTGCTGTTATATTGGATTACATGGGAGGGTTCCAGTTGGGAGAGGTCCTATTAATTTCGTCATCCAATCCTGTTTAAATGGCCATGCCCCAAGAAGACATCAATTGCAAATGTCTCTCAGAAAGCGTTCAATTTAGGCTAAAGGAACAGACCCTGACAGACTACAAGGCAGAATTATGAGAGACTGTAAATTTCCAGTTGCTGTTGGGGTTGACAAAAACACTCCTTAGTGAAGATGTATGTGATCCATTTTGATAAATCCTGAAATATATGGGGTTGGGCGGAATTCATGCAGCGTACTCTGATTGGCAGCTTTGGAAAGGCAAGAGGGAGCAAAATATTGTGAAGTGGCTAAGAAGTGATTATAGGTGTTTATTCTGATGAGTTCAGTAGCTTGAATTGTGACCCCGAAAGTGAGCAAGATGGATTGTTCTGAAGTCACCGACTTTAGTTCATGGAGGGATGACAGTGAATAATAGGCCTTAATTAGCAGTCCCCTTTTCACCTGTACTGTATAAAACATTCTTGCTTGTACATCTTGGGAGCAGAATTGCCTGGAAAAGGAGAAAATCAAATTGGCAAGGAAAGATAGCATGCCTGATTGCAAAATCAATTACACTGGTGTAAATGAAGAGTAACTCAAGGGGATGTCATGAAGGAAAAGGGCATGGCATTGGTGACACAATGCATCGAGGCTGTTTTTAATTAAAAATCACTTATCTCTGGCAAGTTTAAAAGTCTGAATGCAATTCTACCCAATTTGCTTAACTACCAATTTGCAAGATATGATTTAGGCCATTTAGAGTGTGTCCACATCACATTTTTCCATGTCTCCCCACCCCTTTGGTCAAACACTTTAGTGCTAAGCTGAAAGAGTAGGCATCACTCAGGGAAGGGCAGCATTTTTGCTTGTTTTTGCCCAGAGCCATTTCAGTACTGGTCTTGAAAACTACGTTGCGGAGAATACATGGTTCACATTGGTCCGTTACCAATTGTGTGGATGGGCAAGGTACACCATTCTGTAGAGCATTAGGAAGGAAACTGAAAATTTTAAAGCTAATATTGTAATGCCTTTGTATAGATCCATGGTGCAGCCTCATTCTGAATTCTATGTACAGGTCTAGTCATTGTATCTTAAAAAGTATATTGCAGAGCAGGAAAGAAGTACAGAAGAGGACAACCAAGATGATTAAGATGCCAGAGAATGCTTCCTGGAAAGACTGAAGAGTTTGGGACTTTTTATAGTTACTTTTTATAGTTACTAAACAGAGTTACTCCAGTCTAACTCCAGTCCTTTCAATGAGCATAGACTAGTAACTCTGCAGAACTGTTCTGTCAGTCTAGTAAAAGGTGGCTGGAGGCATAGCCAAGGCATTTGGCTTACTGCCACTATTTGACAACATTGAATAGAATTTATTAATCGACAGCACTGGTGGTATTGATAGATGATTTCAGTGGAAACGTTTTTTACCATTACTTTCTACCTTGACTTACATACCAATAAATTATCTTGTGTACATCCTAGAATCTTAACTAGGGATAAGGGTTTTTGCAGTGAACAAACAAAAATATAGTGTTCAACATTATGCAATATAGATTGTAATAGACACAATCCTATTCCTTTACCCTTTAGGACTGTATTTTCATATTACAATTCTACTCTCGTTATAAAACCTGCCTCCTGCCTCTTCAGGCAGGCCATTCCACAAGATGGGAGCCACAACAGAGAAGGCACATGTGTATGTCATTGCTGATCTTACCCATTTGCAGGGTGGCATCCTCAGAAAGCTTTGCTCAGATGTGTGAATCAGCCATGGGGAAGCATAGCAGGAGGGGTGGTTCTCCACTTATGTGGGGCCATAAAGTGCTTAGTAGGCAATGAATGGACTGTGTATTGAATCCAATAAATGATTGGTAACCAATGGATTGACAGAAGAAGGGATGCAATGTGAATGCTCCAACTAACTTTCTGTGAAAGGGGGGGGGGGTTAATAAGGCTTCCCATTATTTTCTAGAAAAAATCAGCAAAATCAGTATCCTCAAACTCAACCCCAATGACAGAGCGATCAGGTCTGATGTGGTCTCCCTATTCCCCAAGGTTCCAATAAAGGTTACCCTTGCGCTCATCAACCAGATTTTCCCAAATGATATCACAGCCCTGTTTCAACATTGCCTAGCAACCAGTTACTTCCAATGGAACATCAACTTCTACAAACAGATCGATGGAGTGGCCCCTCAGTCTGGTTAAAGCAAATTGTTCCATTGAGCATATTGAAAAACAAGCCCCAGAAACAAACCAAAAAACCCCCCTCATAGTATGGTTCCAATTTGTGGATGACATCCTCACAGTTTGGAGCCATGGCAAGGAAGAATTGATGAAATTTCTGAACCACCTTAACATTATTCACCCAAACATTCAATTCACCATGGAAAAAGAAAAAGAGGGGAAGATGCCAATTCTAGATGTTATGGTCATCTGCAAAACACACCAACAACTGAGCAACACAATCTATAGTAAACCAACCTATACAGACTGAAATCTACATAAAAACTCCAATCCACACTCACAACAAAAAGGGGCATAATCAAAACTCTGGTACATGGTGTAAAATTGATCTGTGAACCTCACCTTCTCACTGATGAACTGAATCACCTAAACTAGGCTCTGAAAGCAAACAGAAATCACAAGAGCTATAAAACCAAGGGAAAACCATAGGGTTGAGGATAAACAGCACCCCACCGGGAAGGGAGTCTGAAAATTAAGAACCTGGTTACCAGTACTAAAAAAGTGCAAAACCAAAAACTAGAGACATTCAAAGGCAACTGCAAATGAACTCTACCCAGACACATGCTAATGCAGTTGCAAATGCAGTTGTTGGTGCAGTTGCAAGTACAAATGGAAGTGCAAATTCAAATACGACGGTGATTGGAAATGAAAATACAAATGCAGTTGTGAATGTGATTGCAATTGCAACAGGAAAAGAAACTGTAAATGAACTCCATATGAAAATGTACCTCACTCCTCTGTGAAGTAAACAAAATATATTCCCCATCATAAATGAGGTGGATAAAATTTATTTCCCATCCTACAACCACTATGCCACGGACAGAAACACATCACTCCATGACGTACCTCTGAAGATGCCAGCCATAGATCTGGGTGAAACACTAAGAGCAAAATTTACCAGATCACAGTCAAACAGCCCAGAAAATACACAACAGTGATAACATATGAAGTGATAACGTATATGTTTAGTGTAATTCTTAATTCTGAATACAAAAATCAACATTTGAATATTAATAAACTCGTAACAGAGGAAGTACTTCAACATATTGTAAATTCATGTGACACAGTTTGGATATTGTTTGCTTGGTAACCCTGCTGGAGACTATTTGTAATTCCAGGAGATTTCCAGATACCACTTGGAGACTTAAAATCCTAGGTCATAGCTGTATAAATCAGTTGTGAGGCTTTGTTTTATTTTCTGATATATTTCCAGAATATGATCTTTATAAATGTACATAGGTCTCTCATACAATAAACCCAAGCCACATGTAATTATTATTGTGAGAGAGAAAAAAATGCCAAATAACTGTGAAAATGTCTTTCATACTAGCATATTTTAGACAGGTTTATGCTAAAGTCAGTTGGCCTTTTCCTATTCAATTGTTTTTCATTGTGGAAAACAAGATCACAGATAAATATATCACTGTGAAAGAATGTCTCTTCCAATCTCATATTCATAAACCTCATATTAATCAAACAGACAATCAATTACCATTTTACTAGCTGACAAACATGTCTCGCTGTTCACAACAGGAAGGTAATATGTCAGAGATGGAGGACTAAAAAACAGAAATGGGAAATTGATGTTGCATGATCTAAATGTAATGCTATTTAGTTTTTTTAAGGTTGTTAGAATTCAGCCTTTTAAAATCACGCTGTACCCTTTGTCTATAATCAAATAGGAAAATGCAAGCCTATTTTCCCCCTAATCCATCTTTGCTCCTAGAGGGTAGCACTTCCCTGAATTAATCTCTATTGAACCAGGGGATCAGTTCTGTTCGAAGACAAATTCACAAGGCAGTTAGCATGTTGGAGAAAAGATTACTATGCAGAAGTGAGATTGCACTAATTGCAAAAATCTTTTTTCAGCAGCTAGTGTCTAGGAGTAAAGAAATGCATAAAAATAGAATGTGTTGAGATTGGAATAGAGCTGCCAGCTCCAGACTGAGCAATACCTGAAGATTTTGGGGGTGATGCTTGGAGAGGGTGGGGTTTGGGGAGGAACTCCAATGGGGTTTAATGCCAAACAGTCCACCCTCTAAAATGGCCACTTTCTCCAGATGATATCTGTTGCCTGGAGATCTGTTGTAATAGATGCAGATCTTCAGCCACCAACTGGAGGTTGGCAGCCCTGGACTGGAAATATAAAGTTTGCAGTCCACAACCACAAGGCAAGATGATAAATCTGCTTTATTTGAGCTGCAGAACACAAAGTCGAAGGCCCTTTCCGCACGGGCCATAAACGGTGGCTTGGGGACGGCAAAAACGCCATCCCCAGGCCGCCGTTCACACAGGGGGCGCAGCTGCATCGCAGCCGCGCCGCCCTCGCGCCGGCCACCCGTCCTGACGCCAGCGTTTTCCCAGTGCACTTGGAAGCGCACTTGTTGAGGAAACGCCAGCTGGAAGCCACTGCCGTGCGAACGGCAGCGGCTTCCTGGCACTTCCCCCCACTCCCTCTCTGTACTTACCTTGTCCCCGGGCCTCTGGTGCGTCGCCGAAGCCTGGGGACACGCCCCCCTGCCCTGCGTCGCTGGAGCAGGTGCGCAGGGCCAGGGGGCGTGTCCCCAGGCCTCGGTGACGCGCCGGAGGCTCGGGGACACGCTGGGTCAGCCGGGTGCCGGCGCTCTGCGGTGCTGGCTGCCCGGCTCTTTCTAGGACCGTCCATGTGGACGGTCCTAGCGTCGTGCGGAAATGGCCTAAGCCAGGCACCCACTTTGGAAAAATCTTTCACTTACACTACTTTCCCAAGGAGGTTACCTAGTCTGGCAGCTCAATAAAATGTATCTGCCCCTCCCCAGCTAGGTGGCTGTTAGAAAGAACATACTTCATGGGGAGGTGAAAGAAAGGCAAGAAATTCCCCCTCCAAAAAAACCCTCAAATATTTCCAAGTGACAAAGATAGTATTTTTGTCAGTGATGATATTGCAACGTTCTCTGTTTCACAAGTAGCCCTTTTCCACAAAACCAAAATAAAATGTTTTGAGGCAGGAAATAAAATGTTTCCTCTGAGAAATTCTGCAGTATTTTTATCCTGACACATTTTATTTCCAGCCAGAAAACATTTTGAAAGCATCCTGTTTTCTAGTGATTCATTTGTTGAAACATTTTCAAAACATTTTGGCTTGCTGTGCATGTCTCTTTAAAACATTTCCCATGCCTCTCTGCAATCCCTGGACTTTCTCCTTGGCATCATTTTCTGAATTCGCTCCATCAACACACCTGTTTATTTATGTCAGTTTATTCTTAATCAGAGGAATCAAAATTTGAAATGGAATTAGATGTGGCAACAAATTGTTATTGTTATTTCAGCTCGTTTTCCCCCCCGGGGGTGAAAATCTCTCACAGAACTACAAATCTCAGATGATATGGAAACAAAACTTTCACTTAAGTACTATTTCAGTGGTCAAAAGAGGAAAGTCCAACTTTCTCAAACCAAGTGACACCCATCATAGTTCCATTTCAGGTGATCTCTCTTGTCCTGCCCATTTGTTTCCAAGCACAATTCAAAGTGATAGTTCTTACCTTTAAAGTTGCAAATAGCCTCCTGCATTGTCCAGCATGCCAATTTATGAAGGAGAAGAGATAGTTTTTATACCTTACTTTCCTCTACTATCAAGAGTCTCAAAGCAGCTTAAAAACTCTTCCCGTTCCTTTTTCCACAACAGACACCTTGTGACATAGGGGAGCCTGGGAGAATTCTAAGAGAACTATGATTATCCCAAGGTCTCCAAGCAGGCTTCATGTGGAGGAGTGGGGGGAAAGCTCACCAGATTGGACTCCACTGCTCATGTGGAGCAGTGGGGAAACCCAATTCATGTGGAGGAGTGGGGAGACCCGAGAGCCAGTGTGGTGAAGTGGTTAAGAGCAGGTGGTCTCTAATCTGGAGAACCCGGTTTGATTCCCCACTCTGCCACTTGAGCTGTGGAGGTTTATCTAGTGAACCACATTAACTTGTGCACTCCAACACATGCCAGCTAGGTGACCTTGGGCTAGTCACAGTTCTTTGGAGCTCTCTCAGCCCCACCCAGGTGTTTGTTGTGAGGGGGGAAGGGAAAGGAGATTGTAAGCCCCTTTGAGTCTCCTTACAGGAGAGAAAGGGGGATATAAATCCTGTACTTGGAATGTATGGTACTTCTGGTTTATACCTAATGAACCTAATTCGAGTTTATACCTAATGAACAGCATTGGCTGTTCCTGAGCCAATGCATAGATGAGGGGAGTAGTGACCAAACACAGGCACAGGGGCGTAACGAGGCAGCCCTGGGCAAACTAGCCCTGGGCAAAACCTGAGTTGGATGCCCCCCCCCATGGGCGGCCACTCCACCATGACCAAATTTTTTTTGCACCAGGACATTGGTGCCTGTAGGGGGTGCATTTTTAGACATACCAGCACCAATATTTCAGCATATCATCAGGAGACTGTCCTTATGCTACTCCCCAAGTTTGGTGAGGTTTGGTTCAAGGAGTCCAAAGTTATGGACTCCCAAAGGGAGTGCCCCATCCCCCATTGTTTCCAATGGAAGCTAATAGGAGATAGGGGCTACAGTTTTGAGGGTCCATAACTTTGGCCCCCCTGAACCAAACTGCACCAAACTTGGGGGGTGCCATCATCTCCAGATGATACCCTGAAATTTTGGTGCCGATACATCCAAAAATGCACCCCCTGCAGGCCACAAATGGAAAACCACTAAAATACCCAAAAACGAACCCAGCATTTTGATGCCCCCCACAAGGTGATGCCCTGGGCAGCTGCCCACCTTGCCCAATGGGCATTACGCCAGTGCACAGGCATCTACTATACTCTACTGTAGATGTGAGGCTGACACATTCGGGCCTTTAATTGCAGAGTTACATAATTTGTAGTAACTTTATATGATTGTTTCATGGATGTTCATGTTTTATGGCATGTTTTAATATCAATAATTTCTTTGTTGTTTCTATGACTTATTGTTTTTACTTTTTGAACAGATCTCTGTTCACAGAGGTGAGCAAATATGCCTTGTTATCTTGGTATATCAGGTATATACTTCCTGATTGACTTTTACACCTTTGTTGCTAATCTCTTATTTAGAGTAACCAATCACATTACTGTGAGAAATCAAACTTAGTGAAAGATGAGTCTGATTTTTTATATAAATATACACTACTGTGAAAAGCAAATAAGGTTTCTCTGGTTAGAAATCTCAGAAAGCAGAAGACAGGGGGAGATACTGATTAACTTTTGTTTTGTTTTTGTTTTTTATAATCCCAAAAAGCAGAGACAAAAGCTGAAACCTGATTTGTTTTAAACAACTATCAACAGTTGTATTATGAATAAGTAATTTTAGGAACATGGATAGTTTTAGCTAGCATGTAAACAGGATTTGTGGGATTAATTTTTATAAGCCTTTATTATATTATTATTTGTCTTGCTGAACAAAAAGTAATTTTCTTTCTTTAATAAAAGGTTATACAAGTTGTTGACTGTATTTTGCTGTCTTAATTTTGTATTATCAAAAATATAGGAGCAAGAGTTTCACTAACATGATGAATCCTAGAGGATTATGTGGCTAATTGTTGTTTTCACACCTTGACATCTGTCCAGTTCAAAACGTTTATTACAGTGAGGGAAAGAATCTCTCGTTATACCAGAAAATGCAAAGCATTTGCCTCAATCTAATAAACTATCTGCATGTCTATTAGGGACAAATATAGCATTCATCTCCCTCCCTCCCTCCCTCCTTCCCCCTCCCCCTCCCCCTCCCCCCCTCTCTCTCTATCTATCTATCATCTGTCGGGAAAATTTGTAGGTGATATGTGTAAACTCCTCAAAACAGAATTTCACAGCTTCTCTTGTGAGGGGAAGGAACTGCAGGTGTGTTAACTGTCTTTGAAAACAAGAATGCCCTAAGACTGGCTGCTCTCACTGTTGTGGCTCCTAATATCAATGCTGCAGCATCCAGGCCCAAGCACTGCTTCTGGCATTTTATTTATTTATTTATTATTTAAACTTTTATACCGCCCCATCCCAAGGGGCTCTGGGCGGTGTACAACATAAATCTCGGTACAAATAAATATGGTTAAAACCTTTAAAAACAGCAGTAGAGTAATAAGAGGCATCCAAATACCTAATTTTAAATCCTCCCCTAAGAGGATTTGCTGCTGTGGCCCTTGTGTCAGTATGGATCATAGTTGTTGTACACATAGTGTATCACTATTGTGGACAGTGTGGTTCTCAGCAGTGTCACTGTCACTCTCAAACCTGACACGTCTCTCCAACATGACATTGGCCTTCCACAGCCAGGACAACCCCATCAGTGTCCTGAGAACAAAGTGTCCTGACCCATGCTCCATTGGGATTGTGGGGAGAGGCAACTGGACAGAGAATCAAATACTAGAATGGGGATATGGACTTGGTACAATGATGGGTGGTGAAGGTAAGGAAAGGAAGGGTTGTGTGGGTGAGTGAGGGAGAGTGAGGGAGAGGAAGATGGAAGGTGGAAGATGGAAGATGGAAGGAAAAGCAAGGGGAGGCAACATAGAGGATGGGGGTGGTTAGTTGACCTCAAAGGAAGTTAAGGGAGGGAGGAGAGAGAGAGAGAGAAATGAGGGAACATTAACAAATAAGGGGCGGATGAGATAGATGGGGAGGAGGTTGACAGAGAAGGGGAGGGAAGAAAAAGAAACAGAGGAAGAATGTTGATGGGGAAAAAAGGGGGAGAGAGAAATGGGGCAATTGACATAACTTAGAGGGGTAGGGAGAAAGTGGGGAGATCAAGTGAAAAAGAGGAACAAATGCAGAAGGATGCTTCCTCCCTGCAATTTCCTTGAAGGTCTCCATTTGAGATTAAATAATTAGAATTTTGTCTTTTAACTGTACTCCAGGATCATTTATGATATGGACCACTTTTATTGGACCAATGGCACTTTTATTGGACTAATTGGAATGGCCTCTGGAAATTGTCTGGAGCTTAATTGTACTCAGTTGCAAATCATGATGATGGAGAAATGACTGTTATATGGAGGTGAATCTGTTGATATATATTCAGTGAAATCTCAGGTAGTCCGTTGGCATTCTTATTTATTTTGTGATCAAGTCACAGCCCATATGGAAACTGTGTAGGGGTTTTGAGGCAAGAGCTGTTCAGAGGTGTTTGCTATTGCCTGCTTCTGCATTGCAACCCTGGTATTACTTAGCAGATTCCCGTCCAAATACTGTCCAGGGCTGACTGCTTAGCTTCCAAAATCTGATGAAACAGCTAGTCTGGGCTATCCAGGTCAGGGTGTCCTTCATTATGGAGAAGACTAAATTAATCCCATGGTACTGCATGTTACTTAGGTTCAGTCCGGGCCTCAGATTATCCCATGAATAAAGCCAAATTAACATCTTATGTGAACAGCAACAGCAACAGCAACCTTCAAAGATATTAACTCAAAAAGGAAAAAAAAACCATCTGGCTTCCTAATCCTTTTAGACTTTATGGTGACCCAATTTTGACTGGCAAGTGACCCAACAGTTTAAAAGCCTGCAGTAGACTAGGATGTGTTTGCTCTCTATGACGGGAGTCCCTTATACCTACATATCCAAATCTCTGTTGTTAAAATAACCTGAGCCTGAACAGAGTCTTCAGAAGTTACTTCAGGGGTTAAATTAGTGAGCAGCAGATGAATGAAGGAGAAAATCTCTTCAAAAGAAGCCAATGCAGGCAGGCTCTTTCGGCATTCAGTGGAAACAAAGCTCTTGCTATTTTGATGCACAGCACTCTCCCGCTTTATTATTGACTAGGTGGTGTCCTACAATAAAATGCCGGATTAAAAAGCAAGCTTGAAGAAAAAAACCCTATAAATTATTTGAAAGCTTTACAGTAAATGAAGTTTGACTGTGCTGCATCAACATAAGCCTCTTATGTGAGACAATACCATTATTAGCTTTCTACCTACATTCCGTGGTGTGCTCTCCCCTCCCCGCCCCCGCCACCACTGAATCACTCCGGAGCCACATTTTCGGATGATTAAAAAGAGTCAAAATTAAGCTATAATTGCATTAACTGTGGTACCTTGTTTCAATTAGATATTGAAGCATTATGATAATCCTTCATTCAAAGGCTATTTCACTATGTAAATGTGCGATTACAAATCAGTTTATTCCTGTGCAACACTTCTGCCCCTCCAGGATGGGTTAGCTTACAGAAATCCTCCTGCAGAGTCTTACAGCCTATTTTGCAAAGTGCCTGTTTTACCCTCAGATAAGGCAGTCAAAAGCAGCCAATTTTTCCCACATGATTGTGTGGCTTCTCCTCCTCATCAACCTTCTCTTCAAGTACGCCTCAGGTATAAAAGGAGTATGATGAAAGGCAAGACAATTCCAGAAATGTTTTGCAGTCTCCCATGTTGACCCTTATGTTACTGACATCCTTTGGGAAAAGTGCAGATGAATCACGTGTAAATATTTTCCATTTATTTACAGGTGACTATGCTTTAACCACGGTTTGGCTTTTATGCATTGAGACTTTGCCTCCCAAGCCAATTGGGTTAATCAGCATAGTGCAGATTTAGCATGCTAGTTTGCAACTTCCCTCCCCCCACCACACTTAAAAGCAGTCGATGGCTGCCAAAACTAAACTTTTAATAAACTGAGTCATTCTTACGCAGGCTCTGTGATTTAAAACTTTCCCCATCAAATGGTGCAGGTGAGAACTCGCCAAGCCAAAACTGTATGGCAGATATAGGATTTCATAGGAGTCTCCAGCAGGACAGAACAGATGTGGCAAGACACACAAAGAATAACTTATGCTGCCTATGCTATCTAACCAATTACAGCAGTGGTTCTCAACCTTCCTAATGCTGTGACCCTTTAATACAGTTCCTTATGTTGTGGTGACCCCCAACCCTAACATTTATCCATTTTACACATGGAGAACACTGATGCAGAGAGTCTTAGGCGACCCCTGTGAAAGGGTCGTTTGACCCTTAAAAGGGTCTCGACCCACAGGTTGAGAACTGCTGAATTACAGCCTACCTGCCTTGCAAAAGAAAGGAGCCATTGGCCCTTTATGCATGCAGCGCTTACCCCATGGCCATCAGCTTCACAGTGAGTTGTTCCTGCTGTTCTTGTTCAAATCTTAATCTCCGACTGTGAATTGTCCCCAGCTAAGCCCAGCCACTATTTTACCCACTGTTCTCTCTGTGCAACCTCCAACTGGGGAGTTGTTCTCTGTTGCCCGTGTGCGTGTGCGTGCGTGCGTGCGTGCGTGCGTGTGGTGGGACCTAGCATTATTTTTCACCACCCAGGTCACTGGATCACTGGGACTTTTCCCCAGTAGCCTTAATGGCAAATCTGCCCCTGACCAGCACTTTGAACTTAGAAACAGACAGTAATAGTGTTTACTGAAATGCAAGTCTTTTTCAGTGCCATCAAAAACAAACAGCAGATGGTTTTACATTCACATACAGGCTACAGCTGTGTCCAGTTAAAAATAATGTATAACTCTCTCTCTCTCTCTCTCTCTCTCTCTCTCTCTCTCTCTCTCTCTCTCTCTCTCTGTTACATTCAAAATATCTTTTCTTTTGAGTAAATATAGCAGGTTAGAGTCTAGTTTCAAACAGTAACCTAGCAGCCATATTCTGACCAGTGACAGTTTCTGGGTTATCTTTTAAGAGAATTAATGCAGAGCACATTTTGCTCATTATACTGAGTTTAAGAACGGAGAGCATTGGCAAAACAAAATGCCTGCAGTAAAAGACAATCTTGGCCAACACTTGGCCAAAATACTCTAAATCGGGCTTGGCATGACATATCTGCCCATTCTTCAGTGAACATCCTTCCTCCCCCGGCTTATTGTCTGCACTTGGCTAGCCAGTCTTCTAACTTTACTTCTTGGCCAAGAGTGGTGGATAGATTTGTTAATCTTTAGTGAAACCCTGCTTTTTAAGAAGGTACTAAAATACCAAGTGAATTAAGCTCCATGGCACTTTTGAATTGGTAGGATGTATGCCTTGTGGTCATTTTCCCCTCATGCCTTTCTTGACTTTTTCGAAATAATATGCTTGGCAAGAAGGAAAAGTGAAAGAAGTTTGGCAAGCTGATAGAATAAACAAGAGGTCTTTGCAGTTAATTAAGATTAGCAAATTAGGTTTTAGCTGGAGCTCAGCTGTAAGCAAATTAAAAACCAGAACAAATAAAAGCGAACTGAAACAATTTAAACCTGGTCTTCTCGTCTGCAGCTCAGCAAGTCTTCTGAGGGAAGCAGTAATTCTTTCTGGTGACTTCCATTTTCTAAAATCCTGGCTCCCCTCAATGAGCACTTCCAAATACTCATTCCCAGGAGAACAAACAATACCAAAAGATGTTGCTGTGTGCTGTGCAAATTGATACTTTGCAAGGGAAATGATTTTCCAAGTTTCCATTAATACTGGATTAAAGCTTGGAATTTGCCATTTCACCCTCAACTTTCTTGGGAATGCCTGAAACAAGATATCAGGTAGCCAACAGAACATGAGAAGGTCAGCTTGTGCTTGAGGCTCTCTGGCTCATATGGATAGCAGGAGCTGGGAGTAACACAGAGATATTCACCACACAGTTGACAATCAATATGGTACAGTGGTTAGCATGTCAACAGTAAACCGAGAGAACTAGTTTTAAATCCCCACTTTGCCACCTTGATAACTTTGGTCCAAGAATGGAGGAAAGAGAGAATAATGCTGTAAGCCACTTTGGGTCCCCATATACATTTCTTAAATAAATACCAAAATCACTAGTTTTAACTGGTAACCACTTTTGTATTATTTTTGTTATGTCATCATAATCATCATCTAATCAATATATTGATATACATGTATTAAAATGTATTCAAAATGTGCATTGGAACATCACTGAACTAGATGTTGAAACAGAAAGAAATATGTATGAAGTGTAAAAGTGAGATAAAGTACCAAAAGGTTGACATTCCTGGGAGATTGCAAATGATATGATAATAAATGGACGGAAATCCATGGAAAATCATGAGTGGGGTGATAATAAACAGCAGTCGGGGCAAATAAAGTGCAAAAAAGAAAGAAAACCAGAAAGAATGTCTCAACTTATAAACGGAAAGACTATGGTCAGGTGACTAAAAGCAGGAATGTGTATCAAGGTGTGATGGAAGACCAAGCAGACTGGAAATTTAGAAGCAGGAGTGGAGCTAAAGAGGTCAGGACAAAGGATGGTGAGCCAAGTTAAGCTGATTGTATCCCGCTAAAAATGGGAAGATCTGTAAGTCAGGCAAAGACCTTGAAATTCTATATAATTCCACATAAGGCTCATGCAATATGAAACAAGTTTGAGGATTCTGCCAAGTCCACCTGACACAATTGGTGCACCTCTCATGTCTTCTGCTTTAACCTAATGTATATTTCTTGGACCTTCTGTGTGTTCCATATATGTCACAAGATTTTCTTTAAAAATTTTCTTCAGACCAATTTTTTTTAAATACTACAAGGCAACAGACTACCTTTCTCCAGATATTAATTTTGAGGCTTGGCCAACCCCAGCATGACAGTTTTAGTGTGTGTAAGAATGTGTGTCCTGTTCTTTTCATATGCCATTTATTGTCTCATAATAAAAATTGTGTGTCAGCGAAGCTGAGAGCAATACCATAAAAAGTTTAGACTCTATTAAGAGGTTAAACTCCTAGTGATTCATCTACCCCTTCAGGGATCAATGGCCACATCAGCAAAAAAGAACAGATATTTCACAGTGATGGGCGTGGAGGAACACCCTTATGTATTTCTTATGTTTTCTGAAATATTATATGCTGATGCAGTCTTGTTTCATGTGTGTTGGTCTTTTCTGAAAAAGTGGTTTGACTGCATTGAACCCTTCACCCCTCACCAAGTTGCTTGTACACACACAACCGCACACATCCACCTTCTGGTGACTCAAGGTGTCAGGAAGAGTTTGAGGTACAGAAAATTAGGGGTACCTTAAGTAATGGCAGTTTCTATTGGGACGACCCCTCCCCCATCAAAAAAACCAGAAGAAGACATTTGGGGAGAAAGATGTTTCCCTCAGGGGTTGGCATTTTTCACAACCATCAGACTGCTTGAAGCCAGTGAGAGGAGGGGAATGATGATGAGGGACACTAGTGGCCTGTAATAGCTGCCACTCAGCCATTAAGATCATCCACATCACTCTACCTGAGCACCCCCATCCTGACAGATATGGTGGGTAGTTACCACAGACAAGCCCTTTTTGTCAGGATAATCAAATTGTTGAACTCTTTATCCACAAATATTTACTTGGTTCCTGGTCTGTTTAGTTAAGCCCATACAAGCACATTTCTTTTTAACTGAGGCTTTTCACTGAGAGATTTCATTTATGACTGGTAATGTTTTCTTCCCTCCAGAGATCTTCAATAATATGGGCTCCCCCTCGCTTAGCATTGATGATATTATGAGCATTTTAACCTATTGCTTTGATCAGTGTACTATTGATTGTGACTGAGGTTTTAATTATATTGTTTTCTTTTATTGTTTTCCATCTTGGGGGCTATGGCTAAATATGGAACCTCAGTGGATTCACGGCAGTTATGCACCCACCACTAATACAATTCTCTATAACAGCTTGGGTACTGCATGATATGTACCCTATGCCAGGTCATGCTCATGAGAATTAACAGGGGGGAAAAGTTGGCTGCTTTTCATTTGGCTGCAAATCCTCCAGTTCAGGCCAAGAGCACAGCATTCTAGCCAGACCTGTAAAATTCTAACTGGTTGGCAACCCCTCTAGGTGAAAAGGTTGTCAAACAGATTCCTTTTGTGGAACACATAGGTAGATATGTGTGAGCTGTCATTATGTCATCCTTAATAGAAATTTTGTCTGTGGCTTTGAAATTTAACATCATTTTGTGAGTATGATTGAACTATACGAACCTTTTGAAATACTTGAGTTAATGTGCTTTACTTTCAAATAGAATTTCCAGGAAGATTTTGCGGAGTTTGGTGGTGCAAAATTTGAAGAGAAGAAGCAGCATCCGTACGTATGGGTGTCCTAGTGTAAAGAAGCAGTTCCTCTCCCACTGTAGATACCTTCCTACACTCCTTGAAAGATTTTTTTTAAAAAAAATAACAAACTGTTCACACAGTGACAAGGGCATCATTGTCACCTAGGGGCAGGCCAATGTGGTGTTACTGTGTGTTAATTCAGTGATTGAGAGCAGGAGACTCTGATCTGGAAAATTGGGTTTGCTCATCACTCTTCCACATAACTGATGGACTCTAATCTGGAAAGCCATTTTTGATTCCCAATCCTACACATGAAGTCTGCTGGGTGACCTTGGGAAAGTCACAGTTCTCTCAGAAGTCTCTCAGTCCCACCTACCTCACAAGTTGCCTGTTGCCGGAGGGAGAAGCTGATTGCAAACTGCTTTGACATTCCTTTCAATAGAGAAAAGTAGAGTATCAAAATCAACTCCTCCTTCTTTATCAGAGAAGCTACTTCTGCCATAAACAGCTCAAAGCAGGTAATATGATTTTTCTGCATGGGCAGTTGGAGGTTAGGACAAGATAAACCTGAGCACTTGTAACCTCTATCTGTGGGTTCTATGGGGCAGAACTTGGAATGAGTTTGCAACAACAAATTTTAAAAACAAAATGGTTTACTTTCTTAACATATAACATCAAACATCAACATTTAACATCACACTTCAAGGTCCTGTTCAGGTTGCATTTTCAAGTCCTTATATGTACAGTCTACTGATACTGCCAAGTCCAATTCTTCTGTGCAAGAGGGTTGGCTCCTGAAGACTCCAAGGGCTTGATGAACAGGATTCAACATGATGAAGGTTTCTAGGAGAACTCTCACCCATTACAAACATAAAAAACCCTGAAACAATAAACTCTAACATTTACAACATAGCAAAAATAAACAACTACCTTCCCACTAGTTCCCAACAACATTGCAGTTACCTTAACAAGGTGTTAAGGGCTTATACAAATCAAGGTCCGAGTCTGGTAGCCTTGTCTCCTCCAAACTACATGAGCTCTGCAGCCTCCTCCTGCTTTGGGTCTCCACTCCTTTCTGGGTCAACCCATTCTGAGCATGGGGGTTACACACTCCTCACTGAATTTTCAGTGTGTATTAAGTGCATGTTTCTATGTTAGATGAAAAACCACATTTATTTAATCAAATAGAATACTTGAGAATCTATAGAAATTCAGAACTCCCCATCTGCTCACCACATTTCCAATGACTCAACAGGTATACTTGTACACGACATACTAAAATTTTGTTTCAGGCACATTTTTATTCTCATTCTTATTTCTTCAGCAAGGTGCACCACAGCACAAGAAACTTCCTTCTTTTTGTAATGGCTGTTGGGAAGTCTCACTAGGAATGAAATTGATATGGTTCATCAATAAATGCACAGCAACCAAACAGAAGTAAGACCTGGAAGATGCCTTCAAACGAAGATGGTAAAGAAAACAAAAGTTGCCAATATGTATATACTTCAGTGTATGAACATTTTTGACAGAAGAATGAAATACTTCTCTTCTGGGAAACTTTTTGCAGTACAATGAAATATATATTAAACCCAGCTATACCACTTTCAGAGCTTTGTAGGAGAATCTCCTACTCGAGACAAAAAGGTCATTCTTAAACTTTCAGTTCTTCCTGTTGCAGTTACAGCATGAATTACTGCCCTTCCCCATGACTATGTTCTTTGTTTGACTATACCCCTTGCATTAGCTCACTTGGTAGCCCTCTTCGACTTTTCTTCGAAATGCCTGTTCTGTACTGATCCGCAGTAAACCTTCCTTCATCCCTGCAATTGTAAATGTCCGTTGTATGCCCAATAAATGAGTTAAATGCGACAGTGACCTTTTAAGACCCCCCATTTCAGAGCAAAAGAGCCCTCAAGGTGGGATAAACAGGATGAGTACTGCCCAAAATAGTTCTCTTTCCAAGCCTCTACATTATGAAATCTACCCTAGGGGGGGAAAACTGGTTTCCAGCTCCTAAAGAGAAGCCTCTTATAGTTTTCCTTGTGTCCTCTGCATTCTTGGGGTTTCAGAATAAGCCCCTTTTATATATTCATTGCACTTCCTAACTCAGAGTATGGTTGTGAATCAAGCATTCTTTTCTTTTTTTTAATGACCTGATCTTTTATTTCATGGTCTTTCTGCTTCCGGATGGAAACATGGTCTATCATTAGTTTTCTGGTGCAGACCTCCCAAATTAAGATTAAAAGGGCTGCCAACTCCAAATTGGGAAATTTCTGGAGATTTGGAGGGTGGTAACACTAATTAGGAGAAATATGGTGTTGAACCATAAGGTCACCCAAGGGGCAGTATGTGAGAACCTACTGTTTCAAAGGCCCCTTCCGTACATGCAGAATAATGCACTTTTAATCCACTTTCAAGGCACTTTGCAGTTGGATTTTACTGTGTGGAATAGAAAAACGAAATCCACTTGTAAACAATTGTGAAAGTGGACTGAAAGTGCATTATTCTGCATGTGCAGAACGGACCAGAGATATACCTACTCAGAGCCTCTACTCAGTAGCTGTGGCTGTTCTTTGGGATGCCTTACCTTTGGACTTGCAAATTGTCCACTCTCTGCAGGGCTTCTGGTGCTAGTTAAAGACTTTTTCAAAAAATTACAGAAGGTTGTTACAAAATAAAGTCTTGCCCTTGATTTATGTTGTGATTCTCTGTACTGGTTATTATCACATGCTGGGAGACACTTTACTGGAAGGCACCTCAACACTGAAAGGTGGCATACATATATCCCAAGCAAAGTTTCTCCTTAATCCCAAGCACAATCCTGTTTAAACATAGGCAGAGGATGTTTTGCGATCACCTCCTTCAGATAACTGGAAGTACCTAATACTAGGGGCAAAGTAAGAGGGATGTATTGTGCAGTGCAGCCTGTGAGTGGGCTACTTAAAACTGCTCGTCATTACTGATGGTTGTTGTGAGTTTTTTCCTTTCTTTTGGTTGCAGATCTCATCACCGTTCTCTGCCTGTGGCAACAGTGTGGGCTTATCCAATCATTTTGAGCCCAGAAGGAATTTTTGATATCATTGTCTGGTGGGCTTCCAATTTATGGAGACCCTATGAATAAAGACCTTCAAAATGTCCTCCTTACTCAGGTCTTGCAAACTGAAGGCAGCTGCTTCCTTTGTTGAGTCAATCCATATTGTGTTGGATCTTCCTCTTTTCCTGCTGCCTTCAACTTTTCCTATCATTACTGTCTTTTCGAGTGATTTTTGTTTTCTCATAATGTGGTCAAAGTGAAATAGCCTCAATGTGGTCATTTTAGCTTTGGGGAGGAGGGGAGTAGCACAAACTTGATTTAATCTAAAACCCCATTAATTGTTGTTGTTGTTGTTTGGCAGTCTTTAATATCTGTAAACTCTACGCTGACATCCCATTTTAAAGGAATCAGGTTTTTTCCTATCAGCTTTCTTCACTGCTCTACTTTCACAACCATCTATAGAAATGGAAAATACTATGGTTTGAGTTATCTTGATCTTGGTCAGCAGCAGCTAGCCTAGGGGGCCTTTATTCTTTTGCTTCATATTTGTTGTAGGGTTGGGTTTTATAACAAGGTCTGATCCTGAGGGGTTAGTGAGATTATAGTTGGTAGGATTCATGCAGGTAAGGTGCCTGTCACTTAATTAGATTGGCAAGACCCCAGCCCTGAGGCATCCAAGACCAGGGAAGGCCCTGAGACCAGCCAATGACGACTATGTGGTCCCAGAGGTCTAGTGGAGATTAATCCATCTGTGCCTCATATTGATGCTTGAACCTTTATAATGCATGGGACTGATGGCAAGATCCGTCTGTACAAGTTTGGTGCAGGTGGAAAAAAAGCCCAGAGCAGTTTTTGGTAAAAGGCTGGAATATTAATCCTCATTTTTTAGCAGTCAGCAAGAATGCTAACCTCCAAAAAGCATCTGGAGTTTTCCTAGAATTGCAAATGATCACCAGATTATGGAGATCGGTTCCCTTAGAGGAAATGACAGCTTCAGAGCACAGACCCCATGGTATCATATTCCTGATGAGTTCCCTCTTAAACTTTGCCCTCTCCAAGTGCCACCCCAAATTTTTCAGAAATGTACCAAACTGGAGTCCAAAAGTAGTCAGTGGAGGGGGGCGCTAAAGGGCAGCAATTTAATGTCCCCACCTCTCAGCAAGCTTCTTCTTTGGGGTGGCCTGCTAACCTCCCAATGTAATAATGTGGGCTCAGTTGAGTGCTTTCTAGAGCTGAGGAATTAATTTTCCAAGCTTCTTTCAGATTGGCTTTTGAGCTGCTCATATTGTGACTCAGGCATTCTGGTGGATTGGGGGAAAGGACAGCCTTGGTGTCTAGCAGCATCAACCAATACTAAATTGCATGAGTGGTATATAGGGGGAAGAAGATGAAGGTTAACACTTCTTGGTATTGTTTTATGTGCAAGTCAGTATAAACAAATACAGTGGTAATGCTATCAGAGCTTAGAATCAAAATAGGTCTGCTCCAAATATTTAAAGCCATGGTAGACTGCTTGTTAACAGTGCTCACACTCACAAACACAATTAAGGCCAGTGTTCATTTGATCTAGATCAACCATTCATGAAATCCTAGTAGTTTGTCCATACATGTAGGGGTCCTAGTTGGTCACTCACAACCAGTGAGAGCCTAGTGGGCAGAGACTGGCATAAACAAGACTGTAGATAATGCTCAGTATTTGCATGAGAAGACATGATCAGAGTTAAGTAACATACTGGACAAATGTGCTGCATTTTAACAGGATGAATTAATTAACCTTTTTTCCCTACACAGGTCTCTTTGAGTGTCACTAGTCAGAGATCCAGATATTAATAAAACATATTCCTAAAAACATGGTTTGCTTCCACTATTAAATACTGTATCTCTGTCAATTGTTGTCCTTTGAAGAGGATGTTTAAATTGTGATTCTACGGAAGCCCATTCTGTGTATTAATATACAAAAAAATGCCAGTTAGACTGCTTTCAAATTATATTTAAATCTTCGTTATTTTTAAAACACATTTTAAGCAGTCTCTGCAACTTCAGTTTTCTTGGCAAAATATTCATCATACTTGTTAAGTTGATATTACCCTGTAGCAAAGCAATTTTTCATAACTATACATGAATGACTTCCTGATTATTAAAATATTGCTACAGCAAAAAGTGTTCAGCTTATACCACTATTCCATCTAATTTGTTCTTGTTGTTGTATGACCCAGAGGAGAGTCAAGCTGCAGACTAATATATGATCCAGAAATTGAAACAGAGGTTATATGTTTAAGAGTTTGTGGTCATCTTTTAGAGATAATAACATGCCAACATCAACAGAAGACACAAAATCAGTTCCCTTGGTGTTCAGCTAGATTTCTTCCTCTTAGTGTTGTAGAAAATAAAACTTTCCTTCCTCTTTTTTTCCATTTCTCTTCCTCTTTTCTAGACTTCCCTGCTCCATTATGCTTTCCTTCTCTGATGATTGGCCTTCCCACTCTTTATTTGTCAGGCAGGCAGCCCCATCCAAGACTGTAGATGACTGGCTACACAGCTGTCCTGCCCCATCAGTCCAAAAGGAGTTTTCCAATGGTGCAGGGAGGCTTCACAAGTGGTAGTCATTGGGTTTAACAGGCTTACACCACCCAAAAGAGTTATGTTAATCTGAATGCTCAGCTGCCAGCATAACATGCCAAATGGCCTGGAGGTGCTGACTAATATTGTCTCCTCCCCTTTCCACGTCCCCAGCCATGCCTTCAGTCTGCCCTCACTATGCTGACGGCAGGGGCGCTGGGACACTGGTGCTGCATCAGGCCCCACATCTCAGTGCCAGGGAGGGCTGCAGCAGTCACATGCTGGTGGTTTCACCCCACTACTGGGACAAGTGACCCAGGGAGCACAAAGTCACTAGTGTGGCCACCTGCTACTTCCATGGTAGATTCTCCCCCACAGATGGGACTCTTAGTCACAGCACTATCTTGGTTGGCACCTTAGAACATAATAGTAGTATAGCAGCAAACTCTTGTTTACATTGTGAACAGAAAGGAGAGAGTTAATATTTTCCCATTGGGTCACCAGGTACCCCCTGGTTATTAGCAGGGGATGAGAGAGGGTGGGAGAGACTGACTAGCTACAAAGGAGTCTGAAGGGAGGCTGGCATTGACATGCCAACATCGCTCCTGAAAGTTATGTCATCACACCGCTGACAATCGCAAGGACACTCTGATATTTAGGCAAAAACTATATGGTAAAAGCCATTCTTACCATATTAATATGGAGAATAGCGAGCAAGAGATCAGGCAATAAGAAACTAAGAGGATGTGATTGGTTAAAGGGATGATGAATTCAGGAATGGAAATAAAATGGAGAGGAGAATAAAAGCATACTCCAGATATCTTTACTAGGAGGGTCAAATAATTTCATGTTTGTTATGCTGGAAGAGGAATTTGAAAACATGGAACCACCTATCTGATGAAGGAGGAGGGTTCTGGCATTTCAGCAGTGGAAGGTCTTGGAACAAAACCAGCTACAAAAATGTTGAGATCCTTCACCTACACACAAAATTCCCAGGGTTTCAAACTGACTTTATTCAGTACTGAATTAGGACCCATAATGCCATTGGACAAAAAGTTCAAAATCTGATTTTCATTTGGGAAAACTTGAACTGGACTCTGATTAGTATAATTTTAAGAACTGAGACCCTAGTGTAGAAGCCAGAATCAGCTGTTATAGGGCAGTTCAAATTTTCTACAGCAAAAAGGGAACATGTGGTTGCTGTCTAGTTTCAGATTGATTTACAGTGGGTATCAGGACTGGCCTTCCTAGGCCATGATTAAATAGTCTGAGGGACTGCACTGTGATGAAGAGATGGATAACTTTGATTGTTGCCTGCAATTTCAGTCATTGCTTAAAACTACAGGTGTGAGAAACTTTGGAGGGTCCAACACAGAACCTTGATTAATGTTCTCCTGAAGTATTCAGGCAGTCAGGTTACTTCCTCTGAATGTGCCAAGGGGAATTTTTCCCTTAATCAAAAATCCCTTCCTCAGTATCAAAATGGATGGACCCTCACATCTCTGTCTTTTGAAGGCCAAAGACTGAGTTGTTCCACCATAAGATTTCTATTAGCCTTTTGCAAATACCATTCCACTGCACCAACTTGCTTCAAATTCCCTCTTTTTCATTGTACTACATATTTCCCCCTCTTCAGGCATCTCTGCAACCCAGCAGCTTTTCATCATTCCTATTCTTTGCAACATACTTAGACTTAGCCCCTTGGAATGGGGAACAGGATGGAATGGGAAAAAATCTATGGGATACAGTCAACAGACAGGACGGGTGGAAATGTTACATTACACATCAAAGAGGTAATAGAATCAAATAGGAAGCAAAGAGTAGTATGAATGGACAATTCTCACAATGAAGGGTAGTAAGCAGTGATATCTCACAATGGGGCCTAGTACTATTACATTGTTCATAAATGATCTGGACCTAGGGATGAGCAGTGTAGCAGCTATATTTGCAAAGGACACAAAATTATTCAGGAAGGTGAAAACCAAAGATGACTGTAAAGATCTCTCCACAAATTGGATACATGGGCCATAGTGTGGAAAATGAACTTCAATGCTGGTAAGTGTAAGGTGGTGCATATTGAAACAAAAAATCCCAACTTCAATTATAGGCTAATGAGGGCAGAACTTACTGAGACTGAGAGGGTTAAAGAAAGTTATAGTAAATGGCTTAATGAAAGTGTCAACTCAATGTGCTACAGCAGCGAAAAAAGCAAACTCTACGTTGGAGATTATTAAGAAAGAGGTTTAAAAAAAACAAACAGCTGATGTCATAATGTCCATGTATAGTACTATAGTACAGCCTCATTTGGAATACTGTGTGCAGAGTATATGTAAATATGGTCACCATATCTCAAAAACAGACATTGCAGAATTGGAATAAAGTACAGAAGTGGACAACCAGGACGATTGAAGTTGGGGCGTCTTCACTACGAGGAAGGATAGAAGCAACTGGGACTTTTCAGTATAGAAAAGAGACAATTTAAAGGGCATGGGGGTTTGTAAGATTTTGCATGGGATGGTGAGAGTTGACAAAGACAACGTTTTTCTCCCTCTTCCAAAATACTAGGGCACCCAATGAAGCTGATGGGCAGTTGATTCAGGACAGACAAATGGAAATGTTTCTTTATACAGTAAGTGATTAAATTGTATAATGCACTGCCAGAGGATGTAGTGATGATCAGAAGCATAGACAGATTTAAAAAGAGATTAGAAAGATTCATGGAGGATGGGTCTATCTGTGGCTACTAGACATGGTGACTAAAGGAAGCTCCATGTTCAGCAGCAGTAAACCTCTGAACCCCAGTGCTAGGAGGCAATATCAGGGAAGGTTTCAGCTTCTATGTCCTGATATTGGGACTCTAGAAGAACTGGATGGTCACTGTTTGAGACAGGATGCTGGGCATCTAGAAGAACTGGATGGTCACTGTTTGAGACAGGATGCTGGGCATCTAAAAGAACTGGATGGTCACTGTTTGAAACAGGATGCTGACACCACCAGTCTGATTAAACAAGGCTATTCTTATGATTCAGTCCCAGGTGTTTCCTAGCTCTCCATCAACTGCCGGCTGTGTTTCTGTCTGCCTCTGTCTATCTGTTTCTCTCTCACTTTCTCTTTTCTCAGTACCTCCTTTCTATTGGTCCCTGTCAGGACCTAATACCTTGGTTGCCCACCCTCCACCCCTTAAAAGGAAAGCTGAACTACTGTAAAATAAGTGAACATTTACACTATTGTATGAACGAACTGCCATTGATTGATGTCTTACTTTCTTCTTGGATCCATACACTTTGTAGTGAATAAAATCTTCTTTTGTTTATTAGAGGTGTCTTTCTCTCCAGATCCTTTAGGATCGGGTGCCAAGGCAAGCCAGTGCATATCTAGAATGACATGATCCCTAGACTGGTGGGGTACACGCTGGTGGGGATGCCTATACATGTCAGATTCAGGTTTTGGGTAATATCCTGGGAAAGTTGATTCATCAGGTTACATGATTCACCTGGACAAATAGCCCCATGAGTTTGTGACTTGAAGTTTGAAGGGAAAAAAAGGGATAAAAATTTTCATTCCTACTTTTTCCATTGGCGGAGTTGAATTATATATATAAATGATGTTCCAGTTTGGGAAAAAATAAAGAATCAAACCATTGTGCATCTTAGTTTTCCTAATGAGTTAAATCTTTTCCATTCTATACACATACAGTAATCAAAATTATACAACTCTAGAAGTTTGGCTACTGTACAACAGATGCTCTTTCGTTGCAAATGCATCCTTTTGGATCCATGGTGACCAGTGACCAATAATATACTTGAGGTGATGTAAAAAAAAAACCACAATACCTGTATAGTAGCAATGCCAGCTGCTTTGATTTAATACTGTCTTCCTCTAGCAACACTATCCAGCATTCATTTTTTCCCTTTTCATTGCAGTTGCCCATTAAACTGAATGCTTTGGAGATTTTTGTCAACAACAACTCCCAGATCTCTTTCCTAATCAGTATTCGGCAGCATCTCGCCTTTTAGCAGATGGGCTATTCCCACCCCCCTTTTGTTCCAAGATTCATTGTTCGGCAGTTATCTGCACTAACTGCAGTTTGCCAGTCATTAATCCAGAGGCAATAATTATTTTCAAACCCCATATACTTCTGCTTGCTTATGTGTGTGTTATATTCCACACAAATGTGTGTGCATAAAAGAGAACAGTCGTTTCATTCATTTGGGCTTGATGAATCAAACTGTTTACCTGGGGGTTTAGAAACAAGGAATGGCAATCAAACTCCCCATACCAAAATCGGGCCATAACGGTCATCCAAAATGATGAGGAAGCCCTGCATCTCATCATAATAGGAAAATACACATACTCCAAGAAAGATGTTCTGTATATATCCACAAACAATTTTTCAAAACAAGAGGGGAGAGGATTTAAATACAGAATTACAGAGACCAGGAACTGATAGAGTGAATAACTATGATCAGCATACACATGAAGATGGTTCTGAAATGTTCAAAATGTTTACAGAGCTCAAATATTTACAATGGCAACCGTAGGGCATGAAATACATTAACTCAGGGTCCCCTGCTCGCTTTGGAGATAGGAAAATAGGATTTGATACAGTGTCTTAGCTCATGAAAGTCCACTCACTTCCAAGCTGAAAAATGAACTTTCTGAATGTGTTCTCTGCTTCACAAACGTACCTTGGATATTATGAAAATACACAAGTGGGGACTGTGAAATTCACAGGTGGAATTCCATCTCCTCTCCCCCTCTTTATCACTGCTCCCATCTATTCTGAGGCCAGCGAGGAGCCCATCCTGAGCTGGGAGCCAGCTGTGTCTCCCCACCAATTGTTGCCATTGCTGCTGCTATCAATTCTGGGCCCAGTGAGGCTGAGAGCCTTTGCTGGGAGACTACTGCAGCTCCCCGCCCCCAGATCCCTCCTCCCCCAATTGCTGCCTCTGTGGCTGTTGCCAATTCTGGGCCTAGATAGGCTCTCAGCCTCTGCTGGAGTCTATTGTGGCTTCCCCTCCTCCAATCACTGCCACTGCTGTCCTAGGCCCAGTGAGGCACCAGCATCTTCCTCATCAGAATACAAGGGATGTTTTAGTTGAGGGATTGAAACCACCACCACCCCATTAAAAAAAACAGAATTTTCTACAGACTTGGGGCCATCAGTTTGCCTCCTGTCTTAGGATTTAAGTCTCCACAGGCAGAGGGCTGAATTCAGAATCAGGTATATAAATTATGGCAGTGAAGACTGGATTAAAGACAGGAATGCTGAACTTTTAAGAAGTAGAGAAGAAGACTCTCATATTTGATGAACACATTCACACCTACTGGCTGGGTATCACATGTGCTCAAAGCAGATCTGACTGGCTCAGAGAACTGTTTGGGATATATTGTTCATTTTTATTTGAGCTTTCTAGTTCAAATAGTGTCCCATCCCAAATTTATGACTTCTATTCAACAGCCAAAGTGAAAGAAGTCTTCAGATGTTGTAGGGGTCAGGGTCTTGAAATGTGAAAAAAAACCTTCTTCTAATGGTAGAGCCAACAAACCTTTGCCCTGTAAGAAGCAAAGAAAATGACCTTCTTGCTGCCATGGGTAGTCCTCTATGGAACCACTTGGGAAGCATCAACAAAGAAATAATAAGATGTCTGAAACAATCACTCTACTGGGATCACTTGGTCAGTTCAATAGATAGATGAGGGTTTATGAATATTCAACTAAATATTATTGATATTCCACTGAAAGATGGAGTGGAAGAAGCACCCCAAGTTGTCACTTTTGAATAATATGTTTTGAAAATTTTCTGCTTTACAGAAAAACTGAGTTTGGAAAAATCTGACTGGGAGAACAAGAGCTGCCCCCAGATTACACATATGTCAAAGTCTATCTAGATTCTCCATTCATTTGAGCATTTTAGTGTGCAGAATGAGAATTAATATGTCACCACTCCTGTGATCATAAAGAACCATCTTCAGAAATATAGATTTACCTATGCAAAGCTAAAAAAAAAAGATTACACCCTTCTAAGTCCACTAAAGTTAATGGGGTTAGAAGGGTACATGTCTTCACTTAGGCCCCTTCCGCACAGGCAAATAAACAAGAGTTAAGGATGGTATAAAACCTGTGGTGGAGGAGAGTTCACATGGATCCTGCTTTTAATGCGAGTCTGCCCCATGCCCCCCCCCCAAAAAAATAAAATTGATTTTTCCAAGAATCACACTATCCATGAGTCTTTTTGGAAAGCCCGGGTTGCAGCCACTTGAGAGCAAATGGCTGGGCTGGAGCCGCTTTATGTGGTTGCATGTTCCATTTTTGTAAATTTCCTGCCTTGCATCTGCATAGCCACGCAGGTGCCTACAGAGTTGTAATGTGAAACAGCATGGCTGTGGGGAGTCCATTCATGCATGCCTGCATAGCTACGCATCAGTGGAAGGTAAGTTTTTAAAAAAGATGTGCTTCCGTGTAAAGGCGCAACAGCAACAAGCATTGCTTCCATGAGCTCCGATCACTGCCTGCATAGATGCATGTGAACACAAGGAAAGGAAAGCAGGTTACTTTATCCCAACTACCAGGGATGTAGGTATAGATTTTTATGGGGGGGGGTTCAGGGGGTGGGGCCAAGCCCCTACCCACCCCTGGAGTCATGGTCACACCTCCCAAGCCCCACCTCCAGCCTCAGTGCTTATAAAGGCAGCTCTCCAAGGCCAGGGATGGCAGAGTCCCCTGCCACACCCTCCCCCACCCCCCCACCAGCTGGGCTCCCAGCTGGCAGCCCCTTCTGCCCTCCCCTCTGGGCAAAGGCATAGCTATGGAAAATGGAGCCTGGTGCAAAATCTGAGTTTTGCGCCGCTGCCCCCCGCCCCCCAGGGCAGCCACTGTGATGCTGGAATCCATGCCAAACAGCATCATTCTCCCGGTTAAAACAACACTGAAAGTGATGCTGTCTTGGGGAGGATTATCCCCCACCCTGAAACAGCATCACTTTCAATGTTTAAAATGCGGACCTCAGATTCTCCCTTTAAATCCATGCCGAAGGGGGTGAATTTAAAAGGAGAATCTGGGGAAATTTTTTTTTGGGGGGGTGCCTGCTGTCAGGGGTTCAATTGTTAAGCTAGCAGCACCAAACTTTCAGGGTATCTTTAGGAGACTCTCTTAATGACATCACCCAAGTTTGGTGAAGTTTGGTTTAGGGGTCCAAAGTTATGGACCATCAAAAGTGTAGCCCCATCTTCTATTAAATCCATTGGAAGCAATGGGAGATGGGGGCACCCCCTTTGGGAGTCCGTAACTTTGGACCCCCTGAACCAAACTTCACCAAACCTGGTTAGTATCATCAGGAGAGTCTCTCAACAAATCCCTAAAATTTTGGTGTTGCTAGCCTAAAAGTGCGCCCCCTGCAGGCAAAAAACCAAAAAATCACTAAAAAGTACAAAAACACACAAACGGGGGCAGAGTTTCGGACATGCAATGGGGGGGGGTTGAACCCGAGAAACCCCCCTTACCTAAATCCTTGCCAACTACAACCCACTGTACATTTGCTGTGTGGAAGGAGCCTTAGGATTCCACTGTGAGCTTCCAGCCATAATGGCTACATTAGGTAGCACATCAAGCTGAGCAGATCCCATTAGTCAGTGACATACCCCTCTTACTAAATCTTAGGCAGGCAAGAAATGAAAAAGGAAAAATAACATATTTGCACAACACTCGTGTGCGTGCGTGAGTGCGTGCGTGCGTGCGTGCGTGCGTATGTGTGTGATCAAGTCACAGCTGACTTATGGTGATGTTGTAGGGCAGGGATGACCAACCTATGGTGCTTGCTCCAGATGTTCATGGACTACAATTCCCATCGTATTGTCGAAGGCTTTCACGGCCGGATCTTCAGATCCTCTGAAGATGCCAGCCACAGATGCAGGCAAAACGTCAGGAGAGAATGCTGCTAGAACATGGCCATACAGCCCGGAAACCACACAGCACCCATACAATTCCCATCAATTCCCAATTGGCCATGCTGGCAGGGCCTGGTGGGAATTGTAGTCTATTAACATCTGGAGCACCATAGGTTGGCCACCCCTATTGTAGGGTTTTATGACTAGAGACCTTCAGAGGTGGTTTGCCATTGCCTGCTTCTGCATGGACTGGGGGAGTTCTGAGAGAACTGTGACTGGACCAAAGTCACCCAGCAGGTTTCATATGAAGAAGTGGAAAATTGAACCCAGTACCCCATTTTAGATTCTACTGCTCTTAACCACTATACTATGTTGACTCTCAACAACACATATAGGTGATATTTATTTCATGTCATATGTTACACAACCCTGGGGGTACCCTGTTATTTGAGAATGTGGTCGAATCCAATAATGCACAAACAGAAAAGTCTCATTCACAATTTACATTGAATGTATGTATATCTGTTTGTAGAAAGAGCCAACATAAGTTCACTGTACAATTGAAACTGGGTACCAGTATCTGGATAAATGTGGAGTTTCTATCATAGAATCATAGCTGAACATGCACTTAATGTAATATGAAAATGTATGAAGAAAAATCAAGTGTGCATTGCATATAAATTGTACATGCATTCACCGTAACTGGTGAACAGAGCTAAAAAGAAATCTACTTTGTACTTGTGGAAGAGATTGTCCAAAATCTTGTGGCATGTCTCCCTACTTTGCTTATGTACACAATGATGTATGCACACAAAATATTGTGCAACATATCCTGGTGAGGGAGCAAGCTTGTTTTCTGCTGCTCAAGAGACTAGGACCAGGAGTAAAGGGTTCAAAGTAAAAGAAAAGAGATTCCCCCTAAACATCAAGAAAAACTTCCTGACCATCAGGGCTGTTTGACAGCAGAATAACACTACATCAGAGTGTGGTGGAGTCTCCTTCTTTGGAGGTTTTTAAAGAGAGGGTTGATGGCCATCTGTCAGGAGTGCTTTGATTGTGTGTTCCCGCATTGCAGTGGGTTGGACTTGATGGCCCTTGGGGTCTCTTCCAACTCTATGATTCTATGATCCATGAAGTCAGCCTTCAGCCATTTCCACTTGTAATGCACGCATTTGACACACCTGTAGCAGAACACCATGTGCCTGATATTCAAGGTAATGATATAAAAAGTGCTTTTTGTCTATGTCACAAGTCTACAGATTATTCATTTGTTTATTTTGATGATCTAAAATAGTCTGTTGAGATTTTTCAGTGGGCAGTGCTTATTAAGAGATCAGCCTTACCTTGCTGGAGGAATGTTTTACAGTTTTTTAAAATACTGGTGAGGTCTGAGAAACTGAAGGGAAGGGATTCCACAATTTAGCAATATTTGATACTCAGTGATTTTCTGTCCTGCTAAATAATGTGTTACTCTTCACAGCTTTATTTTACCTCAGTCCCTATAATTTGTTATTTGATAGAAACTTCTAACTGCTGCAAATCTAAGTAGGTAAAAGCTTGGACACAATAATTTCTGAAGGTAGATGTGCTGGTCTGTAGTGTTAAGTACAGCTAGACTTGTGTTAAGTAACACCTTAAAGCAACAGGATTTTCAGGGTATAAGCTTTCAATATAGTGTCATGTATCTGACAAGGCGAGTTTGGTTTTCAGAAGCTCAGAGAATCAAATACTCTGAAAATCTTGTTGGGCTTTCAGGTGCCCATGGACTCAAACCTAGCTCTAGGACTTGATAAGATCATCATAATGTGGAAATTAATGCATAACTTGGTACCATGTGACTCTCCCCAGGATGTTATAAATAAAACCTTTGGAATTTTGTATACTCTCCCATTGCTCTTGTAACCACTACAAGTCATGATAGTTAGCTTTCTAGCATTCGGGATGTATTTTCATCTCGATCAAGTAAGGGATAATAACATGAGAAAGCAAGCTTCCAAGTACATATCCCTGGCGAGGTAACAGACTGCCCATAAAAATGCATGCTGCATGTGGTTTTCCCCGATTGCACTGAGGATGCTGTAAAGGATAAATTTGCATGCTAATTTACAAGGATTTGCTTGGAATTGGCCACTTCCAAGGCATACAATGTGTAAACGGAGATGCATATGCTATTGAAGTTGTTGCCAAAGTCACATATTTGTTGAAATATGATCATTTTCTTCTCTGCTTCTATGGCAGCACTAATCATCTCTTGTCCAGTAGACAAGCAAAAGGGGAATTAGGATAGAGAAAGACATTGACTTGTTTCAAGTCAATGCATGCTGGGAATGATAAGCTTTGTGCTGTTCTGATAAAATGCCATTCCAATGAGGAGGGTTTCTCAGTCAGACTTCTGCACTCATCATAGCTTACAGGCAAAATCTTTGATGCCTGCCACTGCTCCCAAGGAGCAACGGCAGGTTTATTCTGCTCAGTCTCTCACTATTTGTCCCCACAGATGAGCATCAAAAGCATGCACTTGCCGTCTGTCAGCAGCTGCCTCCCATGTATGAGATCCTTCTTTAAGATGTCAGCTTCACTCTTAAGCTTCGAAACCCTCCACACACAAACAGCTTCAAGGTGAAAGTAATATATGAACCAGCATGTCCGTGTCAATGCACATCACTTCCTGGCTATATAATTCAGATAAATGTTGCTGATTTATTTTTCAGTTTTCCCACCAAGAAATATCTCCTGGCTTGGTGATCATGTAGGCTCACATGCTAATCTGTTTCCCACGTGGTTCAACAAAGGATCTTACATGAAATTTTTTAGAACTTGTGAATTATAACTAGTAGTTGTAAGGTCAAACTACACATTATACACGTTACACTAAGGGTACATGATCAAATTCATTCAGTGTGTAATTTAGGTGCAAAAAGAGACCTTTGGAGGATGTAGACTGTAACCAAACTGGTGAGGTAGAATTTAACTCTTAACCTTGTGTTGTTTCCTGATTAAAGCTATACCATATTCTGCCCTGCTAGCAAAACAAATAAGCAGAATGTGGTTACCTTTTCCACCCAGTCAAGGACTAAATGTCAAGGACTTTAGTCAAGGACTAAAAGTAGTACAGTGATCATTTTAAATGGGAAAAGTTAAACTCTCACTTTCTCATAGCCTAAAAGAAGAGTTGCACTTATGTGTAATCAATGTTCCCTGTAAGGTGCGTGCATGGCTGTGCACATACCTTGGTGTCATTCACATGAAAGTGTTTGCCACTCACTGAACAGCCAATGTGGGGCAACTGGCAGGAGTTTGCGATGAGAAGAGTGCAAATATAGAGTTCCAGATTACAAGGAGCTCATAGAGCAGCTGATTTGGGGTAGGTGGGAGGAGCCACCTGGCAGGGAGAATTCTGTTTTGGCATGCATATCATGCACCGGATTACAAGGAGCTGGGTAAGGACTGAGAACGGGCCAGTGACTGCCCATGTTTATGCAGATGTATGTCCTGCTGGTTTCATTTGAGTTTATTGCCAAATTAATGCCTAAGGCTGCAGTGACCTAGTTCTGAGTGAACAGTTTATGGTTTCCAGTACATCCATTAAACCTCCACTCTGGTCTTGAATTGCTCTCATGAAGGAATCCAGTGAAGACCGGGAGGAAATACTCCAATTTCTTTCACATGAGACCAGGTCTTTTGTATTTACACAAGCATATCCATGCATGCCTGTTGTCCTGCGTTCTGATTGGCTGTTGTTTTTGAGTGGCAGCTTGAATGAACATCAGGCGGGGAGGTCAGGGGGGTGGGCAGCGGGAGCAGGGAGATCAGGCGGCTGGGTTCTGCTCCCATGGTGTTTGCATGGTAGCAGGCTCACTCCAAGATTTTTAAAAATGATCGCCAAATTGATTTTTGAATACTGAGGGATGAGGGAAATATTACAGAGCAAACCTATTTTAGGACCGGGAACTGTGTGGACTTCTCAGCCAGACTAGGATATTTCCCTTGCTCAACCCAGGATATTTGGACTGTGAAGAAACGGCGTAATATATTGCCCCATTCCTATTAACCAACAGGAAAAAGATCTGGGGGATGGGGAAAAATTCATTATCACCTTTGGAAAGGAAAATTAAGGTTGGCAAGGTTCAGATGGGGCCTATATGTAATCCAGGGGCACAAGATTGGGTGTCTGATGCATCTGCTTTTCTCCCCCTTCAAGTTAACCCACAGCCTTTGGGTCCAAATTATTTTGATTAGGGCTTTTTAGGACAAATATTTGCACATTAAATTCCTAGTTATGAATGTTGATACAATTAAGGTGACATTCTACTTACTGAGAAAAAAATAGGCTAATGAACCTCATTTGGAGAGTTTCAAACCAGTTGGGGATGGGGGAAGAAAAATCACATTGAAATCTCCACGCCCTTCACAAAATAGTATCAAGTGGGCCATATACATGGAAAGAGAATGACCCAAGGCCACAAAGTGACATTAGGGCTTGGAGCCTGACTTCCAGATCTGGATCTATTTAGTACCTATACACACATGCATTTGAGTCTGGGGTTATTCACTTTTGGCAGTGCTTGATGTTCTTCAATATGTGCTGAGTATCTATTCTTTTCGAAAGGAGACAGTACTTCTCTTTTTTCTCCAAGAAATGCTCCACAAGAAACCATGCCTCTGATCATGTGTTCAGTTTCTTCCCATTCTGTAGGGCTTTTCAGTATGTGCAAAGTACATATTTCTTCTGGACGTGAAATAAGTATAGACAGTTACTGGATTGCCAGTAAAGACAGATGGGATACCATTTGTGATAATACCTAAAGATCCTCTGAAGATGCCAGCCACAGATGCAGGCAAAACGTCAGGAGAGAATGCTGCTAGAACATGGCCATACAGCCCGGAAACCACACAGCACCCCAGTGATTCCGGCCGTGAAAGCCTTTGACAATACAATACCTAAAGTGATTTTCTGTTTTGAGATACTTTGAAGTTATTCAACTCGTGTTGCTTATTTTATTAAAGAAAGTGCTTCTAGTTATAAGTTCTTTAATGATCAGGAAAATGTATGTTGAAACATTGCAGACTTGTGCAGAAAGTAAAAAGTGTTTAATTGTATTTAAAAAAAATATTCATTGGAAAATACTTTTAAAATTGTAAATATGTGCTGGATAAGCTGCATGAAAAGTTGAATGACACACAGTAGCTTTGAACGGAAAATATTTTTGCTCAAACCATCAAACGTTTCACTCAGCAGTTCCGCTCAGTGGTTGGAAAAATTGGAAGGAACATTGCCTGTAACTGTTGTTCATTGAGTGAACTTCTGTGCAGGCACACATGAGACTGCACAGCCATGGACCGTCTGCAGAGAGGACCTACAAGCTTCCTGGAAGATTCTAGGTTATAGGGGTGCTCCCCCTTCTCATCCTGAGGTTTCATTTCCACCCAAACAGTCGGGAATGTAGGGAGGAATGTGTGCCTACACAGAAGACCACACAAAGAGCAACAGTTACAGGTAAGGGCAACCTTGTCTTCATTGTTGTGGCTCCTGTGCAATCCCACATGGGAGAGTAGCTGGTTCACTTACCAAGGAGATGGAGGTGGGCACTTCGTAGAACTGCTTTCCCCACAGCTTTCTCCTGTCTGGAGCAGGCTTGGTCAATACCCTAGAAATTCAGTAAAATTCGGATTCGGATTTATTTGGGCATAAAATTATCTGTATGCCTGAATAAGACAAATTACATGTTTGGATACACCCGAATATTCAGGTAAACTCGAAAAATTCGGGTCTGTCTGATTTTGGGGGTATTTTTGGTGCTTTTTGCATCTCAGCCTGCAGGGGGCACATTTTTAAAGCTATCAGCACCAAAATTTCAGGGTGTCATACAGAGACTGTCCTGATGATACCATCCAAGTTTGTTTCCAAAGGGAGCTAACAGAAGATGGGGGCTACCTATTTGAGGGTCCATAACTCCCCCCCCCCAAAAAACCCTCAAACATCACCCAACTCAGATGGTATCATCAGGACAGTCTTTGGATGATGCCCTGAAATTTTTGTGCCACTAGATTTAAAAATGCACCTCTGACAGGCACCCCAAAATTTGCCCAGATTCTCTGCTTTGCAGTACTTTGGCTCCATTGTAGCCAATGGGGAATTTCTGACTTTCAAGGTGCCTCCAGGAGGCCCTCCTGGTAATAGCATCCAGGCTTGCTGAACTTCTGGGGGTTCAATTTTATGGGACCCTTGTGTTATTTTAGCTTGCATCTTTGTTTCCCCACTCCTGGACACATTAAGCCTGCCATTGGCTGAGTCTCTTCTCAGAACTCTTCTTAACCTGAGTCCCCCCCCCCAGAAAGCCAAAGTTTGCCATGCCTGGATGCTATTACCAGGAGGCCTCCTGGAGTCACCTTGAAAGTCTGGCACCTCTATCTTCAAAAACGTGCAGCCAGTGCTTAACACACTCAGAAATTCCCCATTGGCTACAATGAAGGCACTGCAAGCACAGAATCTGCCAGGCTCTTCAGCAAGTTCTATGGTGGGAAAAATTAATTAACTTTTCCTACCATAGATTTCAATGGGGATTGCTGTTGTGCCCAGCTGGCTCTGGGCTGGAAATTTGGGGGAGGCCTCTGGGAGGGGTTGTTCTGGGTAGGGGTGCCTAATTTCCTGCAGGGCTGCTGGTGTGAGTCTCCTGAAAGGAACCAGTCAACTTGGGAGGGGCAAATGCTGTGGGCACTCAGTTGAAGGTGAACCTGATGCCCACAGCATTTGCCCCTCCCAAGCAAACTTTATTGGTGATTATCAACATTGAGGTGGTGGGAGTCTTTTAATGCTGAGTAGAGATAAGACCTTGGCATTGAGAATGTGAATCTTTTCAACTCTGAGGGGAAATCTGATGTCAAAGGGATGGTATTGGTGAACATTTTGGAGATGGTGATCTCCAGTGCCTAGGAGAAATGGAGGCTTGGTGTTTGGATTTTTTCTTCGCCTTTTCAGGCAGTGGCTCAGAAGCAGTGATCAGAGTTAGCTATTCTGTCAGTTGACTGCTGAGACGCAGTCAATGACGCAGAGAGGACAACTGAAATATAGGTATGTTTTCTTGCTACTGAATGCTGCTGTTCAGGCTGAGGAGGAGCTGCTCCTAAAACCTTTTCCTATAAGATTTCTTTAGGTCTAGCAGCATTTTTGTGGTGCCCCTTTGGCCTGCACAACTGGCAAGCCTCACAGAAGAAGGTACTATGGCCTTCCCCAAGACACAGTAAGCATGAATTATCTTCATCTTTTATAGCCACTTTATTCCTGAATTCTGTGCATTTTTAAGATAATGCCATCTTCACAGGAATTTATTGATGAAGACCCTGAGATAAGAGGAAAAGAAGCTGAAGATGTCCTGTCTTCATGGTAGTTAAGAGATATCTGAAGCAGGGAGATATCTGAAGCTCTGTCATGTGACCATGTGGCCGGGAAACAGCATCTCAGGTGGGGTGGGAGAGTACTCCTAGAGCCTGGAATTTTCCAGGAAGCTTTTAAGTCCTTTCTGTGACTAGCCTGCAGCTAATCCTGCCTGCATTGATCATAATCACTCTGCACATGGGACTGCATAGAAGTCACAGAGAGGAGCCTATACTTCCCCTGACATGGATCCCACAAGGTAAGAGTGTCAGTTTAGCACATCAAGGACATCCAGGTAGCTTCCAAAACAATCAACACTGGTACCAGGTAATGCAGAAGCATACCAACCCATATTAAAATGTTAAATACTAATTATGTTTATGCCACTAATTAATGCAAATTTAATTTTATTAATAAACTAAGTACTTTTTTGCATTTTTATGTGTCCTTCTAGTAATAATACTTGATTTTTCCTGTCCTCCAATTATGTAGCGCTCTGTATGTCAAAACCAGGCAATTGAATTAAAATGCCAAAGAAATATTTACAAAGGTACTGCACAAGGCTAAGCACAATGATGTCGTGAAAGAAGGCTGGTACATCGACTTGGTGAAAGATCACATTCTCAGAAGTTGCAATCGAAGGGCATGTGAGTTTAACCTGGATTTGATGATGCGAAAGGTGTGGATTGCTGTGGCAATGCCTGTAGGAGAAAAAAAAGAAAAGAAATAATGCTGCAATCAGAGGAACAATGAAGGGAGCTGGGTTTTGGTTATGACCAAGAGCTTAAAGGGATAATCTAGGGTTCCCAGTTTAAATAACATTGAAAGTGATGTTGTTTCCCCCAATTGGGGGGACTGGATACAACACCATAAAATGTTTTCATAGCAGTAATAAAACATTTTGAAAGCATTTTGAAAATGTTTTCAAAAAAATTATTTCTGCTGTGTGGCATGGCCTATTGCTGTGTTCAGATTTGTGAGTTGGGGCATGTTCTATTATGTGATGGTGACTTTGAAAAGACCTGGTGTAAAAAAGTCATTGCTTGGTCATGGTGGGGAGGGCACCAAACTCCAGTTTGCCTAGATACACCACTGGGTGTAGCTACAAGGGGAACGGTGGGGGGTGCGCATTGCACCGAGAATGCACCTTGGGGGGACATCAAACTCATGTTTTGCCCAGGGCTCCAGTTTGCCTAGTTACGCCACTGATTAGCTGTTAAATGTTCGAGCAAAACTCAGAACTCTGCACTGATTGCAGCTGTTAACTAGGCTAGTAAAACTAGTAAATGGCCTCTGTACCTATTACCTATTGTAACCTAATTTGATTTGAATTTGATGATGCTACATTCACGTTGTGCTTCCAGCACTGCATGGCCCCTTGACACTGATTCCCCTCCCACACCTTCCATATTTTTCCCATATAAAAGTGAGCAGCATAAAATCTCAATTATCACTGCATTGCACAGGAAGAAGTGGGTTGTAGTTTAAGGAAGCTAAGGCAAGAATAAAAATTTCTTAGTCATTAAGGTGCTACGAGACTCCTGCCTGCATTGATCATAATCACTCTGCACCATACATAGCTATTGACTCCCGGCCTTTGCCATGTGTCTTTGTAAAAAGACTGGACTCATCATTGAGGTTCAAGCCTCTAGTGAAGTGTACATAATAATAATGGCATAAACCAGAGAAAGTTACAATTTTCTGCAATCTGATTCTCTTAACTGCCTTCATTCTGCATTGCGCTCATTTCATCCTTGTTTCTGCATTAGTTCTGTTACTTTCAGTTTAATATTTTCTGAATTAACAAATGCCAGAAATCATAATCAGTTATTCAAACTTCTGTCAAATCCAAGATGTTTGGTCTGGCATTATTAAAGCTGACTAGAATCACAATAGAAATGGAACTAAGAACAAACAACTTGTGCTCCTCAGGGAATGGTGACGTGATATGAGAATCTGCAATATAGGCATATTCCGGTTGCCATAGCTTCAAAGACACTGCCTTCAAAACAAAGGAAATTTTTTAATTTATTTATTTAAAATGACATGTGCGTGGGATCACCAGTCTAAAGTAACTTTATTCATGAACTTTATACAATGAAATCATGTGCAGATAACCTCCAAGCACAGGAAACCTCCATTGCAAACCTTCAGCAAATGGCAGGAGTGACAGAGAATCACAAGCGGGAAAAAATGGTTGGTGTAAGGCTGGACACACTCAGACAAAGTCGACTTTGAGACGAAGGAACGAACTTTATTGATATGTGTTGCCCTAAGATACAGGGTGCTGGAACTGAGGGTTCTTGCCCTCAGTTCCAGCATATATACAGGTAGGAGTGGGCGGTCCTTCCTAGTGGCGGGAACTGGGATAACTGGAGAAACAGAAACTTAACATGAAACAGAAACTTATGAGGGTCGCGACCCTGACAGTTGGTGCGAGTGAGAGCATGGGGAGGGGGAGGTAAGGAAAAAAACACTTTCTCTGGCAATGCTTTTTTTGTTTGCACTATGTGGACAAAAAAGTCAAAATGATTCTTTCAAAATGTCAGCAAATCGTTTAATTGTGTTGTGCAGAAAGGTCTACTGTCATGAGCAAAGCTTCTTTCCACCGGATTCATGAAGCAAATTATCCTTTAACCATATCTTACTTACATCTTACAAACTGCAGGAAGCTTTAGCCAGGTCTGGATACACCTTCACTGACAGCAGCTAGGAGTGCAGCTATGCAGCTGGGAAACTATTAGAGCATTTGGTCATACCAGGGTTGCTGGGAAATGAAGTGAATCAACACAAATATCACATCTTAAATCCGAAGGACTTAAAAAGAGGGGGAAGCATCAGATGTTTTGCTTCTGTTTCTCTTGTACTGACCCAGTGGAAGTGTTGGCAAGCATCAGATGTTCTATGTCTCTCCCTCTTTCTCCCAGGAAGATATAAATATCTACTCACATTAAAAAAAGACTTGAAGTTTCCTATGACTAAAATTGCTCTTCCTCTTGAAAAAGAGAATACATTGCAATATAGATACCATTAATCTTCTCTGAGTAGGCTGTGCAGATGACATAGTTGGATATGTTTATAAAATGTCATTAATTTTCATGAGAGTGGTAAAAATCCTATAATTCATCCATTACCTAACAAATCCCATAATTCATTTATTACCTCATACGAGAGTCCTGCATAATGCTGCTCCAGGTAAGTGAATATAAATAGTCCATTGTATTTTGTGTTAATCCCTTTAAAACCCAAACCAAAATGTGTTAATATTCTGCATGGTTACAACAGAATGTATTCTAATATATGATGCTGAGAAATCTATTTCAGTACAACTATGTATAAATTCTGACTGCAGACACAAAAAGTCAGAAAAAAATCATAAAGCATTTTCTGGATGTGAAAAAAAGGGATTTTTCGTGTATCAGCTTATTAACTATTGGGTGAATTATACAAAAAAAATATTCCGTTTCCCACTCAAATTCTGTGTTAGAGACTGAAGACCAAACTTGAAACTATCTTTTTAAATGAGTTGGGTCTGAGTTCCTAAAACGTGAATTGCTTTCTCCATAGCTGTGCGGGAATAATTGTTCCAAACCTTCTCAACTTGATGTTTGTTAAACAACAACGTTAGGTAGGGCAAATGGCATGGATAGGGCAACAGAAAACTCTTTCCCCTATCAATTAGTTACTATCTAATTGACACTATTGAATAATCTGAAATTTCTTATTGTATATTGTTACATTATGCAAACAATTGTCATCCTAAAGTTGGACTAACTTTTCATGGATTCTCTTTTCCTTCACACATACCTATCCACACCCATGAACAGCAACAGGCTTTGATGAATTTTAGTCATGAATAGTCATTTCTACATGATCTTGTTTCATGGTAGGACACCTAAGAAATAATTTCTGCACAGAAAACAGCATGATATAGTAGTTAAGAGCAGTGGACTCTACTCTGGAAAACCAGGATGATTCCCTGTTCCTCCACATGTGCAGCAGACTCTAATCTTGTGAATAAAGTTTGATACCTTACTCCTTCACGTGAAGCCTGCTGGGTAACCTTGGGCTAATCACAGTTCTTTCAGAATTCTCTCAGCCCCACCTACCTTACAAGGTACCTGTTGTCTGTGTGTTGGGGGAAGAGTGAAAGGTGAGTGTAAGTTGCTTTGAGACTCCTTATAGGTAGAGAAAATTGGAATATGAAAACCACTTCATAATAAATGTACAGTTTGATGCCCTAGTTCTATATTATCCACAGCAATGTTGCGCAACACTCCAGTACCCTTGTGGGAACTGCAAAGATAGCTGACAGTGTAGTCTTGAGTCATATCTGGATGGTATCTTCTGAATAGTATTGCCAACATTTGAGCAACAGACTCACTAGAGTGCAATAAATATACACATTCATTACATACATGGAACTACTTTCCAAATCATTATTCCAGCACTTCCTGCCAACGGAGTGATTTTCCATCCAAAGACAAGAGAGATAAATCTATAGGAAGTGAATACGAACAAAGACTAATGATGTGCTAGATTAACTAGACCAGAAACTGGCATGGCAGACCGGTGAAGGATAAAAAATGCAGTCTGATAACAATTTTGTAGTTTGCATGCAAAGAGTACACAACCCTGGCATCGCTGGCTATATTAAACAATCCATCTTATAATGCCACAGCTTTGCTTGTTGTGATAAATTATTTTACAGCTTCTTCTGCATCTTTTTTTTTCCAAATCAGATTGCAACGAATTATCATAGACTCTGCGGTTAATTCAGGCTTGCTCTCCCCTCCCTGTTTTCTTTTTGAAAAAAGAAAAACACATATGGCCAGCATGCCTGTTTTCAGGCTGGGAGGAAAGAACTGAAGCAGATTTATTAATCTTTTTGTCTGGTTGTCAGTTTGAATCATCAGAGGCTGGTTGGGAAAAAATACTGCTAGCACAGTGTGATCAAACACTTGGCCACAAGGCTTCCAAATGTGATTGAGCATTCTTTAGCATTAACATGACTTTTAAACTTTTCCGCAGCTAGATATGGATGAAGAACAACCATTTCTTTGATGCTTGATTTTTAATACTTGCAGTCTTCATTTCTGCTAATGTTGTAGGCAGTTCCTGACCACCTGGCAGGAAGGCTGTGGCAAGAGATATGGAAAGGGCATGACACTGGTTGCAATGTCACTTCACTTCTGGTATACATATTTTTTAAAAAAGTAACAAAGGTAGCTGTAGAAATCACCCAAAACTCTATGGTTTTACCATATGGTAAAACCAATTCCTAGATCTATCCTATGTCACATATGTTATTTTTTTACTAGGCATTTTGTGCTACCACAGCTGGAATAATTAAGAATTTTTTGTTCTACCAGTGCTCCAAGCGGCATGAGAAGGGGGGGGCAGGATTACCGGCCCCAACTGGGGGTTTAGCAGCCCTAATTTCTACACAAAAAAAGCATCAAAGGTGGTCTACTGAAAAACAGAAATAAAATTGAGGTCAAACACCTAACTGTTTATAAAATCACAAACAGATTAACCGATGGAACAGGAGCAGGAAATAAATCTATCAGTTCTGCCAAGAGGAAGAATAAACATGATTTGTTGAAGTTTCTAAAGCTCTGTCAGCCTATGCATGGTGGGCATCCCTTGGAGCAAGATACCAAAGATTGCGGTGGCACCATTACAATTCCACCACTAGCTAATGGTTTATATGAAGTCATACAAGCTGATCTGTTTTCACTACACAACCATAAATGGTGAACAGTTTGTGACAATCACCATCTGCAAAATGCAAAGTGTGTCACACTTGCCAGTGAAGCAGCCACTATATGGTTGCATTTCAAGTGATTATTATTCTGCAGCTTTTTTCTATGAATCAGGCCACTATTTTGCAATTTTTCAGCACCACAATCCACTTTGGAAAAAAAATAGTTGAGAGATAAGACTACAAGAATTTTGCATATTTTTGCTGCATTCAGCTAATTTTCATGTAATTGAGAAAAAAAGAAACCTTTATTTAAGATTTCTCTCCTACTCTATTCCCAACCTAGCAGTCAACCTAGATTTATTTGCTTTTTAACCTTCAGATTTCCCTCTCTCCTCCAGCACCCTTTATCTATGAAAACTATTGCACAGTTGTATATTGCTAGCCATTGGACCTGGCCCACTTATATCATAGGGAACCATCAAGGACTTGTGCAGTATCCCCTTCCCAACACGATTTCCTTTTTTCTGTCCTCCTGTCAGTTCCCATATTATCTCCCCTTTTCTGCCTCTTTCTCACCTTCTCAGCCATTCACCAACCACCAAATTTTTATCTACCTCCCACCATCAGCTATATTTTTCATTTACTTCATTTATACCCTACCTTTCTCCAAAGTGGGGAACAAAGCAGCTTGCATTATTCTCCTCTCCTCCCTTTTTCTCCTCACATCAACCCTGTGAGGTAGGTTAGGCCGAAAGTATGGGACCCAATCCAAACCACCCAGGGCTAGGTGAGTCATGTAAGTCAGGTGGCATCAAGTCGCCCAGCGGTTACTGTCAGGCCTGGCTCCAATGAGATTTCTCTCAAAGGCCAAAACAACTTTGGAAAGGACTCGGCTCCCCCCCTTTGCCTTTTACTCATAGAAACCAAGCTGTGGAGTCCTGTGTTGTCTTGCAACAGTCACCAAGGGAATCTGTTTGGTAAAGCTGCAGGTGTTCCTTTTATCATTTTTTTTTTTGTGGGGGGAGGAGGTTAAACCTCCAAATGCATTTTTTGGAGATTTCAGATTTTTCAGCTAACCTGAGGCATTGTTCAGGTCCACAGAAAGATCTAAGTTTCCTGTTCACAGTCACCAGATTTAATTGGACTAAGATTTGGCTGATATCACTATTAGAATATACAAGTGAGAACCTACAATACTTGCTGGAAGAAATGCTTCCCCCATCACTGTTGTTGCTGGGCTGGTGCATCTCCCAGCCACCCAATAGCGCCATTACCACTGTTGCCACCCATCACCCGGCATCCACCGCCACTGTTGGGTCAAGCTGCAGCAGCTCCATTCTCTTTTAGTAAGTGTATCAGGGTGATTTAAACTCCCTTACATATTTTATTTTTGATTTCATATTTGTCTGCAAACCTGAGGAGTTCTTCAAGTTTACTCCAAAATTTATTTGGTATTGGTGTAGCTCTGATCCGTGGATTTCGGTATCCACAGATTTGAGGCTACATGTTGCTTTTGGATATATAGATGATGATGATGGTGATAGATAGAAGATAGATATTTAATATACTCAAAACATAAGAAGGGATTTTTTTAAAAAAAGACTAGCTGGTAACTTGCCTTGTTTTAAAGTTGTTGTTTTTTAAAGGCTAGCAGGTAACTTACTTTCAGCTGTAATAAAAGAACCAATCACCCTTGGCTCATTTGTTAAGTGTGGGTTGACTTGGACATGAGATGCTTCTAGTGGAAAATAAGCATTTTTCCTCCTTTAGCCTTATTAAATATACAGTTTCTAAGATGCGAGGAAGTCTGTTGTCATGGCACTGTCAATTGAGTAAGTCTCTTCAGTGTAAACTAAAATAATAGCTCGAATTTGGGGCTTCACTTTTTTTCACTTTTTCTCTTGTTGGTTTAATTAGGAAGTTGCTTCTGGTGTTGTTGAATCTGATTGCTGTGCTCTTTCACTTTCAGGGACTATTCTGACCAGATGGAATACTAATTATTTCCAGCAGATCTGTATGAGTTCTTTTTGGACTTCTTAATAGATTTCATCTGCATTACCTTTCAACTAGCTTGACTCCACATCCACAAACTAGGAGAAAGCAACTATGCTTTGCTTCTCTTGAACGGAGAGGTAAATAGTAAAAGTATGAGTCATGAGAATATTAATGAGTTCTACATTAGCAGGGGATGATCTGGCGCCAGTTGATACCCATAACCTGACATGATATATTTAATGGCTGCGTGTGTGTGTGTGTTGAACATTAATTTCTATTGTTTTATGTTAGCACAAGTTAAAGGTCACATGAATAGGCTTGCCAACTTTAAGGTGGGGCCTAGAGATCTTCTGAAATAACAACTGATCTTCAGACAATATATTTTGGTTCCCTGGAGAAAAATGGTTGTTTTGGAGGGAGATCACTGAGACATTATACTACACTGAGGTCTGTTCAGTCCCTTAATCCCACCTTTCCTTGACTCCATCCTCAAATCTCTAGTAGTTCCTCAACCATGAGCAGAGGCGTATCAGGGGTAAATGGGGCCCGGGGACAACATCTGCTCCAGGCACTCCCCAGTCCCATGCCTCTCACACTCAGGGATGAGCTGGGGGTAGGGCTTGGGGGCAGCAATGGCTTCGGCGGGCTGGCTCCAGGGCTGGCCTGCTTTCCCGGTGCCCATCCCAGCAGTGCCCATCTGAGCCATCCACCCACCTCCCTGCAGGCTGACTCTGCCCTCCCCAGGCCCTGGGGAGGGCAGAAGCTGGCCTGCAGGGAGGCAGGGGGCAGGGCACCATGGTGAGTGGCACTGGAGCCAGCCACTGCAGTGCCTCTCCAAGTCATCCCCACCCCGAGGGCTTGGGGAGGGAAGGAGGAGGCTCGGATAGGTGCCACAGCAGCAGGCTTGGTGGCAGGCCAGCTCTATCTTTAGGTGCCTACCCTGCGCTGACCTAACTCTTCCGAGCTGGGATGGTGCAGGGAAGGAGGAGGGTAGGGGCCCCTGCCATTGTTCCCAGGGTCATTTGAGCCCCCTGTCCCCATGGGCCCCTGGCCCTGAGCAAGAAACTTTGTTAGGCACCATAACAATGACATTTCCCTTCTTTTATAGAAGAAAGAGCTATTTAAGTTGGCTGAAGGCCCCATAGGATGGATGGAAGCTCAGTGGAGTGGTAAGATACATGCTAACTATAACTGAACTAGTGGTAAAGTCCATTTTAAAAATGAAATAATATGGGCACTAGACAGGGGGAGAGGGCAAACAGGGGACTGGGTGGGCTGGTGACAGGTTTTCCTGCCCAACTGCCGTCTCTCAACCCATCCACTTCTCCCACCACTTCTCCCACCCTCCAACTCACTTTGGGGTTGCTCTGGCTAGGCTGCATCAGCCAGCCCTTCATCCCACTGCATTCGCCCCTTGGTGTCTCAGCTGCCTGGGAGCTCCCTCAGTGTGGCAGGGCTGACTATCCACCTGCCTGCTGGCTCTGCAACTCATTCTTGGCTCTGCTGCTGCTCTTCAGTTGCTCTGTGCTACTCTGGCCCTTTGGACTTTGAAGGTGGGTTGCTAGGGCCAGGGTGAGAGTCCAGAAGCCAAGGCCCTGAACAGAAAGACCTGGGTTGTTTTTTGGGGCTTCCAGAGGGTGGCTGGGAGAATGGGGAGGCAGATGGCAGGCCTGGTGTGGAGGGCGGTTTGCCACCTTTCTTCTGCCAGGCCCAGCTTGGTCTGTGGGTGGGGGGAGAGGGAGGTAGGGGATAGGGGAGACTTCTGCAAGGCCAGCAGGGAGGGTAGTTTGCCGCCAATGCCCTGTTGGGTCTGACTTGCTCCTCAGTCATGGGGAAGACATGTCAGGGACTGGTTGGAACGTGAGGGACACACTTCTACCGTGTGGGCATGCAAGCCTTACTTTGTAAGTTGTCGACTTATTCCAAGGTTTAGTGAATTATATATTAGTTTAGCCTGGGCCTACTCTTCAAATAAAAAAAACCAAGACAGGCAGACTGGACTAGCCCAGACCTGCCCTGAAAATCCTCTCTCTAGCCTGTCTATACAGTTTCATTTCCACAGCCAGCCTGCTGTTCTTTGAAGCATATGTTGGCATTTAGCTACCAGATGAATATCTGTAGTAGGAGAATTATATATTGTCCATGTTACATGGCAGAGAAAAATGGTCATGTAAATAGCACAGCTGGTATATCTGACATTTGCATTGATGGGATTAGTTATACAGAAGTATTTCAACTATAACTTTAAAAAAAGAAACATTCTCTATGCAAAATTGTATGTAATATTTCAAAACGCCTTTACAGACTACAATATTTAATGATACTTATAGATTTTTCATACCCTCCGAGAATTTCTGCAAAATGCAATTATTTTTTGGAGTCTGCTGCATTTTATATCTGTCCATGATGAATTACTAAGCCTGCCAAGACACTTAAAAACAATACAGACTAATCAATTGTTTGACAAAAAGGAAAATGGTGAAGGTCAACATATAGCATTCTGTGTTTAAGAATGAGACCAATTCCTTTATTCCTTGACATTATCACCGTGTTTTACAGCATGTATCATTTTTTACAGTTTCCTTGTCTGCAATATGATAAGCTTCCAAAAAAAATTTAAATCAATGTTATGGTTCCTTGTTTTTTTTTTTTTTGGAAGCAAAAGCAAATTAAATGAATTCACTTTGAAACATATACGCTGCAGTAGCTTTAATGCAATTTGTATGCAAGCCATCTTATTTGCTGCCTCAATATGAATGTGGGATTTAGGATTATGTGTTATCTAAAGCAAAGATAATATTATGAGACAAAGAATAGCTGAAGCAATAATAATAAATATTAGTGACACAGTATTTTAAGTAATGCCCATTAGAACAAAGCTCTTTACGGCACAAATCTGTTCAAAAAGACAGCATGTGTGGGAGTTGGAAAGACTATGTGGAATTAAAGGGGATGAGAGTTGAGTCTGATCTTCTGCAAAAGCTGTGGGATGCCAAGTTCTTTTCTAGTCAGTGAATCCACAAATGTATCATTTCAGACAGCTCCAGTCTGAGCACCATTAAAATTACTGGAGGGAAACAAAAATAAATATATTGGTAGCTTGAAGCAACCAACAAGCTGTGCTTGTTGCCCCAAAGTGTTGGGAGTTGGTTAACCCACCTTGTGACTTCTCCAGATAATTTTCACATGTTTTTGTCTAGATAAGAAAATAAAGAAAGAAAATAAAGTAGACATGACCACTGTATTTATTAATATAAAAAGTTACATTGCTCCTGTCTATGAATTGATACAAAAGAGCCTTTACAAATGTTACATCTGACAGCAGCATAGTCACAGATCAGGGTGGAATGAAAAAGTGTAGTGAAAAGTTCAAGAATTTTTTTTAAAAGCCCCTTTATAACCATTTATATTTTAAAAATATATATATATTAGTGGACCTGTACCCCTGTTACACCTATGAATAGATAAACAAATCACCTGTATCTTTCAAATATCAATTTACAAAAAAACCCCAAAAATGTCATTATTTATTTATTTTACTTTACAAAATTTATACTCTGCCTTTCTATGAGGGCCCCCAAAGTGGCTAAAAGATTTAAGCAGTCATCATGAAATCACATCTGAAAAACCATTAGCACATCAAGCACACAAGAAGAGCTAAAATTCATTCAAAAACGTAAGAACAACAATTGAAGCATTGGGCAGGATGGAGATATGACTGGACAAACACCAAATGAAACAAAAAAGTCTTCACCTGCTGATAGATGATTGGCAACAGAAGAGGACAGAAGAGTCTCCCCAAAGAGAGAGGGGAATTCTACAGTTTTGGTGCCTCGTTTGAGATGGCCCTGTCCTGGGTTGCCATCCTCCTAATCAGAGAAGATAGGGAATCCTGAAGCAGGATTTCCAAAGGTGACCATAGTTGTGAGATAATTTCATAAGAGAGGCTCATCAGTCTTCTTCATCAGAAGAGCCAGTGTGACGTAGTTGCTATTAGAGGCATACTGTAAGAACAGGATTTGATTCCCCACTCCTCTTCATTAGCGGCAGACTCTTATACGGTGAACTGGATTTGTTTCCCCACTTCTACATTCTTGCTGAGTGACCTTATTCTAGTCACAATTCCCTCAGAAATCTCTCAGCCCCGTCTACCTCACAAGGTGTCTGTTGTGGGGAGAGGAAGAAAAAAGGCATTTGTAAGCCGCCTTGACTCTCCTTATAGGACAGAAAGGTAGAATATAAATCCTAACTCCTCTTCTTCAGTATGAAGTGTAAATTTGCATTATTGTATATACTTATTTTTTTTATCTATTATTTTCCGAAAGGGATTCTTTAGGAACCCAGTGAATGATTGAGATCATCTTGGACTGGATTCACACTTTGAATAATGGAAAGAGTTTGTGACGAACTTTCCAGAACTTATCTCCAGTGATTCTCTGTGTCTTCAAAGAAGCACCCACTATGGGTAAAGCCATGTTCCTGACCAAAATGCCCCATTACATGGGGGTGGGGAAAGGGTGTAGGAAGAAGGATAAATTGTGCAAGATAGCTTTCTAAAGATACACATAAACCAGGGAGCCTCTCTCCCCCAAAAAACTTGCCAACAATACAAGGAAGTAAAGTGTAACAATATTGTTTATAGTGATCAATACTAAGTATACATTCATATACAAGTTGGTACAAAACAATGGTACTTATTATGTAGTGCTCAGTCCATTCATAAATTCAAAGACCTTTCATGAATGACCTTTGCTTATGAAACTTGGCAATTTTCTTTTTTACATCTCACCTGATTCCTATCTGTGCTTCTATTAATCAGGGTATTCTCAATTCACCACAGTCTTCACTTTGTACTAAATTTAGTCAGGAAATATAACTTTGACAAACCCAGGTCTGGAAACTTAGGGCTGTAGCACATGGTAATAAAGCAGCAAAAATATATGCACTTTGCTGCAGACATAAAGCATGCAGGAGGGAGTGCTAAACCCACTGCTTTCCCTCTTAAAGCCCGTCATCAAAATTTATCTATTTTTTTTGCATGGACTTCCTGATTTGTCCTTTTATGTGCAGTGTTCCTGCCCATAACTTTACAGTGTATGTGGATGAGGGGGGTGGACGAATGGCTCTTTGGAAAAGCCTTGTATGCCTTGTATGCGGAAAATCACAGGTTCAGACTCTACCATCTCCAGATTAAAATATCAGGCAAGTATATGATGTGAGAAAGAAGCATTTCATCAAATAGACCAGGGGTAGGGAACCTTTAACACTCAAAGAGCCATTTGGACCCGTTTTCCATGGGAAAAGAAAACACTTGGAGCCGCAAATAACTTTTGACATTTAAAATAAAGATAACACTGTATATATTGGGGTTTTTTAACCTTTTACTGCGCTCATTCTGAGAAGCACGTGGATGCGTCTGCCTTGCTACCTGCAGGGTGGGCAAGGATGGGGCCAGCGGCTCGGCCTCGCCAGCCACTGGGAAAGCACCCACCCCGCTCCAACGAGGCAGGCGAGAGGGGAAGCCCGCAGTGTGGCCCAGCCGGCCGTGGGCAGTTGGTGTGCCTGCCCTGCTGCCTGCAGGGCGGGCAAGGATGGGGCCAGCGGCTCAGCTGATGGAGCCGCAGTGCAAGGGCAGAAAAGCCGCATGCGGCTCTTGAGCCACAGGTTCCCTACCCCTGAAATAGACAGTAATGACCTCAATAGACCAAACAACTAATGAATAGTGCAGTCCAGATGAGAAGGGCAGTATTGAGGCAGCACGGCCTTCACCACGCCACACCACCACCACAGAGGCTTTGGGCAGCACAGAAAGGAGGGTAATTTGAAAACCCACCTGCTGCCCAAGTTGTTCCATAGCCCAAACAGACTCTGAGAGAGACAGGAATGTCCTCGTACCCACCCCCCAATCAGCATAGCTCTGTGGCAATACCCATTTCTGGGTTTGCCCGCCATGGAGCTGTGGAGTGGCTGGACAGCAACACATTTATTCCCTCCATTGGCATGGGTGCTCCTTATACCAACAGAGTGGGCAAATGTGTCGGTCAGGCCCCCCTCCACTCCCAGTGGCCATTTGCCCCCCCCATCTGGATTGGACTATCCATATGAGGTACCTTCATATGTTCAGCTCCAGTTTTCTTTTGGGTTGAGAATCTGAGAGAGCTTTTTAAGAGAAGCTTCAGAGAATCCTACCAACTGCAGTACACTCATTAACTGCAGTGACATGATCTAAAAAGCTACATTTTTAATATTGCTAGTTAGTCTCCTTAGAAGTAATGAAAAAACTAATCATACACACATTGAGGAAGCTAGGTGGTTAGCAGAGCTGAATAGTTTCTTTTACTTAGTAGACTTAGACATACCACTTTAATTATTTAAAGTTGAAAGGTGTTTCTGTTTTTCTCTGCCTCTAATGCAGTGATGGCGAACCTTTGGCACTCCAGATGTTATGGTCTACAATTCCCATCAGCCCCTGCCAGCATGGCCAATTGCTGATGGGAATTGTAGTTCATAACATCTGGAGTGTCAAAGGTTTGCCACCACTGCTCTAATGGCTGCCTGACTCGGTATTCATTAATGGCAAAACTAGGAGAACTGTCTGGATCTGGACCAATTCATACATGAACGTTCTTGCACTGCCTCATGGAAACTGCAGTTTATTTTCTGGGGAAGACCTAGCATTTTCTAGCAGTCTCATGTCTTCTGTCCTGCCACATAATTCAATTTTGACCAGCTGAAACATGTTTCAAACATAGCTTTTTTCCAAGGCAAAACTGTCCATGATTGTATAGCATATGAAGAAACCAAAGAATGGAAGTCTATGAAAGTGACCACATAGAGAGCTACTGGGCCGATCACTGCAAAATGCTCAGCTGCAATGCTGTTTGATGTGGCATCTGATTCAACTTTTGAACAAAAAAGGGATGTGATCTGAAGAAGAGTTCACGTCACATGCAAAAGGTCAGTTCAGTTATGGTAAATTGGAATACTGGGCACATTTTGTACTCCCCCTCCCCCCCCTACAATTTTCACTAAAATAACAGGATTAATGATCAGGGTTCTTGTCAAAATTACCAGTAGACAATATATGTGAAGCACTTTGAACACTTAAAAGTGCTCTGTAAATTGTATTATATTAAAATAGTATTTTCTCATTGTACATGTTATTATTTAATTTTGTTTGATATCACAATTGTCAGTTCTTTAGCTGGTTGTTGGCCTTTCATTACAATTTGAGCCCCACCCAGAGGCTTAGGGTGTTATATTTGTGCAGAATCTGAATCTGATAGATGTTTATTTTGTTGATTTGAAGATGTTTCAAGTGCTGCACTAGTGTTTACCACTGGGACAATCTCAGCTGGTTTATACCACAGTCATTGAATCTCAATCTTCAAATCATGATATTTAGTGACCTTCTCATGTTTTTTTTTCTTTTCATTGACCCTGCTGTAATGTGGTGTTCAATCTGTTTGGTACATACTGTGACGTTCAGTATGCTATGTGTCCGTTTGAATTTGAAAGTCCCACTAGATCTTGACCTTCTCATTTTCCATGACTTTCTCTGGACGACGTTCACATCAGTTTTAGCCATCCTGATGTTGTAATCCATGCACAAATTCCAGTGGATCATCTTGGCCACTGAGTTGTGCCTCTGTACTCAGTCTGGGTAATCTTTTTTGCAGCAATTGAGTACAGTTTTATTGGCTTCCTTGCAACAGCTGCACTTTGCGTCAACTGAGGATTTTTCGATTCTGGCATTGATTGTATCGTCCTAATTGCCTGCTCTGGAGTGGCTAAAATCACTGATTCAGTTTCCTTTTTCAAAGTTCCAGTTGTTAACCATAGCCAGGTCTTTTCATTGTCCATCTTGTCCTTGATCTTTTCCAGAAATTGGCTGTATGATGTTTTGTCATGCCAGCTTTCAGTCCTCGTTTTAATCACATTTTTTTCTGTACTCCTGTTTGGTTTTCTGAGCTTTCAGTAAATTCCTGTTCTTCACTTCAGTCAATGTCTGTTCTTGACTTTCATCCACATAATTGACCGTTACATGTCCATTCAGTCCCATGGAGATTTTGGGTGGTTTGTTGCTTTTCCCATCTCCTCACACCACTCAAAAGTCTTCTGGAGACAGTGGGGTAGGGGGATAGTGGCACCACATGGTAGTGGCTGTGGATGGGGCAGAGTGTCTTTAGTTTTAAAAGGCTTCATTACTTTTTGAATTATATTACATGGAGCTTCTCCTCTGGTTCCATGATCATACTGCCATTTTAGACAATCATACTTTAGTTCTTTAAAAAAAAGTAGAGAAACTGATGTAACAAATAGCAGTTCATGTTCCCAGTTCTATCCAGTCCCTTTTAATATGTGAACGAGATATGAGCAAGGCATCTGTTGATATCAGGAATGAGGATTTTATTGTATTTGAACCATCTTGATTCATCATGTTTGAATCATCTTGAAACTCTACAGTATAAGAACAGAAAATCAAGGTCCCTTACAATCTCTTTTCATAGGTTTAGAATATAAGTGTGCATGATTCATTGGTCCTGCTGTCTTGGCCTTTGTTCTCTACATATTGATCACCTAATTGTGTGCAAAGCTACACATCTGTAACTTTGATCTTCGGCTCTGTGCACCACAACTTATCATGTGGGGAGGCGAAGGGACAAAAGGCATAAATCCACACACACCTCTGACTGTTGAGGATGCAAGCAACACTTTGGTGCAATGGTTGACTAGGATCTGGAAAGTATGTACATAAAGTATGCTGTCAAGTGACAACTGGCAATTGGCAACCACATCAATGGGGTTTTGTGGCAAGTAAGAAGCAGAAGTCATTAGGATCGGGGAAACCCAAGTTCAGATCTGTCCTGAACCTTTTGGAGTAACCTTGATCCAGTCATTCTCTCTCAACTTATCACACATCTGTGGTATAGAGCCAGTGTGGAGTAGAGGCTAAGAGCAGTGGCACAGCACCTACAGGGCAGGGGGCGTGACGCCCTGGGTGGAGCTGCAGTGGCGGCGTGGTTGGGCTGTGGAGGGTGTGGGGGCAGGGGCGTTCTGGTGCAGGGCAGGGGTGGGTGGCACCATGACAGGGGCACAGGGCACGTGCACACCTCGGGCGCAGTTTCCCCTCGCTCCACCCCTGGCTAAGAGTGTCAGACTCTAATCTGGAGAACTGGGTTTGATTCCCTTCTCTTTCACATGAGCTGTGGACACCAATCTCGTGAATCAGGTATATTTCCTCACTTCTGCACATGAAGTCTGCTGGGTGACCTTGGGCTAGTCACAGTTCTCTCAGAACACTCTCCGTGTTTCTGTTGTCCGTTGTGGGGAGAGGAAGGGAAGGAGTTTCTAAGCTGCTTTGAGACTGCTTAAAGTTGAGAAAAGTGGGGTATAAATCCAAAATCCTCTTCATTTCCTTCTCCTCCATCTTTGAATAAAATGGGAAAGAGAGCACAGTAAGCCTCCTGGATTTCCCTGAATAAAAGGTGGGATAAAAATATACCAGGTAGCTAGGTGAACACAAATAGACAGACAATCCAACAGGGAGACTATCTATCTATCTATCTATCTATCTATCTATCTATCTATCTATCTATCTATCTATCTATCTATCTATCTATCTATCTATCTATCTATCTATCTATCTATCTATCTATCTATCTATCTATCTATCTATCTATCTATCTATCTATCTATCTATCTATCTATCTATCTATCTATCTATCTATCTATCTATCTATTGTATGAGCATTTCTCATCTTTCTCTTAGTTCTTTTCTGAAAAAAACTTCATTCAAGTGTTTTTCCAGGTTTTAGAAAATTGTTTTATACTTGCTATTTTTGTTAGCATTATAACATTTTTCCAGTTTGATTGTAAGATTTTAAGGGGGAAAAAAGAATATTTCAACAGTGTGCAAAGGTTTCTCCATTAACTGAAATTTCCAGTTGCCCAGTCATTCTGAGTAAAAGAATGCTCCTCAGCCAGCAGGGTGCCAACCATCAAGCAGGCATAAAACATTTTTTTCTCAAAAACCAGTATCAAAAGCCTGCTTCCTATTCTATATGCTTGCTGACTGAGTGTTCAAAGACTATCAAAAGGAGAGTGGGCCATGAAATCAAAACTTTTCTTATGAAAGACACCTCACAAAACTTAGCAAGATTAAGGTAAAAAAGCAAGATGGTAGCCAATTATGTTGGTGATACAATGTCTGAACATGACTGCCAAGAAGTCTCCTTTTCATCCAGTATTTCCTTGCTCATATTTGTCTCCTAACACTGACCAGATATTTTCCAATCATCCTGAACCCCCATCATAACAGTTAGAAGTCAGCAGGGGTTCCACCAACTTCCAAGGCTGTAGGTTGGGGGGGGAGGGGGAAAGCTACCTAATCCTCAATCCCTGAACAGCTGGCATTAACAGTGATGTCTGTTGAAGTCGATCTATAAATTAAACACATTTGATAGCTGTTATTCAATCCCTGAATTTAAAAGAACCCACTTGAACCATCGAAGTTTGATTTAAAGCAATGAACATGAAGAATTCCTTTAAATCTCCAAGTTCAAGTTTAAATAAGCATACTATTGCTTTTTTACACCAAATCCAATCTTATTTTTCTTATTTTTACAGAGGAGAGTAAAGGTACCAAGAAGTGTCTATTGTTCAACAATAAATGAAAAATTCTTAAGGATCTTCATGCCTCTTACGGGGCCTAGTTGGAATAATGAGAGACCCAGCTTTTCTCATTTTTTTAAAGCAGATTTCCAGCCCTCATGGCTTTGATATATGTGGCCAAAATTTCTGCTTTATTTCTACATCTATGTTAGCAGCCCAGAGAATGAAGTGAGTAACCATGGTTACTAGCACAAGTAAATCTATTTCAGCTGTCTCTCTGTGTTGCTGGTGCCACCGTACTTATTGGTAACTTCTTGTACATATGGCCAAGTAAGATCACTATTTCTATAAGAGAAGTAACGCAGATTGTGCATTATTTTTTAAAAATGGTAATGCCTTTCAATACGAGGAAACAGAATGTGAAACAAGTCCTGTCAAGTGACGAAAATCACACCAAATGACAAAGTGAAAAAAGCATTGCAGCTTGAGACCAAAGACTGTGTGTCCATACATCCATAAACCATATATGTTTAGTTTGTTCAATGTTAAATATAGTGATTATTATCCCTTTTTAAAAACAAAATGTGCATTAGGTGATGTTGAGTGTTAGGGGCGGAACGAGGAGAAACTGCACCCAGAGCGCGTGCAAGCCCTGCACCCCTGCCGCAGCACCGCCCGCATCCACTCCGGAACGCCCGCACCATGCCCCCTCCATGGCCCAGCCACACCTCTGCCATTGCTCCGCCTGGGGCATAATGCCCCCCATTGGCGCGACGCCACTGTTGGGTGTACAAAAGGGGTGAATCTGGTTTGTGTAACACAGGGAGCATTTCCTAAACATTTTCCTAGGATGGTCATTACAAAAAGCAGGGAGCATGATTTTAGGAAGCCACAAAATGAGTCATAATTGAAGAAGAATGGAAGAGTCTGGATTTATACACACACACCCCATTTCTCTCCTGCAAAGAATCCCAAAATGGCTTACAAATCCTTCCCTTCCTCTTCCTACAACAGACATCCTGTGAGGTAGGTAAGGCTGAGAGAATTCCAAAGAACTTTGACTAGCCCAACGTCACCCAGAAGGCTTCACGTGAAAGAGGAGAGAAACAAATCCGGTTCTTCATATAAGGGTCTGCAGCTCATGTGGAGCAGTAGGGAATCAAGCCTAGTTCTCCAGATTACAGTCCACTGCTCTCAACCACTACACCACACTGGCAACACACCAAAGTTTTGAGTAGTTCTGAAAATACTCACAAAAACACTTCTAGTCTTTTTTTTTAAAAAAAAATGAGGTCTCTTGGCAGCTAAGCTATTCTCCCTCCCAACATGCTGCTGTTTTAAAGAAGGAGGGAAGAGAACTGTGCTGATACTTTCAGCCATGACATGTTGGATCGATATTTTTGCTGTCTGATTCCTTTGCATGGCACTTTTTTTTGCCAAAATCATTCTGATCATAATTAATTGCACAGCGCTGTCTTCTACTGAATCAGATGCTTGGTTTATTGAAGCCAGTCTTGTCTATTCCGACTGGCAGGGGCTCTCTCTGTTCTCAAGCAAAACTCTTTCACATCAACCCCCACCCAGTTCTCTGAAATGGACTGATCAGGGACTAAACTGCACCTTATACATGAAAACAGATCCTCTGTCACTAGCCACAGCTTGATTATTCGTTGTGAAAGAATAAGGAGGAGATACTCAGAAGTGCCTCCCTTGCTGCTAACTGAAATGGTACAGACAACAGCTGCATTTGGATATGTCTGAATAGGCTGATTTTCCATCTGCACTATATTGGTTTCACTGGGCTGCACGGCCCTATACACATTCTTTGTCAGCTAGTTATTTAAAACATGAACAGGTCAGGTGATGGAGCTGGTGCTGTGAAGTAGTTAATAGGTCAAATTAGAAAATTTTGAGGGGTAGAGCCTGGGGAAGGCAGGGTTTGTGGAGCGGGGGGGGGGGGGCACAGCAGGGTATAATGCCATAGAGTCCATCCTCCAAAGCAGTCATTTTCTCCAGATAAACTGATCTTGGTTATTTGGAGATCAATTGCAATAGCAGGAGATCTCCAATTCCTGCTGGAAGTTGGCAACAATCCACACAGGGTTATTGTGAGGATGAAGCAAGACAGGAAGTGATGCATTGTGGTCTGAGATTTGTGAAAGGCAGGATAGAACCTCCTACATAGATAATGTGGTAGTTAGGTAGCACTGGGCCAATATGGATTGATTTTTTTTCTCCTCAACACCTGCCAAATTCACAAACTGTTTTCTAAGCCTTTTCGGGGTTACAGAACTTGACAAAAGGGAAAGGAAGATTTCTCAGGGGGGAATTTTTTTTTTTTTGCAAAATGTGCCCCCCATGATTTTGGCGGAATGCTAATTGCAACGTGGCATCTGTTCAGCTCAGGTTTAGCCCCTCCGAATATTCAGTGAGGAAAGAGCAAAAGCGTCTATGCTTGACTGGGCAACAGCAACACTGTCATCATTCAGGACCATTCGCCTTGCATTGCCAGATGCATGCACATTTTCATACAGCTGGTGACATTAATTAAGGCTGTGTTGGAGGGAATTCCTCAAGGGTCACATGCAGGCCTTACAGTGAAGCATGGTCAGAGCATACACATGCAAGCGAGCCTCGTTTTCACGTCAGTCAATCAGGCTACAGCCTTCATTATAGCCAAGAAGACTATGAAGAAGGAAACCATGGAAACAAACAAACAAAAAAGAAGTCAGTGCACCATGACCCCCCACAAACCACTGGCAAATCACTGGATTCAGTTTGTCAACATGCTCACTGAAAGAGCAATTTGTAAATGCTAGAAACGATTGTGGCTGGAAATGATTATCACAGGCTGATTACAAAATGGGAGGAAATCATTTTGCCTAAAACATGATTTCACATGTATTATTGGCCTGCATTCAGTCATTCATCAGAATTTTGAAAACTGCCAAAACATGTGTGCATGCACAACTACATGGCTGTGCCCATGTGCTTTTTAAAAACCGACAACAACAACCGATGAAAGCTGGCAGTCTTGCTAGTGTCTAGCTTCCTTTCCTCCAAATACTTACAGCTGATGGCTCAGCAGCTTTTATTGAACTGCAATATCCAGGCTTTTAACAATTGTCTATTAACCCCCTTCTGGGCCGATAGCAATCATCACAAACTTCATTTCCAGTGGTTGCACGTCTCTCCTCAGCATTCCTCTGCTCTGCCTCCAGCCTTGCTTTTAGTTTGTTTCTTTGTGCCGGCATTTGGGTGAGTGTCTGTGCAAGAAAGAGAGAGAAATAGATCAAGTGCCACCTTGCTGATCTCTAGTAGTTACTTTTAAAACACCTAGTTCCTCCTAAAATAACTTGGAACCCCTCCTGTCAACGTGCATTCTATTTCCACAGTTTGGTGGTAGCCTGAGTTTCAGATTACAAAGATCCAGACACAAATCATCTTCCGGACATGACTCTGACTGAACCATCTTTATTCAACCTTGGGATGCTTCTGAAATTTTCCCAGCTCCTTTGATATTTGAGTTAATTTGATCATGGTTCTGAAGGGGAAATGATACCTAACATATTCTCTGTGTCTTTTTTTTATTTTGTACAAAGTGTTATGCCACTTTCAGGTCCTTCCGTTGTATTCTCCTTCCTATGTTACAAATTCATTAAACTCTGATTTTTCTTCAGCTCATATAAATCTTTCAGCAATGCAATACTGATGAAACATGCAACAAAATCTACAAAATATAATTGTATATCTGACTGGCTGTATCAAGAATTTTGTTATGCAATATATTGTGCAGAGACATAACATAACGTAAACATTTACTTGGGTGTGTTATTAAAACACTGCAGAAAAGCAGCATTGGTCCATTCCATACTGTACAAATAAGACATCCTGAGAACCTAAAAAGGCATCTTGGGAAGGTGTTGCATGCAACATATTTCCCAAGATGTCCTCAGGATGCCTTATTTCAGGAGTCTTTTTTGGAGAATGCTTTAAAGTGCATCTTTCCCCCCTAAACTGCCTGCAAGACATCCCTGCATTGCTGTGCAGAATGCAGAGCTCAGGAGGTGCCTTATTTTTCTTGCCTGACCATTTTACTTTCTGGTCAGTTTTACCTTCAGCTTGCACCTGGCATTTTGTGTGCAGCTGAAGGGATTCTCCCTGCCTCCGGCCCTTTCCGCATGGGCCATTTACAGCGGCCCAGGGACAGCAAAAACATCATCCTGTGCGGCCCCGAGCAGTGTGACAGTGCCGCTTTCCACCTCCCTTCCCAAGGGAGGTTTTTGGAAAGTGCCACCTTCCCATCGACGCAGTGTGAACCGCACTGCGCTGAAGGTGCCGCTTTCCCGTCCCCCCCCACTCACCTTGTCCTCCGGCATCAGTCTGGAGGGCTGCTGAGACCCGCCCACGCTACCCTCCGACGCCTGGAAGCCAGAGGGCAGCATGGGCGGGGCCCTGCAGCCCTCCAGACCAATGCTGGAGGATGAGGTGAGTGGGGGTGATGCAGAAGAGGTGACTCCGTGTGGAGCCGCCTCTTCTGTGCTGGCCTCTGTGGGATAATTTCTGCTGGTGGAGAGGCGCCCTTTCCACTGTGCGGAAAAGGCCTCCATTTGCTGAAGGTTGCCCCAGGACATTTGCTCAGCAGCCTTTGATCCTGGGCACCTTTTCAGCTCAAAAAGTACATCGTTGTACTCAGCTGGTCCTGCCAATGTCCTTCACAATGTCCTTCACAATGTCCTAGTTTTCCTTTTTTTTAATTTTGGAGGAACAATTTTTGAAGATACCCAGAAATGCATAAGAGAATCTAAGCTGCTTGGAGGACTGCTTTGCTTCTCATTGAAAAGCATTGGGTAGACCTACTCTCCATGGATCAACTAGTTTTTCTTACTGCATGGAAAAACTGTCAATCCACGGATGGCAGGACTACCCAATGTTTCTCAATGGGAGGTAAAGCAGGCCTGTGAGTGACTAAGATTCTCTTATGCATCTACGTATCTTCAAAGATAGTTCCTCCAAAATAAAATTTAAAAAGTATAAAAACTATATATTGCCAGAATTGGAAGGATTACCAGTGTACAATGTACTTCTTGGCCTGAAAAGGTGCGCAGGATCAAACCCCGCAGAGCAAATGTGTGAAGAGGTTGTTCTGGTTACAGTATCAGACAGATTCACACTAGCCTGACAAGGACCTTTGATCTCTGGATAGGAAGCCAAAAGTCTTTGAATAATCACACTCAAAGGAAGCTAGTGGCCGAACAGTTGTAGATCAGAGGAGTTCATTTATGGGGCGGGGCGGGAGGAAACAAAGTTTACCTGAGAACCAAAAAGAGAGGGGGGAAAGGGAATTCTGATCTAGGCCGGGCAGGAGAAAGCAACTCCTGATCCCAGGTCTGAAACAGAACCTGCTTGGAACGATGCTACAGCTGAGAAATCTATGTATTAGAACATTTCTTATTTTCTGTTTTTTCAATAAAATATTTGAAAAACTCAGCAGTTTTTGAGTATCTGGAAAAAAAGAACCCAGGATTTATAAGACAAGCATGGACCCGCACATCCCTGGTCTTGTGACAAAATATCTTGGGGCAATCTTTAGCAAATGGAGGCAGGGAGAATCCCTTCATCAGCACACAAAATGTCAGGCATGAGCAAAGGATAAAAATGACCAGAGAGCAAAATGGTCAAGTGGGAAAAAGCCTCTTTTTTTCCTCTGATGCCTATGCTGCCCAAAATCAAACCAGCAGCCACCTCTTTTTAAGAATTCCTCCATACATCTTATTTTGGGTGTGCGGACCATAGATGCAACTATATGCATAAGTATATCAAAATTCTTGTTGTGTTACATTTCAACAGGTCCACATTTATACATCACATACTGCACAGCATGGGATGCTGATGCAATAGTATGTATTATCATATGAAAGCTCTTTTTTGAAGAGTTTAAGTAATAATCACATGTACACCAGCAATGTACGAGTTGCTATCCTAGGTAGACAGTCTGTACTTTAACTGGGAGAATTAGCTGTGGAGACAGAGGGGGTAACTGGGATCAATCACTTGTGTATATCAGAATACTCCTGGGTGAAAACTCTTAAATGAAAAGGCAATTGTACAATCAACAGATCACAGTTTTTTTATAATAATTATTGAAAACAAAGCATATATTTTAGGCTATGAGGAGAAATGGTGAAAGCTGGATAGGGTTTCAGGAATGGGTGATAGTTACCAGTCTTGAAGGGAAGTCCAGTGAAACCAGCACTCAAGAGGAAAACGACCAAGCATTTCCAGGAGCTAAGAAAAGAGCCCACAAGTGGGGGGTGCACAAAAATGATCCAGAACGCACGCACGCACGCACGCACGCGCGCACACACACACACACACACTGAATGACTGATGGACCAATATTTATAACCCTGAGGCTGTATGAGTTAAGCTGGTAGGAAAGCCAGAGATAAAGAATTAATTGTTTTTCTGGGGTTCCAACAATAAGATAGGAGAGGCTTGATGAGTCATCAGGACTCAAGAGAATGCCTGGGCTCGTCTCTTGAATACCGATTGATTGCAGGGATAGGTGCAGATAAGATAATTAATAGTCTGCTCAGAGCATTGAATAAATCACCTTAGGGTGACACAATGGGAATTAGATAGTCCCATTGTCCAACCTGGTGTACCTTAGGGCCAAGGGCAAAGATAAATTGCCAACCACCTTCCTGTCCAGACTTCACATACAAGATGGCCCCAGAATTCTCTGAAAAGCATCCATTTTGTGTGGAGCAGTACTTTGCTGTTATACCAACCTTTGGTCCCCATGTCTTTATGGCACCCCTTAGTGAGAGGAGTCCATCTACTTACAGAGTGAGATGCAAATAAACAGCAAGCTATGTCAAAGTGCAAGTGGTCCATCTATGTAGGTTAATATTCTATTTAAACCAGAATTTAAAAGGTATGGAACATAGGAGATTTCAGAAAGATAAAAGAATACAAAGGATATTTTCTCACCCCTAATTCAGCCCAGGTTTAATGTTATGCCTTCTGCCTTGTTACATGGCAGATTTAATAAGCAAGAAAAGGCTAAAAGATTGTGCCCATGTAACGATGGCTCAGTTGAATCTCTGGGCCACCAATTGCTGATGACACAACGGTGGTGGGGTTCATCTCTGGAGGGGATGAGTCTGCCTATCGGAATGAAGTGGACTGACTGCTCTCATGGTGCAGGGAAAATAACCTGGTTCTTAACACTAACAAGACAAAGGAGCTCATAGCGGACTATAGAAGGAATAGCTCAGAAATTCAGCCCTTGACTATAAATGGAGATCAAGTGGAGCGGGTGGCTAGTTTTAAATTTCTGGGCGTTATGATTAAAGAGGACTTGACCTGGGGCGTACAGACTGCCGCGGTGGTTAAGAAAGCCCAGCAAAGACTGTACTTTCTGAGACTTTTAAGGAAGCAACAACTAGATGGAAAACTTCTGGTGTCCTTTTACCGCTGTGCTATAGAGAGTGTCCTAACCTACTGCATCTGTGTATGGTTCTCCAGTTGCACAGTGGCGAATAGGAAGGCGCTCCAAAGGGTGATCACTACTGCACAAAGGATTATCGGCTGCCCTCTTCCCTCCTTGGAAGAAATCTATAATTCCCGAAGCCTAAATAAAGCCCAAAATATTCTGAGGGCCCTGTCTCATCCAGCACACTCTCTTTTTAAACTGTTACCATCTGGCAGACGATACAGGGCCCTCAGAACTAGGACAAAGAGACAGCTTCTACTCTAGAGCTGTGGCTATGCTAAACTCCGCTGCTTCATATTGATGTATTTGGGGCTGTGTAGGGATGGGTGGAGGAAGGGAAAAGTGAGGATGATGTATGAGTCTGAAATTGTGTGCATCGAGGAATGCTGCTGTAAATTTCGTTGTGCGTGCACAATGACAATAAAATGCTTGTGCTTATGCTTATGCTTACTTCACTGTCTCAGATTCAAGGAAATCAGATCCAAGTATGTGAATCTCACTCCTTTACATTTACCCGATCTCCCCGATTTATTTAGATTACACTACTTGTTGGACAACCCTGATCCTTCTCTCTGTATGATAGTGGCAGACTTTCTCCTGGAAATTACTAAATGCCAGTAGATTTCCTTCATCCTAACATGTATATCCTGTATTGTATATGCTTTTTAATCTGTTTTTATTATTGTTGTACTGCTGTCTATGCTTAGAATTCAGCCCAGCCCTGAAATATGTGACAGTCTTCTGCTCTGTAATAGTCATCAGAAACTTCTGCCTATGGCTGGTCATTTCCTTTTCCTAATACCAGAGGCCCAGCCTTAGGCAAGGTTTGCCTGACTTCAGCGGAGAGCATGCAAGACCTTTTCAGAGCTAGCTGGGGCAAGGCTCCGATGGGCATCATTTTGCTGAGTGTACTGGTTCCTATTACCAACTGCATGCAGGCTTTCTTTTTTTGTGTCTCTGATATCTTAATCTCCGTGACCTCAGACTCACCTTGTTTTATTGGCCAGGGATAAAAACAGAAGCTCTGTGAATGAGATCACAGTGCTTTATTCTTAATTGCAGTGCAGCTACCCATTTGCCATCTTCTTATCAAGCCTTTAGAAAGCTTGAAATTTCCCACTGTTGCCTTGTAAATTTCCAGTAACTTCCCTGATTCACTTTGGTAGGTGTCCCCCAGAGGCCTACAACAACCCGTTTTCCTGCAGCTGTCAATTGGCACAAATGTTTCCTACTGCGATAAAATGAAAATGCAGTGTGTGCCTCACAGTTAATAGCAGCTAATTCCAAGACTATCAAAGGCAATATTTGCACATTTCCTTATCTCAGCCACATTCTCAGACAACTTTACTCGCTAGCCATTGTTTGCAAAGTCAGTGCAAAATGGCTTCTCCTAAAAGGCTCCATGGACTCCTTCCAGCCAGCCTCATGCAAATAATATATCTCTGACAACATTCCATGGTACAATTACCTGCTGAGTTCAGATAGACAAATAATTGGAGCCAAAACCCCAGGTCATGTGATGTTTACCAGGTCTCTGGTTTTGTTCCTATCCTGGAAAATCTGTTCATGTTTGCAAAGAGATTGATGCTGACATGCAATCACTGAAGAAAGGATGAAGAGAAGTTCCAAATCTGAAATGCATTTTAAATGAAAAATGAGATTTTGATTTGTTTGTTTTTATCTAAATACAATATTTCCTGAGCTAATTTTCCTGGGTAAATTTGGGAGCTGTTAAAACATATAACAAAGTAAAATTTTGGTCAGAGTAAAAAGCATTTAAAATAGTCTGGCAACAGAAAATACTAAGGGTGCAATTAATTTTGGAGGGTTTTTTTTGTTTAAAGCAGAGACTAGACGGTCATTTGACAGCAGTGCTGATTCAGTGAATTTAAGGAGGTTATGAGAGGAAGGCCAAGAAAGATTGCATCAGTGCTTGGCTCTCATGGCTTTTTCTTACATGTCCAGGGTAATGCTGATTACTACTTTGGGGTCAGGAAGTAATGTTCCTATTGGCCAGGGATCCTGGAGTTTTTTGCCATTGTCTGGGTAGGGAGCAGGGTCACTGAGGGAGTGAATAGAATTAGTTGAGAATGTCCTGCATTGTGCCAGGGGACTAGACTAGATGACCCTGGAGGTCCTTTTTAACTGTTGCTATGATTCCACAATTTAATGAATTTAGTGATTTTTAATAGTTAAAACTCACATCCTTTGAATTCATATGGTATAGTTGATGGGCACACTGTGCTTAGTGACATTGGGAAGGTTGATTTCTGGAGCAATGGTACTTGTGTAGACCCACGTCAGTTGAGAAGGAGGGGAGGTGGCAAAATTTTCTTCTCCTCCATCAGCAGAGCACTGCTGATAAAAGAAGTAGCAGGGATGATTTCAACTTTTGCTGATAGAAGAAGTAGAAGGGGATATTTCAACTTTCACAGTGTTGGAAAGAGGGGGGGTGGGTTGGAAAAGGAAAGCAAGGTATCATCCATTGGCCCCTTCCACTGTCTATCACTGGATTCAACCCACTGTGTTGCTGGTTTATCCAGTGAGAAACAGTGTAGTATAGTTCAAGTCAGAGAATGACTGGGGACAGTTAGGATCAAAACTCTACTCAGCTGTGGATTATATTCAGCAAGTGCAGAGTCAGGAGAGGAGGAAAGAACGATGTATGCCACAACATATGATGTCCACAGGGGAATTCTTTCTAAAATCTGCTCTGTTCATAGATGTTTTGCTCCAGCCCTTTGATCTTGCCTAATTTCTGTTGTACTTTTCATTCTGCCTTTATCAAAAATAATTCTGAACTTGCAATCCAGCACTGGTGGACTTTGTGATTTCAAGTGTCCCAAAAACACAGAAATTACCCATTTTTAGGGATCATCCAATATGCCAATTAGCACTGTGCTCATGGAAAAAGGTTGATCTTAGTGGCTGAATATTAGATAGTTTTGCCTCAGAGGTAGGCCGCGTTGATTAAAAAGGCAACTGTAATAATAATTGCAAGCAGATAATGCTGAATAATTTAGAATCTGTTAGGAGTTTTCCCTTGAAATAAAAAGGCATTTCAGGAAACAGCTTCAGATTACAAGTTGTCTTTTTGCTAAGGCAAAGAAATTAAAATGGAGAAGATTAAAAATGAAGTTGATATTGTCACAACACTTTACAGTGATATTGTCAGCCTGTAAAGAAAATATCCTAGATGGAGGTCCAGGCAGTCTACCTACTACCAATAGATCACTTTTGTGACTAGACGAGAAAGAAGGTTAAAAGTATGATCATCCCTGCTTTACTGATAAGCTTTCAGCTAGGTATGCCTATTCATATTGTGCAAAATCTATGATTTTATAGTTGAAACAGTAAGTGGCTTTCGTTTTTTTTTTCTGGAGGCCAGAACCAAATCACACATTATACTTGTATATTATTCTGCTTGCTCTTTTTTCTCAATATACAGTTTTTGAAAGCCTTCCTAAACCCAGTGTATGGTCTGAGGCCCATGATGCAGCATCTTGACAAAGGTCTGGTCAGGGTCTAGATGAGAGATGTTCTTGAACCCATGTATAAACTGCTTTATATGCTATGATGAAAGGGATAAAGAATGTGGTTTATAAGAGTAACAGAATGAAGGACCTTGAGATGGTTACATTCAATATATTGTAATTCAAAATGGTTCACATCCAATGTAATTCAAAATGGTTCACATACAAGTGTTTAAACTTCAGTTTTCTACTGAGAGTGATTTCTCCAGGTAGTCACTGGTTTGTTTCTTAAAATTAAGCTTCTTTTGCACTGTGGTACAGTCAGTGTGTGCTTAATGTCTGGGGCCTCTCTGGGTTTGCTGAATCCCCCCTTTCATGTTTCCTTTCTCACTGTGCTTGAAATGTTCTGCAAACAGAGGAGTAGCCAAATGAATCTTTATCTTTCCCAGACCTTGGGAAGGCATTCTTGTTTTCCAGCTCTTCTTTTCCCACTTTTACTTTACATAGATGGGGACAGGGGAGGGAGTGATCGGCAGAGGTGATAAAGCTATGGGCATTAGAGGGGTGGGTTAGAACTGGCTTTGCAAAGCCAGGGGTTCAGTGTTTGTTTCAATAAAGGCTACTGCATGATAAATTCTAGTATCTGTCATTGAATGAATCCTATACCTGACAGGTACTCCAGTTTGAAAAGTTAGGAATATTAACATACTCCCCAGTTTCACCTTTTAAACTGCCCTGGGATCACTTCTTTCATCAGAGCTATTTCCCTAGACAACTCATTATGGATCCTTCCTGATCCAACCAGCAAATGTGTTCCTTTTCACTCCAGAGAAGAATCCTCCACCAAACAATTTGCAGCTCATACCTCTGTCTGTTAACTTCTCCAAGCTCTGTCTGTTAACTTCTCCATCAGTCAACTGTCGATTCTCAACTGTCAGAACTCTCTATGGCCATTTCCGCATGGCCACACTGGGGGTCGGGTTGACGTACATGACGCCGACCCAACCCCCCTGGGACCGTTCACACGAACGGTCCCAGAAACTACTGGGAAGACGGCGCCGCTCTGTGCCGTCGCCCTATCGACTTACCTTCCCTGCAACCGTCTGGCACATCGCTGAGGCCAGGGGACATGCCCCCTGCCCTGCGCGACTGTTTCGGAGTCGCAGGGCAGGGGGGCGTGTCCCCAGGCCTCAGCGATGTGCCAGACAGTTGCAGGGAAGGTAGGTCGATTGGGAAAGGGGGGATGGCGCCTTCCAGCTGCTGCCGTTCGCACGACAGAGGTTGGAAGCCGCTGTTTCCCAAAACAGTTGGGAAACAGCAGCTTCGCGCCGCTGGGGAGGAGCGAGGGCAGCACGGCTGCAAAGCAGCTGCGCCCCCCTTGCGAACAGCTCCCTGAGGACGGCGTTTTTGCTGTCCCCAGGGTGCTGTATTTGGCCCGTGTGGAAAGGGCCTAACTGCCATTCTAAGAATTCTATTTGAACTCCTTGTCAATCAAGGGGTTTTATAACCAAAACAACTCTTTGTTCTGACACATGCCTTGTGATATCAAAGACTGAACACTTAGAGAATTTATATGCCACCTTTCTAGGGACCTGCTCATATACAATCGTTTTACAAAATATTGCTTACCAGAGTGCAACTGTATCCACTAGGGTTGAGCAATACCGAAAATATTTGGTAAAATTTGGATTCGAACTTATTCAGGAATAAAATTATCTGTATGCCCAAATAAGACGAATACCATATTCGGTATACCGAATATACTCGAATATCTAAATATATTCTTGTAATGTATTGCATTGATGTGTGAGGTACTGTATTGTTTTAAGAGTCTGCAGCTGTTGCAGTAGAATTGGTAATCAGTAGGTGTGTTATATTGAGCACAGCTGCAGAGTGATTTTAGGCTATGTGTGAATAGCAGCTATGAAATAAAGTACTATGTTTTGTTCCTCCGACTCCTGGTTCCTGAGATGTAACATATTGGCGACGAAGGTGAACTTTGAAAAGTCTAGGAAGCTTGTAGTGAAGTGTGAGTAAATTATGGCTTTTCAAGGGCAACTGGAACAGTTTAATTTGGAGTTTCCTTTGAAGTGGCAGAGTTATGAGGCCCGATTGGAATTTTATCTTCTGGCGAATGGCATAACAGACCCAGAAAGGAAAAAAAAGCCGTGTTTTTGAGCCTCTGTGGTGAAGGGGTGTTTGACCTCGCCTCAGCATTGATAGCGCCAAGAGACTTATCAGCAACGCCGCTTGTAGAGATATTGACTGCATTAAGGAACCATTTCATTCCCCAACCGTCAGAAATAGCTAGACGGAGTGTTTTTTATAAACGTGATCAGGAGGGGACTGAAAGCATTGCAGATTATGTTGCAACCTTACGGCAGTTGGCACAACAATGTAATTTCTCCAATTTGGAAGAAATGTTAAGGGATCGTTTGGTCTGTGGCCTGAGAGAGGCACCATTGCAAAAGTTGCTGCTGGCAAAGACAGACTTGACTTTTCAAACGGCGTACCAAGAAGCCTTGAATTTTGAACTTGCTGCAGCCTCTACTCGGGAGGTGCGACAAGCCAGGAGCCCACAGAGATTGCAAACAGCTGGCAGTGGGACTGTAGACCAGGGTAATGGTGAAATTCAGAGACTGCAGCATGGTGCAATGAAGATGGGAAGACCACCACAACAGAGGGGGAGGATGTTAACAGAGAAATGTGTGAGTTGTGGTGGGCCCCATGAGAGAGAAAGGTGTAAATTTAAAGAGGCACAATGTTTCTGTTGTAAATGTTAGGGGCATATTGGGAGAGTGTGCAGAGAAAAAAGGCATCAGGGACCAAGAAGACATGTTCCCAGCTCATCGGCTACACACTCTGTGGATGCACCTTGCTGTCCCCATGTAGCTGGCTTGACTGGCCAACCCCCACATGAGCAGTGTGATGGTGTTTACGCAGTTGATGTAATTAACCACGTGCAACCCGAGATCCAGCGTAAGTTGTCGGTGACTGTGAAGATCCAGGATGTCCCTTGTGTGATGGAAGTGGATTCTGGGTCAGCATTCTCCATCGTTTCATGGGACACTTATAAAACATTTTGCCCACAGGATAATTTGGACATTAAATCTTGTGACTTACCACTTACGGATTATCAAGGACATAGAGTACCTTGGCATGTGTAATGTCCATGTTGGCATGTGTAATGTCCATGTGAAATATCATATGTATGATGGATATTTGGAATTGTTAATAGTGGAAGGAAGGCGGACAAGCCTATTGGGGCTGGACTAGTTTGGGAGGTTGGGAATTGCAATTACCGGAATTCATGAGGTTAGCAAGTTAACATGGGAGGTGCTAGTGGAAGAATTTGAGAGTGTGTTTGCTGAGGGACTGGGGCAGTATAAGGGTCCACCTATATCATTGCATCTTGATCCTTTAGTACCCCCAATACGTCTAAAATCACGGCGTATTCCATTTGCTTTGCGCTCTAAAGTGGATGCAGAGAATTCATTCAGCTTCTCTGCAATCTCCCTGCCATCTTTTAGCACACCCTTTGTTCCTTTGTCATCTAACGGGCCTACCGCTTCCCTTGCTGGCTTCCTGCTTTTGATGTACTTGAAGAACTGTTTGTTGCTGGTCTTGATGTTCACAGCCATGCGTTCCTCATAATCCTTTTTTGCCTCCCTTACAGCTAACTTGCTTCTCTTTTGCCACCATTTGTGTTCCCTCTCGTATTCTTCATCAGCCAAACTGGACTTCCATTTTCTAAAAGACATTTTCTTTTTTCTGATAATTTCCTCAACCTCTCTTGTTAACCATGGTGGCTTTCTTTTGGACTGGGTGCTGCCTTTTCTAACCTGTGGAACACATTCCAGCTGAGCTTTTATTACTGTGTTTTTAAATAACCTCCAAGCATCCTGGACAGTTTTGACTCTCTTGATTTTCCCTTTCAGCTTCCTGCGCACTATCCCCCTCATCTCTGAGAAATTTCCCTTTCTGAAGGCGAATGTAACTACATTAGTAGTTGCCACTTGTTCGCATTCTGAGATACTGAATCTGACAGCATTGTGGTCGCTGTTCCCTATCGGCTCAACAACACTGACTTCCTGCACCAGGTCCTGGGTCCCACATAGAATTAGATCTAGGATCACCTCTCCCCTGGTTGGTTCCACAACCATCTGCTCCAAGCCACAGTCATTTAGCATATCCAGGAATGCTCTCTCCTTACTATGACCTGAACATGCATTTATCCAGTTTATATGGGGATAGTTAAAATCACCCATTACCACTACATTTTTGTTTTTGTTGGCTTCTCTAATTTCTTTTTCCATCTCAGAATCTTCTTGTGCACTTTGGTCTGGGGGACGATAATATATTCCTAATATTAAACTGTCCTTCACACCTGGTATTGATATCCACAGTGATTCTGTAGGGGAACCAGCTCCCCTTGCATTGTCTATTTTATGTGATACTATGCTCTCTTTGATGTAAAGGGCAACTCCACCCCCAATGCGCCCTGTCCTATCCTTCCTATAGAGCCTGTAGCCTGGTATAACAGCATCCCACTGGTTCTCCTTATTCCACCATGTCTCTGTAATGCCCACTATATCAAAGTCCTCCTTCAAAACTCTGTACTCTAGCTCCCCCATTTTCGGTCGAATGCTTCTACTATTAGCATAGAGACACCTGTATACCTTGTCTCTGTCCTTCACCTGGGATTTATGTGCTTTACCCTCAGGTCTTTTGTAGACACTATCCCTTGTCACATGCACATTGCTATGTTCCTCGCTTGTATGTGGTTGATCTAGAAAAACCTCCCTCTCTGTCTGCATCCCCATAGATACTGTATTCCGAACCGAAGTCACCTCAGCTCCTGTCGGCTTTCCCCCAGTGATCAGTTTAAAAGCTGTTCTGCCACCTTTTTAATGTTGAGCGCCAACAGCCTGGTTCCTCTTTGGTTAAGATGAAGCCCATCCCGTTTGTACAGGCCTACCTTGTCCCAAAAGGTTCCCCAGTTCCTGACAAATCTGAAACCCTCTGCCTTATACCACCTTCTCATCCATGCATTGAGACCCTGTATCTCTGCTTGCCTAGCTCGCCCTGCGCGTGGAACGGGTAGCATTTCTGAGAATGCCACCTTGGAGGTCCTGGACTTCAACTTCGACTTCAAAAAGTTATTTGCAACCCATGGCCTCCCGGATACAGTGGTATCGGATAATGGGACAGCATTTGTATCCAAGGAATTTAGAGTATTCCTGGCCAATGGTGTAATTCGCCAGGTTACCTCGGCCCCTTTTCATCCGGCTACGAATGGGCAGGCAGAAAGGATGGTGCGTACAACAAAGGATGCATTGCGGCGAATAGTAGAGGGGGATTGGCACCGTCGGTTGGCGAATTTTTTGTTAACACAGCACATAACACCGTGCACAGCCACCGGGAGGAGTCCTGCGGAGTTGCTAATGAATCGGAAACTTACAATGTTGCTGGACCGAATGCATCACGATTCAGTTGATGATCGTCCACGAAAAGAAGATCAGGTGTTGAAAGCACCTCGGACATTTGATAGGGATGTCCGAAATTATGGAGCAGGTCCGTGTTGGGTTCCAGCAGTCGTAAGGCAGCCGACAGGGCCCTTGTCTTATAGGGTGGAAACTGAAGAGGGGCGGGTGATCCGCAGACATGTTGACCAAGTAAGAAAGAGAGTGCCAGGTCTAATAGTAGATCAGGAACCCCAGGTCCTCGAGGAATCTAGGGTGTTAAGGGGGCAGATGGAGCTGCAGGATGAGGAAGCAGTAAATGGTCCAATTGTCCCTGAGGAATCTGGGGCATTAAGGGCACAGATGGATATGCATGATAAGGAAACAGTAAAGGGTCCAATTGTTTTGCAGAACCAGGAACAAACACAGACTCAGGAGCCAGAGCAGGAGCTGAGACGATCTCAGCGAAAGAGAATCCCACCAGATTATTACAGGAGTTAGGGGGAAGGGGTGTAATGTATTGCATTGATGTGTGAGGTACTGTATTGTTTTAAGAGTCTGAGATGTAACAATTCTGGTCCATCTTTTTCCCCCTATATTTTTAGTGTTTTTTGTGTTTCGACCTGAAGGCGGTGCATTTTAAAGCTAGCAGCACCAACAATTCAGAGTATCATCCAGAGACTCTCCTGATGAAACCACCTAAGTTTGGTGATGTTTGGTTCAGGGAGTGCCCCATCCCCCATTGTTTCCAATGGGAGCTAACAGGAGATGAGGGCTACCCCTTTGAGGGTCCATAGGGGTCCCTCTGCTATATGTACTGGGCTAGCATTCTTAGTATGGTGATGATAACTATCAGCCCTATGTATCGTTGAAGGTTTTCATGGCTGGAATCAACTGGTGGTTGTGAGTTTTTCTGGGCTGCATGGCTTTGGTCTGGTAGTTTTTGCTCCTAACATTTCGCCCACATCTATGTCTGGCCTCTTCAGAGACATGTCACAGTGAAATGTGTTTCCATGGCACATCACACATTTCACTGTGACATACCTCTCAAAATGACAGCCATAGATGCAGGCGAAATGTTAGGAGCAAAAACTACCAGACCACAGCTACACAGCCCATAGAATTCACAACAGCCAGTATCAATCCTATGTTTGGTAAATGTGGCAGCTCTGATCACAACATAAATCGAACCCATATTATATCTAGCCATAAGGCCACACAGTTATCTGGTCCTTCCACAATGTGCTAAGAACCACACCAGATTTTATGAGGTTCGTTTATACAGGGCAAAATAAAAGGGTTAATGCCCTTTCTCAGCATGTCATGGTCCAGATATTAATTGGGTCCCTGAATTCCTGGGAAGCACTGAGATCCAAGATGTGACCTAGAAATGCTCCGGGGGGGGGGGGGGTATAACATGCAGCTGTGTTCTTATTCTGCATGTAATCTCTGTGCATTTGAAAAGTATGCTTTTAACTGTGCCTCATTTTTAGCTCATTGATGGACAGTTGTGATGCCCTTGCATCCTTGCAGTTTTTCCTGCTTTGTTAACCACCTTGAGCCTGAGGAAGTAAGGAGGGATATTGATATTTTAAATAAGAAATCATTTTACTGCTCCTTATAAGTGAACAACCTCGCAGGATCCCTGTGATTCTGCTCCTCTCATTGTTCTTTCAGTTTTTCCCCAAAATATAACCTTTTCTGTAAACCTTTTGGCTTACCTCCTAAATCTTCACTGCCTACAAAGTGAGCCTATGTACATGTTATACATTTGTGCACAGTGTTTCCCTGATATCCCTGCCTTCACTATCTTTCTTCCTGTTTTTCCCTGAGCCAAATTGCATGTTGTAACCTTCTCAGAACAGGTACCCTGTTTTTCTGTCATTGTATAATGTGCAGACTGTGCCATTGAAATCAAATAAAAAATCAGTAGTAACACCAACAATAGGCACCTTCCCCAATTACTGTTGTGTTGTTGCTTTTTTAAACATAAAGATTCTTGGAGTGTTCACTTAAAGTTAAAAGGTTAAGGCAAGTGCCATTTGGGACTTCGTACAGAGTTCATTGAAAGCACCTGACATTTCATTAACTGCCTTGAAAGCAGACTGGGAATGTTAAATACGTTCCCGGCCTCTTTTTACAACTGCCTGGTCCTTTTCCCTCTCCAGAATCCATAGGCTCAGCATCTGCCAAGGGGTGTTTCTTGCTGTCAAATAAGCCTGATCTGTTTAAAAAAAATGATTGCCTAGGGAGAATACTGACAAGTGTAATTACCAGCTACTTCTCCCTGGGGTTCTAATTTCTGATTTACAGGTTGATTTGTTCTTCAACAAGGAGAAATTGTTCATTCTCAATTAGGGGGGAAACCCCATATATTACAATGTACACCCTTGCTGGATGCTGTTTTATATGAATTAGGAATGATATTTTTAAAGCATAGTCTCATGTACATTCAAGGTCCCCCTAATTATTGACATCAATGGGAGTATGCCCAGTTTTCCCACTCAGATTAGTGTTAAGACGTGGAACAATACCTGCTTGGTATAAAAGTATGGAAGAAAGATAGAGTCAAGAGACAGAGCATTCTTGGCAGTCGAGAAGCTGGATTTCTTAGTGGACAAATTCTCTCTATGTGTTCATTTAATATCATGGTCAGCAGCACTGGAAAGCAGCATCCCATAGTTAGAAAACCTTTTGCGAAGAACTGATAAACTAAGATTGAATTATAGATGTGGTGGATGCTTCAGCCAATTTTGTGCAATAAACTTCACACTTTCCGTTTGCTTAGATTGTTTCTTTTACTTTTTAAAATGGTCATTCGAAATGTGTGTTCAGGGGTAAAATCCATCTCTGCCTGTGATGTCTTTACATCAAAAATGTAACACGACTAATTGTTCCAAAGCAAAAATAGAAATCATTCCAAGTTTATTGTACTTCTATCTATTCATTTCTACTTTTAGTGAACCATAGATACCTATTATTGGAACACCCCCACTCTTCTGTCGGTTTGGTCAAAACATTTTCCTTTGCTACCATAAAACTGTCAAGACCCAGTGCTTCAATGATCTTATCAAATACACTGTTGGTGTCACACAATCCAAATTATTATCACTAGTAGCAGAGTACTTTATGAAGTAACAATTGAAACCCACAAACTTCTTCTGGAGATGTGACAAGGCAGAATCATTGTCACATTGAGTTGCTGAAGCCTGCACAGTCTTTCCTAATTGTGAAATAGGAATAGAGGGAAGCTTTTTCAGGACTTCATGAGGTATCCAGGCAGAGTACAGATCAGCTTTCTACTATCCCTAAGGGATTCTTCCCTGCAAACTTTATATATATAAAGTTTATATATATATATAAAGTATATATATTCTTCCCTGCAAACAGGGAATTCATTGCCAATATATATATATATTTAAGGAGTGGATAATTGAGTCTCAGACACTTGTGTACTCTGCTGTGACAGGTGCTTATATATATATAAAGTTTGCATATATATATGTCTGAGACTCAATTATCCACTCCTTTTTAGCCAGGTTAGCAAAAGCCACTACTACTTTTGATTATGGTTTTCAAGATGAGTAATGAGCCATGTGAAGGACATCTTCCTTAACAGTTGTACGCCATCTTCCATTTCCACAGGAGTCTCTTGATTGGGGTGCTATGTGGTTTCCAGGCTGTATGGCCGTGTTCTAGCAGCTTTCTCTCCTGACCTTTCGCCTGCATCTGTGGCTGGCATCTTCAGAGGATCTGATGGTAGGAATGGAAAGCAAGTGGAGTATATATACTGTGAGGTCAAAAGGAGAGGCCATCTGAATAGAGTAGCCTGGCATGTGAGTCACAGAGAAGTCTGTAGCATGGGAGTAACAATGAAGATAGCAAGGTCAATGGGTGGATGGATCTGAATAGAAGTCTCTTGATTAGTCATATACTTTCACCACGCCCCTGGTGCAGTTCCAGAGACACTTGGCATTCATTGCCAAAATCAAGCACATCTGCACAGTCAGCATAATCCTGACAACATCTGGATCTCCTCCTGGTGTCAAACATTGGCTGGAGGTATTTCCAAGCCATTTCCCTTTCATGCTGGGTCTTGAAGGTTCTGCTCAGGTCATCCACCCAAGTATTGGACTTGCTGGTTACATGGAACACTGAGAGGTGAGAGTCATGTGAGATTTCCTACTCCCATATCTTGCATGCCTCTTTGCACATGTCACCTCATTTGTTGATATAATGCTTGGCCACCATGTTGTCTGTGGCAAACAGAACATCACTGTTCTGAAGCAGACCTGCAAAAGAAATTAGAGCATGTCTGATGGCTCTGACTTCCTGCTGATTAATGGGTAGTGAAAATTCATGTTGGGACCAGTGTGCCCCCCAGCCTGCTGGGAAAACATCTGTGATCACCAATATTGAAGAAGCAGTGCCCACAAGGGCATGCCTTCTAGGAAATTGCTATCTACCTGCCACCGTTTCACAGATTTTAGGACATACCTGGGAACAGATAACCTGTGCCACAGTGGGTCTGCATTGACAGCATTTTCTATCATACACACTCAATTAAATTAAACACAAACAAGTAAACTCACAGAAGACATGCAAACAGGGATAAGGGCTAATAAGATATAGAAAGGGGATACCAAACCAAACAAAAAAGATTGGAAGGAGACAACAGTAGGCGGAAGACAGCAATAGAGGAAGATAGATGAATTTTCCTCAGGGGGAAGTTCCAAACTCTCAGGTTGGTAGAGGCACAGGAAATGAGCTTGAAAGATGACTTGCGTGATTTAGTAGTCTCATAAAGGAGCAGGCAGGTTTTTAGGTATGCTGATCCCAAATTTTTTAGGTATGCTGATCCCAAGGTTTTTAGGTATGCTGATCCCAAATTATATAAAGCTTTAAACTTCAATTTCAGCACCTTAATTTGGACCTGGAAACAAACTGGGAATCAGTCTAGATGGAACCAGACTGGAGCGATATGGCCCCTGCAATCCACTCCAGTCAGTATTCTTCCTGGAGAATCTTCAAGGGCAGTCAACACAGAGTACGCTGCAATAATTTAATCTAGGGCATGCCCCACAATGTTTATTCGAATGAAGATCTGGGTCCAGCAACACCCCAAAGCCATGAATCTGATCCTTTAGCAGAAAGGCAACCCCATCCAGAACAGGAGATGTTTCAGTTCCTGGGTCACACCTTTCTCCTGCAAGTAGCACATCTATTTTGTGAGGCTTAAATAAGAACATAAGAACATAAGAACAAGCCAGCTGGATCAGACCAAAGTCCATCTAGTCCAGCTCTCTGCTACTCGCAGTGGCCCACCAGGTGCCTTTGGGAGCTCACATGTAGGATGTGAAAGCAATGGCCTTCTGCGGCTATTGCTCCCGAGCACCTGGACTGTTAAGGCATTTGCAATCTCAGATCAAGGAGGATCAAGATTGGTAGCCATAAATCGACTTCTCCTCCATAAATCTGTCCATGCCCCTTTTAAAGCTATCCAGGTTAGTGGCCATCACCACCTCCTGTGGCAGCATATTCCAAACACCAATCACACGTTGCGTGAAGAAGTGTTTCCTTTTATTAGTCCTAATTCTTCCCCCCAGCATTTTCAATGAATGCCCCCTGGTTCTAGTATTGTGAGAAAGAGAGAAAAATGTCTCTCTGTCAACATTTTCTACCCCATGCATAATTTTGTAGACTTCAATCATATCCCCCCTCAGCCGCCTCCTCTCCAAACTAAAGAGTCCCAAACGCTGCAGCCTCTCCTCATAGGGAAGGTGCTCCAGTCCCTCAATCATCCTTGTTGCCCTTCTCTGCACTTTTTCTATCTCCTCAATATCCTTTTTGAGATGCGGCGACCAGAACTGGACACAGTACTCCAAGTGCGGTCGCACCACTGCTTTATATAAGGGCATGACAATCTTTGCAGTTTTATTATCAATTCCTTTTCTAATGATCCCCAGCATAGAGTTTGCCTTTTTTACAGCTGCCATGCATTGAGTTGACATTCCCATGGAACTATCAACTAAGACGCCTAAATCCCTTTCCTAAATCCCTTTCCTGGTCTGTGAGTGATAGCACTGACCCCTGTAGCATGTATGTGAAGTTTGGATTTTTTGCCCCTATGTGCATCACTTTGCATTTTGCTACATTGAACTGCATTTGCCAGTTCTGGGCCCACTCACCTAATTTATCAAGGTCCACTTGGAGCTCTTCACAATCCTTTGTGGTTCTCACCACCCTACATAATTTGGTATCATCTGCAAACTTGGCCACCATGCTACCCACCCCTACTTCCAGGTCATTTATGAATAGGTTAAAGAGCACTGGTCCCAAGACGGATCCTTGGGGGACACCACTCCCGACATCTCTCCATTGTGAGAACTTCCCATTTATGCCCACTCTTTGTTTCCTGTTTCTCAACCAGTTTTTAATCCATAGGAGGACTTCCCCTCTTATTCCTTCATTGCTGAGTTTTCTCAACAGTCTCTGGTGAGGAACTTTGTCAAAAATATCAGTTTGTTAACCATCATTATGCATGTCATGATGCCAGGTATATCACTTAATGTTAAAAAAACATTGTCAGAATAGTGTAATGGTATAATAGTGTAAAACAGAAGTAAAATGGGAATAACAAGCAGTATAGCAGGTGATATCAAAACTGTGCTAACACACACACACACACACACACACACACACACACACACACACACACAGACAGACAGACAGACAGACACACACACACACACACACACACACACAAATACACTATTTTCCTGAGAAAACAGTTAAATAATAATGCAAGGAATTTCCTCACACCACAGAGACTGTGATTCTATTCCACATAAATCCAACAGAGAAACAGAATGTTTTGAAAGTATGATTAGTAACTGAGATCATGATAACATTTAAACAGAAGTAAGGGATTAACAGTGCAGGCCTAAATCGAGTTACACCCTTCTAAACCCACTGAAGTACAGGGACTTGCGTGCCAAGAAACTCTTCCCTGACGTTTTCCACTAATCATACAATGTCTATTTCATCCCAGTAAAATCTACCGTATCTCAGTACTGTGCCTCACACAGTTCTGGTCAGTATTAACAATGTAATAAAAAAATTTAATCTGACACTAGTGCTTTTCTCTGTTCCTTACTTCCCACAGACTAAACATTTTCTGACAGCCCATCTCTTAACTGTTATTTCTATGGGATATTTCCAACTGCTTCTTATGACTCTGCTCCTATTGCATCCTGCAAAGTTAAAGGATTGTGGTACTACTTCCATCACACGTGGTCCCTCACTTCTTCAGGTAGGTTTGCAACAACTAGAGAACTGAGAAGCACTTGGTGGGAAGGGACAATTGGTGCGCAGGTTGTACAATGTGAAAGGGGCCTTACAGCTATGTAGCTGCCATAGGCTTACAGGCTCAGGTTGGGAAATTTCTGGAGATTTGAGATGGTGTCTAGGGAGGGTCGGGTCAGGGGAAGGGCCTTAGCTAAATGTAATGCCATAGAATTCATCTTTCAAAGCAGCCATTTTCTCCAGGAGAACAGTGAGCAGTTGTCTGGAGATCATTTGAGATATCTACCTGGGATCCCATCTAGAGGCTGGCAACCTTAAGCTGCTGGGTCATGAAGGACATTGTAGATAGGCACTAGTATGCCATATTAAGTCCTGAAACAGTGATGTTGTTTAAGAACTGGGGTCATATGTCCATAGCATCTCACACCCATAAGCAAACAGGAGGGGGTGGGTGTCACATTTTGGACTAATTGAAGCTTCAGAATTGTCTTCCAAGGCCGCCACATACTCAGCACTTTACAGTAACCTTGTCTAGAGATTATAGGCTCTTGAAGGAGTGGAACCAGACCTTCCAAGTCCAGAAGAGAAGATAATCTTCATGTCAAATATGGAGGAAAAGGAGCATTCGTAGTGAAAGCGAAGTGTTCCAATGCCATCCAAGAGTTAGGATTAGATTTTGGGTCCAGTACTACCTATTTGTTAAGTGTTACCTTATAATTAATCTGTTGGACAGTTCACAAAAAGGATATATTTTTAAGAAACTGATTTCCATATAGCATCTTACAAGATATTGCAAATGCTAAATGAATTTCTAGTGGAACAGTGTATACTGAAAGAAATACCGATCATAAGCAGCACAAAATATGAATATTTATCACTTATCTTTTCTGTCACATGGGCTTATAGCTTGCTACAGCCTTATTGGTAGTTTTAAAAGATAAATATTTGTTATAGTAGGTCTCCAGGGATGGCTTTGCACAAATGAACATTTATGTGACAGCTATAATGTATTTCCACAAAATCCCTCATTAATTGATTACTTGAATTTGCACTAGCTCATGCCATTATTATTTATTATCTGTCTCAGGGTATAAATAATATTTATTCCTTCTCTGAATTCATATTCAAAACTATCTCATCAGGTAAGATAGCTGAATTACAGCAACTTCATGAAAATTACTTTCATGGCTAAATGTGGATTTGAACTTCGATTTTCTTTCCCTGAAGGGAATATTTTATCCAGCATTCAAGGTTTTATCTAAAGCAAGAGACTATGGTGAGTATTCAGTGGAGGATGATTCAGCCAACTTGAAACTGATTGTTTTGATCTATTTAGGTTATAAATAAATAGTTTTTAAGAGTTTGATCTGAATGTATGGGATTGAGACCCTCGGCTCCTAGAGATGATATTTCAGTGGTTGCAAAGGTCAACTCTCCAATATTTACAAGATTGGTTGGCAAAGACCAGTATAATTATTTAAAGGAAAAAATGTGATTACTGTTTTATAGCTCAAGAATCACACAGATAGGTCCTTCTGAGAATCACTTGTGGTCCATCCTGCCAGCCATTTCCCCTTCCTCATGTTCTTCTTATTTATAGACCTCAGGTCTGACACATTCATTTCACTGAAGCATTGATTTCATTGTGAAAAAACACTAATTGCCGACAAACAATTGGGGGGAAATAACTATTGTAGCACTAGCAGTCAATTCCTGTGGGTTAGATCATATGGGAGCTTCAAATTTGCATGAAATCAAAGCTTTTCTTCTGTAAGAAGAATAAACATTGCAACTTGGAAGAAGAGCTGTGATAGCTGCTGAGTTCACAGTTCCCATGGTACATATGGAATGAAACGATGTGTAACCTGGATTGTCACTGATGGTGCATTATCAGATCTGCCTCATTCAACTGGAGTTCATGTAGAAGGATGTGATTTGGAATCTTAGAGATCAGCTTCAGTGTAAAGTTTATGCATACTTTGGAGGGGTTTATTTGAAATGATCATAACATTTTACCCTAAATTATTTCATTGTGCTAAGTCTTATGTGTTGTCTTTGCATGCGCAACAAATGCCGTCATTAATTGTGTAGAAAATAATGCAACATTTTCTGCATGGAAATTACATGATGCCAAACAAGTGTCCTTTCAACCCTCTGAAATTTTGATCCTGGAGATCCTGGACCCTCATAAACACAAAGTAGGAGGTCTATAGCCAGAGATAGGAATAAGTCGAGATCACTCCTATTCTATTAATAAATTTGCCATTCTGTCATCAGAAACAGAGGCCGTTTCCGCACGAAGGTGGAAGAGGCCGGGTTGGTGTTTACGACGCCGACCCGACGACGCTGGGACCGTCCGCACGGACAGTCCTGGAAACAGCCAGGCAGCCGGCGCCACGGAGCGCCGGTGCCCGGCCGACCCGGCATGTCCCCAGGCCTCCGGCACGTCACCGAGGCCTGGGGACACCCCCCCTGGCCCTGCGTGCCTGCTCCAGCGGCGCAGGGCAGGGGGGCGTGTCTCCAGGCCTCGGCGACGCGCCGGAGGCCCGGGGACAAGGTAAGTGCCGGGTGGGGGAGGCGTCGCGAAGCCGCTGCCGTTCGCTCGGGAGCGGCTTCGAGGCGGCATTTCCCCCAAAAAGAGCACTTCCAAGCGCTCTGGGGAAACGCCGGCTTCGCGACAGGCGGGCGGCACAAGGGCGGCGCGGCTGCGATGGAAGGAAGGAAGGAAGGAAGGAAGGAAGGAAGGAAGGAAGGAAGGAAGGAAGGAAGGAAGGAAGGAAGGAAGGAAGGAAGGAAGGAAGGAAGGAAGGCAGGCAGGCAGGCAGGCAGGCAGGCAGGCAGGCAGGCAGGCAGGCAGGCAGCAAGCAAGCAAGCAAGCAAGCAAGCAAGCAAGCAAGCAAACAAGGAAGCAAGGAAGGAAGGCAGGCAGGCAGGCAGGCAGGCAGGCAGGCAGGCAGGCAGGCAGGAAGCAAGCAAGCAAGCAAGGAAGGAAGGAAGGAAGGAAGGAAGGAAGGAAGGAAGGAAGGAAGGAAGGAAGGAAGGAAGGCAGGCAGGAAGGCAGGAAGGAAGGAAGGCAGGCAGGCAGGAAGGAAGGAAGGAAGGAAGGAAGGAAGGAAGAAAGCAAGGCAGGCAGGCAGGCAGGCAGGCAGGCAGGCAGGCAGGAAGGCAGGCAGGAAGGCAGGCAGGAAGGCAGGAAGGAAGGAAGGAAGGAAGGAAGGAAGGAAGGAAGGAAGGAAGGAAGGAAGGCAGGCAGGCAGGCAGGCAGGCAGGCAGGAAGGAAGGAAGGAAGGAAGCAAGCAAGCAAGCAAGCAAGCAAGCAAGCAAGCAAGCAAGCAAGGCAGGCAGGCAGGCAGGCAGGCAGGCAGGCAGGCAGGCAGGCAGGCAGGCAGGCAGGCAGGCAGGAAGGCAGGAAGGAAGGAAGGAAGGAAGGAAGGAAGGAAGGAAGGAAGGAAGGAAGGAAGGAAGGAATACTGTTGTTTGACACAAACCTAGTTTTTGCCAACAAGTCACAGCTGACTTATGGTTTTCAAGGCAAGAGAGACATTTAGAGGTGATTTGCCACATGTCTCCCCATATCACAATGTTGATATTCCTTGGAGGTCTCTAATCCAAATATTAGCCAGGGTCAGGACTGAGCGTGTGACTGGCCCAAGGTCACCCAGCAAGCTTCCATGGTGGATGTGGGGATTTGAACCTGAGTTTCTCAAATCCCAGTCCAACACCTTAACCACTCCACTATACTGCCCCTCTCATATTTTATACCAACACAATTCAAGAATATAATTTAATAGTATGAAACTTTGTTCACTGCTTTTACAATTCCTATTGGTCTATATGAAGCTCTGTGGCCCCTTCTGCATGGGCCAATAAAGCCAGGTTGGGGTCAGAGAAAAACCAGTTTCAGGGGGGAAACTTCACATGGTTCCTGCTCCTAAAGTGAGGCTACCCTGTGTTAACTCCCCCCAAATGGTTTTTTTTAGAATCTCTCTATCAGTGATTCTTTGGTTTTAATGGGGGTTGCAGCCACTTGCGAGCAAATGGCTGCTTGGGAAGCGCTTTACTTGGCCATGCTTCCCTTTTTTAACAGTCCCCGCCTCTCAGCTGTGTAGCCACACAGGGGGATAGGGACATCAGCATGACTGGGGAGATCCATGCCTGCCGGCCAGCGTAGCTATGCAGCCAAGGGAAGTGAGTGGAAAAAAACGTGCCTCCCTGCAAAGGCATGATGGCAACCCGCATTGCTTCTGCAGGCTCCATTCATTGCCTGCCCAGAGGTATGTAAATGTGAATACAGGAGAGCAGGCTACTTTATCCCATCTGCAACCCGCTCTGTGTGTTCTGTGCGGAAGGGGCCTATGATTAGCCAGCTTTTCAAGCTTGAGCTATCCACTTTTTTTACATGGCTGATAGCCTTCAGTTTTCATTTTAACTTCTTTTCTTTTCAAAATGTAGTCTAAGTCAAGGTTTCTGTTTTGCCATATTTTAATTGCTGAAAATTCATCAGTAGAACTCTGAATTGCTGAAAATGTAGCAGTAGAGAATAATGAGTACAGGAGGAAAAAACAGTGACAAACAAAAGGAATAACTAAGTCATAGCAAAGAAGTAGAACAATAAGCATTTACAGAAAGGAACTGAGGATGCCGGTCCTTTTGTATTTGGATGTGGATGACAATCTAGCAACAGATGCGCATGTGAGAGAGAGAAGCATTCCCATTCAATCTGTCATCAATAAATTTAAAACTTTTCAATCTCCACAGAACGTTAATCAGTCATCCATCTTTTGTTATTGTTATGAATGACTGTAGTCAGGCTATTTAAAGCAACTGATGCATTCCACTGTTTTATTGTGAATGCCTACCAGGGCACCTCAACTGAACCACTGACTCCCTCCTTCTTTTGTTCCCCTAGTCTAAGCAAAGAGCTCCACACAAAAAAAGTAGTTTAAGAGTGTACAAGAAGTACATCTGTTCAAACAACAAAAGACCTTCATAAAAGGTTTAGAAAGAAAGGAGTAAAAGGAGGGGTTAGAACATGGGGAGTTAAAAACTGAATGAGAACCAGAAGTTCAATCTTCTGGCTGGTTTCCCCACTAGGACAGCACAGAAAGCCAATTCCAAAAACATTTCGCCAGTAGCAGGTTGAATAGTATAATTTCACAGGGGAGGGGCATGTTGGCATTGATGGATCTGGGGTCCTTTTAATTGGAGAGTGTTTAGTATCCACTTTGCAGAGAGTTGGTGGTATTGGTACCATCAGCTCAGCTCTGCCTTGAAGTTCTTGCCATCTCCCATCCAGCATTCCTGCTGCTCCATTTAAGAGATGGAGTACTTCAGACAAGGCTCTGGACATTCATCCCAGGTCCCTTTGTTACCCAAATTAGTGGTCTGCAAACAAGTATATTATTGTGGGGAATTTTAATTTATGCAAGTGGTGGTAACAGTGAAATCCCTCCACCAGTGTATAGCAGGGTCCCTCTACAGGGGTTTAGACCTTTGAATAATGAGAACTATTTTGACAATAGAGAGAGTTTTTTATTGAATCTCAGAAAAATTTATTGAATCTCAGAAAAATAATAAGAAATTACTACAATCATCTTAGAGTGATTCATTCTAATAAAATAAAATATTGAATGGGGTTTGGAAAAGATGTAAGGCAGGGTTGTATGTTAACAATCCAGGTCAGGAAGCAAACCAGCTATGCATAACTAGAACGCATAAGGTTAAAGGGGAGAGGTGAAGTCGAGGTGAGAGCAGGTGCAGCATCTACCACTAGCTTCCTATGATATAGAAAATGAATTTAAATGATGCTGAATGATGTTTAGTTTTCATGGGAGCAATAGCAGAGTGTTTTCACGAAAACAATGTGATCTCTCAATTGTTCATTATTTGGAATTGTTGGCTAGCGTTTTTAGCCTTGATAAAAGACACATTAGGTAGCTACAGAAAACTTTGGGGTGGATATGTATTTATTATCCTGAGTCAGAAAATAAATCTGCATGGTTTGCAATGTTCAAGTGCATTGTGAATGAAACGTCATTTCCCCGAAAAGTTTTAATTCATTATTTATTTTATTTATTAAACTTTATCATTAAACTTTTATGCTGCCCTTCCCTTCTGTGGCTCAAAATATGAAGCCCCCCTCCCCCCAAAAAACTTCAACAAATGCACAGGAAGCACTTTGTTAAAATTCTTTTATTTCTAGATTGATTCGATTATCCAATGTTGAATTCTCAAGCTCCAGCCTCTCCTTTCCCCCATGAGCATTCTTCAATAGTGCTCAAAATCACTGATCCAATTTGCAACTGAGCTGAGGACTATTGGTGCATTAGAACACTGAAATAGTATAGTTGTGGTATGCCTTCCCATGAAAAACAAACAGGAAAGCAAATGGATTTTCGAGCACCTCCAGTTCTGATTAGTGTTGATTAGTGCTGATTAGTGGTGAGTGAATTCTCTTTGGTTCAGTTTACTATTGGCTTATTATTTACGATCTTTTTCAGAGACGTTACAGGAGAAAAGAAGCTTGCCTTTTCCTCAGAATTCCAGTTCTGTGCATGAAGATGACGAATATCCACATGAGCCTTATTCACTGCCTTGCCCCATGCCCTGAAATGATGATACCAGACAAAATATGCAAGCTAGACTACATAGATAGGTGCTGTCAAGTCATAACAGATTCATGACCACCCCAGCAAAGGGCTTTAAAGGTAGGTGAGAAGTAGATCCATCCTTGGTGGCCTCCCATCCAACCTTGAGTAGCTTCTGATATCTGATGAAATTGAGCTATACCATGCAGATTTCCTTGCCACAACTTAGACTAAAGTTTATTAATTAAACTGTACACATAATTATACTCACTTCTTCTACCCATAGTGCAGCTTCCTTAAGCAGCTGTCCGACTGAATTTGACAGCATTTAAGTAATCCACCCTGGCTCTAAACTTGATGTGTCCAAAGGGCCTTGCCTTTGCTCTTCCTTGCCTGCCCCAACTTGTGCAGAGAGATGTTACTCATCAACCCAGTTCCCATGAATAATACAGCACAAAGTTTACATCATTGATGTTCAGCACCAAAGGATTACCCCCAACCTCAGTCCTTTTAGACTGTTCAGCAATTAGTGGATTTTTGAAGTGCCCTCCATTATTCTTGAATGCCTCAGGACACTGACCAATCTAATTAGACACCAAGCAGCTAAACAAATTCTACCAATCCCAGTTAGGGTCTCACCAACTTCTTAAAAGCATGTTTACCCATCCCCACAGCAACAGATCTGAAGCAGGCAGAAAGATCTTTTACCAAAAGAAAAAAATCCTGCTCAGTCATGAAGAAGAAGAAGAAGAGCAATAATAAATGCTACATTGTTGTCATAGGGAAGGAAATGTGAACCTAAAAACACATTTGTCCCTTTGATGTCGAGAACACATATATCCCACCACACAAACACTCAACACGTACTGTGCCACAGTCGTGGACGAACTCCAGCTCCACCTGGACAGAGGCAGTTTGGTGCTGCTCATGTTACTAGATCTCACTGCAACATTCAGTGTAGTAGATCACAACCTTTTGGTCCACCACTTCGCTGATATTGGTGTTCGGGGGTCAGCTTTATGTTGGCTGGCCTTGTTTCTCCGAGACCGGGGACTGCAGTTGGCATTGGGGGAAGAGAACTCCAGGCATCATCACACAGTTTGTGGGGTGCTGCAGGGGGCAATCCTCTCTCCAATGCTTTTTTAATATCTACATGCATCCCCTGGTGGGTCTGGTCTGGAGTTTTGGGCTGCGGTGTCACCACTATGTGGATGACACCCAGCTCATGTTCAAGATGGAGGGCTGTCCGTCTTCAGCTCCTGGAGCTCTCCAGTGTTGCTTAGAGGTCGTTGCTGGTTGGTTTAGAGTGAGTCGGTTGAAGTTAAATCCAGCAAAGATGGCGGTCCTGCGGTTGGGTCGGGGGGAGTGACTGGTGGACTTTTGCCTGCCTACACTGAATGGCAAGCTTTGCATTTAGCCTCGTCTGTCAAAAGCCTAGGAGTAACCTTGGACCCAGTGCTATTGCTTGAGGCCCAGGTTACTTGGACAGCCCAGGCAGCATTCCATCATCTGTGGCAGGCACTGTAACTGGCCCCAAACACGCTCCCAAAAGAGACCAGGGCCCTGCGGGACTTGCAAAATTTCCACAGGGTCTGTAAAACGGACCTGTTCCACCAGGCGTTTGTATACCCAATTTCCATCTAGGCCTCTTGTGGGCACGAAGGGGGGTTGGGGTTGGCACCCTCTACTGTAGAAATGCTCCTATTTTATAATATTTCTGAGTACAGTTTTATCTTGATTGGTTTTAGTAGTTGTTGATTTTATCGTTCAATTATTGTTTACTTTTGATATTCAATACCCTGAGCCCTCCGGGGGAGGGCGGTTTATAAATCTATTTATAAATTAAAAAATTTAAAAAATTCCTGATGATCATTGTCAGCCTGGACTTTCCCTCTCATCTGTGAGAATTGAGTAGAACCAGGGCAGTGTGGGCAGTCCAGTCCATGCAAGGTCATAATGCCAACTGGTGCCACCCGGCCAAAACACTCCAAAAACAAAAGAAACCAAGAAACCTCATTGTGACACTAAAGAGAGGTATTCATTTCCTTGCAAATTCTATCTTACTGTGATTGTATTGGAGACCAAGTCTCCATGCTCTAAGGTAATATGCTTCTGGTCTTCTGACAATCTCAGCACAGGGAACTGCAGCAGGATTGGGGAGGCAGGAAAGCCTCGTCCCTTAAGGAGAACTCTCAGGACTCACATTTGTGAATGAACACTAGCAATTGCCTTCTCAACCCAGTCTAAGGAACAGTGACATTCTTCCTAACTTATGTATTTCTCCAGTGGCATTTCGGCTTTTGCTCCAGCATGCATTTCACTTTAACGACTGGAGATGTGATGTGAGCCTTGCTTTCATACCCATGAATCTATCCAAATTTGCTTCCTGCTGTGGCTTTATGCTTGCTGGCTACCAATTGTTACAGGATTAATGCAATGTTAGTCTTTTTTTCTTTTTCTTTTTGCAACCTGATCCTGAAGCTTACTGCCTCAGCATAGCAGTTTGTGGTGTTAAACCAGCATAATAAATACTGATCAAGGACATTCAACCCATGGCTACTGTACCAAACAGCGCCATTAAAAAATGGCTACACTACATCAAAATAAGGACAGAGAATATTGGTAGGATAGTGCCTGTCTGAAAAGTATTCATCTATAAACCATTCCAGTGTCATGTGGGGCACAACAACAAGCTATATTGGTGATATACTTGTAAAGTGTTGATACATAACCCTGCTTCAAAATAGATGAAAAACCCACATTATTAATAAAGTAGGGTCGACACTTTCTCAATAGACAGTCCATCTTTTTCTTAAACCAGACTGCAGAAGCAGTCTTGACCATCTTGGGCATCTTGGAATGGATTCTGCAAGGCCGAAGAGGACATGTGGTTAGGAATTTGCTTTCAAAAATATAAAGAAAAGTGGGAAGTGCTGAATAATATTGAAGCAGAGGTACTTGATGAACGCCAGATTCATCTGAAGATCTGGCTGACAAAAACTAAAAAAACTGACTTTGATGGATTCAGTACTGTTTCAGCATAAGGCAACTTCATGTGAGTGACGTGTGAGTATGTACATGCAATTTCTTGCAGAAGCTCCTGACAGTTACACTTCATTTGTGAGGGAAACAAATCTAGCAGCGAATTCTGGTTTGTGGATCTGTGCTGTGGCAGCTGGAGGTGACGCAGCAATAGCAGCACTACACTGCCTCTGAAGTGACATTCAGATGGCGCAGCAGGGAGGGAAATTTGAAATCCCTCCTCCTGCTGAATCGCCTCTTTGGCCACAATGACTTACACCGCACAAAATTGCGGCGTAAGTCCAAGAGCACAAGGGCTGGCGTTCCCGTTCAGGAATACTGGTAGAAACCAATTAATGTTGGCTCCTTTCCTGAGACTGCTACACCATGCCCCCCCCCCTGCACACTGAGGACACCAGCACATCTCCACAGTGCCCCAGATTTCCGGGTTTCGATGCCACAAAGCACAGGGGTGGCCAGCCGCTGGCAGGTTTGCCTGCACCAGTGAGGCTGCCCCTTATGTTGCAGAGGAGGCAAATACGTTGATGTGGCCCTTCGTGATTTCCTCTGCAGATCTCTCCCCCGACCACCATCTGGTTTGGGCCACTGGGGGCAACAGAACTTGGAGTTGTAGTGGGTTTCATTGATTGTAGTTGATGAAAATGTCAACTCATTGTATGGCAGCAGTTTACAAGGCTTGCTAAGAATTATTCAGAATTATTCAGAAAGGCGTTGGAAATAAAATAACAGATGAGACCCTTGTATAGATCTAAGCTAAAGTTTTATTTGGTGAATTGTTTGCAATTCTGCTCCAAGTATCTCTAAAAAGATATTGGGGAGCTGGGAAAGTACAGAGCATAGCCGCTGTGATGATTAAGGAGTTAGAAGAGTTTTCCTGTGAGGAAAGGTCAAAAAGCCAGGGCTCTGGGGCATTTCACTTTACAAAAAAAGATAACTGAGGGGGCGACATGGTAGAATTATGTATGTGATAAAGAAAGTTGACTGAACTGATCTCTTTCCCACTAGATGCTAGATCTTAAATGCACACAAAGCAGCTGATGGACAATAGTTTTAGAGCAAACAAAAAGCCATTTATTCACTTAGTGAGTAATTAAACTGTGGAATTCACTGCCAGAGGGTATAATGGTGGCCAATAATGCAGTATTAAAAAGAAGAGAGAAGAAAAAAATAGATTTATACCCCACTTTTCTTAACTGTAAGGAGTCTCAAAGTGCCTTACAAACTCCTTGGGTCACAGAAGTATGTGCTGAGTCTCTCTTGAAGAGTTTGGATTTACCCCCTGCTTTTCTCACCCATAAGGAGTTTCAAACTCCTTCCCTTCCTCTTCCCACAACAGACACCTTGTGAGTTAGATGGGGCTGAAAGAATTCTAAGAGAACTGTGACTAGCCCAAGGTCACCCAGCAGGCTTCGTGTGGAAGATTGGGGAAGCAAACCCTGTTCTCCAGATTAGAATCCACTGTTCTTAATCACTTCACCGTGCTGGCTCTCAGCATGGAATTAGATAGATCCATGGCAGATAAATCTATCAAAGGTTACTAACCAAAATGTCTGAAGGGAACCTCCACATCCACAGCCATATCCTGAGCCAGAAAACCTCTGAATATGAGTGCTAGATGGTAACATAAGGAGATGCTTCAGCATTATACCCTGCTATTAGATCTTCAGGGCAAGTAGTTGGCCATTGTGTGATATAGGACGATTCAATGGAGTACTTGTCTGAACCAATATGGCGTCCCTTGTGTTCTTATACTTGCTTGGATCCACTAATCCACATATGTACATAGAATTGATCCTTTTCATGTTCCCTCTTCCCAGAAATCCTTTCAGATACCAAAAACATTTATTCCTACAGTCACAAGACCTGCATGAAGTAATATCCATATAGGTCTGGAGACTGCAGTGAAGAGAAGTGAAGGATGCATCCACTGACAGAAGAAGCAGAAAGTCAATTTCATTCATGTCTCTGTGTCCACTGAAGTTTCCCAACCCACATGGGGAAACTGGAACATAGGAAAGAATGGCTACCATCAGCAACATACGTTGACGGAGTTGTTTATCAAAACCATTATGTTTTTATCCTTCTCTATACACCACTGAAATTTTATTTTACTGTCAGTATAACAGAGGAATTTTATTACATGCAGAGCACACACAGTCATTTTCTTTCAAAGTGCTGTTGTTCAGGTACGGGCAAACTGGGTGATTGTGCATTTGAATTGTCCAGCCCTGGGGGGAAAAAAATATTTCCCTTATTGCACAGGTACAAAATCTGTCATGGGGCACAAAAGAATGAAAACTGTTAACCACAACTAATAAGCTGCTGTAAGTCTTCATGGTTAAATTGAGTGGCTCTCAGTGGAAAGGTATGCCTGTTGAAGTCTATTTCTCTGGTGAACATGTTCAGTGCAAATTTCTTAATGTCCCTACACAAGTGGCATATTAGGCTACTTGAAGGTGCAGTGTAGTGTGGTCTTAGTCAAGAATAACTAGTTTACCTGGGATTAGGTGGGTCAGCCAGTGTGGCAGAGTGGTTAAGATGAGGTGGGCTGTAATCTGGAGAACCGGGTGATTCCCTCCTCTGTATAAGCAGAGTCTTATCTGGTGAACTAGATGTGTTTCTGCACTCCTCCATTCCTACTGGGTGATCTTGGCCAGTCACAGTTCTTCAAAACTTTCTCAGCCCCACCTACGGTACTCACAAGGTGTCTGTCATGGGGAGAGGACCGGAAAGGAGTTTGTAAGCCCCTTTGAGTTTCCTTACAGCAGAGAAAGAAAAAATATACATCTTTGAACTCTTTTTCTTCATCATCTTGGCAGGGACTAAGCCAGGGGCCCAGACCTATGTGAGATTAATTAGATCCATGGAGAATTTCAGTAGATAGGTCCAAGCAACTGAATTAATTTTTGGTGCTGACATGTTGGACTTCAAATGCTCAAAAGTTCTCACTGAGTTTTCAGAGCATCACCAGACTTATAATATTGTACTTGGTATATTTTGAATCTGCTGTGCAGACCGGAATCTATACCAAACAGCTGCCTGCTGAAACACGACCCATTAATTGTGTAAGCAGAGGTGATGGGGAGCACCACATCATCAGTATAGCCGTAATTCTGCCCATATTGTTATTTAATGGAAGCCAGTGAACTCACATACAATAAGCATTCATAAACATGATGTTTTAAGTACCAGAAGGACCAGAAGGGATATTATCTTGCTGAGCATGACTGACAAATGGAAGAATAAAATAGGAAGCATGCTAAACACCAGTAGCACAGGTTCCTGAATATGTAGGATGTTCCAACAGGTTTCCAGTGGTCCAGGTGCTCTACTAACTGTAACCTCTGCATTGTTTATAAAACTATACTATATTATGCTATTCTATACTACACTATAAGAAGAAGAAAACAAGAGTTTGGATTTATATGCATGTTTTCTCTTTCCCCACTCCACATAGTCAGCTTGTGAAGTAGATGGGGCTGAAAGAGTTCTGAGAGAACTATTACTAGTCCATGGTCACCCAGCAAGCTTCATATGGAGGAGTGCAGAAACAAACCTAGTTCTCCAGATTAAAGTCTACCACTGTTAACCACTATACTATGCTGGTTCTATACTGTACTATACTATATGTACTCTCTCTCTCTCTCTCTCTCTCTCTCTCTCTCTCTATCTATCTATCTATCTATCTATCTATCTATCTATCTATCTATCTATCTATCTGTATACACACACACACTATATGTATATATACACACTATATATATACACACACTATATATATATATATATACACACAGACGCACACTATACACTATATATATGCACTATACACTATATATATACACACTATATATACATACACTATACACACACACACATATATATACACACACTATATATATATACACACACTATATATATGTATGTATGTATATGTGTGTGCGTGCGTGCATGTATGTATGTATGTATACACACACACACACACACACACACAAGGAGGAGGAGGAGTTTGGATTTATATCCTACCTTTCTCTGAAAAACTATGGTTGGATTTGAAGGAAATGATACAATGTGCAACCTTTGTGTTGGCCAAGAGGCTAGCAACTTAACTGCACTTGACACACACAGCCCCAAATGAAGGCATGGGACATCAATATTTTAATAAGGTATCTGGCTAGCTTAATAGGCAAGAAGTACTGATTTACAGTCTTAAAGGACTTAGTTCTTAGGTGGGTTCACTTTGCTCCAATAAATTCTGATGGAATCAGCAGACTGGTTCCAGTTTCTTCTCTGTCAATCCTTATCCTTTGTACTGCAAGTGACCCCAAACTTTTCATGAGCTCTCTTTAGGTATTAATGGTAAATTGATTTGATCACAGAACTAAGATGGAGGGAAAGGGTAAATGTCATGGTAACAAGGCATAACATCCCACTCACAACCTTTCAGCTTGAAAAGATTCATTTCAGGTTCATTTATTTTATGTGCAGATTTAACTGATTACTCATTCTTACCCATTTTCACTTTTCAAAGCTGATTTTTTCATGTTACATATCTACAATTTGTAGTGTTAATTTTTAACCAGTTACATGTACCTGTCATAGAAATATCATGTAGCAAATAAATAGCAACCCAAGTTTGGATCACCTTGTTTCTGGATGCTCACATGGCACCAAATTAGTTGTTTGGCCATGGCTATAGACTTCTTTGTTCTCTCAGCCTTTTTAGTGAGTGGTTTATCTCTCCCCCTCCCCTGTCCATGACACTATGGCCGTTTCTGCACGGCCCTTTTATGGCGCCCTGGGGACGGCAAAAACGCCGTTCCCAGGGAGCCATTCGCACAGGCGGCGCTGCTGCGTTGCTTCGCTCCCCCTCCCTCAGGGTGGCGTCAGGCCGCCCTAAAAAACAACCCTTTAAAGGGTTGTTTTTGCCCCAACAGTGTGTTCCCGGCGGCGCGGTGCAAATGGCACTGCTGGGAACACGCTGTTTCCCTTCCCTTTCCCACTCACCTTGTCCCCGTCGTCGACCTGCTGACCTCCGAAGCCCCTCCCTCACTGTCCTCCGACCCCTGGAGGTCGGAGGGCAGCGTGGGTGGGGCTTCGGAGGCCAGCAGGCCGACGATGGGGACAAGGTGAGTGGGAAAGGGAAGGGGGCAGAGGCGGCTCCATGCGGAGCCGCCTGTCATCTGCCGGCCTCTCCTGAGGCCGCTCGCACGCTTGCGTGCGAACGGCCTCCGCCCCCACGCCGGCAGAATTCTTGCCGGCATGGGGGCGCCTGGGGGGCCATGCGGAAACGGCCTATGATTTTAAACCTCCTCGTTGACATGACCTTTGTGGAAGTGTGGGCTTTATATTTTCTGCTCTGGTTAAATTTAACTGCTGGTTGAATATGCTTTGTTATTTGGGTAATTATTTCAATACATTGTTAGATGCTCACAGAACCACTGAGTGTGTTTGAGGGGGCATGATTTTAAAAAGTCTGAAGACAAAAATAATTTTTAAAAGATATATTTATGCATCCTTCAAAGTTAAGAAACTGAATGTTTTTTGGAGGTAATACTATCTTGTACATTCTGCTTCTCAGAGTCAGGTTACTAAATCTGAAATCATTTAGCAAAATAAATAAAATAAACACCACAGTCTTCATAGCCATTATGTTGGACTGTCAGAACTAGCAAAGCATGTTCTCTGAGTCCATGGTAACATATAATATTGATCAGATTTCAGACAACCAGTTGCCAAATTGTTCTGGCTTCAGGACTCTTCGGTATGAATCTTTAATCACCTATAGAAATCCCATTTTGATTCACCCTTCCCCTTGGCTTCCCCATTCAAGCTCAATTATATAATTTCTAAACTCAACTCAAACACTGTTCAACCCCCTACAGGTACTTTGGAATAACTCTGAGAAGAAAACTGTTTTCCCAATGAAAACAAATCATTTATGAGTTATAAAATTAAAATTTTAAAATCTAACATCCTTATTATCTTCCCAGCTGGGGAAAAAGGCACCTGTTCTTTCAACTTGAAGTGATGATGACTAAGGACATAGGCTACATTGAAGGAACATAGAGGAATATAATGTTCTTTCTTGTGAATATAGTATTTATAGTAAAGAAACACTGAGGTGGCTTTTTTGGGGGTGAATTGGGAAAAATAACCACAATACATGTTTGTGGTGCTACAGCATGTCTAAAAACTCACACTCTGTGCACAGATGTATTCACGAGTGCGTCATTCTGACAGAAGATTACCAGCTTTGTGTTCTATAGAATTAATGACAATAATGAAGGCAGTAATTGTTATTCATAAATTCAAGGGGTGTAGAAGAACTATTAATATCACTGATACTGAAGGTAAGAATTGTCACTTATGTGATCTTGTCACTGGCTGATTTGCAGGAGGTTTTTTTAATCTATACTCTTCATTTGAAAAATGATTTGGATTCCAGTTTGGAAAAACACTTCAGTATGAGCCCATAGCTGGGGTTAAAGCCATGGATGTACTTGCATGGATGATTAATTACAACAAGCAGTCATAAAGTTGAACAAAATGTTGAAGGTTTCCTGTAAGGCAGTGCACTAAAGAATAATCCAGACGCATGCTGTTAAATCATTGTCAATGATTGCACATGTTCAAGACTCCAACCTTATGGCCATTAAAACAATAATGGTCCCAGATTGCTCTAGGAGCTTCATGTGCTTTCTTGGGCTCTTATTTTGATTCCTGGTCATATTGTTCCCAACATACTTTTTTCATCATTAGAAAGGACTTCCTTAGGGCCAGGAGTTCAGCATTTGAACCATAGCACTGTTTAATGTGAGAGTATGAATGTTACCCTGGGTTTCCTAAAACAATGGCATGTATTTGGGCCAACTAGTAAAACATGACCCATATGTACATGTGTGTGTGTGTGTGTGTGTGTGTGTGTGTAGAGGGTGGAGTTAATAGGAACACAGATCAGCAGTCAGTTAATATGACAGCCCCCAGCTGTCAAACAGCCAATCCCATGTGTGAGCCTGAGTAAATTTAAAAGCTGCAGCATTACACAACCAGCTCTTAGAAAGCTAATGTAATGTTGGGGAAAGTATACACAGCTAATATTTATGATCTGACTTTGAAGGAGAACAGATGAAGTATAGCGACTCTTGGAGGGAACACACCTCATGTGTTAAGATTCTGCCTCTAGATCAGGGGTAAGGAACCTGCGGCTCTCCAGATGTTCAGGAACTACAATTCCCATCAGCCTCTGTCAGCTGATGGGAATTGTAGTTCCTGAACATCTGGAGAGCTGCAGGTTCCCTACCCCTGCTCTAGATGATAGTAGGAATGTTAGTCTACCGCCAACTGTTGAAGAAACAGATACATTAAAAAGAGATTCTTACTCTGAGAGGAGCACAAATTAAAAACCCTGTATATAAGTGGGCTTAATCTGGCTCCAGTCTAGGGCTCTTTCCGCATGCCCAAAAAACAGTGCCCCAGGGAGTGGTCCCTGGGGTGCTGTTTGCATAGGAGGAGCTGCTGCATTGCAGCAGCGCTGTCCTGGCTCCCCCCAAGCTCTGTGAAGGCGCCGCTTTTAAACTTTGCTCGATGCTTCTTTTCCCTTCCCCTCCCCTCTTCTTCCAGCATCACTCCAGAAGGTAGCATGAGTGTGTCTCTCCAGCCCTCCAGAGTGACGGTGGAAGAAGAGGTTTCTGCCCTTAACCGAGCATCAAGGAGTTACAGTGAAATCTGAACGCCCGAGCACTAGTCAAGATCAAAGTGAAGTGCTCGGAGCAGAAAAACAGCTACAAGCTTCACAGAAGCGGCCTGCATTTGGTCTGCTGGGCATGATCTAATTTCGACAAAGTGCTCGCAGCAAAGCGAAGACATGAGTCTCACAGTTCTCAGTATGCTGCAGCCTTATACTGTTACCTAGCCTATCACAGTTCACTGTTAATTATACTCAGAAAGTGGCTGCAGCTGTTGGCTGTCATGTAAATGCCAAGTAGATTTTGATGATCAGTTTACTTGCACTGACATAATGTTACTTTTTTTAGTAACCTATTCACCATGTATGTGACTATTTAAGTATTTGAACCACTCAGAGAAGAAAAATTAAACACCCCTGTTGTTCTTCCTCCTGCTGCAAGAGTGGGGTGTCCTGAAATAAGCATAACACTTAGATCATAGTAGGAAACCCAGTATTCTTCAGTCATCACAACAAACCCTTAAACACATTACCATAGAGTACTATTTCTAATGAGGAGCAGGAAGATATATAACGTGCCTGAAATTGCAGGAAGCCATCACATTTACTTAAACCAGTTTAATCCAATGTTTGTTGTGGGTCATCTTCATTTTAAGGAACTGGTGGCAACAGATTTAATGTATTTAAAAGTCAGTCATCATCATTATTACCCTGTTATTATACTTTGCCTATGAAAAGGCAGCTGATTTAAACAAAAAAAATCCTTTGCAGAAAAGTGTTTTTCCTGGTTTGTTTGCTTAACCATCATGGATGTACCTGTATGGCTGGAATACGGTGAAAAGGTCAGGTCAAAGGAAAATGTTAGTCGATTGCTACCATAGAGATAGCTTTTTGCAGCTAATACATGTAGAAAATGCTTTCCAAATGTCAAATATAAGAACATGCGGTGATCAAGAAAGAAATGGTCCAGCGAAACGGTTTTGGAATCCTAAATGCACTGCTCATTCTGTTTTCAGTGGTGGGCATCAGTTCCATTTTGAGGATAACTTCCTCAAAGGATAGACACACTGGGTCAGATCCAGCACAAGGTCCACACAAGGATCTCCAGCATTTCAGGCTCTCCCATACTCCCCCCCCCCCAATCCTTTCAGACCATGGGAAGTTTTATCCCTGTGGTTGCAGGGTCCACATAATCATGCTCACTGGGAAGCTGAAGTGCAGAGGGTAAGGGGATGGACATCTGAATCTGTATTTTCCATCAGCAGAGCTCCAGACATGCAAAAGGCAGGAGGGATCAGTTTCAACTTCTCCCTCTCCATTGCATTTTCCCAAACAATGTGGCTTTTATTCCATGTGGGTCCCATGAGCCGGGGGATTAAACTTTCTTACAGTTGGAAAATAGCTATTAGAAAGAGGAGAGAGCCATGGCCTTCAACACATTCCATCTAATGTGGTATTCATCTCCCTGTCTCTTACCCAATTCAGCTGGAAACTTCCCATTCTGTCACCCAAAGAAGATAACTGAAACGGTAGAAGCACTTCTTGAAATGCCAGGAATAAGGATTCCAGGAATAAGGATGCAGCCATTTGCTGCATAACTTATTCTTGGTTTTCCTCATGACTATGGTCCCTTCCGCACATGCAAAATAATGCGTTTTCAAACCACTTTCACAACTGTTTGCAAGTGGATTTTGCTATTCCGCACAGCTTCAAAGAGCACTGAAAGCAGTTTGAAAGTGCATTATTCTGCATGTGCGGAATGAGCCTATGATTGCTCTTACCATGGAGCAGACCCCTTCCACTGAATCAGTGCGGACACTTCCAGTTAAGAACATGAAAAGAGCCCTGCTGGATCAGACCAATCATCCATTTAGTCCAGCATGCTCACACAGTGGCCAACCTATTTCTCTGGAGAACCAACTACAGGGAATAAAGGCCAAGAGCTTCCCCTGATGTTGCTTCCTGGTGTTCAGCAGTTTACTGCCTCTGAATGTGGAGGTTTCCTCCAGTCATTATATTTACTAGCCACTGATAGACCTATCCTCCATGAATCTGTCTAATCCCCTTCTGAAACTGTCTACATCTGTAGTCATTACTGCATTCTCTGGCAGCAAAAGGCACATTTAATAACTGGTTATGTAAAGAAGCATTTCCAGTTATCTGCCTTGAATCTATTTGTCCCCTGAAAGCAAAGAGCTCCATGCACCAAACACACACCCTTAATTTCTGCCTAGTAATCATACATATGGCACTCCCGGAAAAACAGTGATGCAGTGCATCCCTAAGAACATGTTTTGACACCAACCTTTCTGGAACAGAACAGAGATCTATCTATCAAACAGCTGCTGGCCAGATGGGATGCTCCCACAGGGGACACCAAAGAGATGTTCTTCCTCACTTGATTGTCTCTGCATCACATACTTAGGGCATGTTGTCTTCTTTAAAGTCATCTAAACAAGTATCTGTCATCATATTTTATTGTTAATTCTTCATGTTTTGTATTTTTATTAATTGCTTTGTGAAGAATTGCTTCCTTTTCCAATGTTATACTGCCAGTTGTGTTTTTTTGCTGATGAGATATGGAACCAGATTAGTTGAACACATTTATGACTTGACAGACATCATGGATATATTTTGCCCACTTTTGTGATGCTAAAACTCTTGGCTAATTCAATGAAGTTCTGATGGAATGTGCTGAAGTCTACACTGATCAGCTTCTGGCATGTCACTACACAAAAATTATTATCTGGATGGTATGTCAAAAGCCAATGTGTGTAAAATTTGGCATGGATGTAACAAGATCAAACCAGCAAGGATTAGAAGGACTTGAGGACAGGTCCTATTTTCAGAAAAGCAATTGTTTTTATCTCTAAGTGAATTGGTACGGTGCAAAACCACAATTTATTGTGGTTGTGTTGTGGTTCAAAATCTATTATAGTTTTATTTGACGTACATTAGAAGTTGGAAACCACCCTGGCCCTGTAAAGGGTGACATATAACACTAAAGGAAGGAAGGAAGGAAGGAAGGAAGGAAGGAAGGAAGGAAGGAAGGAAGGAAGGAAGGAAGGAAGGAAGAAAGAAAGAAAGAAAGAAAGAAAGAAAGAAAGAAAGAAAGAAAGAAAGAAAGAAAGAAAGAAAGAAAGAAAGAAAGAAAGAAATTGGCCTGAATTATTTGCCATATACCATTCACAAAATATTAAACTTAACCCAGCATTATGTGCAGGAGTAGCTTTTCTGTAAAACTTTATATTACGATTCCATAGAAATGACAAGGAGAATTTCTCATTGAACTGAATAAGTGTTATGTCATAGTCATGAGTGTTTATTATTTATTTATTGACTTACCTACTTAATAGATTTGTATTCTGCCCTTTCCTGACCAAAATTAGTCTCATGGTTGATAACAATTTAAAAAATTGAACTCTCAGATTATTACATAATTCAATTGAAACCTCATAATTAAGTATGTGTTAGCACTCCTGTTTCATCTCATCACCTGGATGACCCGCCAAGGAGGGCATCAAGGACAAAATTAGAGACTAAGGAAATCAGAACCGGATAAGGATAAATAAGACAAAAGTAAATAGAAGTTAACAAAATAAGGGTAGGGAGGATATCAAAGCTATAACTGTTGCTGCTTCAACCATAGACCTAGAATGACCTTTCTATATGTTCTACAATTCTTATACACACACACACATACATACATACATACATACATACATAATCACTGTACTCAGAAGGTTCAGGGGTGGCATTTTTTCCTGGGGTCTGTTCATTGATGGGTATGAGTACTTGTAGTCATACTAAGTGGTCACCTGTACACACATAGATCCATTAGTTTGGAGGAATTTGCCATTAGTTTGGAGGGACTTTCCTTACTGGAGGGGACTATTGAACTAGAAGAGTACTGCTCAGAGATAATCTGATAGGCCATTCCAGTGGAATAAGGTACAAGTTAAAGAACCCATTACATGAATTTAATATATAATAGCATTTATATTCCAGAAGGAGATGGCCAAAGACAGTAATTAGCTGCGAAGCTCAAGGATGAGCAGAATAATAATGCCCATTAGTCTAAAGAAGACTGTAATAACTTCAGTCCTCCAAGGATTACAATATTAATATTGAAATTTGCATACTACTGAACAATGAGGGGGAAAGAATAAATAGTTTAAGTATGTGCCTATGCAAATTAACAGATATCAACTTTGGAGAATGCAAAATGAGACACTGTAATCCAAGCGGGATTTTTTTTTTATTCGGATATACGCAGCAGCCTGCACAATGGCCATTGGCAACAGAAATGTGTATTCCAGTACTGAATCAAAGGGAAATGGATCCTAGTCCATTTTTGCTGATGAGATATGGAACCAGATTAGTTGAACACATTTATGACTTGACAGACATCATGGATAGTCAACAGATTGCAATACTCCAGCCAAGCCCTGCACACACAGAACCATTTCACTGTTTTCAATTTTTGTTTTTCAGTAGAAATTACTTGGAGAGTGGAATAGGAAATGCCAGGAAAAAAATAGCATTAAGAGCTGCCAGGGTAGTTTTAGATTCACTACTTTGGTGGACACCCAGGCTTATCTCCAAGAAATGCCAGACAAGGGAATTGGGTGAAAACCATTTCATGGATGATGGATGATGGTACTGCCAAGGGATGAACATAAAAATGTTATTCTGTTTTAGTTTAGTTTATTAATATGTTTCTTTTTTATTCTGTAATGTTGTAATAATAGACAGGTATCCTATAGCACCTTAAAACCAGTCTAGAAAAAAGGTATTCATCAGAGGCATATGATATTGTTGCATTAGTTGACTAGATGGCTATTTGCATTGGTTTCAATTGGAAAATCTTTCTTTCTTTCCTAGTCACCATACTGGGTTACTAGTCTCAGGGATTGTATTAATTTCTTAAGGGTTTTTTTCCATTTTTCCCCACCCAAATAGAAAAAGCCTTCTTATTCTAGAGGAAGTTAACATTTTAAAATGCTTTATAACATTTTAAAATGCTTCAACACCCACTTCAGTAGTGTGAAAAGGTTTGTTCTTTTCATTTAAGTCAGTGATTTTCAATCTTCCTAATGCTGTGACCCCTTAATACAGTTCCTCATGTTGTGGTGACCCCCAATCCTAACATTTAATCCATTTTACAGATCTAGAACACTGATACAGAGAGTCTTAGGTGACCCCTGTGAAAGGGCCATTCAATCCCCCTATATATTCGATTCGATATGTGTGTGTGTGTGTGTGTGTGTGTGTGTGTGTGTGTGTACATATACATACATACATACACATACACACATATATATATACACACAAATATATACATATGAAAGTACATGACTTTTGCTTAATCAAAATCCCCCAAATCCACTTTTCAACACGATGAGAGTTCTGAGTTTTTTGCCGTATGTTGCATATTTCTTGTTCGAATTATCAGAGGATAGAAACAATAAAATCAATGCCCATTATCTAGAATTCAGACACATCCTGTAGCTATAGAATGAAAGCTCTTTCCAAGTCAATGAGCCAGCTATGACATGAGCGGGAGTGGAATGTGCATGGAAATAGCAATCAAGGATGATGCTGTGAGGCACAAGCATAGGCTAGATCTTCTGGTTGGATGGTGTGCCTGTCAGACATATATCCACTGAAGAGTTCTTTGTCACCTCTGTGCAGTCTACATCATTTGCTTCCCTAGGGAATGGATGCATCAAGGTCAGTTCTGCTTCAGACACTGTGAAGAAATAGAGCAGAACTGTCTATGTTAATTCATATTTAAAAATCAGAGGAAATTCCATTCAGGATTATTATAACATCTTAAAGCCTAACACAGTTTTTTTCCACTATAAGCTTTTTCGAGACAAAGTTCATGTCATCAGGTGGACAAACTGTCCAAAAACAACAGAAATAGTGTGAATGGAACTAGGGAGAAGTTACAAGGAGAGGTCAGTGTAAAACAGTATAAAACCAATTAAACAGCAAGTGATCCATTCAGAGTAGGTGAGAACCACTTTTGGTTGCTCATGAAAACCTGGGCAACACATAACATAAAATCACAAAGAACCAGCATGGTGCAGTGGTTAGAGAGTTGAACTAGGATTTGGGAGAGGCAGGTTCATGTCCCCAACACTCTGCCATGGATGCTGATGGGTTACCTTGTATATTTTTATTTATTTATTCTAATTTAATTTATAAGCTTCTATCCCCCTGATGGGTTCCGGGCAGCATACAACACATTCATTCAACTTTAACAACTTATAAAAACATAATTAAAATTCACAGTATAAAGCCTTAATCAGTTCTAAAATAAGAGTGAAGAAGTAAAGAAAGACTAGCTCTGCTGGAATGCCATTGCTATCCTCAACCATAGACCTGATGGAATCGTTCCATCCTCCAGACCCCGTGGAACTGTTCTGGCTCTAGTCGAGGACAGCTGGATATCTTTCAGATCAAGGATCACTAATAGGTTGTTCTTCATGTAGCGAAGCACACTCCTGGGCCGTTTCTGCACGGCCCATTTATGACGGGCTCCATGCTAAAAAGGCTCTTAGGTCAGCTGCCAGGAATACCGCTGCTGCAACGCTAGCGACTTGACTCTCTTCCTCCCCAGGGCGGCCAAGTTTCTAAACAACAACCCTTTAAAGGGTTGTTGTTAGAGGGAGCCGCCTTCCCCTGGGCGGCGCCGGGTGTTGAATCAAGGGCCGGCTGGAAGACGCTGTCTCCTCGTTTTTCAGCCCACTATTTGTAATTTCAGCCAGGGCTTCCAGAGTCGTCCTCCGAGGTCGGAGCCCACCCACACTGAGGGGCTGGGCGGGCTGGGGATGCCCCGCAGGCGACGAGGAGGACACCGTGAGTGGGGTGGGGGAGGGCGCAGAGGCGGCTCCGTGAGGAGCCGCCTGCCATCTGCCGGCCTCCCCTTCGCCTGCTCGCACGCTTGAGTGGGAGCAGGCTCCCGCCCCCACGCCGGCAGAACTCCTGCCAGCGTGGGGGCGCCTCCTGGCCGTGCAGAAACGGCCCTGGGGACTGTATTTAGAGAGGAAGTCTCTCCAGTCACCAGTTGGGCCAATGACACACTCCCAGCCTTGCCTTTTTCACAGGGTGGTCCTCTGGATAAAATAGAGGAGAGGGGAATGATCTATGTTGCTTTAGGACCCTCTCGAGAGAAAAGACAAGGTTAAAAAAAAAGAAACAAATACACTAAGGAAAATACAGTATGAGACAGGACAAACATGATTGTTAGTGAAAAATTGTTTTTGTTTGGGGGGGGGCTCTCTGAAAGTCTGCCATCTGCCATCTGAAATAGTTTCTTGAAAACCTAACATCATACCTGACTTGTAAGGTTCATATGGTAATTGTAATATTTGCACTCTTCAGTCTTCCCTATGCCTACACAAATCCTAAATCTTTTTTTTTCCTTCAGTGTAATTGAACCAGATTAGATGGACGAATAATCTTGGATATTTCAAAATGATGCATTAAATAGTACAGTATAGTACTAATGAACTCTGATTCGTTATTGTCTCTTTTCATGGAATCAGTTATAAAATCAATGAGATGTGACACACAGAATAACACTAACCATCCATGCTGAGAAAATTACATTGACGCAGGAGTTACAGATTTCCATTTAAAGGCATGGCTGTGAAAATAGCAGCATGCCTTCTAAGAGGATTTATGGGTAAGGACCAGTTCAAGATAGAGCTGAATTTAGACAGAACCACTTGTAGACATTTTTACATCTGAAGTGAAAAATCACAATATGCTCATTTCTCTGAGCTGAAGATTTTTTTTTAAAAAAAAGAATTAAAAGGATATATATAATGTGGGATTTCTCTTTCATATTGCTTCAAAATAGGGTTGACAAACATCTCTCATCAATAGTGCCATTCCAAGAATGCTTTCTTGGAAGTAAGACTTATTGTGTAGGCTTTAGTGGGATTCTAAGTAGACCTGCTTAAGATTGCTTAAGATTGTTGGTTCCATATTTGTGCTACCTCATATTTGTGTTCCTTTCCAAATTCTTCTGATGCTCTATTGTGAATTGTTTTCTACTTCCTTTGTACAGTATTTCTGAAGACCTGCTTAGTCCCATACGAGCCTACCCAACTGCATCATTCATCTTCAGAGGCCTTGCTTCGTGTGCCCCTGCCATTCGAGGCTATTTGTTGATGCAATTGGAAATAGACCACCATAATTTTTTCCGCAGTTTGAGCAGATTTTAACCTGACACCAGAAATGTTGATTAATGTTATAAATGATACAATTGTGCAAAAGCAGCAATTTCTGAAAGTTCAACAGCCTAGCCTTGTGGAATAAGTGTCTAATGCACAGGTACAAACACTGTTTGACACAATATTTAAGGAAGATCATCAAGGCCACCTGCTCAGAAACTTGTCATGTATCTGATTTGAGCAAGGCAAGTTTGCCTAGCAGTCATGTCCCTATGCAAGTCCACAACATGACCTGTAAACTGTGAGTGTGCCTTATCAACCTTTTCCGCACAACTGGTTTAAAACCGGCCTTCTAATGCTGCATTTTTCCTGAGGTTTTCCATACTTCCCCCCCCCCCCAGTTTGTTTCTGAAAATATTTCCAGTTAATTTTTTCTCCGTTGTTTTTGAAAACACTTTTACTGTGATGTTTTTTCCCCTGAAAACATTTCTGAGCAAGCTTCCCTGGCAGTGCAGTCATACTGAGATGTTTTTCCCCTGTCAAAAAGCCAGCCTATTATCAATGCCCCCTGTGTAGTCTCCCATCCTCCCCTTCGGCACTTCATCCACTATTTTTCCCATCCCTTACCTCACTTCTTTTTTCCCTTATTTTTTAATAATTTATTGTGTTATTTTTCTCTCTCCATTTTTTCAGATTGTTGAATCAACAATGATATGAATAATCGCTACAGTACATGTGTGGAAAAAAAGCAAAAAAAAATTCTGAGGGATGTGTGGACAAACTTCATAGAAAATGATGGAATTCGAAACATCTTCCAAATGGAGTAACTGTGGTGTGTAGAAAAGGCCATCATCAGGAACCCAGCACTAAATGCAGTCATTGCAAATCTGCAAAAAACTGCCGAAAATGCTGTGTGATTTGCATGCCGGTCTTCAAGACGATAAGTTGAGGTGTGCAACACAAAACAAAGCAGGGTATTAAAATTCCAATCACTTTGTTGTTTTTGTCATTGTTGTCAGGCTAACAGTCAGGGTCGGTGTGAGGTCTGGGCAAGATACTTAGAAATAAATTTACATATTACATAAGTCATTAGATCAAACCATGATTATGGGCTGTCAGCGGTGTCAATAGAGCTGGTCCCTCTTCATAGGGATGTTATCTGATGATGACTTTTCAAAGTTTCCCTATGTAGATGCCTATTGATTTCCTAATCCAGTCTATCAATCCTCTCATGATCTGGAAATGCCGCGGATCCTGAGCAGGCAGCAGCGAACATGTAAAATTCTTCAAGTTCTTCTGACACTGTGTTCTCAGCCCTGTCGTTTTGAGAATTACCTCAGCCCAGAAGCCCAATTAAGCTGACAAAGCTGTCAACAAAGATGTCATTTGTCACAGAGTTTCTGGGATGTAGGCACCTGTCTAAAACACAAGGAATGAAATAATCCTGCTCATTTGCATAGGCCAACATATGGTAAAAGTGCTGCCTTTGATACTGACTCAGCCTGGCTTGCTTTGCTCAGTGTCTAATTCTCTAAAGGAAGCATAGGCAACTTGTTCAGACCAAGTTCTAATCAGATGCACACAGAAAGTCAATTTGCTACACAGCTAATTCTCATTTTTATTTACATATCTTTAATATCGTTTGGCTGAGCCTGGTAAATTTCCAAAATCTGTCAACTGGATACATTGTAATTCACTGTTAATTTTCTTCTATGTCAGGTGAAACATTAATTTATTTACTTATACTCCACTCTTCCTCCTAGGGAGGCCCAAAGTGGCTTACAACAGTCTCTATTTATGATTGATATTTTCAAATATGCCTATATTGCATAACAATCTGGTAGCCCACTCAAAATTTCTCTTTTGTCCCATCAACTTGTATCAGTGATGGAATTTAAGAATTCTGGATTATGAGGCAACAATGATCAAGTATTCGAAAATTCACGTGCATTCATGCTAAAGATATCAGGACCTTTGCTATAATGAGTTTGCCAGACGAATTTCATTGACAGTGATTCAGGTGAGATAAACTCCGGGTTAGATTATCTGTGTGGTAAATATCTCAAACTACTTTCAAATTGTTTTATGGTTGCACAGTAACTTTTGTGCTTTCTAAGTATACTAGTAGTTTGATCTCCATGTCTTATTAACAAATGGACCTGGTATCTTGTAATCCTCATGGGAGAGTGCACGGAAAGGGAATCTTGGAGGAGCATGGATAGTCAAATGAGGGTGCATGCAGAACCAAAGGCATTTTTAAATAACCGGAGAGGCAACAAACATGGTAGGAAACTACTGCTGGAGTTGTAATAGCAGTGGCCCACACTACTAAAAAGGGAGAAGTATTTAGAGATTTAATTCAATTTTGAAGTTCTCAAATATATAGACTATGTGTGTTGCTTAGCAACTGGCTGGGCCTAGAAGTTTTTCTTCTAGTTTCTGTGTTGCTTACCCTCTCTTACAAGTAAATTCAACGGCAGCAAAGAGAGCGCCCTGCATAACTGACCCTTCTCCAAATGTGGACTTGTAAAATTATATGTTCTCTGTGTTTAAAAGCAAAGGTTTTATTTACTTCTTGAGAAAAGTCTCCAGCATGCACTCAGCCATGTGTTAATGACCATACCCATGAACTGCACCGTGCAAGCACAAACATTCCCTGAAAAAGACATAATGGTGGTGATTATTGGAAATCATTAATGGGAAGAGAAAAAAATTAGAATTCCCTTGAAAAAGAATACATTTTTCAGCACATTATAACTTATTATTTAAATGTTTGATTTAGTTGCTGAACAAAGAAGTATGCCTTTACAGTATGGATGACGTAAAGGAGCGACCTCCTTTTGTGGAGAAGTGACCAAGAGGGTGTAGGGACTTGGCCAGAGATAGCCACCACCTGGAACACGTATCCCACCCACTGGTTACCAATTGAAGAGGATTGAAGCCTCTGGTAGAAAGGATTCCTGGTAGCTGTTTTCAGAAACCTTCCTTTTAATTAACTTTTCTCTGCCACCATTTACTTCAGATAACTAGAGAACCCCAGACTGTTACTAGCCACCAAGGCTTTAAAGATTCTCTAAATTTCCTTCCACACTGACTTGAGGGGAAATTACTTCAGAGTCCCTTTAAGTGTTTTGGAGGGAATTCCTAATGGCTGGGGGTTTCTAGCCAGTCACCCACTCTAAAGGCACACACACAGAGACACTCACAGGCACGAGGGAATTTGAATAAAAGAAGTAAAAGTTTATTTATAAAAACAAAAGAAACTTCTTTAACTGGCTCATAAATCGGTTTTCAAAAGGCTTTAAATATTTGATGTTTCTGTTTCTCAGACTCAGACACACGCAGGTGTCTCTCAAAAGACTTTGCTTCAAAATGGTTTTACTTTAGTTTACACAGACACACCCTTGACCTAATTCTTCCTTTCCAGTATCCCAATTGACACACACTCCCTCAGTCCCATTCTGTGAGTTTCTGGCACCACTGCCTACTTCACTCACAATCACACCACAACCCCTGTACACCCAAAGGTTTGGGGGCTTTCCTGACTGATCTGGGACAGGGGGCTGGACAGGACACCTAAGTTCATTGTCAGTGTCCTGGTAACTTTCTGATTCTGTGCTCTGCCTAGCACCTACAGCAAGGGTCCTCCCACCCCTCTTAAAGTCCCACCTCACATGAGAGTGTCAGGATGATCCACGCAGCAATACTAGCTGGAACCAGAATCAAATAAGCATAAGAATAAGAGACAGAACTGAGAGACCTTTTCTCTGCAGATTCTGCCCCCCCTAGCTGAACTCCCTGGCTACAAAAATTGGGACTGCACTGTTCAGATCTCACTTTCTACTGTGTAGAGGAATCCAAGTTGTTCTTCCTGGCTTCCATAGAACTCCTGTCACCACTCTGACAGACAAAATTCCTCCTCTCTGATAGCTTCTGTCTCTACAGCTGCTTCATCAGCTGTAATCTGTCTCTACCTTGACAGGCAGTGATCTAATACACAATATAGGGAAGTGCTTGTGAAGTGCTCTCTACTACTCTCCCAGGCTCACCCCTGGACTCAAACCCAAAGCGCTTCCATGTTAACACAGGGGCCTTCTGTCTTATTTGTGCTGTTACCAAGGCCTCCCCAGTGTACTTCCTATTTCACACCAGCCCTTCAAGGTGGGGCAAAATCTCTTTACAGGCTGATGTCTCACACTAGCCAGCATGAGACAAATCCTGTGTGTCCATGAAAGTGAGTTGGGGTTTGCACGCTCTTGTGCCAAAATGGGCATTACAGCCAGGCAGTCAAACTAGTCAGTCATGTAGCTGATCAGGCCTGTAATGCTTTGGGACTGACATACCTGAAGGACTGCCTACTCCCTTATTAAACTGCCTGACCATTATGGGAGGGTGTCAAGCTAAAGGTGGTGGTTGGAAATCTCCCACTCCCAAATCTCCCAAATCTTCAGAATCAGGAACTTGCTGATGCTATTTCAGAGACTCAGTCCATTATTTTTTGAGAATTCTTGAAGAACAGGTGAGATACCAGAAGACTGGAGGCAGACAAAGCCAGGGTCCAGTCCTGCACAAAGGGAGAAGATTTATCCAGGTACCCAATGTCCATTAGTTTGGATCCATGCCTGGTATATTTTTTAGAACAAACTACTCAAGCACTCACCCTGTTTCCCTAGCTCTAAAAAATAAGACATTATCTCATATTAATTTTTTGCCCTAAAAGATACTAGGTCTTATTTTCATAGGGATGTCTTATTTTCCTCCACCCCACAGCCTGCATGCTGTGGTCGACGGTATGCTTCCAAACAAAAACTTTGGCTAATGGCCTTTACTTTTGGGGGATGCTTTATATTTAGCACTTCAGCAAAACCCTTACTACGTTTTATTTTCAGGGGATGTCTTATTTTCGGGGAAACAGGGGTAAATTCTTGAGTATTTCTAGAAGAGCCACCTCTAATGCCTAAGGACCCAAAGAAGGCTAGGTTCCTCTGTAGAACAAGTAAGCTCAGACTAACCTTATCTCCTTCTTTGAGAGTGTCACTACTTTGCTGGATCAGGAGTAGGCTGTGAACAGTTTGTCTTGATTTCAGTAAGGCTTTGGATAAGGTTCCACATGATATTCTTGTTGTGGTTTGAATCCTATTATTAGTAAGTAGATTTGTATTTCGTTGACAGATTGGTTGACAGATTGGTTGTTAATCATTCCATATCTTCTTGGAGAGGACTGACAACTAAAATGCTTCAAGGTTGTGTCTTGGGCTCTATGTTGTTAAAAATCTTTTTTTAAAGTTACATGGATGAAAGAAGACAGAGATGCTCATTAAATGTGTAGATGATACTAAATTGGGAGGGTTAGCAATACAGTAGAAGACAGTAGAAGTGGTGGTGACAGCATGGACTTGTACGAATACCAAATGGTAACATATGTTTTAAAAATTGCTTATAATCTTTGGCTGACTGATTTTCTCACTATTTATTTATACCATCGATTGTCAAGCAGTGTTCAGTGACAACAGACTGTGAGGGATGGTGAGAGGAACACAGGATTGCCATCACCTCTGTGAAAACACACATGAGTGCAACACTGACAGTTTTTTCTGTATTGTAGTATAGTATTTGAGTACTGGTGGGCTAAATTATTGAACTGGCTTGAATCCACTTGCAGCCAGGTAAACTGATTATTAGACAACTGGCAAATTCTTCAAACGCTATAGTGCCAAACTGGAAAGTGTTCAACCTTTCTTAATCACCCTATTAAGTATTCAACCCTTCTTAATCACCACAGGCATGTGATATCTTACATTTGTGAGTGAATGATCAAATCAAAAATCATGGGTAAAAGATAATCTCACACTCTCTCAAATACAACCCAAATCAATTTTCAGTCCACACATTGAGCTGCAGGTCATTATATATTACACAGTAAGTCATGCATGAACGATCCTTAAATTATCTGCAAAATGTACAGCTGAAAGCCATAGAAGAATATAGAAACATAAGATATAAATCACTGTACATATAGAGGCTGACCTTGGTAATTTTATACAAAATAAATTGTCCATGAGTAATTTTGTGCCACTATTTGCTAACTCTGTGTATCGATGGTCTTTTATTCCATCAAGTTGCCTTTATGTTGAAATGTGTCTCAGCATAAATTAGCAGTATTCCTATTTTTGACATGTAATAATCCCCAAGGTCATTAGTTGCATAATCATAATTATTTTCTGCTGTGCAGATGAGATAGATAACACCAATCTCATTCCTCCCCCATATCACCTCTTTAGAGGTGTTAGCACAGAGATGGGAATATTCAGCTCCCTGAAGGCACCATCTGGAGCAAACATGTATGGCGATAGCTTCATAAATGACATGCCATATGATCCCTCCTACTTGTTACTAAGTCTTCTTTCTCCTTATAAACTTTTCTTCTAAGAAAAAATCCATTATGTATGCTTTCAATATTCCCACAATCTTGTTATCTTCATTCCTTTATGGAACATCTAACAACCCTACAGAACTGAACAACAACTGACAAGGGAGAAGGAAAGTGGTGCACTAAAAAGCTTATAATATGAAGAAAGAGATAATGTGGAGGCAGGCATGAATAAGGCAGTACGGGATTTACATTTAAAATGCATGCCGTGACTGACAGAAGCAATCATGGAAGCCACCTTCAAGAGCATATTTGCATAACTTGGAAGGATGCCAGGCTATGGGAGGCACTTGTTTGCCCATCGTTAATGAATTAACTTCCAATGTCGAAGAATGTAACTTTGTTTTGTAAACCTACAACTTGAAATTATGTTTCAGTTAAGGTGGGCATACTCAAAGTTTTACACCTCTGTACCTCAAGGACTGAATTTCCTGTCACTAGCATCTTTCTATGAGTGAACCAGTTGTTTGTAACCATAGGAATAAAGTTGCCTACAGACATACATTTACAAAAGTAAGATGTAGTTTATTTTTTCATTTATTTTCCCAGGTTTTCCCACTACACGTGTTCTCGCATACATACATTTCATTCCAAGACTGGCACCATGATACGCGGGGGGGTCGTTAACACAGGATAACAACAGAAGCTTAAGCATATTCAGTACTAGTCTTTTCTTAAACCTGACAATCCATAGCCCATTTTGGGATCTTATCCCTTGTTTGTTTGGTGTACCCCAGCATTTCATTAATATCCCAAGAGTTTCTACAATGAATATATGTTCTATACCCCATTTCTATCTCCATTTAGAATTAAACATTTTAAATAAGTCACTCCTCTAGGATCTAAGATAAGCTCCATTTGATACTAGATTTTAGCCTTATGATAATTTTATAAATTTAAAATGTCTTTAAAAAGATGTGTTTCTTTAGTAGATCTTTGCACTAGATCTTGAAATTATTTTTGTTGGAAGGCCACTTTTGTAGTAGTGAATAGTGAATGGCAGTGAAGAGTGAAGAGCAAAGACTCCAACTTGTATCTTCAAAGAGTTCCAGTTGGTGTGCTCTATTTAACTCTTCAGTGTAAAAAGGAGGCAATTCTTCTTCATTGTTAATCCAAGCAGACTAAGCTACTGACCTTAATTTTATCCTTTTATGTAGTTTCAGTGATATATAGTACTGAATGTAGTCGAAGTGCACACAAACATCATGGTGGTGAAAAGTGCCATCAAGTCACAGCCAACACATGATGACCCTTCAAGGCAAGAGATGTTCAGAAGTGGTTAGCCATTGCCTGCTTTTGCACAGTAACCCAAGACTTCCTGGATGGTCTCCCACTGAAGTTCTAATGAGTGCCAATCATGGTTAGTTTCCAGAATCTGATGAGATTGGGCTAGCCAGACCATCCAGGTTACACATAAACATAGATCTTGATAAATTTGTGGTGCCCACAAAAAATCTCACACCTTCTCAAACATTGCCAGCTATTTCATTTGCAAACAGTTTCAGGTTGCTGCTCCAAATCTGCTGTCTTTCAATCTGAGACTAGCTCTATGAAGGAAGAATAGAAACTCCAAAGCTCAGTATTCAATCCCTTGTGTTGTTGGGTGTCCTGGTGCTACAGTATCAAGCCTGTATTCGTGGATAGTTCCATCTCTTGAACTCCCAAGTCTGGTGTAAACTCTTGCATGATGGGGTTAAGAGGCAATTGCCTAGTGAAGATGTCTTATTTATGCAATCTGGTGAAATTGTGATGACTCATGAAGTGGCTGGATACTCTCAAGGACCAGTAAATTAACTCAGAGTAGCCAATCCATACAAAGAAGGCACAGGCAGCTGCAGGAACAGGTAAGCAAAACTAGGACACAACTGATTAAGCAAACAAAAACCTGCACTAGGGCCTGTATCTGTGGTGTAACAAATCCCCTGATTCGGCCCGAATCTGGGTGGAATTCAGGTGCAAAGCACTGGGGCCAAAATCAGTCTGAATGAGAACTCCCAGGCTCCGAATAAGAGTCAATCCACGCCTCTTATTCAGGCTTCTATTTTTTTTGACTTTTTGCAGGTTTTGGTCTGTATACCATTTTTAAAGCTAGCAGTACCAAAATTTCAGGGCCACATCTGGTGACTGTCCTAATGAATTCACCTGAGATTGGTGAAGTTTGGTTCAGGAGGTCCAAAGTTATGGAACCCCAAAGTGTGTGCCCCATCCCCCATTATTTCCAATGGGAGCTAACAGGAGACGGGGGTTATCCCCTTGAGGGTCCATAACTTTGGCTATCTTGAACCAAACTTCACCAAACTCAGGTGGTATCATCAGGACACTCTCTGGATAAGATCCTGAAATTCTGGTACCAGTAGCTTTAAAAAGCCCCCCCCCCCTGAAAGGCACACCAGGATATTTGCCCAGATTCTCTGCTCTGCAGTGCCTTGGCTCCATTATAGTCAATGGGGAATTTCTGAGCATGCAATGTTGTGTGCAAGCGATTCTGAGTTGCATTAAGAAGATAATATTTTCTGAAAACCTTTGGAGGTTGTTCCAGAACATATATTTTCTCTAAGATATGCATGTATTATTACTATTACTCTTATTACTGCATACATGTCTTTCAACATGGGGGATATGTTTTTTACTGCAGCAAGCATTAGCATAAGCAGAAGACTTGACTGTAAAATCTCAAGGTTCCATTGTGTAAACTATAGATGCACAGACAGGAAACACAATTATGGTAAGCAGGAAGCTGGCAGTTGAACCCTCGATCCAGCCAGATGTCAATTGTGTTATGATTATACAGTAGCATTATACATAAAAGGCTGCACATTTTTCAAGGTAGAGGCACCATACTTTCAAGGTGGCTCCAGGAGGTCTTTATGGTAATAGCATCCAGGCTTGCTGAACTTTGCTTCTGGGGGTTCAGAAGCCCCCAAAAGGTTTACTTTGGGCCCCCAAAAGGTTTATTTTGTTTCCCTACTTCTACACATGAATTCTGCTGGCTGAGTTCTCTCAGAGCTCTCTCAAATCCCCCCACTGCCCCCAGAAGCAAAGTTCACCAAGCATGGATGCTATCACCAGAAGGGCCTCCTGGAGCCACATTGAATGTCTGGTGCCTCAACCTTGAAAAATGTGTAGGCTGTTTACACTCTCAGATATTCCCCATTGGCTACAATGGAGCCACTGCAGAGCACAGAATCTGCCAGGCTCTCCAGCAAGTTCTATGATGGGAAGAATTAATTAACTTTTACCACCATATACTTCAACGGGGCTTGCAGTTGTGCCCAGCTGGCTCTGTGGTAGAGATTGGGGAAAAGCTCTGGGGGTTGCTCTGGGTAGGGGCACTTATTTCCTGCAGGGCTGCTGGTGTGAGTCTCCTGAAAGGAATGAGCCAACTTGGTTAAAGATTGTGTAGGAGGGGCAAATGCTGTGGGCATCCAATTGAACCTGATGGCCACAGAACAAGTGCCCAGCTAATCCAAACTTCAGCAAAGTTGGCTGGTTCCTTTGAGGAGATTCATGAGCAGCCCTGCAAGAAATTAGGCGCCCCTACCCAGAGCAAGACCATCCCCAGAGCCCCTCCCCAAAATCACACAGATGTTAATGGACTGAAAACCTTACCTACAATAAAATCCAGTTAACCACACCTCTGCATAGCAAGTTCCACCCAAACACGTACTGATTGATTCCCCACCCTAGGACATGGACAATATATACCCCACTAAACGTTCCCTTCTCACTGGACACAGTGTGCAACAAACACCTCTGAAGATGCCAGTCATAGATGCAGGTGAAATGTAAGGAACAAGATCTACCAGACCATGGCCACACAGCCCAGAAAGCCCACAACAACCAGTTGCACCCCCATTGTTTTTGGAGTTTTGTTTGGGCTGAATATTCATCACACATCTTTGCTCCCTGCACACCCTTCTTTGTTTGTTGCTAAGGCCGTCTTCTTTTCTATTTAGCCCTTGAAAACAGCACATTTTGTGCCAGTTAAACTGACAGGTTCGTCTTGTTCTCATTTACAAATGTTATGGCTTCCATGGCAAAACTTCTGTTTTCAGCACTGAATGCTGCAGTGGCACCAAACCAAAAATCAACAAAAGTCTATTCAAGATGCTTACACACTTCTCTGTGTCCTCTCCCCCCCCCCCCCCCGTGTTGTTTACACGCTAATGATGGTAATTAAACTTTTAAGATGAGATATATTTGAAGCACAGAACTAGAAATGATGAAAATAATAGTAGGATTCACAAGCCAGTTTGCTACTTAAACTTTAAAAATGGTTTGAACACTGATGTACTATCTGCCATCCATTGGAATACTTACAGTACTTCAGATGATCTATTTAGAAGTAATGTTTACATTATTATCCAATTCTGGAGCAGATACTGATATCGCCATTCTCATGAGGTCCCCACTCCCTTATTCTGATATCTCAGCCTTCATTCAAGGAACTCAGAGTAATGTACTTAAATTCCTTTTTTCCCCTCACAAGAACTCTGTCAGATAGTAGGTTAAACTGACTGACTGGCACAAGGGGAGGCTTGGGCTTAAAGATCCACAACCCTGAAGCTTCAGAGAGTGACTCTTCTCCAGACATACTTTCTTTATTCGTGTATGTCCTGAATAATAGTCATATATGGCTCCTCCTTAATCCCCCATCACTGTGGCATGACTGGTGAAAGAACTTTAGCCTTCCACAGTTTTCCTGCCCTGAAACAGCTATGTGTACATGTGAGTTTCCCCAGCATGCCAAATACCTCCAGAATCATCCCAGTTCACCAGATAAGAGTCCTACACTCATGTGGAGGAGTGGGAAATCAAACTCGGTTCTCCAGAGCCAGTATAGAATAGTGGTTAAGAATGGTAGACTCTAATCTGGAGAACCAGGTTTGATTCCCCACTACTCCACATGAGCAGCAGACTTATGCCTGGTGAACTGGATTTGTTTCCCCACTCCTCTACATGAAGGTTGCTGGGCAATAGGACTAGTCACAGTGCTGTCTGAATTGTCTCAGCCCCACCTACTCGCATGGTGTCTGTTGTGGGGAGAGTAAGGGAAAAGGAATTTGTAAGTCAATTTGAGACTCCTTACAGGAGAGAAAGGCATGGTATAAATTCAAACTCTTCCTGTTCGTAGAGTGTACTACTATTAACCACGACACCATGCTCGGTTCTTAACTAATCATGGAAACTATTTGGGTATCACTGGTATATATTACAATGTGTTCAATATCTTAGATGTGATGGAATTATTGTATAGCATGCTTGGTTTTCTTCATTGACTCCCAATATCAGGGACGTAGGTATAGATTTTTTATGGGAGGGTTCAAGGGTGGGGCCACAACCCCACCCGCCCCTGGGGGGCATGGCCATGCCTCCCCAAGCCCCACCCCAGCCTCAGTATTTATTTTTTTATTTATATTTTCTACCCTGCCAATTTCTCAAGGGACTCAAGGGGGCTTACATACTTATAAAAATACAATAATATAAAACGTTACAAAGTGTAAACATTAAAACCTTACAAAAATGTAAACATTTGGAGGATAGAAACATATATTAACAGAAGTATAACATTTGGAGGAGCTTAGTAGAGAAGAAAGAGAAGGGAGCGCTCTAATACATTTGGGAACTCTATTCTTCTTCCCAGACCTCTCCACTGTCATCCTTACAACAGCCCTCCAAGGTAGCAGAGTCTGAGAACACAAGACTGGACCGAGCTAGCTTCTGCAGCGGACTGGGGATTCGAACTTGGGGCTCCAGAATCTCAGCACGACACTCTACCCACCACACCCCACTGCCTAGTCAGAGATGGGCTGAGAGGCTCCTGGGAGGCCCAGCGGAGCAGCTCTCTGAGGCCAGGGATGGCAGACTTTCCTGCCCTGTCCCCCCACCAGCTGGGCTCCCAGCCAGCAGTCCCTTCTGTCCTCTCCTCTGGGCAGAGGTGTAGCTAGGGAAAATGGATCCTGGTGCAAAATCTGAGTTTTGCGGAACCCCCCCCCCCCCCCCCATGGGTGGCCGCTGTGATGCTGGAATCCACCCCCAAACAGCATCACTTTCAATGGTGTTTAAACTAGGGAGCCCATATTCTCCTTTTAAATCCACCTTAAAGGAAGAATCTGGGGTCCCCAGTTAAAACAAAATTGAAAGTGATGCTGTTTCAGGGTGGATTCTCCCCCACCCTGAAACAGCATCACTTTCAATGTTTAAACTGTGGACCTCAGATTCTCCCTTTAAATCCATGCTGAAGGGGGTGTATTTAAAAGGAGAATCTGAGGAAATTGGGGGGTGGGGTGGTGCCTGCTGTCAGGGGTGCAATTGTTAAGCTAGCAGCACCAAAATTTTAGGATATCTTTAGGAGGCCCTCCTGATGATACCACCCAGGCTTGGTGAAGTTTGGATCAGGGGAGCCAAAGTTATGGACCCTCAAAGGTGTACCCCCATCTCCTATAAGCTCCCATTGGAAACAATGGGTGATGGGGCACCCCCTTTGGAAGTCCATAGCTTTGGACCCCCTAGACCAAACTTCACAAAACCAGGGTGGTATCAGTAGGAGACTCTCCTAAAGATACCCTGGAAGTTTGGTGCTGCTAGCTTAAAAACTGCATCCCCTGCAGGTCGAAAATAAAAAAAAACTTTAAAATACAAAAAAACCACAAACGGGGGGACAGAGCTTTGGACATGTAATGCGGGGGTTTGAACCTGAGAAACCCCCCACTTACCTACATCATTGTCCAAGATACATAGGAAGAAGAATCTCTTTTCATGCTCCAAATCCTCATATCTTCAAAATTAAAAGTTCACTGTGCTAGTTCAAGTTAAAAAAAGCTAACTCAATCAATTTATTATTATTTAATATAAAGTATATATTATATCATTTCTGTCAAGAAGCAACATCACTATCCAAGCACAGTGCCCTTGAGTTACTTTGAAGAGAAAGCATATAATGGTTTCCAACAGTTGCCCTTATGGGCAAACATTTCACACTAGAAAACAAAACAAAACACTGAATAAATTACTCCTTGTCACTCTTTGGCAAATGTTTTATGCTAGCTGCTTCCCTTCATGAAAAAACATATGCTATTCGGAAACAGGAATAAATGGAGCAGCACAAACTTCCATCATTTTTGTCTTCTTCCTTTTTTTGCTAAAAGGCACTAAAGACAAAGCAATAAAAAGTAAGCAGAAATATCCCATTAATTTTCAACGTAAATAAAACAGGGATACTGAACATAGTCTGGAGGAAGGCATTGTTAGTATTCTTTTCCCCTGCCATATAAGGAACATAATACAATAATTACACACTGCAGACTGATGAATAAATAACATTCAGAGAGCTTGGATGGGATACAGGGAAAGCAGCCGATTTCTTTAGAAAAGAGTGCAAGAGCACGACTATCTTGTTGCTTTCCATAGTTCATCTGAGTCCACAGCTCAGGAAACAATTGGCCATTAAAGCCTTAGAAGGCAACTGGGGCTTAATTTAAATGGATGAGTACAATTGTTGACTTCCTACCCGAGAATTCTCTGTCGACAAAACCAGGGTGGTCAAATTGGTCATTTGATCTTAGTAGCTATAAACACCAGGAGCTTGGATAATCTTTTTTGGTTGCTTTTGCTTTTCTTTTTAAGATTCTTATGATTCTACAACTGCCACCAGTTTTGTCCAGGTAGTTCCTTTCTGAAACCCATTAGTCTCTCTCTTATTCAGCTTTTTTTTTAAAAAAGAAGGTTTTGGTACTTACTAAGTGAATGGGCATATACGTTACAAAAGGATTTTTTTAATGTAAGGAATACATTAGTCCTGCTGCATTGAAGTACTTGACAGCAAAAAGAAAGGCTTTTCTTAGCACAGGAAGAAAAGTCATGAATTTTAATAGTCCGGGGATTTTGATTCTTCCCAAATGTAGGCTGTAAGATATGAAGCAAAAGTCATCTTTCCTTTCCTTTGGGAGATTCTTGTGTCTGTCAATATTTTCCAACACTTAAGACATCTTACAGTACCAAATGAGGTATTGGAGGTAGAGGCTGAATCTTATAATATCAGTCAAGTGAAGTGGCAGAAGCAACAGCAGGTATTATTTTATTTAATCAGCAAAGGAAAGTGAAGAGTTCCATTCTGGAACCATGGGAAGTCCTCTCTGCCCCTATCAATGCTGAGGCTAGACCAGGCACTCTCCCTAGTTAATTATGGCATATAAAGCAATTTATTTTGACCTTCTTTTCACCCAGGGGGACCATTTGGATTCTGTTGCTCAAGGACCAAAATATTTTGAATTTTTTCTGCTTCTAGGCAAAACTAAGCTCCAGCACTTCTTATCTTATTCCTTTGGCCATTTTCATTAATAGCACTTACAGTGTTAGTTTCAACATTTTCTCCACCTGATTAGAACATGCACATGATTCTAAAATAACTGTTTTTGTTGTGGTTGTTTTGTTTTTATTATTATTGACTCTGTCGATCTTGCCCCACTGGCTCTGGATTCTCCTGGGATTCTCTGGTTTGTCACTAGTTGTGTTGGGCCTGCAATGGAGTCTCTTGCTCAAATTGGTTCTGATGAGATTCTCGTATTGACATTGGTTGTATTGAGATCGCGGCATTGTCCTGTGGTCCCCAAAGAGATTTTCTAATTTGTCATTGGTTCTGTCAGGCTTGTTGGTTCTATGTATTGTTGAAAGCTTGTTGGTTCTGTTTGCACTGGGAGACTTTTGGCCAGCGGTTGTTCTTGCATATTTGGTTATTGGCTTCTTTGATTTCCCCCATAGAAAACAATGGAGACAAGTGGGAGGGCTGGGAGGGCTCCTTTATCAGGAGTTCATAGGACTGGACCCCTTTTTCCAATTTGCTTGAAATACGGGGAGGGATTTTAAGTGGAGTAGGTCTCCTAAAGTTTTGGTATTATTTTCTTAAACAACAGCCAATCCTGGTGCTCCCTCTACAAAGTCCCCCACTAGGGAATAATGGCACATAAATAATTCTGGAATCCTCAAAAAAAATCTGAACTTTAATCCCAAAACAATATCAAAGAACCCAAATACCTTTGAGTACTGATATTTATGTCCTCCCCAAAATTCAAATTCCAAAAAAATATTGATTTTTGTTTTTAAGGTACACATCCTTCTCTTCTATATTTTGTGCCACAATAAAATTCACATGTGCTGCATTCCAGGTTAAGCATGGCTCTGATACCATTTGTAAACATGCTGCTAAAACTCACAATTTAGATCATAACAACAGACCTGTGAATGAATGTTAGTATATTCTTGGTTTCTTATTTTGGTTTTAAGTGGCACACCATTCCAATTTAGATTAGGGCTGTGATATGAAGGGATGGGTTTAAACCTCTCTCTCCATCATTTTAACTATCATCATTTATTGCAGAGGACAGAAAAAAACAGGGAAATGTGCTGTAAGTGTATATTTTGCATCATAGGAGAAATATCAACCGCAGGTTTCATTTAGATTATCCAAAAGAAATAGTTGCCCCTTCCTTCTCCAAGTTATGACCCTAATCTGAAAGTAAAAAACAATAACATATTATAATGGGATCAGCTCATGGATCTTCCATTATCCCATATACCTTATATCTCACTGTCCTTATATTATATGAGGACTAGAAAAAACAGAACAGCAAAAATTTGACCTTTCCAGCTTCTGCTGTTACATGCAAAGATAAATCTCACAATCATACCTGGCCTATAGAGGTAAAAGAAGTATAAAAAAATCAACATAGGCAACATATTTATTAGAATTCCTGAATAGTGAAACAAAGCCACATTTACCTACAAAGGTTATTGAATTTAAGTTGCAGAACGAAAGAGTGCAGTGGAAAGTTTTTGCATCAAAAGTTCATCTGCCTCATTCAAACTACATTTTGCCTTGTTCATATTAAAGAAGATTCATGCCTTCCCCAGCATCTGACCACACTGATTGTTCAAAAATGTGACAGAATGCTTTACATCCAGAACAAACATTTTACTAAGGTTGCTAATATTATTCTTAGTGACAATATGTAGCATTTATTTACTGCTTGAAATTTCCTTTGGTTTATTCTGTCAGAGACCATTAACACAACTCTGCAATAGAATTACCCCTTGTGAGTGAAGGAATCAGTAGACCACTGGGCTCATACCAAAAGCAGGAACTGAACCAAAAACTTCCTGGTTCATAACTGAGGATCAAAACAGGCATGAGACATATTATAGATCTTTGCCTTTAAAAGGAACACAAACCAAGTATCTGGTTTCTCTGTGCATTTCTTCCTTTTTCCTGTTATCATCCCATCCTTTTATCAGCCATATAATGCACAACTAGAGGCCTGCTGGATGGCCCAGGCTATCCTGATCTCATCAGATCTTGGAAGATGAGAGAGTCTGGCCTGGTGAGAACTTGAATGGGAGCCCACCTAGGAAGTCCAAGGTTGCTATGCAGAGACAAGCAATGGCAAACCACCTGTGTTCCTTTCTTGCCTTAAGAACCCTGCATGGTTGCCAAGACTTGATGGCACGTACCACTGCTTGCTACAGTGCAAGTGTGTGTGTTGACAGGGTAGGAAACAGATTGAGAGAGCTGTAACTACTTTATCTCCCTATATATTTACATAATCTGTCACTGTATCTGAGGATGTGAAAGTATGCATCTGACATCCATGAAGTGGCACCACGCTCCCCCCAATATGTGCCAGCCACTGAGCCACAATAAAGAGAATCAAGCAATAAATCTGTACTCAGACATTGATAAAAAGCTGGGGTCTGGATCCTGCCCTTTCATTTTACATAGTGCTTTACCTATTTAAGATTATGGATTAGCACAACACTAAACACACACTTGGATGACTATAATCAAATGCTGTATGCATGAAAGAGTGAAGGCAATTTATCACCCAGAAGCCAATAATACCTGTTCATTTCATGAACTCATTAATCTGTGCTACCAATCTGGTTCTGCTCCATATCTCATCAAGAATACAGCACATTATGAATGACTTGACCTCTAATTATATTTACATGATTGGATCAATATGCTGTATATTTCAGACCATTTTATATTTATAATTGATTTTTTCCCTATATTTAGCTAACATTGTGTTTGGAAGGAAGGAATAAAAAATCACTTGGGCTGATTGAAATCAGATTTTTGTGTGTGTGAAGGGCTTAAAGTGAGAGTTATTCCTCCTTTAGTCCTCTGCGGAGCTAAACAGGGAAATGTTTTGAAGCTGTTTTCCATTTGCATTTTGTTATCATTTGATTGATTGGGCAGTGAATAGCCTGGTGATATTTTTGGCATCATACTCCTTTTCCTTGATGGACTTCAAATGGCTTCTCAATGCTTAATAATTTTTAGCCTGACAGCAGGCAGGTAAACAGACAGATAGAGATATCATAGAGCAGAACAGAGCAATGAAGTCTACAGTGAGAACCAATAATGACTATTGTCGGCTCATTAAAAATGCTACCAAATAGGTCTGTTCTTTGGAGATTCACTACTGCCCTGATGAATAACTCTGTGGCTTTTGATGTTCTGTCAAATCAGACACTACCCATTTTCTTGAGTTTTGCTTTAGCCAAAAAACAAAAAAACAAAAACCCAGCAGCAATTGTATCAAAGTCCCATCATCCAACCCAGTAAGTTTTGTCAATTTCCACAGTTCTGCCTCCAACCTGTATTCAAAACTATCTCTAAAGCTAGAATAATATTTAGAAAGGGGAGGAAAGGATGAATTTCTGACTGTCACTTCTTGGAATACGAAGAAACAGAGGCATACAGAGGGGAAATGGCGCCTGGAGACAAATTGTCTCTGGGCACACACCCCCCACCGCCACCTGGGGGTGGGGCTTCACCCTCCCTACTTCTGCCCCTCCTTTGCTCCCAGAGCCTACAGTCCCTTCTGCCCTCCCCTCCAGGGAATGGGGCTTAAGGGGCGTGGTCATGCCCCACATCACCCTGGGGTGGGTGTCATGCCTCCTCAAGCCCTGCCCCCAGCCTCTCTGGGTGGCCGCCCTTGCTTCGGGCTCCCAGGAAGCCAGCAGCCATCAGTCCCTTCTGCCCTCCCCCCCACCCAGGAAGGCAGAAAAAACTACTGTCTACCTGCCTCCGGCACTTGCTTTTATAGAACTGAGCCTGGGGGAGGGACTTGGGGAGGGCATGGACTTGCCCCCACATCATCCTGGGGGTGTGGCCCTGCCCTCTAAGCCCCACCCCCGGTCTCAGTGCTGTAAAAGTGAGTGCCGGAGGCCGATAGATGGCAGTTTTTTCTGCCCCCTAGAGGGGAGGGCAGAAGGGGCTGCTAGCTGCCGGCTCTCTGGGAGCCGGGAGCAAGGGGGCAGCAGGGGGGGCACCCTCGCCCCTGCCCATGTCAATGATGACATGGGCAGGGTCGAGGGCGCCGAAAGACAACGAGGCAGCAGGACTTCCTACTGCCTCGCTGTCTTCTTCCTGGTCACATTAGGGCCGATTTTGTGCCCCCCCCACGTGACCAGGTTAGTGACACCTGTGGGCAGAGGGTACCCCTCATCCCCGGGTAGATACGCCACTGCATAGAAATACTTGATTTCAAGGTAAGGGCTTGGATCCAGCACATTTTAGTGTGTGTGTTTGCTCTTACGAATGTGGAAATTCAAGTACAAGAATTCATTTATGGCCCTGATCTGGGTAGCCCAAACTAGCTGAATCTCATCAAGGACTTGGTAAGGACTTGAATGTGAGACCACCAAGGAAATCCAGGATCATGATGCAGAGGGAGACAGTGACAAACCACCACTTTAAGTCTCTTGTCTTGAAAATCCCATGAGAGATTGTTATAAGTTGCATATTACTTGAGAATTTCCATGAACAATAACCATTTGTGCTAAATCAGTACTGTATTCCCATGTGTTCCGCTTGCATAAGATTCTATCCCTATTCCCAAGTTACCATGAGCACAGGTACAACTTATGTACAGTGTACACTTTCACTTTTCTTTATAGATCTACTGAGTAATTCTCAAGTTCCTTGAAAGCACATGAAGCTGAAGATGTGCTTGAAATTACACATTTATCCATGTACTAGTCCCCAGTTTCATTTGTAAAGTGAATTCATTAAGTGTTTTCTTTCCCCCTTACAAACAGATGCATGCAGGATGAATGTGTGTTCACTGTAACATCTGAATAGGGCTATCATGTAACCAGTTTCCAAGTTTTCAGGAAGTGAATCTAGCAGTTTATTAATTCTCTAAGGTACAATATTGGAGGAGGAAGGGTACATGAAAAATTATGTAATGGATTTGCAAATATGGAGGTTCCATTTTAGGGAAATGGGTTGCCAAGGGGTACATGAGTGAAAAAAAAAATTGGGAACCACAGATGTCATTAACCCTACCGAGCATTTGGTAGTGGCCTTTAGGAGGAAAATGTGTGTACTTTTTCCTTCACTAAATGGTGGAAATGGTCCCTAATCTGAAATACTACAGTGCATCAAGCATGCCCACAACATTGACCTGACCTAGGATGGCTTTGCTTTGGATAAAATAACATATGACGAGAGGAGGAGTAAGTTAAAAGAACATTAAGAGTTCAGAGATGGTGGTTGTTTTAACCTGCAATTTGACAAGCTTTGTGCAGGGCGGAAATGTGCACTGGGAACTCTGATTCTGTTGGGCATAATCCCAACAGTTCACCTTTGTAATAGTAAATAGATGAAGGAAAGAATGGGATAAAAAGAAACAGATAATAAACAACTTTTCTTCTGAGTGTGTGTGGGGGGTGGGGGAATGCTGCCATGGTTGTTTCTACAATGGAAATAAACTATGAGAATAAACTATGTGTAATGAATATCAAGGAGAGTCCTGAAGTCTGTCATTAAAGGAACTGTCCAAAGCACAGGTGTGTAAACACTGACTCCAATCCATGTCTACAAAATTAGGGAAACATCCCACTTTTTCTTCGTTGAATTTCTCCCTAGATTTTTCAGTGGGGAGAGGCTTCAAACTGTTACCGGAATAGTGCCACTAATGTATTTTTGAGTTTGCACTGCTGGTGGTGATAAGTGGATAAACAGGAACAAAGGCAATCATTACTTTAAGACAAGTCCTGAGCTCATGAAAAAGGGAAATCAAATAACTGAATGGAAAGGATTTTTTCTGTAGATGTGTTTCCCCCATTCTTAAATATTTGCTATTTGCCGAAACACTGATGCACTAACATTGTTCCATCTGTGAAAGAATTGGGTTTTTTTTTAAAAAAATATTTGCTGAAATGGATGAGCTTACTCAGTATTCAGAGTAAAAACACTTGAAAATGTAGATACATTCAAGCAGAGACAAAATCACCTCTCTAGAAGCATTTTTCCCCTTATGTGTACCAGTTATAGCATGATAGTCCTATTAACTCATTATGTTTAACCCTATGTATGGGATAGTTTGCTACACATGAACTTCCTGAAGCACATAATCACTGTTTCTTCTAAAAATGAAAACATACATAGATTGCACTAACACTTTCAGAAAAAAAAATGGTGAGCATCTTTGTTGAGAAGATCACATGTGGCATATTCATTTTGGACATGATTTTGCAGGAATGTAGTATCTGTATATTTAACTGTAAAATGACCAGTCTTTGTCCAGTCATGAAAGCAATAAAATCTATGGGCAAGGTCAAAGGCTTTACATACTCAGTATACAGGGGAAAAAAATAAAGTTCACAAAGCAACAAGAAAGAAATAAAATTACATTTTAAAAAGTCTGAAGAAGACTGAATTATTACCCCTCTTTCTGTCTTTTCCCTTCTTTTCCCCACAACAGACACCCAGAGGCTTATGGGGGGGAGAATGGCACCCAGAGCAACTCCACCACCGCACCCCCTTCACTTGGGGGCATGGCTCAGGGGCATGGCCCCACCCCAGGGTATGGGGAGAGGCAGAGCCATGCCCCCGAGCCCCCGGCCTCCATGCAGGAAAGCCGGCTTTTCAAAGCTTTCAAAATCTGGTTTTCCTGCATGAAGGCCGGGGGGCCTTGGGGGGTGGGGCCATGCTCCCAAGCCACACCCCTGGTGTATGGGGCAGGAGGGGTGACATCCCTTGAGCCATGCCCCCTCCTCTGTTCAGGAAAGCCAGCTTTTGAAAGCCTTTGAAAGCTCAGGGGCCATGCTCCTGAGCCCCCCCCCCCCCAGCCTACGTGCAGGAAAGCTGGCTTTTGAAAGCTTTCAAAAGCTGGCATTCCTGCATGGAAGTCGAGGGGGGGCAGGGCTTGGCGGTGTGCAGCTGGGGTGCCGTGGCTGCCCGCCACTAAGCCCCACCTTTGCCTCCCTGCAGGCCGGCTTCTGGGGTGGGGTGTCCCCATGTCCCTAGGACGGTATGCCCTGAAGACATGTTGTAAGGTAGGTGGGGCTGGGAGAGTTCTGAAAAACTATGACCAACTCAAAGTCACTCAGCAGGCTTCATGTGTAGGAGTAGGGAAACAAATCCAGTTCACCAGACAAGACTCTGAGCTTCAAAACTACCTAAGTGGACACTGACAACAGCACGCCACCAGAAGAGCTGTCATGGATCTACAGAAGCAGGACCACTTCAAGGTGTATACTGTTGGAAGTGAAGGACTTTGCCCTGTCTCTGAACATCAGACTTGTGGGACTTGACTAGAGAGAGCGAGATGGAGAGGTGACGGGACTGGGCATCCTTTCTCTACTGCTTTAACACTATTCCTTTGATGTATAATTTGCTACTCTCAGGGAATCAGTCTTCACTCCTTCCATGCTTTCACCCTCGTTCCATCCCATTTCTTCATCCTGCAACCATGAAGGCAGGATGTGGATCCTGTATCTCCCAGGACTTGAAAATGAGTTCCTGTGATAAATCAAGTATATTAGTTTGAATAGATAAAAGGGCTCTGGCATATGCAACCTAAACTAACAGGTGCTGACCTGCACAGTTATAGACAGTTCCTAACATTACAGTGGGTGATTGTGGCCACCCACGTGCGGGGAGGGAGGAGGAGGGGGAAAAGGGTCTGACATCTGATCATGACCCATTCCATCCTAGGGAGGAGGGGGACGGAGGGGACCTGCATCTGGTCTTGGCCCACCCACCCGGGGGGGGGGAGGGGGAGGTGAGCTTCAAAGCTTTTTTTGCAAATGCAAAAAAGAAAGAAATTAAGATAAAATAGACAACTAGTTTGCAACTCAATCCCATTTGTGTTTTCCCACGCTGGAATCCACACCCAGAAAAGTCACGCCCAGAGTTTCGTGACTGTTGCTACAGGAACAGCGAAGCCTGAGAACGTTTGCTTTTTGACTCCTTGGGAAGTACATCCGCTAATTAACTGATCAGCATTCTGAGCTTGCTGCAGTGCAATAAGCAGCCAGATTTCCACAAGGCCAACATTCAAACAGAAACTTAATTCATGTGAAGAAAGGAGCTAACTTTAATACTATGCAAACTTGGAAGGACAGAGCAGTGCTGTCGCAGTCTTGTGAGCCAAGAGGCTGGGAATGTACAAGCAAACATCTGGTTGGAAACAGAAGAGGATATGTGTTAAATAACCTAAGGGGAAATTACCATCATCATGTATTTTGATGTCTCCTCCCCTTCATTCCCATTTTGTCTGTACTTCTGTGGGTCCCCTTCTATCCTCAAAAATATGAGAAGAATTAGATTATCTTTCTGGGTTTTTTGTTTTTGTTTTTGCTATTCCTGTTCTTAGGAAATATAAAACACAAGGGTCTTGTGCATGTTTTGGCTGTCATGTGGAAAGCCAATAAGATGCAGTTGTTATTTAATATGAAATTCCAAGAACGTTCCATTGAACTTCTTCAAAGGCATTATTTCAGCAGTTAGCTAGACACATGATCTGTCTTATTGTGGGCAGATATGCAGACCAGTTCTGTCTCCAAACATGAATGTGCTTGTTCATACTAAATGGGACACGCTTTTAAATCATTCTCTGTGTTGCTGATTATCATATGGGACAATGTTTGATTGGCTGTGCCTTCGCCAGGCTACCAAGAGGTAGACATATAGAAGGTTCTTGCCTATGAGGATATGTTTTTTTTATTGGGGGATGTAATACCTTATTACTTTTTTCTGCATTTATATTATATTTTGGAGCACACATTTCAATTTCACTACAGCTGAATGCAGAAAAGGCACCAAAATGTGGTAATGTGGAACTGGCACAATTTATTTCTATAATGCTGTAGAACATTTTGACAGACTTGCATGCAGTATCTCAGTAATTGGCTGTTGTGGATTGTCCAGGCTGTGTGACCATGGGCCAGTAGCTTTAGCTCCTAATGTTTTGCCCACATCTATGGTTAGCGGTCCAGAAAACTTACAGCAGCCAGTTAATTCCTGCCATGAAAGCTGTTGACAATGTCCCTCAGTAATCTCAGGCACAAGAGTGCTGTGAGGTATTTCAGTATTATTCTTATTCTTATTCTTATTCTTATTCTTATTCTTATTCTTATTCTTATTCTTATTCTTATTCTTATTCTTATTCTTAAGAAGAAGAAGAAGAGGAGGAGGAGGAGGAGGAGTTTGGATTTATATCCCCCCTTTCTCTCCTGCAGGAGACTCAAAGGGGCTTACAATCTCCTTGCCCTTCCCTTCTCACAACAAACACCCTGTGAGGTAGGTGGGGCTGAGAGAGCTCCGAGAAGCTGTGACTAGCCCAAGGTCACCCAGCTGGCGTGTGTGGGAGTGAACAGGCTAATCTGAATTCCCCAGATAAGCCTCCACAGCTCAGGTGGCAGAGCTGGGAATCAAACCCGGATCCTCCAGATTACATACATGAGCTCTTAACCTCCTACGCCACTGCTGAGTGAATGTGCTCAACCCATTTTGCTTTTGTCTTGTGAGTTTGTTCTTCCTAATGGAGAATTTCTAAAATTAATTTTGGGATTACCACATTCCCATTTTGCTACAATTCTTTGCCTGTAACTCCCTGCCCCCCTTAAAATCTAAAGCTGTGATCAAGAGTATACTATACAAATAGGAAACCTGATGTGAGTATGCAGTCACATCCAGCAGAACCCATTTCACATGGCATTTTAACGGATGCTTCTATACAGTTTTGTGTATTGAGCAAACCCAGATTCCCAGTTTTGTCCATTGTGATTTGCATTACTCCCACGCAAGAGGGTTTTTTCTTAATTTGAAAGACAAGTTCCTCCAGGTGGAAAAAACTCATCCATGGTGCAAAGATCTAAAGCCTTTCTGAACAGGTGGCGCCTTTATCTTTATTATTTTGATCTGCCCAGCATTTTGCTGTTGTTTTACCACAGAATGACTAACTCAGGAGATAAAAAGGCTGCTTCCTTCATCTTTACTATAAAGAGGGATAAACATTCGGATTGTCTCTGAGTTTCACAAGTCCTTTTAAATGGAATCCAGTTCTTGAGATGCCATAATTGGATTCTCTTTCATCTCATCCCGTGGGAAGGAGGGGCATTGGAGAGAGAAAGAGATTGACTACAATGTGGAACTAGTCCTATTCTGCTTCCATATGTCTTCCACACCGAAGCACGTTTATTTTTAGAGCCTCCACTTGCCATAGTGCTCCAGATGTTCCAGTCATCCATTTTTCATCCACGATACACTCTTCTCATACTTGTTCTCCTTTTGGGCAAGTCCAAAAGTGCAATCCAAACACATTACAAGGCTGTCTGGGCAGGAAGGTGCCCATTTGTCAAGATTCTATCCACAAAGGTGCCCATTTGTCAAGATTCTATCCACAAGATTCTATCCACTTTCCTTCCCTCAGTCCCTTGTGGCCACCATTTTCCTAATAGTGCCAGCAAAGAGCCATTTAGGGGCTTTTAAAAAATATTGCAATAGAACTATAATGTTTTAGAAACTTCTGATATATTTTTTTTAAACTCGATGGTTAGAACAACAGAGAAAAAAACTGGTGGAAATGGCAGCTGGCAAAAGAAAGTGTACATAAGCCCCAGTGGATTTTCTGTGGTCAATACTCTGTTGTCTCTGTGCTTGTAGCACCAATGAATGGAAGTGAAGAATCCTCACTATGTGATGCAGCCCTAATTGTGTTCTAATTAGAAGTAAGTTACATTCATTTCAGTAGGAGTGACTTCCAAGGAAATGGATTTCTAGATTATCGGACAAATAGACTGTCTAAAGGACAATCGACTGCTCAGCATGCATAGCCTGGTTGCTGTTCTTTAAAGACTGTTTAAGCCATGAGGTTGGCCAGTGTATCATTTAAATTGGATACGAGACCAAGGGCAATGCAGGGCATTCGGAGACAACATGATAATGCCCACGGAAGCACGTTTACATAGCAGAGCCCTGTCCTTCACCCTGAGAAAGGGTTTTGGAAAGGGTTTTTAACTTTTAAGCAGTGAGCGAAACCACCGCACTTAAGCACATGGACATGAGCACAGGAAGCTGCCTTAAACTGATTCAGCCCCTTTGTCCAGGAAGGTTAGCATGGTCTACTCTTCCTGGCAGCAGCTCTTTTGGGTTTCAGACAGAGGTCTACCACATGAACATGTACTTGATTCTTTTAAGTGGAGATGGTGGGGATAGAATCTGGGACCTTCTGCATCAGCCAAGCAAGTGCCTCTACCACACTGCTGGGCAGACTCACCAGTTCTCCATGATTCCTTTTGACATACAAGAAATAGAGCTTTTCTATAGGCTCTACTCAATATTCTAAGGTAAGGAAGCATTAAGAGCAAATCAGAATTTGACGCTGCCTGAATTTTTACAAGGATAACTTATTTGCTTATTATAAAAGAAAGAAGGAAAAGGGGACATGAAAGCACTGCACAAATACTGAGCACCCTCTAGTGGTCTCTCAGACAAATAGCTCTGCTCCTTTACTAGCAAACAGAAATGAGAAGCTGATAAGAAGCTAGCTAGTTAGGTGTGGTGTAAGGTTATTTTTCAGAGCACACACATGGGGTCGACTTGTTTCCGCTGTGCTGCTAGGGGTTCAGAATGACGCCCACACTGCAAACTCCATCAATGTCCAAAGCTCCTTAGGAAATAAGTATTATTGATTAAATCATTGTATCATTCATTTCCTTGGCATCCAAATGTTGTTCCAAAACTCACTGCACTGACCTGCGAGGTCTATTTTTCTACCTGTCTGAAATCATAGAAGCACTTGCCATTTTCTCCATACCCTTTTCTTTTTACAACAGCAGCCTGGTTTTGCTGACCAGACTGTATCCAGCGATGAAAAGATGCCTTTTCTAAGTGTTTTCTCTCTTGTAAACTCTTGAAAAGGTATGGACTGATGCATTCTCTTTATCTCATGCCAGGCAATATCCACAAGCTATATGAGTGATGTAGTTGCCAGTAAAGTCTCAAAGAGCACACGAGAGAGAGAGAGAGAGAGAGAGAGAGAGAGAGAGAGAGAGAGAGAGAGAGAGAGAGGTTCCCACACAGCCATCCACAAGAAACTAACTTTACATAAAGAGCTTCTTAATACCCGGAAATTTTAAATACCTTCACTCTCCCCAAGGAATTCTCCATTTGTGACACTCCCGGGATGAAAGATGGATCCCTGAACATTGTTTTCAAAAGTAATTGTTTTCCTTAATGAATGAATTCTGAATCAGAATAGGTGTTGCTGGTTTCCTTTTAGAAAGCTGTGTGACCGAGGATAACCACTGAAAAGCAAGGGGGGGGGGAGTGTTGGCAATATGCCTGTAGGGGCTGTTGAAGCTGGACACATGAAGCTTTTAGCCCAGGACCCAGGATGTTTATTCTGGCCCTGGAAAGAGGCTTCCCAGTTGTACTAGGGGTGGCACTTTATCAGCGTAGGTCATTCAGTAAGGAAACTGGACATTGGAGAACATTGGGGTGGGAACTTAGAGGTCTAACTTCCTGAAATATTTATTTATTTGGTTTATTTGAAAATATTTATATCCCGCCTTAGGACAAAGCCTCTAGGTGGCTTAGGTTGAAACAATAAAATATTACAACAAAACATCATAAATAAGCTATGATAATTAAATGAAAACAATAAAAACTGTATGAAATTAATCCCAACCCCCACTTCCCCAGACTGCCTTCCCCCAGACCAGCAGCTGTAGATGGAGTTTCCAGGGGGATTAGCCAAATGCCTGGATGAAGAGAAAGGTTAGCCCTGTGCCTAAACCCATAAAGGATAGACACATGGCAAATCTCCAACGGGAGGCTATTCTAGAGCCTGGGAGCAATCAAGGAGAAAGCCCTCCCACATGCCCCCACTCCCACACTTCGGTGCGGGGAGGTACCACCAGGAGCACCTGCCCCTCTGTTTGTGCAGGTACATAACGGAACAGGCATACCTTTAGGTAGGCAGGAATCAAGTCATAGGGCTTTATATGTCAATGTCAACACCTTGAATTAGGCCCAGGAGCAAATTGGGAGCCAGTGCAGTTTTTTAAGGATTGGTGTCATGTGCATCTGGCCAGATTTACTGGCTAAAAGCCTAACTGTCACATGCTGCACCCTGCTGCACCCGCTCTGACATCCAGCTTCAAGGGCAGCCTCACGCAGAGTGCATTACAGTGGTTTAGTTGCGAGGTTACCAGAGCATGTAACATTGTGGCTGGGTGCCCTTTGTCCTAAAATGAGTAGAGCTGGCAAACCAGATGGAGCTGCTGGAAGGTCCTCATGACCACCACCATCATCTGAATATCAAAGGACAGAGAAGAATACAGGAGCACCCCCAGATCTTGCACTCCAGTCATTCTGGGGAAATACAATCCCATTTGTTTGATATCTCATAATGTATGAAGTTGTTTTATTGTCTAAATGTGGATGTGAACTGCTCTAAGCCCATTTTGGTAAGAGAGCATGGTCAACAAATTTAATAAATTTAAAAAAAAAACGTTTTGAAGCCAATTCTGCTGTTTTTCCCCCCAGACTCATCCTTTTTGTGACCATATATGTTGCAACACCCATTAAGAGTCATTACTTGTTTTGTCCCACAGCCAGCAAAACCCATCAAAGATAATGGGTCAGCCATCAGCTTCCTGCTGTTCCAAAGTGAGGTAATGGTCTTCTTGAGTATCAGCTCAATGGTCTGATACTCAAGACCATTACCTCACTTTGGAACAGCAGGAAGAATCCTGCTGAATCCCTATAAAAAGCATGTCTCAGACCCCAGTCAGTTGTTCAATATTATGACACCACCATGGTGGTCCATGATATTGTTCCATCTGCGCAGATCATTCAGAGCCTAGCCATTAGGTCTCTGTTCCCTGTACATACATTACAAGACTGGTAATTATAATCTTTGATATCCCATCCCTTCTCTCTATATATCCAAAACCTGTCTTTCACCTCTAATTTATATCCTTGGAATCCTTGAATGCATGTGTTGTTATCCCAGTAACTGAGTGATTGACTGAGATTGTATTTTATTCCATTTGTTATTTTCCCAATAAAATCTTTTTTAAAAGAACCTTGCGCTCTATAGCTAATTTCCCCAACCAAAAAAGGGTAGTTGGTCCCACCATTTTGAGTAACACCAAATATACTCAGGTATGCCAAATTTGATATTTGTCTTGTTCAGGCATACAGATAATTTTATGCCCAAATAAAGCCAAATCCAAATTTTACTAAATATTTTTGGTGTTGCTCAACCCTACTGTGGGTTAAAATGGTTTGCCGGTGGAGACTTATGGATGCAACTAGTTGCCAAAATGCTGAAATGAACACTCTGTTAAGACTGTGGTAGGAGCCTGCAATGAGAAATTCCTGGAAACCATAAACACAGTTGGCCCTTATTTACCTCTCTTACCCTTAAAACAAATTCTATTGCTGTGAACAGATCAGGAGACATCTAAAATCACATTATAAGTGGTACTGGTAATCCCTTACAAAGTTTTTCATTGCCTTGGCCCTGCAAAACAACCTCTCCTGTTATACTCTGCCGTGGCAGTGCTGCTCATCAAAACATAGCTTTCTGAGAGCACCACTCTTTAAATGGATAAGATTAACAATTGCCTGTGGACGTGCATTCTCTGTTCTCATTCTCACCTTTTGGAACAATCTGACTTAGGAGGTCAGGAATATCCCCTCTTCTATCATCTTGTAGAATTTGAAAACTATGCAGGAGGACACTTTAAGAAAAAAAAGTTATAGAATTGCAATATAATGGAACTGACCAGGAGGCCATTTTGTAAGGAAATGGTATTGTGGTCTATTGCTATTACTGATGGTCTTCTACTTTTGTAACCCACTTAGGAATGCACAAAAACATTTAACTTTTTTAGGGGGGACTGTGGTGTACCTTCAATTGTTCCAGACAATTCTAATAACTTTCATTATTGCGTTTACATACATGCTGTGACATTGGAGACAAATATTTCATGCTACCCATATTTCTGACTATGACATGCATGCTGTGAGATGTATAAAATTATTCTAGGGCTTAAACAGTTTACAATACCTTTTTCCTTAGGAGAGGAGCAGTTTGTACAGCAATTTCTTTCTTATTTTTTAATAAACAAAAATATTTCTGTTTCACTCTGTGAAGATACACAAACATGTATGTATGTGGGTGTGAGAGTGAGTGTATGTGTGTAGAGAGAGAAGTGTGAGTTTGTGGATGTTACAGCTCCTTAAGGTGCGATAGTCATTATCACAAATATTTACTTTCATTATGTTATGTCTGTGGTTCTTCCGACTGTTTGATGCACCTGTTCATTCATTCTTACAATAGCAGCATCATCAGCAAAGTCCTCAAATGCAGCTTACTTGCAGCCCAACCACATGAAACTGCCTTCTACCACTGGCGTTCCTGCCTAGGGACATGGGGTACCCCTTGTCCCCGATTGAGGTCACGTGGGGGGCGCCAAAACATCCTCCTACACAGCGAGGGATTGAGCAAGCCCTAGAAAGCAGGCACTGAAGCAGCCGACTGCTCCCAGTGCCTGTCATAGCCCCGCCCACTCTGTACGGTGGCCTGGAGTGTCCAGGGGGCGGGGGAGAAGTCCCACTGGGCTCCCAGGAGCAGGACTGGGGAGCTCCGCCTCCCCTCCCTCTAACCCAGCATGCCTTATTTGCCTTAAATTAAGTGTGGCATTTCTCAGAAGCCTTCTCCCCGGCAGCCTGGTGCCGGCAGGCACAGAAAAAGGCAAGCTGAGCAGGGAGCCCAGAAGCAGCAGCAGAACTGAAGATGATGCTGACGTTTGCTTGGTAAACCTTCAGATGGGGGTGACTAGTGAGAGATTTACATGCTTAAAAGTTAATTCCCCTTGCACTGGCTTGGAGCTGTTTCTCAGGCTAGCAGCCTACCTCACAGGGTTGGTGTGAGGACACAATTAGGAAAGTGGTGGGGAGGGAGCCATGTATGTTTTGCTGGGGGTAGGAGGTGATTTGTGAGAGATGATGCTGATGTTTGCTTGGTAAACCTTCAGATGGGGGTGACTTGTGAGAGATTTGCATGCTTAAAAGTTAATTCCCACTTGCACTGGCTTGGAGCTGTTTCTCAGGCTAGCAGCCTACCTCACAGGGTTGGTGTGAGGACACAATTAGAAAGTGGTGGGAGAGGGAGCCATGTATGTTTTGCTGGGGGGGTAGAGTGAGGTGTGATTTGTGAGAGAGATGATGCTGATGTTTGCTTGAGAAGTAAAACCCACTTCAGATGGGGGTGACTCTGTGAGAGATTTACATGCTTAAAAGTTAATTCCCCTTGCACTGGCTTGGAGCTGTTTCTCAGAGCTAGCAGCCCATACCTCACAGGAGTATTGGTGTGAGGACACAATTAGGGGAAAGTGGTGGGGAGAAGAGAGCCATGTATGTTTTGCTGGGGTAGGTGGTGATTTTGTGAGAGATGATGCTGATGTTTTGTTTGAGTAAAACCTTCAGATGGGGTGACTTGTGAGAGATTTGCATGCTTAAAAGGGGTGACTCTCCCCTGAGAGATTTTACATGTGCTTAAAAGTTAATTCCCACTTGCACTGGCTTGGAGCTCTTTCTGAGGCTAACAACCTGCCTCATAGGGTTAGTGTGAGGACACAATTAGGAAAGAGAGTTGGTGGGGAGAAAGCCATGTATGTTTTACTGGTGGTGGGAGGTGTTTTGTGAGCTGGTGCAAAAAATCATTGTTTGGTCGTTGTGGGGGAGGGTGGTCATCCATACCTGGGGTGGGGGTGGGGGGGCACCAAACTCAGATTTTGTCCCCAGGCTCCAGTTTGCCTAGATTCGCCCCTGCCTTCTACTGTTCTGTTATGGTCATTATTCTCTACTCTGACTAACAATGGTTCTCCAAGGTCTCTGGTGAAAGTTTTTCCCATCCCATCACTTTCTTCTGATGGAGATGCCAAGAATTGTACTTGAGACTTGCTGTATGTACAGCAGATGCTCTGTCACTAAGTTGCTGCCCTACCTTTTCCATTAAAAGCAAGTCCCGCTGATTTAAAGTTCTACGTAAATCTGCATAGGATCACAGTAATATTAACAGTGGGAATGTCTCTTGTTTTACTGTTCTTAGTGAATGCTGGATGGGCAGAGGAGTAGTGTCAATAGTGCACAGCAGGGCTCTTGCCTTTCCAAGTCTACAACTTTTACCAGTTCTACTCATCATATCATGCCTCATGTCTCTATCAATGCTGGGAGCAGAGCCCAGGCTTACCTTATCTGCAGATCCTGGAATATGTCCTGGGGCTGATTCTATATTGGTAGAACATGTGACTCACATGTTCCAATGGTACCAATGGTAACCTGCTTTTAATTTCAACCCTCACCCCCCCCCCCCACACACACACACATTTCTCAATAGCTATAGCTCCAGAAGGAGAACTCGGGGAACTACCATATAATATGAAAGTAATTACAACATTTTGTTAAAAATAAATATTCCAACAGGAGTGAATAATCATTTGAAAACAAAACCAGCAAGAATCCAGTTGGTATAGGAATAAAGGGAATAGAAATTGACTGCACAAATTTATTTCCAATTTCATAACTAGCTACAACAAAGAAAAATATCCTATAAGTGACATAAGATTCTGATTTTTTAAAAAAAGATCCTGCAAATTAAACATAATTGTAATTGCATCACCATACAATGGTCAATGTAAGAAGCAACTTTTGGTATGTTTTATATCGGACATGGCCATACATATACAAACATTGCTCGAGGGTGTGGCAGGAGGGAGGAGACAAACAGATACTTATATTTTTTTCTGTAATTCCTTTTCCTTTGGGGCAAGAAGTTAGAAGTTGGGTTAACTTCACAGATGGTCTTTCAACCTCTTTTCCCTTCCTTATTTCCACTTTGGTAGCATAAATGTCTCTCTCACTTTCTGGCTTGTATTTTGACATTTCTTTACTAGCTGTGATCAAAGGTCGAATTTTATATTCAACACTATATTAATGGGTAAGGTCCTAGAGTGGATGGTTGTTTCTCAGGTCCAGGGGCTCTTGGAAGTGAATGATTTTCTGGATCTATTTCAATCTGAGTTTGGAACAAAGGCTGCTTTACTCATCTTGTTTGATGACCTTTAACAAGAACTAGGCAGGGAGAGTGTGACCTTACTAATTTGGTTGGTTCCTTCTGTGGCCTCAGTAATATTGACCATTGTATCCTACTGGACCACCTCTCAGCACTGGAACTAAGGGGCACCTTGTGATGGTGGTTTCAGCCCTACCTGTTTGAGGGGAAGGGAGTCCCAACTGGATATATGAAATCCTAAATAAGTTTTCTCCTTGTGACTGAAACCCTGAATGCAGCAAAAATATTGATTGATATTTATGCTCCTCATTTGACCCTCCTTCCACAAGTAAAGCTAGCCTAGAGAGGTGTGTCCCCCTTTATGTGCTTTCTGTGTACCTTTAATCAGGGCTAACAGGAACAGACAGTTCAAATGTTTCCAAGAGAGATTTGTCATTCAGAATCTTCCTGATAATAAACACGACTTTATTATCTGTAAAATATTCCTCTCAATGACTGCTGCATAAAGTCTCGGTTTGAGTGTATGTGGGTTTTGTTTTTTATTCATCCCCAGTCTGAAGATCCTCAAAGTAAGCTGTGATTTCAGATTCAGCAGAGATACGCCTAAGTAATATAGGAGGAAGACATTGGTTTCCCACTTGCCTAAATGGGAGCTGTAAAAAAAACCTCCTCAAACCTGACAGCTTTATGGCAAGAAATACCTACATTAAGTAGTCATGAACTCATACATTGCCCACACTGTATAGGAGAACTCATCAAAAAATGTAGGTATAAAACACACCTGAGTCCTTCTAGTGTCCATAAATAAGCAGCACATCAGCACATTTATCTGATCACAATAACAAATCACATCCTCTTGGTAACTGTAAACACAGTGCAGCTTGTTACCGACCTGGTGTTTTAAAAATTCAGTTACAAGAGTAGCAGCAAAACAAGAACATATTGCAAGTTTTGTTTGGAGGAACTGATGTGGTCGAATCCTCACTTGAAATTTGCACGCAGATCCAAACCTGTTCATTGTGAAACTGTGTCCTCTTCATCATAGTTTCTCCCTCCCCACTGCAGCGAGCACACAGCAGACACACCCCGTTGCAGAACTCTTAGCAATCCCCACTACCAGGCTAGCTCACTTCGCCGGTCTCCCCTGATTGGCTAGCATGCCTTGATGGGGCGGGACCTTTCCCCACTGCATTATATGGGTGTGATAAAAAAAACCAGCGTGTAAAAGTTTAACATTTAACTGTTTAACTGTGCAAACAGTTAATTGTTACCTGTGTAAACTATGAACAATTCAAAGTTACGCGTTTGACTGTTTAATGTTTGCATCCCCTTCTGCTGGGCGATCGCAAAAGGAAAGGCCACATGTGCATCGCAGTGCTGATTGGTTGCCCAAATTCTGCGTCATGCTCCAGGGCGGGAAACGAGTCAAGGTTTCAACCCTCATCCCTCCCCTCGGATCAGCTCTGAACCATGTTAATGGGGTCTATGCCACTTGCAACCAGGTCCTGCCGGAACGCAGATTAACGGGGGAACGAGACCCAGAAACGGAATCTGCCATGCAAGCAATGGGGAGGTCGTCCCTCAAACCTGGTTAGTTTGCGTTCTGAAACCTGGCTAAGATGGTAGTGGGGATTCGACCATATTGTCAAGGTTCCTGGTTCAAATTTGGATTTAAATATGATGGCCGCAAGGCAAATAGAATCACTCAGTGGGGTTTTGAGCTCAGGTTCAGATTTTCGGTAGGCTACTACCCATTCAACATATGTGTACTTAATTGGCATTCTATTCCACTGCTCTCCTGAGCTACTTTCGCTGGAGTGCATAGATGCTTTGCATGTTTTTTGTTTTGTTTTGTTTTCCTTGTCAAGTTGCAGCCAATTTATGGTGGCCCCATAGGGTTTCCAAGTCAAGAGATATTCAGAGGTGGTTTCCTATTGCCTGCCTCTGTGTCACCACCCTGGACTTCCCTGGTGGTTTCCTTTCCAAATACTGACTAGGGCAGGCTCTGCTCCGTTTAAAAGATCTGACGAGATTGGACTGGCCAAGTCAGGACTTGCATGGGCAGCAGCCCCTTCTTAAATTGGATGCTGTGTGGCTAAGGATTCCCACAAAGTGAGTTCATGTGCAGCAAGGGTGTCATGTTGAAATCAGCCCCTACTTGGTATCAGGCGCAGTAGCGATCTGCTCAAATGGAGCATTTCTGTAAAGAGTTGCATCTATAGAGCATGGCTTTTTCATCTCCCCCCCCCACTCCCACAGCAGCCAAAAATGCCCAATAAAATGCTGCTCTGGATGGGAGGAGGGTGGAAGAAAAGCATTTCAGGAGACAGTTGGGGCTGTAATGAGAGGGGGAGGAAAGAAAGGGGCATTGCATGGATGAAAATCCTGTCATCAATGGAAAAACTCCATTGGACCACACCTGCAGCCATTTGCCTGTAAAATGAGGTGTGCTTAATATGCAGGGCTGCACCTACCACATATTATTGATACACAGTGCTTTGAAAACTTTCAAAAGTGTTCTGCAATTGTAAAAAAAAGGAATATGTCCTATCTACTAGGTTGTAACACTGATTAGCCTTTTTCATGGGCTTTGAAAGAAACATGCTATTTTATAGCTGAATGCTCACTTGGACCAGTTGTATTCAATAATTATGAGACCTAATTTGTATATAAAATATATGAGATCAGATATAAAATAAACCTGTAGCCTTACTTAAAAGAGGTTCCTCCGGTTAGTAAAAGAATGAAGTGCAGTTTGATCTATTAAAATATTTAAGATTAAGCACAGGAGCAAGATTAAGAACATGAAAACTTTAGCTCTATCAGCTGATCCGTGTAGTGAACATCAAGGAAAAGCAATTGTTTTATAGTGTAAAGTAAGAATTATCAACATATAGCAGGACCAAAACATTCCATGTTGTTGTGATGTTACTTTCCTTAAAATAATCCTCATTATTTATACATTCTCTTAAATTACTGAGGAGGATACTGAATATTCAAATTAGCAAATCCTTTTAATTGTGGCTGTCCTCTTGGAAAAGAAAGACATTTCCGTATCAGTTTTCTACAGGCTTAGACCTCAAAGATAAAAGAGACATCAAGGATCATCTACTCCAACAACTAATATGACAGCAGAATTTCCTGCATATTTGGGGCAGAGTGCTCATGATAGAGACTTAAAATTCCCCATGTGAGTCTCTACATACTTACCTGGGGATTCCATATCTTCTTCATGAAATATGTTACATTCATACCATTAATAAGTGATACTAAATCATAATTGCCCTTGCTGCAAACTGAGTCCATTGCTTTAGGGCTTTGTCTGCATGTCCATTTAAAGATAGCTTCTGTTCCTTCGATCAGCTCACTTGGAAAATATGTGTAACAGTCTCACCCCCACCCCATTTTTCTACCCAAATTAAATTCACTAGTATCCATTTACACTTAGTGGAAACATTTTTAGAAATTATTTCTGACATAATGTTTATCAGGATAGCATACTGCAGTAACTGCAACCTAGCAATGATATAATATTTTCGAAGGCTTTCACGGCCGAAATCACTTGGGTGCTGTGTGGTTTCCGGGCTGTATGGCCGTGTTCTAGCAGCATTCTCTCCTGACGTTTTAGCTGCATCTGTGGCTGGCATCTTCAGAGGAGATGCCAGCCACAGATGCAGGTGATAACGACCAGAAAACTACTGCTAGAAAAATATTTACAGCCCGGAATGAGCTCTCAGCAACTTACTAAACCTATTCTCAATACATGAAAGGGATGCTGTGAACTTTCAAAAAATGTGACTGACATTTAAAATGGCCTTAGAATTGTTTACACTCTTGTTTGGGAGTTAAACACCTCCCCTGCTTTCTTTTAAGAAAATAAATCTCATTTTGAGATTTTTTTTTTTTTGGCATTTCACTAGTGATAGCAGACTATCTCCGAGCACTACCTGGATTAGAACATTAAGCCAAGTGCCAAGTTGTCAAGTTTAACTATCCATTGCTTTCCCTAAATGTTTAACACATAATTTAAATGTCTTTCTCTGGAGATTAGGATTATTTAGCATAACCTGAGGTCCTGTTTCCCACTATAACTAGCCCCCTCAATCAGCACTCAGTGTCAGTATTTCCCTGGACATCTCTCTGGTGAATTCTGCATGAGCCAAAATCAGCTGTGTGAGGATGGTAAAAATACTGTTTTGGGGAAGGACTTCACACAGCTACTGCTTCTGAAACAATGCAGCAATGGCCCATTTTCCCCAAACTGGCATATATCTGACTCACTAAATAAGTGAGTCTTTCAAAAAATGCTGTTCTGCAACTGGCACCAAGCGAACGACCGGGCAGGAGGTACTTCTGCTTCAGCTTGCCTGTGCTTTTTTTTTTATTTCCAGTTCACTTCCATGTGGCCATTCAGGCACACATGATTGTATCCAAGTCTTGCAGAATGTCAGCTGTGGCATTCCCCTCCTTGCCCGGGCCCTTTGGGCAATGTATCCTTCCCTACTCCCTAACCTGGGGGTTGGTCTCCCCAGACAATGACTCTCCCCATTGGCCCAAGGGGCCAAGAAACCACCGCGCCCACAAAGCACTGGGGGTACGGGGCAGCCCTTGCCCGCGCCACCTTGCCCTGCCTGGTCTGAGCTGCTTCTTCAGCCCATCTTCTACAGCTGCCTCAGCTGTGGGCTTGCTGGGCCTAAGCCTCCTCTCTTCCCTGCCTTCCCCTTTGAACAAGGCCTCTGAGGCCTCTAAGGCCTTCACCCTCCCTGCAAGAGGCTCCTCTGCCGCCTTCTCATCTCCCGCAGTGCCAGCTGGTGTGGGACTCAGTGGGGTAAGTCCGGGCACTGCAGTTGAACCTGGACATCAGCGTGGCTGTGTGGGTTTATATTTCACACAGAGTTTCACATCAGGCAAGCAAGCAAGTGAAAGATAACCAAAACAATGAAATTCCCCTTCCTGGGCGTTAAGCCAAAAACCTCCGGTGAGAACCTTTCCAAGGTCGGACTACACACCCACACCCCAACCTTACACCAATGGTGGTGGGATTCAAACAGTGGCGTAGCACCAATGGGACTGGGCAGGGCACGACAGGGGCATGGACAGGCATTCCAGGAGTGGGGCATTCCTGGGTAGGGCTGTGGCAAGGACGCAGGGCACGCGTGTTCCAGGTGCAGTTCCCCTTCGCCCCACCTCTAGATTCAAATAATGACTGTTTAAAGTATTTAAAAAGCAATATACATTATGGTAGTGTATTTTTAATATAATTATAGTGATTGATTTTAAATAATAACATAAGTAAGGAGAGAAACCAAAAACTGTTTACAATTGTTAACATATTACAAACATATCTAATTGTCTATCTCTCTCAACCCTCCCCCAACTAAAACATCCTATATTGCCTCCCTCCTTCCCATATTTCCCTCCCTCCCTACTTTCTACTTCCCCTTCAGATTCCTATAACTACTTTATCTATTCCACTTGAAAGAAAACTAACAGAGGGAGAGATCCAAAATCCTTAATCTAAAAGAGTAGTTTAAACTCCTCTCTTTCCAATATAAATTTCAAGGGGAAAAAAGAAAATGAAAAATCTTTACCTATAATACTTTCCCAACCTTTATACCAATGAACAAAAAATAATAGAATTACTATATATTGTATTATTTCATACAGTTCATACACACATGGGGGGTACCATGGGGGGCAGGGGGCCCAGGAGGGCGATTTTGCATCCCCCACTTGACGAGATTTGTTGTATCCAGGGACAGAGATTACACCCTTGTCCCTAGTGGAGTTAATCATTAATAACTGGTTCTCCGAACTGCGAAAATTTTAGTAACCGGGTCTACCGAATAGGTGCGAATAGGCTGCATCCCACCTCTGCCCTTGGCTCAATTTGCATGCTGTCTACGGAAAACCCGGCCATGCGGGGCAGCTGTGTTTCCATTTAGGCCAACCACGCGCCTTTTCTTTCAGCTCATGCAGAATCTGCCTTGGTCTGGCTAATACTGTTCCCAACACGTTGCCTTAATTCTTCTTCCAGATCTCAGCACAGGTCATTGAACTCTGCTCATCAGACCAATCATCTTCTAGATCAGGCAATTATCACCTTTATTCCCCTGAAATCCTTCGCTTTCCCAAATCTTTCCCTGCAGCTCTAGCTATATCTTAGGACCATGCTGTACATTCATTATTTTGACCCTTTTAATAAACCTTTTCTCTTGTTTCCTTCAGATTTCTTGCAGAAACCCCATCTCCATAAACTTTGGCCTCTTACTAGGTCTGCCCTTACTAATTCTGCCACTCTAAAAAGGGGCAGACCCCATTATTATGAGTAACAGTAATGGGAACATTCAGCATGATAGTTGGCTGCATATCGACAATCCATAGTTTTCGGGCCTGTTTTGACTTTGTATGTCAAGGGATCATTGTGTTGTATACTTAAGACTAACTAAGACTGAACTATAATTCCCAGGTGGTAGTTGAGAATGCATACTGCTCAGCTTTGGGAATCATGCAGGGAGGCAAAATAGAACACTAGAAAGACAGCCATTCAGTTTCACTTATTACCCACTCCAGCAGAATCAAGACAACCAGTGAAATCAGCCTAATTTAAAATTACTTTTTTTCTGTTGAGAGAAGGTGGATGACAGAAATGGACTGCAATTCAGACCTAAAAAGCAGAGAGTTTATAAAATTAATTTCCAGCCTTTCTGTCATCATTGTTATGGTCAGGTCATTGTCATGGTCCTAAGGGGAGTTATGAGAATGTTAACACCCCTCTTTGTGTGTGTATAGCAAAGATTTGGTTCAAACATGGCTATAGCAGGGACAAAATGGAGTCCAGGCAGAAGGCCACTGGAATCTAGGAAGGATGACTCAAACACTGACCTTGTCATTTCTCTCCACATCTGGAACAATTGGAACAATGCCAGAAAATACTAACCTCATCAGGACTGATGTCATTTTTCCCTCTGAGAATGCCCCTTGAATAGATCTATTACTAATGCAGCACACATCCCTCAATAGAGAAAACAATTAATATTTCATCTCACCTTGAAATCCTTTCCTTAAAAATTGGATTCATATCCAGCTGCTTAATGTGCTTTTTTGTCAAGACTGAAGTCCACCATTCAGGAATCTCTGGGAACATGCAGCACATTCTTTACAAATCTCTTCAAGACATTGTTCTCATGAGGCACGCTTATCATAATTGCCTCAGGAGACATTTCACCCTCTGTTAGGAAGTGAATCTCACCCATGCAACCTCTATCCATGCAACCAATGTCATACTTCTTCTCAAATCATGCATTGCTGTCTGTTCCTTGGTATTCTAGAGAGGTAATGTATCCCACACATTTATTTCCTGTCTTCACCCTCACTTCTCTCTTTATCTCAGTGGTTCTCAACCTATGGGTCGTGACCCCTTTGGGGGTCGAATGACCCTTTCACAAGGGTTGTCTAAGACTCTCTGCATCAGTGTTCTCCATAAGAACATAAGAACACGCCAGCTGGATCAGACCAGAGTCCATCTAGTCCAGCATTCTGCTACTTGCAGTGGCCCACCAGGTACCTTTGGGAGCTCTCATGCAGGATGTGAAAGCAATGGCCTGCTGCTGCTGCTGCTGCTGCTCCTCCTGAGCACCTGGTCTGCTAAGGCATTTTTCAATCTGAGATCAAGGAGGATCAAGATTGGTAGCCATAGATCAACTTCATAAATCTGTCCAAGCCCTTTTTAAAGGGCTGTAAAATGGATAAATGTTAGGGTTGGGCATCACCACAACATGAGGGACTGTATTAAAAGGTCACGGCATTAGGAAGGTTGAGAACCACTGCTTAGACTCTATGTTAGTAACATGCTTGTTTGTAATATCTCATTTTTTCCCATTAAAATCCCTTTTCTTTAGTTATAGTTCTCATTATTTCTGGGTCTAATCTCTCAAAGAAGGATTCTGATGTAAACACATGGAGAACCCCACTGTTGCCCACCTCCTGCTAAGTAGCCTTCTAGCTTCTAATCCCCCAAATTAATTATTAGTAGGCAGACCACCAATTCAGATAAGACCCACCAAGCTGGACAACAAATTAAAAGCACACATAAAAATCATATTTTAAAAACCAGCAAAGATATGTAATTAAAACAATCAAAGCCAAAGTAAAAATATGCATACAAACAATGAAAAGAACAGTTAACAAGAAACAGGAATCACTAAATGAAATGAAAGGTATTTAGCCACTGGGGAAGGACACAGATTAATCTTCACGGGGAGATAATTCTAGTGTTTTGATGGGTCAGATCTTCCGCTCACCAGTAGCACCAGCACACTGTAGCACTTCAGCACACTATGTGGCTATTTGGGAGCAAATGTGTTAACCACCTGGATTATTTCCTCATTCCAGAGGTCAACTACTAGGGCATCAACAGGAACATCAGCCATATCAGCAGAATAGCTTACAGCACCAGAAAGCCATTTGGTTGAATTTGACTCCAGGCATCGGTCATTTTAATAGACCCTCTACTTCTGCAGAGTTGTGGTATATCTGTAAATGTAAACCCAAGCAAACAGTGATCTGTCCATGTCAAAGGAACCATTGTCCGCATCTGCATCTTCAGTTCATATTCCTCCCATTCACATTAACTCAGTTCACATTCACATTCCAGATCAAAATACCAGAGTCCTTATAGATTTGAGTGATGCCACTTACCCATCAGCTAGACTTATGCTAATGTCTCTGACAAGCATCAGCTAGAGAGAAAAAAAAGTGAAAGTAGCACACCCCAGCTTGTTTGTGCAAATAGCTTTTCAATTTCTAGTACAACTCTAGTACAATTTCTAGTACAACTCTTCTAGATGCTACTTCCTCATTGCAACTGCTGGAAATAGAGGCACAGCATACATGGGTTTCTATATCCATTCAGAAGACTTTCTCTTAACATAGCCCTATCATGGAACGTGGACTCTAGTTTTTAAAGGAGATTATTTTTTTATCAGTGCTGTGATTTATGGGTGCTGGATTTGAGGGGGTGGGGGTAAGAATAAGTGACAGTGATAAGGGAAGGAACTAAAATAATGAACCTGCATGTATGCTAGCAGGTTAGTAGCTGTTTGTGTGTCAGACTTTCAAGTATATTTACTCCAGAGGCTTAAGGGGGAAGTAAAATCCTGGTCAAAACAGTATAAGACTCTGGAATACAGGTGGAAAGAGTAAACAAAAAGTGAATTGCAGTGTATGTTCAGGGGTTTAGTAAATGTGGATTGCCATCCGGTGGTTAAAAAGCAGTATAGATATTTGCTGGGAAAATGAGATCTCATTGAACACAGTACCATAAGCTACACCTGCAAGATCAGGTAAAAAGATATATCAACATGGCTGGAAAAATAACCTGTCAGCTCTAGAAGCCAGTCTTGTAACTGCACAAGCTATGTGGCTGCATCCCAGTCATGTAGACTAAAAGGAAAGAAGTCCTGAAAGCTCATTCGTAAGTCCCCAAAATAAGAGCCATCTGGCATACGAGATAAGTCCTGACCTTCAAAAGTTTTTGCTTTGGCAGAATCTATTACCATACATATTCACATCTTATAGACAATAAGCTCTGGGTGTAGTTTGCTGAAATTCCATGCAGAGTTCCAATTAAAGACACATCTCATAATTTCTCAGCACTTCTTTGTCAGCAATTTTGGTAGGTGTCTTTCCTGCAAATCGATATGTCTACAGTGATTGAAGGGCCGGGGACCCTCATTTGTTATTTTAAACCAGTTTCATTAGCTTCTGCCAGGTTACATTTGGGAAAACAAACTTGCTAGAGACTTGTCAGCAGAACCAAACTGTCCAACGTAACTTCTGAATACAGGAACATTGCAAGAACTTAAATTTATTTAAATGTACTTACATTTACCTTACTTAAACCTGATTAACTTTGGCTGGGTCATACCCTACTTGCTTGGCACAGTCCATGTAAGGGTGAGCCCGCGAACCCAGCAGAACCGTAGGTAGAGCGCCTGGAATGCCGGTGCCAGCTACGGCCTTCTGGGCGCACACGCTCCCCCACCCCCCGTTCCCCCGTGAGTCACAGGTCATGAACTACCTGACTCACGGTCACCAGGTGTCCCAGACAAAGGGACAAAAGGGCTCTTGCCCCCAGGTATGGATTAGACCCAGGGACCCAGATCCTCAGAGAAACCCTAATAAAAGGTGCCAGGGACTCAGGCGACACGGCAGAGTTGCTGAAAGATCCCGCCCGGATCTCCGTGAAAGCGCTTCCTGCTGCTGTGGCTCTCTTCACCGGATGATATCAACACCGCTGCCTCCTGCTACGCCTCTTTTCCCTTGTGCGACCCTGCCAAGGGCAATGTACGACTTCATGCTGGTGCGAAAACCCGGGAATCTCCAACCTCCGGCCCGGCTAATACGCACGTGCGCTTCTGGGACGGAAGGCCCCTCGGTGCGCCCGATGCAAGGGAGGTGCACCCGGATAGTCACACGGCTGGATCTGCTCATCCCTCAGACCCGGCGTTCTAGGATTTACTCTCTCACCGTCCGGCCCGAACCACCGGTAAGTATGGGGGAGCTTGCAAAAGCACTGCTTATGACAAGCACGTTAGCAAACTGGAAAGCGCTGGACCCGAAAAGCGCCAGAGTCCCGAGCAAAGTAAAAGGGATTCATGCGCCAAATTGGTTGGGGAAGGATTGATAGGCAATGTCCATGAGTACCCTGAGAGGTACATTGAATCTTAAGGACTGGGGAAAACTTATCGGTAGCCTCTGCACACAGAGAGCCTCGGCGATGCCGATGTCACTGCTACTGACGTGGAGGGCAATGTTATGTGCAGCCATCAGTCTGCAGGTCTGTGTGGCCTCTCTGCCATCTCGATCGTAACCACTCCTTTTCGATCCTTTCCACCTACAATTTCACCCCGGAATATTCTCTATCCACTAAACCAGACGCCTGTCTCCTCCTCTTGTCCCACTTGCTTCCTTGCCTCATTCGAGACTCTCCCGCTTTCGCACTCTCGTGGGTTCTCGACACCTCCTCCTCTTCGACTCCGCCTTTCCACTCCGCTCCCTCCTTCCATTTCTGGAAGCTTCACCGCAAGATTTTATCCGTTGGCGCCGCGCGTAATGAGTGCCAGGTTTCTTCAAAACCCTAGCAGAGGGCATTAACCACGATCTGCTGAGGAAAGAGACCCTGACGGAAGACGATACTGCACTCCGCTCTTTGTGCCCCGTCCACTTCACTGACCACGTTGGGGACGATGGCAACATCCGAAGTGAAATTAGAGTCGCTGCCGAGTATCGGGCCCATAGGCTATGGCACGATCCTCCACCGAGACTCCGTAAGGCGATACGGGACGTGGGTATCACAAGCCCTTACGTGAGAGGCATGTTGGAAGCGGTCATGCGGAACCACCTAATGGTACTGGAGGACTGGAAAACAACCTTCCATATGCTCTTGAACCCTGCGCAGTACGTAGTCTGGGAAAGCGAATTCCGCCAGCAATGCCTAAGCAAAGGAGCAGCCTCTGGCGGTGCCTATACTGCCGAGCAGCTCTATGGCTGCGGAGACTTTGCCATTCCCAATGCGCAGATCGTCCTGCCGAAGGCCACCCTTGCGGTCACCTCTGATTGCGCTTATAGAGCATTTCTGAAGGTACCTAATACCGGACAACCAGCTCAAAGCTTCTCCAATGTCCGGCAGAAGCCCCAGGAGCCTTATGCTGAATTCCTGAACAGGCTCCAGGAGGCTCTAAAGAGACAGGTCAACAACAAAGTGGGCTCCAAATATAGGCTCCTCATATGCTCTGCCGGCCAAGGAGAAGCGGCCTGGCCGCTGAGTGCCGCCAGAAGCGATCACAGAGGCTTAGGGAAGAACCCCAAACTGGCCGATATGCTCAGGGCTTTTGCCAGGATATCCCGGGATCCTCCGCCCATCAGGCCTAGCCTCTTAGCCACCGCCCAGCATCTCTCCACTCACCGCAGGGGGACAGCCCCACAAGGCCGGGGAGTGCTTCAACTCTGCCCGTACAAGCCGGGACACTTCCGGAAGGATTGTAGGTCGCCTGGCGGGGGGGCTTACAACCCTGACGGGGGGGGTCCGCCCCCAGAAGGTGAGGACCCCCAGGAAGGCCAAAGACCAAATGCCCCCAGTGCCAGAAAGGCTTCCACTGGAGAAGCGAGTGCCAGTCGGGAAACTCGCACCCGGGCCTCTCCCCACCCAGGACCAAGGAGGAGAGTACTGAAACTATCCCAAGAACCGAGGCCTGCCCAAGCCAAAAAAACCCTAATTTCCTTCCAATGGTATCTCTCTCTCTCCTGCACTCCAACCTCTTTTCCCTCAAGTTCCCCCCATGAGATCCTCGTTGCTCCGACTCCAGGTATAGGCGATCCCATTCCCTCCCGAGAAGCTGCCAGCCGGGTTAGTCTTGCCCAAGGCCTCCCGGCCCGGCTGAGAGCAGGGAGGTTGTTTGTTATTGCAGGGGTCATTGACTCCACACACCACCAGGGAGCCATTCACATCCAGGTGTGGACAAACATCTCACAGGAACTGCCCAGCGGAATCAGCTCGCGCCACAGCTGAGTCCCTCCTGCCCCACGCGCTGCCTGCCTGCCCGATTCAATAATAAGGCCACAAAAGCCCAGGTATTGTTAACCATCATAGGCACAGCCCGGCACCACCCGTAGCGGTGGTGGGAAGCCAGCCCATCGGGTAGCTCCCGATGGCGTACCTGGAGCTGCCGGCCATAGAAGGTGTGTCCGTTCAAGGGGCTTGTGGACACTGGTGCCCGGCGTAACCCGTCTATCCAGAGCAGCCGAGTGGCCTGATCAGTGGCCGACAGAGGCTTGCCCACGCATCTGGGGGGTGGGGGGAAAGCAGACTGCGAGACGAAGCATCCGCCTGCTCAGGGTCTGCAGCCCGGGACTTGAGCGCCAGCTCACAGTCCGCCCCATTGTCTTGGACATCCACGTTAACTTGTGGGGAAGGGATCTTATGAGCCAGGTCAAAACGACTTTAGGCTGGGATGGATAAGTCTACTCCCACCGCTCTCCCTCTCACATGGATCACCGAGACCCCCTTTTGGGTGGAACAGCTGGCCGCCATGCACCAGCTAGTAGAAGAACGACTAGCGGCTGGCCACATTGAGATCTCCACCTCCCAGCCCTGACTGTGTTCCCCGTCTCAGCCCCAGGACTCCTGCTCAGGAGCTCTTTCCTTCTTTCCCTCTCTTCTCCTTCTATCTTTCAACCAGCAAAGGTGGGAGGGCCAGCTGGCTGGCTAGCCCTCCCTGGATTAAAATCTGGGCCCATCCTGGTACCGCAGCACTGCCAGGACAGGCCCCAGGTTAAAAAGGGGCTGCCGCCATTATGCCCCTAATAACAAACCTGTTTGGCTTGTGGTTGCCATCGCCGGGGCGCTTAGCCGAAACCGCCCCTTAAGGAGTGGTTTCGGCGGGCGGCAATTCCCCAAGATGCTCATCGCCTATCCCTACATCTGAGCACCACCAATTGATCAGCCTCCGTGGTCATGGTAAGTACGCCATCTCTACGGCAAAACTTCCTCCTGCCTTCTGTTCCAAAACTTAACCCCCAACTGTATGATTGCCATGCTTTTCTGATGCATTCCTCTCTCTACGAGCGCTCCCAAAGCTCTTTTGTTCTACAAATTAAGCATGCATACCCACAATGCCCTCAGGGCCCGCCTGCCCTCCCGGGAGGCTCGGACCCTCACCTCGTCGCACCCTTATGACGTTCCTGAAGCCAACGCTCCATAGGGACCACTTGGCCTTCGCCCCTCCTGTCACAAACCCTGCACTCCAGACGTTCGAAATCGCCAAGCGATCGTTGAGCGGGCCAACCACACCTTCAAGGAAATTTTACCCAAACAAACTAAAGAAAGGGGAGTAGGTGGCTCCCCCAATTTAGGATTCATCCAGCAGACTGTATCAAAAGTGCTATTCACCATCAATCATTTAAACTTGCTCACCCTACCCTCTGGGCAACAGATCACCCCCATGGAGAGGCACTTCAGACAGTCAGAGCCTCTCCACCACGCCCAGGTCTACTACTGCCAGCTCCCAGACCGAGCTTGGCGGGGCCCGGCCCCCCTCATAACCTGGGGAAGGGGGATGCGTTTCAGTCCCTTCTCTCCTACAGGTCCCCTGTGGGATTCCAGCTTCGCCATGTCAGGCCAGCCCATGGAGCTGGCACCAGAACAAAACCAACTCCCATCCTGGAAGGATGGGCGGATCTCCCTGGAGAGACTCCCTGCCCGCTGCCTCACCGATGGAGCCTTGCCGGGCCATAGTGCCAGAGCGGTCCGAGGGACCCGGATGACCTGGGGGGACATCAAGGCAACAACCAGCCAGGCTCGGGAATTGCTGCAACAATGTGGCCGCCACGAGACACCCGAGGATCTCTGCGTTGCAATCTTTGCGGTTATTACTGCAAATTCCGCAGGTCACAATCATCTTTCGCTTGCTTTGCGCTGCCTCCTGCCGGCGACACTCCGAGTCACCCTCTTGGATCTTAATCAGAAGCCAACATCTGGGAATGCGGTTTGCTGTCAGCTTCTGCCAACATCCTTCGATCCTTCTGCTTTGGGCCACAATATCTGGGGTGGGGGTAGAGTTTGCTTTGAGCTCCTGCCCATAGCTTCCCGTCATGCCAAAGCCGGCCCAGGGACTTCCTAGAGGGAAGTCTGGTTACGGCTGACCCTGTTCATCAACACCATTGAATCCTTTACAGTCTGGCCTGAGCCCATTCATGAACGCCTCGTCTATCAGGTACTCTATGAGCGCCAACTGGGGACCCGTCGTCCAGACCCTCCCCTCTGGTGCTCTCTCCCTCATCACCAAGACTGTCACCAACCACGAGTCCAACACTTGTGCCTGCATTGCCGACGTGGCGGGACAAGAAGCCGGCCCGAGCCCAGTCACCGGCTTGGCCAATTGGAACTGCACAAACGTGGAGGACATTCCCCCTATATATGGGAACATCCTCCTGCCTAAAGGTTGGTTCTGGACTTGCGGGGAGAGAACTTTCAACTACATCCCCGCTCGCCTCTCCGCCGGAACTCTTTGCTGTCTTAGCTGTCTCACCATTGTCCTGCCTCAGGCTCCGCCCCAGGAGCCCAAGCGCCATCGCCGCTCCGCCCTTCCCCTCGACCCTTCCTGTCGGAGCGACGCGGTTGCCCTCTCCAAGGCAGAGTATGTTTCCCTCGCAACTTCCCTGGTGGGAGTCCCAGGACTCGCTACCTACAACGCCAAGACTATCGGCCGGCTGGCCTGTGCCCTTGCGAAGTCCATCAACTCCACCTCCATTGCTCTGGATGCTCTGGCCTTCGAGCAACAGGAGCTTCATCAAGCAACTTTAGATAATCGTGCCGCTATTGATTACTTGTTGTTACTGCATCACCAAGGTTGTGAAAATGTACATAATATGTGTTGTTTTAATCTCTCTGATAACTCCCATTTGATTCATATGAAAGTGCATGAGTTGCAAGATATTGTATCTAATCCTGAAGTATCTGACGTGTTGCCCCATTGGTGAGTCGGCCATTGCTTTGGAGCTGGCTGCCAGGGGGGGATGGATTGAGTATACTGTTGTACAGTTCTTCATTGGTTTGATCATTGTATGTGCCTTATTGTTGGATCCTGCCTTGTTCGGTATGTATCTCTGCTTTTAAGCCTATAATAGTGTTGCAAGAAACCCTTGACTTTCCCCTATGTTAAAGTAACCAGGTTCTCATGTTGCACAAAACAGGCTCAACCGGCTTGAGTGAACTCCATGGAGGAGGCAAAAGCGTTCCCCTAAATTGCCCAGCTAGTCGGCTCCTGTTCACAAAATGTTAGAAGCGGGGGGAGATGTAGGGGTTGAGCCAGCGAACCCAGCAGAACCCATTGAGTAGTGGCGCCTGGAATGCGGTGCCAGCTCACGGCCTTCTGGAGTGCACTGCAGCTCCCCACCCCCGTTCCCCCGATGAGTCTGGAGTCATGAACTACCTGACTCACGGTCACCAGGTGTCCCAGACAAAGGGACAAAAGGGCTCTTGCCCCCAGGTATGGATTAGACCCAGACGCAGACGCTTCCTCCTGCACGTAGCAGCCCGATAAGATCATGCATCACCTGATGATCTCCCGCTCTCCCACTCTCCCGCTCTCCCGCTCTCTCACCTATCCGACTCCTTTACACGCCCCCAGAGAAACCCTAATAAAAGGTGCCAGGGACTAGCACACGGCAGAGTTGCCAGATCCACGGATCCCGCGCTTCCTGCTGCTGGCTCTCTCCACCGGATGATATCACCGTGTCTCGCCTCTTCCTTGCGACCCTGCAGGCACGACTTCAAGTCCACCTTAAGTATATTTTAGATTTCAATAGAAATCTTTCAAAGGCTAAAATGGACTAAACTGTGCATTGGATTCTAATCTCCAAATTTATTTTTGACTGAGTTAAAGGTTCAGGGTGAAGACACAGTTTGTAGAATTGTCAACCACTTAGGAGACATTTTGACCAAGTCAGTTCCCACTCTCAAAAAGCTCAAAAAGTGATAGGTTAGAAAGTTTGCTTGTGTTGTCACAAATCTGCCTGTTCTGTCTAATCATTACAGCACTTCTAGTTAAGGATCACAGATTCAATGATGCTGTATTGATACTTCCCTTTCCCAATTTAATATGGCCATGTAGAGAGCAAGGGCATTGTGAAGAGTGAACCACCCGTGAATATTGTTACTGGTGAACCCCCAGAATTTATTAGAAATATATCCTGTTGAGCCCTGACCCTATATATATGTGTGTGTGTGTTTGTACTAATAAAGGATTTGTTTAGGCCTTTAATTCAAAATGAGAACAACCATAATAAAACAAATCGAATAACCCCAGTTAAAATACAAATCTTAAAACTATAGCAGCAGCAATCCACAATAAATAGTTAATAATTAATAATAATTAATTAATTAATAATAAATAATAAATAATCGCACCACTTCAGCAGAACTGGTTGTTAAAATGGTGCTTGTAAACAACCAGTTGTTAAATTATTTTAATCCCACCACTGGTTGTTTGTACAGAATCCTGAAATGTTGCCCTGGACAAAATTGAGACAAAGTAAGGCTCAAATTGTTGGAATTGCATGCCTTGAGTTACACTGTATTATTTTTTACACATAGGTACTTGAAACACGATTTAAGTTAACACTGAAATTCATATTAATTTGTGTAAAAAAACTGCCACCTGCTGGAGTACTCTAATAATGTCCACAGAGATACAGGAGAAAAAAATGGCAGGGCTCATTGGAACTGATCTGTGTATTGTGTCACTGAATTTAAAGAGTAGGCGCTTCCCAAATAAGATGAATAGCTGATACAAAGCCTTGAGGGCCTGTATACAAGGGAGAACATGGTTGAATATTGCTATGCTACTAGTGCTGTTTTTTTAGTACCTTTGAAGGTACAAAGAGGAAAAAAAATTCAGAAGGCTAGGAGATCAAGGGGCGGAGCAAGGGGGAACTGCGCCTGGGGCATGCACACGCCCTGTGCTTCTGCCGCAGTGGCACCCACCCCACCCTGGAACACCCCCAGAATGCCCCAGAATTCCCCCTCCACGCCTCCATCATGGCAAACGCCTGGGGTGTCATGCCCCCCATCCCGTTGGCGCTATGCCACTGAGGAAACCATCTTAGTTTTGTTGGAACATTGATGGTAGTTGGTTTGATTGGAGGACAAGAAGAGATTTCTGACCCTGTCCAGTTCAGGAACTTATCTGGTTTGGGGAACCAGGGCTGCTGACAGAGCTGAAGTCATTGCTAAACCATGTGGTCAGGCTTTGAAAAAACTTGAGCTTAGCAGCTGCAGACTTCTAAGGAGGGACAGTGCAATGTGGACTTCCTTGGAGTAGTCAAGATCCTTCTGATGTTTTCCCCACTGACCATCACATGGGTACGTGTGTTGTTCTGATCAGCTGTTCAGGTAATTGAACTCTGCTGAAGAGGTGAAAGCAACAATGTATTTTTCATTCACAATCACGGCAGCCAGGATAGCTTATATTTCCTCCCTTCCAGACCAAAATCTGAGATCAGGGAGGGAGGGGAGGGGAGGTGGTGAGGGCTGGCATGCAAGGGAAGGGGAGGGAGGGAGGGGTGGCATGCAAGGGAGGGGAGGGAGGGGAAAATCTCTTCAAGAGCTTCTATTGTGACTTAAACTAGACACGATGCTGTGGTAGCCAAGAAGATGCTGTCACACTGAGTCTGGCCTCAAGACTACTGCTTTAAATTGGTTTTCTTTGGATAACATTGTGTGTTAATAAACCTGCCGTACTCCAGGTGGTGCACAGGGACGTTTTACTGAAAGCATGGCTTCCGTCTTGGTACAGATAGAGAAGCCCAAGTTACACTTGGTCCAAAGTATCCTTAAAATGTTATCTCTTTCCTTGATTCATTCTTTAGCTCAGCAATCACTCTTTTTGGAACACTGCCATAGAAATGACTTACTGTTGACAGGATATATTGGGGAGGCACAGCAATTTTCTTGGTGCTAAGCAGATATTGATCTGGTCAATGCCCGAATAGGATACCTCCTGGCAACCTGACCTAGGCTTTCTATGAAAATAAAGTATCGATGAAATAAATGAAGAGGGGATTCAATTCTTGTTCCTGAAAGATAAGCACAGGGATAGGTAAACAGTTGAAACTTTAGAAATCGATTTGCATACACCCCTCTGGTATAATAAAGGATGAGGCAGGAAAAGTAGGCAAACATGTATTTACAGTAGGAGTTAAACAACTTGCATTTTTATGCTTCCATAAAGTTGCATTTTAAAAAAAATGTTCATTGAACGATTACACAATAAAGTCTGGGGTAATTTCCTCCTGCCGCCCCCATGAAAGAATAAAACGCAGAAAGAAAGAAAAGCTGTCTTTTAAAGTGCTGCATTAAAATACAATTATGTCTTTCTTTTGAATCAGTTGAATGGTTTTCCTTTATACTGTCCATTGTTCCATCTGATGCAAGGATTTCAAAATAATCAGATCGCCTGAACGTTCTTTGTTCTGCATGGAAGGCCCATGAAGGATCTTGAAGATGTAATTAGCTATTACGGAAAGATGACAAATTGTAACAGTCTTTGAAACTGCTTTATGTGAGAGTTGGCAAATAATTAAGCTAATTGTGCTTATCACACGTTATATTCGAGGCACCACATTTAGAAGGGCAATTTGAAAACTCTGTGCTGGGAACTCACTAGCATCCCAGCAAAGAACTAATTCAGTAGGGCTTGATACAGAGTTACACCACAATAAATGCATTTATTTAAATGGAGTGAGACTGTAATAGTTGTGCATCAGATCTCACCATAAGGGAAAAGACACCCGTAAGTTCGAAGCACCCATACAGAAAGGAGCTTGCCTGCTGTTGTAACCCCCGTGCTCAGAATGGGTTGACCCAGAAAGGGGTGGAGACTCAAAGCAGCAGGAGGCTGCAGAGCTCATGTAGTTTGGAGGAGACAAGGCTACCGGACTTGGACCTTAATTTGTATAAGCCCTTAACACCTTTTTAAGGGGTTCTTTTTTTGGTTGTAATGGGTGAGAGTTCTCCTGGAAACCTTCATCATGTTGAATCCTGTTCATCAAGCCCTTGGAGTCTTCAGGAGCCACTTGCAAAGAAGAATTGGATTTGGCAGTATCAGTAGACTGTAAATATAAGGACATGAAGATGCAACCTGAACAGGACCTTGAAGTGTGATGTTAAATGTTGATGTTTGATGTTATATGTTAAGAAAGTAAACCATTTTGTTTTTAAAATTTGTTGTTGCAAACTCATTCCAAGTTCTGCCCCACAGAACCCACAGATAGAGGTTACACTGTGTCTCTACATGATTCACTTATCTGGTCTTGCTGCTCCCTATCTGGCTGAAGAAAGTCATAAAAAGATAACCAGAGTAGCAGTGGTGGTTCAACTATGGTTGAAGATGAGCAGTCTACAGAGGGAAAGCTGCCAGATATGGAACATTCTCCTCAAGGGAAAGCAGTTCCCTAGAAAACATAAAGCCTTAATATTTATGTTTGGGGGTCTGAGGCTTCTTCAGAAAGACAGCTGTGAATCACCATAGGCTGCAGTTGCCACTTGGGGTGGGTAGGCGAAACTAAGCTGGCCGTTTCTGCCCAAGTAAGGGCTGAAGCAAATAAGGGCCATGTTCTGCCCAAGTAAGGGCCATGTTAAGCCAGGGCCGACATCACTGGAAGTGGGACGGCTGGCCCGAGCCTTTAAAGGACCAAGCCCTCCTTTGTGCCGACCATGCGCTTTGGCCAGTTGATGATTTATGATATCCAGCATGGTGTAGTGGTTAGAAGGTGTATTCTAATCTGGAGAACTGTTTGATTCCCCACTATTCCACATGACCAGTGAAGTCTTACCTGGTGATCAAGGTTCCTTTCCCCACTCCTACATTCTTGCTAGGTGGCCTTGGACAGTTTGTCAGAACTCTTTCAGGGAGAAGAAGGGAAAGTAGTTTGTAAGCTCCTATGAGTCTTAGAGGAGAGAAAGGGGATATAAATTCAAGCTCTTCTATATGGGATCATCCTGCTCTCTCTTTTCTGTTCTAGTTTTGGCTTGGTAAATAAATGAGGGGAAATCCTTTAAATGGGAGAGGAATGAGGAGCATAGCTCTATCAGTACCCTGTGGTGTCTAGGAGAGATCATATACCCATAAGCACACTAGTTTCCATTCTAGTTCAGGAACAAATGAGAAATTTTCCCCAGAAAAAAGGCAGGAGTTAAAAAATAGTGCACACATTGGGCACAAAGCCTGGACATTCTCTTCTACAGCAACACCTTCCTGTCATCCATGTAAGGAAAATCCACATATGGAAGCAGCTAGCCTCAAAGAACAAGAAAACGGTAAATAGTTGCTCAGAATGATACAATTCAGAAAGAGTTAATGTTTAGAGGAAAGGCTATTTGCATCATGGTTGTATCTGGAAAAGGAAAACTGTGTTGAATGTTAGATGACTGTTCCAGTTGTTACAGTTAGGGCCTCTAGGCCCAAGATGAATTTAAGTGCATAAATCCTATTCATTTCCTTCACATGAGGCTGGGTTCAGCTCTTTGTGTAACTTAGGCCCTTTCCACATGGGCCAATAAAAATGGGGGGGGGGGGGTTACATGAACCTGTCCTCACCCTGGCCCCTTCACACAGCATGGATAGCCAGTGCATTGGCCCGGGCACATGCCTGGCTTTTAGTTTCCCTGACTGCCTGCGAAGCACATGAGATGACTGGTTTCCCCTGCATGGCTCCACAGATGGGAGCTGGGGAAGGGGTTATTGAGAATAACGTTATGTGCAATTCTCTTGTTTTAAGGCAGCTCACAGCCAGGGTCATTTGCTCTGCTGCAGCAGCAGCAAGCTGCATTAAAACGAAAGAATCATACATAACACAATTGTCATAAAACCTGGGTTGGGGGGAACACAGAGCGGATCTGCGTTAGGATCGGGATCGGGATGTGAAGTTCTCCCCCAATCTGGGATTTTATCGGGTTTATCCCAGTTTAATTGGCCTGTGTGGAAAGGGCCTAGGAGAGATCTTCCTAAATCCCCTTTATAACACAGAAGAAAGCATCCTTGATACTGGCTGGAGTCATCATCCACACATCAAAGGCACCATTTGCAACTCTGGTTAGAGCTAGAATACTCGCTGAATTCTTTATAAATGATACCTAACCTGTAATCATGTAAGAACATAAGAACATAAGAACATAAGAACAAGCCAGCTGGATCAGACCAAAGTCCATCTAGTCCAGCTCTCTGCTACTCGCAGTGGCCCACCAGGTGCCTTTGGGAGCTCACATGTAGGATGTGAACGCAATGGCCTTCTGCGGCTGTTGCTCCCGATCACCTGGTCTGTTAAGGCATTTGCAATCTCAGATCAAAGAGGATCAAGATTGGTTGCCATAAATCGACTTCTCCTCCATAAATCTGCCAAGCCCCTTTTAAAGCTATCCAGGTTAGTGGCCATCACCACCTCCTGTGGCAGCATATTCCAAACACCAATCACACCCGCGTTGGCGTGAAGAAGTGTTTCCTTTTATTAGTCCTAATTCTTCCCCAGCATTTTTCAATGGAATGTCCCCTGGTTCACAAGTATTGTGAGAGAGAAGAGAAAATTTCTTTCTCTGTCAACATTTTCTACCCCATGCATAATTTTGTAGACTTCAATCCTTATGCCCCCTCAGCCTCTCTTTCAGCCTCCTCCAAACTAAAGGAGTCCCAAAAGCGCTGCAGCTCTCTCCTCATTAGGGGAAGGTGCTCCAGTCCCTCAATCATCCTTGTTGCCCTTCTCTGCACTTTTTTCTATCTCCTCAATATCCTTCTTGAGATCTGGCGACCAGAACTGGACACAGTACTCCAAATCGCGGTCGCACCACTGCTATATAAGGGCATGACAATCTTTGCAGATTTTATTATCAATTCCTTTTCTAATGATCCCCAGCATAGAGTTTGCCTTTTTCACAGCTGCCATGCATTGAGTTGACATTCCCATGGAACTATCAACTAAGGCGCCCTAAATCCCGCTTTCCTGGTCTGTGACTGATAGCACTGACCCCTGTAGCGTGTATGTGAAGTTTGGATTTTTGCCCCTATGTGCATCACTTTACATTTTGCTACATTGAACTGCATTTGTCATTTTCTGAGCCCACTCACCCTAATTTATCAAGGTCCGGCTTGGAGCTCTTACCGCTTGATCCTTTTGTGGTTCTCACCACCCTACATAATTTGGTACATCATCCTGCAAACTTGGCCACCACGCTACCCAGCCCTACTTCCAGGTCATTTTATGAATAGGTTAAAGAGCACTGGTCCCCAAAACGGATCAGCCAGGGGACACCACTCCCGACATCTCTCCATTGTGAGAACTTCCCATTTACACCCACTCTTTGTTTCCTGTTTCTCAACCAGTTTTTTTTTTTTTTTTTTAATCCCATAGGAGGACTTCCCCTCTTATTCCTTCATTGCTGAGTTTTTCTCAACAGTCTCCTGGTGAGGAACTTTTGTCAAAAGCCTTTTTGGAAATCCAAGTAGACAATGTCCACGGTTCACCCCTGTCCACATGCCTGTTTACACCCTCAAAGAACTCTGAAGTAAGTTTGTAAGACAAGGATTTGCCTCTGCAAAAGCCATGCTGACTCTTTTCTCAGCAGGTCTTGCTTTTCTACATGTTTTTTATAATTTTATCTTTAATGATAGATTCTACTAATTTACCAGGAACAGATGTCAAACTGGCTGGCCTGTAATTTCGGGTCCCCTAGTCCCGAATCCTTTCTTAAAAGATTGGTGTGACATTGGCCATCTTCCAGTCTTCGGGGATAGAGCCTGATTTCAGGGATAAGTTGCATATTAAAGTGAGAAGATCAGCAATTTCATAGCTTGAATGCTCTTTAAGAACTCTTGGGTGAATGCAATCTGGGCCAGGGGATTTGGTAACATTTAGTTTTATCAATGGCTGCCAGAACTTCTTCCTTGTCTATCACTATCTTAAGCTAGTTCCTCGGATTCGCCTCCTAAGAAGCTTGGTTCAGAATTACAGGAATGTTTCCTCACCTCCCTCTTGGGTGAACTTAGCAGATGCAAAGGAATTCATTCCAGCTTCTCTGCAATCTCCCTGCCATCTTTTAGCACACCTTTGTTCCTTTGTCATCCTAGCTTGGGCCTGCAGCTTCCCTTGCTTTGGCTTCCTGCTTTTGATGTACTTGAAGAACTTTGTTTGTTGATGGTCTTGATAATTGCCAGCCATGCGTTCTCCATAATCCTTTTTTGCCTCCTTTGCAGCTAACTTGCTTCTCTTTTGCCATTTGTGTTTCCCTCTCATATTCTTCATCAGCAAACTGGACTTCCATTTTCCTAAAAGACATTTTTCTTTTCTGATATTTTCCTCAACCTCTCTTGTTAACCATGGTGGCTTTCTTTTGGACTGGGTGCTGCCTTTTCTAACCTGTGGAACGCCCGCATTCAGCTGAGCTTTATTACTGTGTTTTTTAAATAACCTCAAGCATCCTGGACAGTTTGACTCTCTTGATTTTCCCTTTCAGCTTCATAGCACTATCCCCTCATCTTTGAAATTTTCCTTTCTGAAGGCGAATGTAACTACATTAGTAGTTGCCACTTGTTAAATGCTGAATCCTGAATCTGGCTTAACATTGGTAGTGGCTGTTCCCTATCGTCTCCCAACAACTTGCGGCTTCCTGCACCAGGTCCTGGGTCCCACATGGGAATTAGATCTAGGATCCACCTCTCCCCTGGTTGGTTCCACAACCATCTGCTCAAAACCACAGTCATTTTAGCATATCCAGGAATGCTCTCTCCTTACTATGACTGAACATTGTTTTCCAGTTTATATAGGGGATAGTTAAAATCACCCATTACCACTACATTTTGTTTTGTTGTTGGCCTCTCTAATTTCTTTTCCATCTCAGAATCCTCTTGTGCACTTTGGTCGGGGGGACGATAATATATTCCTAATATTAAGCTATCCTTCACACCTGGTATTGATATCCACAGTGATTCTGTAGGGGGGCTCAGCTCACCATTGTCTATTTTATGTGATACTATGCTCTCTTTTGTTGTAGGGCAACTCCACCCCAATAAGCCCTGTCCTATCCTTCCTATACGACCTGTAGCCTGGGTACCCAACGAGCATCACTGGTTCTCCTCATTCCACCATGTCTCTGTAATGCCCACTATATCAAAGTCCTCCTTCAGACTCTGTGCTCTAAGCTCCCCGAACGATTGAATGCTTCTACTATTAGCATAGAGACACCTGTATACCCTGTCTCTGTCTTAACCTGGGATTTATGTGCTTTACCACTCAAGTCTTTTGTAGACACTATCCCTTGTCCGCATGCACATTGCTATGTTCCTCACTTGTATGTGGTTGAAAAAACCTCCCTCTCTGTCTGCATCCCCATAGACACTGTATTCGAACCGAAGTCACCTCCAGCTCCTGTCGGCTTTCCCAGGGATCAGTTTAAAGCGCTGTTGCCACCTTTTTTTTAATGTTGGCGCCAGCAGCCTGGTTCCTCTTTGGTTAAGATGAAGCCGTCCACGTTTGTACAGGCCTACCTTGTCCCAAAAGGTTCCCCAGTTCTGACAAATCTGAAACCCTCTGCCTTGCCACCTTCTCATCCCACGCATTGAGACCCTGTATCTCCAGCTTGCCCTAGCTTCGCCCTGCAGCGTGGAGCAGGTAGCATTTCTGAGAATGCCACCTTGGAGTCCTGGACTTCGCCTTTTCTAGCTAAATTTAGCTTCGGGAGCCTCCATTTTGTTCCCAATGTGATTTGGTGCCAATGTGGACCACAGCTGCTGGCTCCACCCCAGCACTTTCTAAAAGCCTATCTAGATGGTATCCGCAACCTGCAGCACCAGGCAGGCAAGTCACCCATCGCGGTCATCAGCCTCTCACAAACCCAACTCTCTACATTTCTAATGGTCGAATCACCCGCCGGGCCCCCACCTCCCGAGGGGTATCCTCCAGTCTTTGAGAGGATGCTTTGTGATCCTGCCAGTTAAGGAAGGGATCCCATCTAAGGGGCATGTACACCTCAGACTGGCACCCTCCATCCCCATTCATTCTCACTGACATCGAAGAGATGTCACCTTGGGAAGTGGGACCGGCTGTTAGGTCCCTGAAAGCCTGCGTCTGTCACCCTCTCTGCCTCTTTCAGCTTCTCCAGGTCACCTTGGCTTCGAAGAGCATACGCGTTCCTTGAGTGCCAGGAGCTCATTGCTGTGAGGGCACCCGCGACTTCTGTCCTGGTGGCAGATAGTCATACATGTGACCTCAGTGCAAAACACTGGAAAGCCCCCTCCTGCTGGCTGCCTTCCTTATCTGATTTGTTTAGATATTTAAATATTAAGCTTTAGTCCTGCCTGGAGCTATCTGCGATACTATCTGTCAAATATGTGCTTATTAATTTAAAAAAAGTGAATTAAAGAATTGAATTTTAAATTAGCGCATACGTTAGAGGCAGCAGCGCCACTAGTTCAGAGACTGAACTAAAGCCCCACCTCTCAGGACAAAAGCCCCACCTCTAGGACAAAGAGGAACAAGAGATGAACTCTGTTAACCCCTGTTAAGCCCCACCTTCCAGATTCAGCAGCCTTACAAGGAGAAAAAGAGATAACCCCTGTTAAAATACACTGTTTTAAAATACACTTTGAGAAAAGCCCTCCAAAATGAACACCAGCAGGTCACTCTGCTCTTCCTGGCCAAGTCTCTTCTGTACAACAGCAGAATGTTTGAAGGATGGTCTTGCTTTGTTGGCAAAGTCCCTTCATCTCAACATGAAGGGTCTTAAACTTGGAAATACTGACTAAGATTGCCACGTGCAACTTCCTTTAAGAGTTCCAGGGCAAGAAGAGATTCTGTGGGACATTGAGCAGATTTTTTTTGACTGCGCGGCAGTTACGAAGCAAGCACTGTGTCTTGAAACTACACGACACCCAATGCTGTTCACCCGGGAACAATGGAGCGTGTGCTTTTATTAAATTGCATTTCATTATTTCATTCCATTTCATTGGAGGTATCTGCCATAGTTCATTGCTATTCCATTACCCTGACATGCTCCACACGCCTTTAGAGCTACCACAGTAGAACTGAGTGAGATTTGGATTGAAAAGCATTAACAGGAAGCTCTGTCAGAAGTGAACCTCTTCAGAAACTTCAGCATACTTTTTTTTGTTAAATGCTCCTTATATCTAACAGATGATGAGTACTGCCAGTCAACTATAATATTTTCATAGCTGCAACAAATTGGGAAAAAGTGGCCTTTGCAGGCTCAATAGAGGAAAGTAATCTCTTCAAAGATTACATTTTTAACAGCTTCATTTGTTCGACAGATTGCAAATTTTGACAAAGTTTTGCCTTTTGAAATTCAAAGGAATTGGAAAAAAGCTTTGCAGGGTTTTTAACAAGCAATCTGTTCATTTTTTTAAAAAAAGAATCTCATCACACCTCTTTTTATTTTTCTCGTGTCTTTCCCATGCCAATAAACCACTTCACAAGGAACTGCCTTTTAATCTAATACTTTCAGTTGCAGGTAAGACATCAAAACGAACATTTCTGTATCAGCGAAGCTAGATCAATAGCGCTGCTCATGGCCGGCATGAATGTCAGCACACACTAACCTCGATGACTCAGGTTTTGACAGTTCTTATCACGCATCTCTTGAGTACAGCCGCTCTGAAGTCTAACAGGTGGGGGTTATTTCAGAATGGGATTTCCTTGCAACCTTGTTATCAGGTGGGGCTGCCCACTCAAAATGGGTAAATTTCTGGAGATTTGGGAGTGAAGCCTGTGAGCAGGTGGGCATTCCCTCTGCCCACCAGTGCCTCTGAGATTTTCCCTCCAAAATTCAAACTATCAGTTTGGGCTGTTACTGAGCAGTCCCTTTGTAAACTGTTTTAATAAAATGGTAGTGTGAATGTGTTGATTTTAGGTTATATTTCACTTTCCCACTTTTATTTAAAAAATGTCCTTCAGCGTAAGCACTTCTCAGAATGTCTCTTGCCTTGGAAACCTTACAGCATAGGTGTCAAACTCGTGGCCCTCCAGATGTTTTGGACTACAGTTCCCATCATCCTCTGCCAGCATGATGCTGGCAGGGGCTGATGGGAACTGTAGTCCATAGCATCTGGAGGGCCGCGAGTTTGACACCTGTGCCTTACAGGGTTACCATAACTCAGCTGTTACTTGATGGCAAAACAAAAAAGAAATAAGAATATATCTGGGTATTGAATCCATTGTATTTTACCTCTTCTTCCTTGCCTTTCCCATCACTACAATAGTTACTAAAGCCAAGTTTCTTACTTAGAGGTTAAAAAGGGACCACTGAAGCTGCAGAGAGACTTAGCAGGACTAAGACCAGAGGTGACCAACATCTGCACATGTAGCCCTTCTTTCCTGGGTAATACGTGGGAGCCATTTATCTTGTTGCATAAATTCTCCATGTTGCATACATATCTTTGTTGCATAAATCAGGACTTTAAAAACAGAGAATTAATAGAAGTAATATTTTGTCAATATGATTCACATGGCATTTCAACCACAAGAATTGTATTGTTTGTTATATTGTATACCTAACAACTATAAAATCCATGTGCCCATAAAAACTAGAATGAATAATTCTGATATAGGGACATTTTCTTGGTGTGCTGATATTTTCATTAGGTGTGGATTCCATTGAAGAGAAATCAAGATAGAAAAAGAGACAGATCGTACAAGAATGAAAGCTGCTTCTACGTGGTTACATTTCTTCATCTCTAGTCCTTTCTTTTAAAAAAGGTGTTTTGTGCAGTCTTCAGCAGAGTAGCATCCTTCTAACTTCATTAAGCAAAAAAGCAAAACTGAAAGAAAACAACTACCAGTTAGAAACATCTACACTGAGTGTTTTTTTTTGTCTCTGTCCTGCTACAAGTATTTATAGGTTGGGTGTGTTCAATGATGTAAGCCCTTAGGTATGAGTCAAAGAGCAAGAGCCTAACAGCTCTGGGCCCATGGTACTCACCCTATGGATCACCAAGAAATGGCAACCCTAATTCCTAGCTCTGTTTTGCTTCATTGTTTCCTTTGGAACATGGTTGAGAAATAGATATATTAATTTTAGAAAAGTCAAGAGAGGAATGCACTGCCTCAAAAGAATCTGTGCTAATACCCAGTATCTGTGCTAATACCCAGTATTAGATTCTTGATAATATTAAGAAAGTAAGTATACTTATCCCTGTAACAGAAACTATTTATTTATTGTTATAGCAACATCTTTGCTCTCCTAATGATGGTCTTCCCAATCCTTTTCCTACTGTTACCAGAATTAGTGGGGTCTGACCTGTTTTAGGTTGGGGAATTAGCAGGGACAGGCCTTGTGCTTTGAGAGAAGGGTTAAATGGGATCTTTTCCACCTATGTTTTATAAGAAAGCAACAGGAAACCAGAATTGAAGTGAAGTTTAACAATTTTATTTTATTAAAGAACAAAAATAATAAAAGGTACAAAAAGGTACAACACACACACATGCACACACACACATACAGAGTTTCAAGGAGCATAGGATATAGATAGAGGTGGAAGATAGATGGGAATATTAGAGATCATTGCACAGAGGGTGATATTTACCACTTCAAGGAGAAAGGTTCAAGAAGGCAGGATCCAAAACCTGCATTGGATGTAGAGAGTCAGGGGTGATATTGGCCAAGGTGGGCTCCCCCGAAGTGAAGGCTGCACGCAGCCAGCTACCCCCTCCCCTGAAGCGAAGGTCACACATGGTTTGATTGGCAGCTGGCAGGCTCCCCGCAGCCGGCCCCCTGCAGCCACCACCTTTCCTTGCCTCCCCCACCCAACATCGGAAAGAAGGTGCACAGCACAGCAGCCAGGTAAGTGGGCAGCGGCAGGGGCATGTGACAGGGGCACACAGTGAGGGGAGCACATGGCGGGGGGGGGGTGAACCGGTGGTTGGAATTTTAGAATCCCACCACTGGATATTGGGCATAGTGAAGCTAAACTAAAGGGAATTCAGAGACCAAAAAGTGAGGGGTCCTTATTTGGGAGACTTAGATATAGGAAAAGTTTGCCCTCTGGTGATGCTAAGAAAGGCAATCTTCCTGGACAAAACAGAGGTCTGTTCTCAGGAGATAACAATACTATGGAAAATGGCTCAAATGAGTCTGACCCAGGAAGAGCTCAGTTCTTGATTAAGTTTAGGCAGAGTTGATGAATTTACAACTCAGGGCATTCCAATTCATAGCAAGGCTTGATGATCCTGCAGTAGGACAGGAAAAGTGATGATTGGACCGGCTACGGAAGAAAGGGCTCAGGAAAGCTAATTGTGTTGAGGCAGATTAGTGCAAACCCTTTGTGAGCTAGAGGAGAGGTATGACATTTACAAGACTGTGTCTTTTGTTGTCCAGATTGCAATGGCAGAGACCTCAGGAAAGGTGTTATTTTCTTGATTTGGAAGTGGGGTAGAGAGGAATGTGGCAAGCAGTGCCCCATCAGCATCAAAGTCTAGACTTAAGTTTTAGTATCCATCTTACTCTGAACTGTCTATGACACTCTGAACTGTTTATAACTGGTAAGGCACATTTCATAAACTATCCCCCCCCCCACCGTCTTGCCATTGGCTTGCATGACAACACTACTGTAAACTAGTCACCCCCTTAGATTAATCTCTTTTGCAGCTTTCCCTGCATCTCAAAACGTTGCTTATATTGGCAGTTTTGTATCACACAGCTTCTTAAATATAGAAATGATTACATCAGATAAAATGTAAAAAGAAAGAATTAAAATCATTAAACTCAGTTAAAAATGCATCATTTTCTCTCTCTACATCATCCTTCTCACATAAATATTCTATCTGATTTCCCATTTTAGCAGTTTCATTCATTCTTATACTGTTACGTTGCCCTCTGCTGGATATTTCTGGCATTTCAAGGAAGGAAACGAAGGTGCCTTTTGTGGCGAAATGCCCTAGCTATCTTATAACAATCCAGACATGGGCTCTCTGCAACGAGAAGCATGTTTTGATTTTGAGGGTTTCAAGTGTCTGATGAAGTTTAGGAGAATAGCTAAACTGCCTAGACTCTGTTGTAAATGAAGGCAATAATTAGAAATGACCTAAAATATTGTGAAATGCTGCTGCCAGAAATAGGGTCATTATCTAACACAGAGACCCTTTTTTCCTTTGTAACAAAGCTGTTTGTACAGTTTTGAATGAAATACTTGATTTAAATAGCATTATTGCTCCATCTGTTGGCTCAGGTGTTGTTTGTTTTATAAAGGGGTTTAATGATTGTAAACAGCTGGGCTTTCTGGTGCATTATTTGGTGGAAAAACAAATTTAAAGTGGAACAATTGGATCATTTGTTGGTGCATTTCCAGTCCAGTTTCCCTGCTTGCAATCCTCATTTCTGTGGGCAGAGAACTATAAAGCACACAGTAATGCTAAACAAATGATTCTTTTCAATCCCCACAGAAGTTTAGCCAGCAAGCAAACTTTGAAAAGCCTTTATTCTAAATACGTCTTGGATTTTCAATGTCTCCAAACCCCCCAAATAATTATTTTATTCATGTCTTTCAGCTGTGTAATGGAAGTGAAATTGCATGCACGTTATTTTTTAAATCACCCAGGAAATACAGCCACCTACTTCCCAGGTAGGGAGGGAGACCAACAATTTTAGCCTTTAAGTTTACCCTGTCAGGATGTGGTGAGTGTGTGGTCTGTCCTTGGGAGGTGGCTGCCGACTGCTTCTGGCTTTCTGCCTGGGATGGGGATTTTCGCTTGTAGGTTATCTCTACTTGCCTGTGGGAAACTATGCTTTGTTTATTCTGTATTGCTTTGAGTATTGGCTTTGTTTATTCTGTATTGGTGGGAATGTGATATGCCACTGTGTAAAATCTTCTATCAGAGGTCTGAGGCTCTCAGACCTCGCATTGCCTGTATCCGACTATGATTGCCAGCACAATAAAGAACTGAGAACGGTTACTTTGGCCTGGACTTTGCTAGTTCGTTACAACCCCTGTCTTCCATAGCTTTCCAAAGTGGCCTCGGAATGCATGTGTTCACTTTAGTGGCTGAATAGTACCAACGTTGGAGAAACCGTTCTTGTCTTCAACTTCCTCCCCCTCCCCCAATACCTTCTACATAGATTTTTCTACAATTGGCTTACCACCCTATTGTGGGGCACAACAAATCCTGGAGCTTAGCATTTTCATGCTGCGTTTAATGTAGTCTCTTTCAAAGTCCAAAGTATATTTAACAACAGAATGTTTGTGGTAAAAAATGCATCTGTATGGAATTCCTGATATTTTACACCATTAAATGGTAGCAAATGAATTAATTTCTTGACCATTTGCTTTCTATACAGCCTACACTATTCAGTGAAATGGAGCTTCATATGGGAATAATAGAATAATAAGAAAAAAGAGGGAACCTGCAAGACTTCGGGTGTCTCATTTTCCCCTGTACCCCCTTCCCCGTTGTTTCTTTTTTTTCTTCCTTACCTAGCAATATGGTTGTCAGGGGGAGGATGGGGGTGCTGTTTCCAGCTCCAGGTTGAGATTTGGGGATGGAGCCTGGAGAGGACAGGGATCTTAGTGGGGTACAATACCACAGAGACCACCCTCCAAAACATCCATTTTCTCCAGGGGAGATGAGCTGTTATTCTGGGGGATTCCCAGGCCCTGTGTGGAGGCTGGCATCCCTACCTGGCAGCCCACAGAGTTTTCCCCTTTTTAATGCTTTGTTTTTTTCTTCCCACCCGCTAGCCAATTTACCATTGTCTGCTCCCCCTCTTCTCAGCTTCCCCTTTTACTCATCCCCTTAGCAACCTCTCTCTGGAAACATTCTGGTTAAGTGTATGGTATCTGCCACCACAATGGGCCTAGTTGCAAGGCCAGGCTCAATTGCACAGTGGTTGCCACCAATACGTTGCATGGTACACCCCATAGTACATACCAGACCAGACCAAGTTTTATGGGTAGTGAGGTTCTAGTGATTCCTCCTCTATGAGGTAATGTAATAGGGAGGGAGGCAGACTGTTCTAGTTTTCAGATTTATTTTCCCTCCCCCTCCCCCCCCAATGGCTTTGCTGTAGAGAAATCAAGATTTAGAAGGCTCAGCAATATAGTTAGAGTGGTCTGGCAAACTCCAAAATGGCAACTGAGAGCTCAGCGGGCATTCTTTTCCTAGAGCCACGGACACTGTTTCTATTATTTTGATGAATTTTAATTCCCAGATTAAAAAAAAAAATCAGATTTTTTGGTAAACTTGAGACTTCCTTATTTGACCTAGTTCCATTTTGCAGATCTATTAATCTATCTGTTTGGAAATAGATAGGGAAGGAATTAGGGTACGGTTTTTGTTGTGAAGGCAACTAGGATTTCTGCAACAAATCCCTGAAGCAGAGGGTTTTGAAAGTATTCAATATGTTCCATCTGGAATGTTGGGGGATTCATCTCCCAGATGATTTGCAAACTTCTGCATGTATATTGCTTCCTCCTGCACCATGCAGCTGGTAGGAGGTGGGCTCTAAGCTTTCATACTATGGTATACCCTTTATAACTTATTCTGAATGACTGGTATGAAATTGTTCTCCTGTAGGCTATGTTCCAACAGTTTCCAACACTATTCATGTTTCTTTGGGACTCTGGGTTTTTTTTTTAGTTTCTTCTTCTTGCAAAATGCAATTTTCATAAGTATGATCTTTGTAAATTTAAATAGGTCTCCCTTTGAAAAGTTGATGAAAGGATTGTGAGGAATGAGCATCTTAAGCTGTTTTGTACCTTTTAGACAAAGTGCTAACCAATGAAGTGTTTCCCTTCTTCTCTGTAGTTTATATATAATGTATGCCTCTGCATTAAGTTTAATAAATTAAGAACAGGACTGACTTTAACAACCTCGCTTCGTATAAATTCAAAGCATTCTGTCTCTGCTTGGGATTTGCTCAGTCTGAGGTATTGAAACTTTTTCTTAAGCAAGAAATTATAATATAACTCCCAGACAGTTAAGATTGCCTTCTATAACTTACACAAAATTCCTGTCAGAACTCTGGTAAGGCGGGGGGAGGGTCCTGTGCAATGAAGAAGTGTTTGTCGGGTGAGGGACGGATTGTTAAAAAAACCTTCTCAATATTCTGTTTTCTACTTTTTTGTGTCAGCACCAGTGGTGGGATCCAAAAATTTTAGTAACAGGTTCCCATGGTGGTGGGATTCAAACTGTGGCGTAGCGCCAATGGGGCTAGGCAGGGCACGACGGGGGCATGGCCGGGCATTCCAGGGGCGGGGCATTCTGGAGCGGGGCTGTGGCAAGGATGCAGCTGCTGCGCCGGTCCTTGGGTGGGAAACGAATGCACGCAGGCGCAGGCTGCCATGCTCGCCGGTGCACCTCCTGCTAGACTGCTTCAAGTTCTGAGTGCTACTGCTGAGAGGAGGGGCATAACTAAGGCAAAAATCACATGGCAAAATCACCAATTAGTAACCCCCTCTCGGCACACACAAATAATTAGTAACCTACTCTTGGGAACCTGTGAGAACCTGCTGGATCCCACCTCTGGTCAGCACTCAGCACTATACAGTTTCCAATAGCACCTCATTCTGATCTAAGGGGGGGTGATGGGTTTTTTTCCCTTTAGTGGCTGAGGGAAGAAGGCAGTGGTGGGATTCAACAGGTTCGCACCACTTCGGCAGAACCGGTTGTTAAACAACCAGTAAGCAACCAGTTTGTTAAATTATTTGAATCCCACCACTGGAACCAGTTGTTAAATTATTTGAATCCTATCACTGGAGGAAGGGATAGGCAAGATAAAGCATGGAGAAAAAGATAGAAGTGGTCTCAGGAAGAACCACAGGGCTGGCAAACTTTTTTGGGGGTAAAATTCAGACTTTTTCAGCAAAGCCAACAACAACAACAACAACAACCCTAAATACCAATATCAGTATATATTTTTTTCATTTTTAAGCCAAAAAATGTTAACTCCTTTGTAACCTGTGTGGAATTTTATTTGAGCCTCTGCAGGTATTCTTCCAAGATAAGAGGCACCAAATTTGCAGCATAGCTGCAGGTGACTCTCCCTAGAGGAACCCCTAAGTTTGGTTCAGCTGGGTCTGATTTTCTGGGCTTCCAAATGTGATGCTTTCATCCATCCACCATAGGAAACAAGGGAAGAAAATTTGGGGGCCCACAAAATTGGACCTCCCAGCTCAATATTCAATAAACTCAGGGATTCTTGTAAGGAGAGGCATCTACTGGTCCACTGAAAATTTGGTGCCTCTACGCTCCCCCTCCCCCAGCTCTGGACATATTTGCTGCAGGGTAACATGGAGTCACGCCCTTTAAAAGTTAAAGCAAAAGGCTCCTATGTTTGCTAATGGGAAAACTTTGCAGGGTAAAGTGCCATCAAATTTGCACCACACATGCTGGTCCTTTCCCTTACAAGAACCCCCAAGTTTGGTGACGATTAGGCCAGAGAGTCCAATTTTATGTGAGGAGTGTGGGAAATTGATCCGTTTTTAGCAAGTCAAACTTTCAGTGTTATCTGCTTGGAATTTTATCAAATTGCTTTAGGATTACTGAGCTATTGCATGGATTTGGGTGTTATTTTATGTGGGAAGCCATCTTGAACCAATCAGAGTATGTGGCTTATGAACAGAATAACCAACCAACCAACCAAAAAATGTACATGTTGACTGAAACATATGAATGGGGCTAGATTGTACATGCATTCAACAAAATGTGTTTACCGAGCTTATGTGTCCATGGGGTTGCTGAAACCAATCAGGAGTGATAGAAAACTAGCCTTCAGCTCTTTCCACAAATCCCATCTGCAGAGGTATCCTAGTATTTTTTTTATCAGCCATACAGAGAGTTTACCAGATATCTAACATCAAATACCTTGGATGAATCCCTTGGCCATTTTTACTTAACACTGGTTGCCTTAACTAAAGGAACCACAAAATAAACTGTCTAGTGCACTTAGAGATAAAGTTTGGCAAGTCTGAAAAATAATATATCATATTGCAGTTGATTCACCACAACCCCAACCATTGGATGTTGCAGGTGAGAGAGGAGCAGAGGTGGTTTGCTATTATCTTCCTGCAGTAGCAGCCACACTCTTCCAGTCTCCCATCCAAATACTAACCATGACTGTTTCAGCTTAGCTCCCAAGCTCTGATGAGCTCGGCTATGGATTGAAGAAAAATAACCACCATAATTAGGAGTGGTGTTAGTGATTGCGGGGTCCTGGACAAAATTGAAGAATGGGGGCCCTGAATCACTGGGGTGCATGTCCCCCCCCCCCCACACACTGCATATCTGCTGGGAGAGGACTACACTCTAGCAGCTGCTTCCTACTTTTCCTAGGACGTTGATCAGGACCACTAGCTCAGTGTGCTGGAATAAGAGGCATACTAACTCTACTTCTCACCTTGGGCTGAAGTTCCACCGTGTCAGGGTGTTGTTGATGGTGAAGAGTCAGATGCAGGCTGGTCACACAGGTTTTATGCTTGTCTGCTCAGCCTTTGGCACTCCAGAAAAGTGAAAGGAGCCTTTATTCCCTATAATAAATCCCCTTTTTCAAGGCACCAGGAAACAGAGGCAGGTTCAGCAAACAAAAGTAAAAATTCATTAAACAAACAAGATGGGATCAGGATTTCAAATGGGTGGAAATCAGGCAAGCGTTACCTATATACAAATATTAGTTTTTGCATGGTCACAGTTCTTACTCCAAGCTTTATAAATTTCTTCAGTTGCATAGATGTCGGCTACCAACTTCACATATTAAGTTAGGAAACCAAAGGGCATTTCATGGGGAAGCCATGGAGGGTGAGATGGGAGGCAGGGAGGAAAGCCCAGCTCAGGCCCAGCCCCAGCATCAAGGGTGAGAGCCAGGGGAGGGGTGAGTGTTGGGGTAGCTGCCTAGAAGGGGATGGGAATGGGAATGGGCCCAGAGAAGCCAGGCAGAGTGGCCAGCCAAAGATGGACGGGCTCACTCCCAGGCCAAAGGCCCTTATTGGAGGCTAGCCCTATAAACGGAGAGGCAAGAGAAGAGCCAAAGAGGATGCTGCTGGCTGCCTGTTCCTAGAGCTGGGGAATTTGGCATGCCCAGAGAGAGAGGTGACAACTTAAGTGAGACCTCCTCCCTCCATTTTGAGGCCCATGCAGACTCTGGGGAGCTTGAGGGCGCTACCAGGGGCACAATATAGGTAAAAGGTAAGGCGAGAATGAGAGCCCAGATGTCTAAGCAATCTGCCATAGGAGGACCATTGCTTCTGGGAACATATAATATGCAAAACAGAGCTGAGTCATTGGAATTGGCTGCTTGGATGAGTCATGTCCAATTATTTTTCATGGCTTTTCCCCCCCTTGCATGCTAGCAGCTGTTTGTAAAGTCTCTTCTGCTGGAGGAGATTCAGTGCTGCAATTGGCGTCGTGTTGGGGACGTAGACTTGATATGCGGTGGCAGTCACAGTAATTCTTGCAGTGAGGTGTGCACTTTCACAGGCTGCATAAAAGATCGATGTGACACCGGTATGGGAAATGAACCTCAATGAAGTATTTCTGAATAAAATACATTATAAAATATATGGACTAAAATTCATAGACCTATACTGATTATCCATATTTATATCTTTTAAGAAGAATGTTATCTTTGTACTCTTTTAATTATCTAAAAGCCGGTGGTGTTTATCCGCAGTGATATTATTCTGTACAGTGTAAGTAAAGGAAGTTTTGCTGACGTGGCGCAGGATGCTGTCTCGGTGTCCTGCTGAGCGATTTTTCTTTTGCTGGGATTTTTTTTTTATGTGAAGGGCTCTCTTGTGTACCTATAGCTGCTGCTTCATTAAAACTGACAGCTTCCCTGTTATGTTTTTGAATGGGGAAGTTGCTCATACTGAATTTGGCTTTGAGAATTGGAATCAAGGAAATAAATCCTCTTTACGCCGGCATTTCTGTGCTGTGATCTCATTTTGTATCAAAACAGTATAATCTCATTTTTACCTTCTCCCACTGGCCTTTTCATCAAACCCAAAGGCTCGCTGCGACATAAATCTTAATATGAGCTGTGGTTCAAATTATGGGCAAATTCTTCAAACGCTACAAAGTCTGATTTGTTTAAGTGGGGCAAAGTTAGTTGAATGCTTCAGAAAGTACAATTGTAAGAAGGTTTTCCTGGGAATAAGTGTAACCTCAGCTTGTGGGTTCTGTGGGGCAGAACTTGGAATGAGTTTGCAACAACAATTTTAAAAAAACAAAATGGTTTACTTTCTTAACATATAACATATAACATCAACATTTAACATCACACTTCCTGTTCAGGTTTCATTTCAAGTCCTTCTAGTTACAGTCTTCTGATATTCCCAAGTCCAATTCTTCCTGCAAGTGGGTTGGCTCCTGAAGATCCCAAGGGCTTGCTGAACAGGATTCAACATGATGAAGCTTTCCAGGAGAACTCTCACCCATTACAAACATAAAAACCCTGAAACAATAAACTCCAGCATTTACAACATAGCAAAAATAAACAACTACCTTCCCACTAGTTCCCAACAACATTGCAGTTACCTTAACAAGGTGTTAAGGGCTTATAGAAATCAAGGTCCGAGTCTGGTAGCCTTGTCTCCTCCAAAGAGCTCTGCAGCCTTCTGCTGCTTTGAGTCTCCACCCCTTTCTGGGTCAACCCATTCTGAGCATGGGGGTTACATAAGCACTATTGAATAGATGGTTATCCAGTGCAGCTACCCTTCCACTCCCCTAACCAGCTGAATCCCATGTCAGTTGCACCTCAAAGTCTTTTAGCCCCAGATGTCAGAACTGCAGGAATGAACTGGATATTAAAACTGAGGAATCAAGGCAGAAATTCTCCTCAGGCCGTCCCAAAAGGTAGTCACCTAATTGTCTGAATGTCCCCAGAGAACATTGATCAAGGACCTTTTGTTCAGATCTCCAGAGATACACCCATGATAAAAAGTAATGGTTCAGCTGTGCAGGTCAGTCACATACCCAAGGAAGGCCATCAAGACACTGCTCAGCCTTTGTTGAACAGACTGTAACTAGTCTGCCCCTCAGGTAATTCATTCATCCTACATGTCTTCTGTTGCCTCACCTCACCTGTTGCCTCACCATGTTCAGACTTACACTTCCCCTAGGTTTAAGTCATCCTCCATTAATCCAAAACTCAAAACTTCCAGTGGTAAACAAGACTCAGTACCTTTGATGACTCAATCCCAGTTCAGATTCTGTGTGTGGAATTTGTCCAGTAGAAGAACTAACCTACCAAAATCCAGGAACACCTAAACACATGTATTGCATCTTAGGCCCCTCCATTCTTCATAGTGTTCCCATCCAGAACCACCTTCTAGCATGACAAATGTGAAGTCACTGGACCACCTCCTTATCTAGACAGGCAGAGTCTGTTTTCTCCTATCCTGTTCTGCTTTCTTTCCAAATCTAATCCTTCACATTTTCCTACCCACTTTCCATCTCTTAGCTTTCTCATTTTCAGTAGATCTGCCTTACTGTTAGCTTATCTCTTCAGAACCTCTTATCCAAGGGCAATTGCATATGTTTGGTCTCTTCAGGTCAAGTGGACTTTACCTTCTGGTCAGATTCTCAAATGTGCACATTTTTTTCTCCTGTTCAGATCTCAGCTTCTCAGATTAGAGAAGCTCTGTGGTTTCCAGAAGTTGGGAAAACATGATCTTTTTCCTGCATGTGCAGGGAAAGCAGAACATGCCAGAATATATTTTGCTCTGCTCAGCTTTTCTGTTCCTCCCCACTTTCCCCTGTCCACACAGGAACAGTTCCCTAAGCATTTCTGGGGGATTGATGGAGCCTCCTTTTTTTAACTTTAAGACTTGTGATCTGTCACCCTTGCAACATATCATTGAAATGGAGTGTAAAAAAAAGAGAAAAGAAACAACGTAACAAACAACTTCCCCACCCAGAAACGAGGCACCAGGAAAATGGCAGCATGACTCAGGAAAACCAGGAGGGTATTGCCTCTCATGTAAACAAGAAAACATGAGGAGACCTCACTGTGGCAGAAGATGAGTGCACAAAGGACTCAATGCTCCTCTGACAATTATTTGGCCACATTTTTAGTCCCTTCAGGGGAACACTTCACTTATCTTCTTTTTTTTTAGTTGTTTTGCTCCAGACTAGCCACGTTGCAAGAATACAGTCTAGGCAACAGTAACTTTAAGGGGCATTTAACTTAAAGGATTGTGGAAATGTGAATGGCTTTGATTGTTTGAGATAAATTCTTTGAATACCATGGACCACCAAAAAGACAAATCAGTGCATTCTGGGACAAATCAAGGCTGAACTCTCTCTGGCCTCTTCAAGACGGAGGGCGTGAGAGAGGTTGGAGTCGGCGTAATCTACATTGCTGTGACCCAACCACACCTGCTGGAGACAAGCAAAGCGCCTATTGCCCGGCCGCACCCGCCTCTTCCATCGTCCCTCCTCCTGTGCGCCTCAAGGTTGCCCTGCATGGCCTCCTGGGAGCCTGCCCACGCTGCCCTCCTGACCTCCATGGAGTGGGAGGACCCAGCCAAGGGAGGGCCTTCGGTAGGCCAGCAGGGCAGGGACCAGGAGAAGCGACAGGTGAGTGGGAGAGGAGAGGCCGAGGGACAACAGCGCATCTCCTGGCAGTGCCGCCGTTCTCACAGCGCCCGGAGAGATGCAGCTGTAAAGCTTCTAAAAACCTCCCCTCCAGGAGGGAGGTTTTTGGAGAGTGGCCTGAGGTCAGCCTCTGGGGGAGGAAGTGGAGCCAGGAGTCGAAGCTACTGCTGCATTTTGGCGAGTGCAGCTCTGTGCCGGCAACGGCATCTCTGGGGAGGCCTGCGTTTTTGCCGTCCCAGAGCGATAGGTTATTGGCCCATGCGGAAAGGGCCTCTGGGAAGCTAAAATGACTATACTGAATCTATCATACTTTGGCTACATTTTAAGAAAGCAAGAGTCATTGGAAAAGATAATAATGCTAGGAAAAGTTGAGAGCAGGAGGAAAAGAAGAAGGGCCAATATAAGATGGATTGAATCAATAAAGAAAGCCTTAGTTTGAAAGACCTGAACAAGGCTGTTGATGATAGGATGTTTTGGAGGACATTAATTAATAAAGTCACCCTGAATTGGAGATGACTTGATAGCACACATGACATACTGGACACACATATATATTGCCTTGCTACTATCTGATATGTTTTCTTTGACTTACCCCCTCTCTTCTGTGTTTCTTGGATAAAGGAATAACCTTGCTTGCTGGTTAAGTGCTTCATTCCCTTCCATCTTTTTTTTAAAAGGTTTTTTGAGAAAACCCTGTGACCCATGTTTAAAATAGACCAGGAATCCCCAACATGGCACTTTGAGGTGGCATGGCACTCACTGGTTTGCTAGAAATATGCTGCTGTGTGGTATGGAGGATGTTGTTGGGGCTCAACTTCTCTTGGCACAATTCTGTGTAGGAAAGTGAGGTGTCAAAAATGTTTGTACCACTGTCATTTGCTATTTTTTAAAAAGCCCTTTTGTTCTGAGTACCGAAAGTTTTGGCCTCCTCTAGAAGGGCTCTTTTTATGTTCTTATATTCTCATGTTGTCTTTAACCTTTTTAAGAGTTCATGTTTGCAAACCCACAAGAATTATCTGCAGTAGTTTTTCTGATCAGGCTGAGCAGACCCAAAGGATATTGCAGTGGACTGGTAGGCCAAACCTGGTCCATACTGAGTTCCCATCTTCATTATAACTGCAATTATAACTATGAGGATGCTGTGATTTTTATTGCACTGTAATAGATAATAATATTTCATCTTTCCTTTATCTGCTGCCTTAAAAAGAGGAAGACAAAGGGGAAAATATATATATATATATATATAAGGTAGCTTTTCGTTCACAATCAGGAAGGATTGTAAAATAGAAAAATCTGGAAATAACACTGAAAAAATCCTACTAGAGAAAACAAATTTAGCCCTCCGCATAACGAGGCTGCAAAGCGATATCTCAAACATTACTATTTCCTGGGACAAATAAGCTTTCTTACTACACTTCTACTTCAAATGAGGCATGTTAAAAAAGAGTAGTTCCTTTTCACTGAGCCATTTTCAGAATACTTAAAATCAAATTAAAAGTACAACTCTGAATATAAGTGTTTTGTTTGATTACGACTACGACTCATAAAAATAAGATTTTATTGTCCAGTCAGATAATGAAGACTTAAATTACTTTATCAAGCAAACCAGCAACCAAAAAAGAAAAATTTTCACAAGAAAGATTTCCATTTTCCCCTTCAAGCCATCTTCCCTTTTCCTTTTGGGCTCCTCCATTTTGATAGCAATGTTCAGTGCCTTCTGTGATAAATATTTAATAGCTATCTGATAACACTGACACCTGTGTTGTTCTCACAGCTGATATACCAAAAGAGGGGGGGGCATGAGTTTATTATAATTAGAGTCTCAAATATACAGAGATGCCATCAGGGCATGAGTTTGGACATTCTGAAGGGTTCTTCAAGACTGCATCCTTACATAAATTACATGCAAAATGTATTCTTGACATTTAAGGCCTGAGAAACAAACCAGATCTTAAAACAAATTAATGCAATATTTATGTGCATACTTGTTACTGTGTGTCTGTACAACAGTGAGCCCCCAGAGGCGGTTTGCTTGAGGCAGGTTTCCTGGGTAATAGTGGTCATCCATGACAGTGGGCCCCTGAACCTTGTGGACCAACACAGTGTCAGGGCAAAACCCCTTGCATGAGAGCCAGGTCCCAGACTACATCACTGGAACTCAGCCTGTTTTCCACAGACCCTTTCTCACTGTTTCGTTCCATACCTTTTTGATTCTGAGCTCTAGCTCTTCTCAGTTGGCTTGGCCAAGCAGGCCATCTCTATTTGTGTCCAGTCTCACGTTAAGAAAAAATAGCCTTTTATCACCAGTTCCTTCTCCTCCCCTTCTCCTTCCTCTGGAATAAGGAAAGAAATGAAATGAAGCACTGAGGGGTGGGGGGAGAAAAGGAAAGAAGTTGTTCCTGTACTTTCAAGTCTCCAAATCCCTTTGCCAAAATGGAAACCCAAATCCTCCCCTTTGTTTTTAGTGGATTTTTTAAAAGTCAACTGGTCTTAATAAAGAAAAACTGAAGCACATTGATGAAGTCAATGTAGATATAGTTCTATTATTTTATGGCTTTGGTACAACCAGGGTCAGAGGGAGAGGAAACTGCGCCCGGGACACGACCTGCCTGCGCACACACCCTGCCCTCTGCCTGCCCACACCCCATCCCTGGGATTTTTCACCCCCACATGACGCCAATGGCACACGCCCGGGGCGTGGTGCCCCACCCTTACCCCACTGCAGCTTTGCCACTGGGTACAACTGAGTTGTTGATTGGGTAGCAAGTTATATTTTGACTCAGGCACAAGAATAATCCAGGCCTGTGTCTTCTGTATTAGCTTGTGGACAGAGGAAATGGGCTCCATCAGCCAAGAGCAGCTATTGATCTCTCTGCAGCAGTCTCCTACTTTTCATCTTCCTGTTTGCTGTCAAATGGAAATCTCCATATTATGCTGAATTGAGGTTAAGTGGCAAAGACTTTTCAAAAAGTACCTATTAAATCCATGTTTGTGATGGGTGTCCAAATCTATAAATGTGTTTCCAGAACCATTCTCAGAAATGTATTAAGCTCTGTAATGTTCCTTTAGCTTAAATTGAGAGAAAATGGCCAGTGATGGAGATCTGAAAGCCAGCATGGTATAGTCGTTAAGAGTGTTGGACTCTAATCTGGAGAACTGGGTTGGATTCCCCACTCCTCCACATGAGTGGTGGACTCTTACCTGGAGAACCAGGTTTATTTCCCTCCTACTACACATGAAGCCTGCTGGGTGACCTTGGGTTAGTCATAATTCTCTGAACTCTCTCAGCCCCACCTAGCTCACAAGGAGGCTGTTGTGAGGGAGAAAGTGAAGGTGATTGTAAGCCTCTTTGAAATTCCTTAAAAGTTGAGAAAAGTGGGATACAAAAACCAACTCTTCCTCCTCCTCCTCCTCCCCCACCTTTATATCTGACAACTGTTAAAAAGCATACAAGCAGGTGGGCTGAATAGGCCTTTTTCTGATCCATTATTGTCCCATAGAAGCAGCTGTTCAGAAGTCTGTGAAAGTCCATTGAACGATGCTTGTCAATGTCAATGGACTTTGTGTAAATAGCTAATTTTGTACTGGTACATCTGTTTATCTAGATAACACAAGTTCCTTTCTGTAGTTTTGGGAACTGAACACAATGGTTTTTTATGCAGAAAAATCAATGATACAAAATCACTTTGTAACCAGCTGAAGGGAGAGTACTTTTGGTCCACAGTGAATGGCAGATGCTGACACTGAACTTTAATGAGAGTTTCACTGCTTCGTGGTTTCCAAGGGCATTTTGACATAGTGTTTATCACTCCCATTTTCAGACGTGTTCTTTCAGCACTAATCCAGTGATCATTCCTGGAGTATCCTGGTTGGAATCCACGAAGGAAATAATCATTTCCACCATGGCAAGATTTCCTGTGTGGACACATTTCTTCTTGGCCCACTTTCACTTTCCACTTCTCCAGGGAAAGCAAATCCACCTATAGCACAATTTTAATTTTGCTTCGCTGCTAGAGGGGGACAGATTTGTCAGAGGGCACAGCTTGGCCCCGAACCTCTTCCCTTCACATACAGCCAGCCTGCCTATGGCCAGCCCCCCCACCCCCGCTTCACGCTGCTTTGCATGTTTCTCTCTTTTCCATCCTCCCTGTTGCCAACAACTTCCTGTTTCTTGTACTGCTGTATCATTTCTATTGCCCATGGCCTCCACACTCCTGCACATCTTTAGATCGTTAGATACCAATACTAAATACTAATACTAAAAAATGTAAAAATAATAAGACTGATCAGTCCAAACAAGACTGATTTGCCCCTGCATTTGATCAACAAAATGGGATGTCTCCAGCCTTGTTGTTTTATATATAACCAATCAGTGCTTCCAAACTACACTGGGAAAAACCCATCAGTCTTGATGCTTGGGTCTGCATCCCAAAACCCGGGTAGCTTAGCAAATGTCAATTCACATCCTTCTGCGGTTTTGCAGTTTGCACACTTCCATTACTTCCTGCCCCCTATTTCTGACTACAAAAGTCAATGAGTGTTCAGGTAAAGTGTACATATTCAAGAATTGCCATATTCAAGACTTTTCTTTAATAGTTCACCTTTTTATGTCAATCTATCAATCTATCAATAGATCAATGGATTCATGTAACAATCTATTGATATTAATCTATTTATCAATAGATTAACTGAAATATCAATCTATTGATAATATTAAAGATAAACATTGAAGATTGTATTACAAATTAAAGCACACAGGTGCAATAGAGAACCCACAAAACATTGCCCACCCCCAGACACAAGCAAAAAGTAAGCTGATGGGTAATGCCTGCCCCACTGCAAACAGGGTGGTGGGTAATAATGCTGAACATGCCCTGGAACAAACACTCCCCAGCCAATTCTTGTTGAAGTCGTGGAAACCTCGCTGTGCATAATTAAACTTTTCCGGATTCCATAATTGTGTCCCCACCCCATATACATCCTATGTATCACCATGCTTTCATTTTATTAGCACTAAAACATTTAGGATTAAACATTTAGGATTACTAAAACTCATGTTTCTTTAAAAAGTATATGGATGGGAAGTTGTGACAGATTAGGCCCAGGTAAAAGGGTTAATTGTTAGAAGGTGCAGAAAAGCTGGCCTTAGCAACACTTAATGTAAATATAGACACCTCCTGATTGGCTGGCGGAGATGCAGTTAGCCGAGGTAGGGGGAGCTAGGTGCTATAAAAGCAAGAAGAAACCTTTTGGTTTTGGTGGGAATTGAGTCTGAGTGGAGAGACACACAGATTCAGTAGTCAGACACAGATCGTGTCAGCTCACAGATCCTTCAGTCTGGAGATCATGTCTAGTGGCAGTGAGGCCAGTGAGAGATAGAGAGAGGAAAGCTAGGTGGCCAGATTCCTCTAATCTCAGACTGTCAGGGAGGAACCGTGGTTGTTATAGGCTAGATAGTCTGGATCTCTGAATTAGGGAAACTTCATGTGGGGGACCTCCTAAAGTCAATGACCATTCCCTTTTGGTGATAAAGGGCGGGTGAACTAGGAGTGTGCTTGACTGTGGGTGGAAAGTTTTCCTTCAAGAGGCACCTATGGGTGAATAAGTCTGTTCTGAAAACTGTGCTGTAACATCTGAGAAAGAAATATCTACCTAAGAAACCAAAAATGCTTTTGAAACCTCTCTGTTCCATCTGAGAAGCTAAACCAGTCAGTAAATAAAATTTAGTTTTGTCTTAAACTTTTACAAGTACCAGGGTGTGACTGATTGAGAGAAAGGGGTAGTGCCTGAACGATTTAAAATCCATCCCTCAAAAACAGAGTTTACCTCCTTTTTTTTCAGGAGGCTCTGTTTTCTCCTCAGAGTGAGAAGGGGTTGTTGTTGCAGAAGTCATCAGCATGCTCAGGAAAAGAAACACACGGATGGGCATTATTTGTGCACCAGTAACCGTTATAGCTCCTATTTTGCATATATTGGTTTTTTAAAAAAATGAAATATCATTGTTGAAGGTGTAAGTCAACATGGATCTTAAACCTGAGACTGTAGAAGTGGAACTTAGGACAAACTTCCTGTGTCACAGTAACAGCTTGTGGGGCAAAAGAAGGGCAGCCTGCTGTTCATTGGGCAGCAGCACTTCCAACTCTGGACCATCTCCATTGATATAAAAAAACTTAGGCAAATGCAATGGGAAAAGTCTATGCCTCAGATGTTAAACAGCGTCTCCATGAATAGATAATACTAGACCAGAGGAACAGATAGACTGGCTCAAGGCTGCTTACCACCCAGGCTTGCACCCTGTTGACTCCTTGTTCTACTTGCAGATCTATAACTAACCTCTGCCTAAAGGATACAGAACCTGGAACTGGGAAGGGAAAGTTGTTTTTTGCCTCAACCCACAGATTGTCACATTTTCTGTTTTGTTTCCATGTTTCAACATTTGTTTCAAGACTGCAGGTCTCTGTGAGCAAACTGTTTTTCACCAGTTTTGATTCTTTTGGGGGGGGGGGGTAATGGGTGTGTAAGCAAGATGTGTTTTGATGTATTAGCATTTTATAAGCGACTTAGATTTTTTTAAATGCCTTTGACATCTGTAAGCCTCTTTTTGAGTTCTTTTTATTTTTTTCAGGAGAAAAAAAACTGCATATAAATATGCTAAACAAATACATTTGAAAGTGGAACATACCAATGGTTGCTGATCTTCCCTGATTCCCCCAGCAGAACTAGATACCATCAATTATGAAAGGCAAATGTTTACCATGTGCTTCTAAGTAACTTCATCCAGGTCTCACCAGCTGAAACTCACCCATATAACAAGGACAGAGTGTGCTCCAATAATATCCTGAGACCGAACTGATTCAATTGTGTTGTCCAAGTCCATATCAATGCAATTTTATTTACAGAATGGATGTTCATTGAGTGGGTTTACATTCTTGGGCACCTGAGACAACAGTCCCCTCACAGCTCTGAGAAGCTCTGTCAGGTGATGGAGGCATGAGACCTCTTTGCTGCAATTTCTGCCATAAAGTGGCCATGACAGTGTACACTCATCTATGTTAATTTGCCATCCATTTAAAGTTTTCCTTCTCTTTCGTAGTGTCATCTGCTCAATTGTTTCATCACTCTGAGTGTCTTGGTAAATGAACAGATTTTCCCAGTGGTGGGATTCAAATAATTTAACAACTGGTTGTTTACAAGCACCCTTTTAACAACCAGTTCTGCTGAAGTGTTGCAAATCTGCTGAATCCCACCACTGGATGTTCCTCTGAAGATCCATATTCCTCAGGATTCTTGGGAATCCTACACAAGCATCCCCTTTTCACTATGCAGTCCAGCAGGCCTTTTAAGGCAGAACTATTCCAGCAGGCTTATGGTTGAGGTTGCAACAATTTACCATCTAAGTGACCTTCCACTCTTCCCCCCCACACACATACACACTTGTCCTTTTCTATTTTTCCACCCATAAGAGTAGGAATGCATCCTGTTGATTGTCTTGAGTGTTTTACTTACTAGCTAGTTTTTAGGGTGGAAAGAGGACAGTAGAGTTAGGCTTTACAGAGGTGGTTGGGGACTTACAAGAACTGAGGAGGAATTTAAGGCCTGATTACCCTCCTTGTTATGTCATCAGCTCAGAAGATATTTTGGCTCACTGTATCAACACCTTTCTTGGTGAAAGAAACATTTTTTGAAAGTAAAGTAACACAGAGAGTCAACATTTTGTGACCATGGATCAGGGTTCAAAGTCCATTTGCATTTATCTTACCACGAACTCAATATTAAGGAAGTTATAATTTCTGCAAGTTCAAATCCCTTTGAGTCCATTCCAACAAACAAACAAACAAACAAACCAATCTGATTGTTGTCGCCAAGGAAATGTGGATGGTGGAAATTCTACTTTCAGGCAATTTAATATTGTACCATGTCAGCTAGATATAAATATGTTCTGGGATTAGAGGGAAAGATGCAGGTACAGATGTAGATCTAACTATAGATGCATATTATTTTTCCTAGTCTCTAGAAAGGCACAGTGTAATACAAAATATGGCATAAAGTTTTCAAAAATGGATACATCTTTGTTGTATAGTTTTGTCTTGTGGGATTTCCGGCAGACATCGGACAGTGTTTAAAATTAAATCTTAAATAACACCCAAAGTGACAGGCTGACAATTCACAATGCAGAGCTCTGGGTTTTTATTTTTCATTCCACAGTAAGCAATTGCTTATTTCATGCTGTATTGTTCCAAAAGGTGATATTTCATGATTAATAATAAGCTATTTGACAGTGTCAAAATGTAAACTTGAGGCTTTGGGATGATTTATTGGAACCCTCCAATGACAACAAAGCACAAAACTATAACCTCAAATACAACATGGAAACTGGTAAAATATTTGACTTCTGTTACATTATTTGTGCTTAACCCTTCGGGGTTTTGCCTTTACATTGTTTTAAGCTCCTTGGACAAAAGGTGAGGTATAAGAGCAGGCTTTCAGACTTAACATATTTTCAAACTTTCTGGATTAATCATTGCACAGGATCTATCAGTATGATTACAATAATCAAGCATCAAACTTTATCTGTAACCTAGAAATGAACAATAGACAATACCCACCATTTTTATCACTTAAGGGTCATTGAAATATACCTCTTCTTCAAGGACTTCAAGGATTACTTCTCCAAGGACTTCACTAAAGAATGAAAGGACTTTTCCTATATGCATTCTGAACCCATAATCAAAATCTTTCGAGACTGCTTTAGTAAATAGTGACAAATCAGATGCCATGTAGAAATGCTGTAATTAAGTAATATTTTCAAAGCACCAGGAAATTTACTAAGCCCTGTTGATAATTATTGATGGGATGAATCAGATCTCTATCAGGGATGTTCAATTTCTCACCAATTAATTGAACCCTCTTTGCATGTAGTGTTCATAAAAACAGAACTTTGAACAAGCTTCTTGCATGCATCTGAACAACTATGACAGGTCTGATTGCAGGGGCAAAAAGACCAGCCGTACATGTGCAATTACATTATGTATCATTGCAGCGGACCCTGCCCAACCATCTGAGAGCAGTGCTGCTGCCACCACCTGAAAAGGCACTTTGTAAAAGTGGGAGTTGGGGTTGACTTGTACTCCATGTACTCCATTGTTAACTCAGCATGCCTTATGGCAATTTTGTGATTTGTTCTTCTGATTGTGAAAGGCCGTGCTACTGTGCAGGCACAAAAAGCAACCAGTCCATCTATTTAAATGGAAGAAAATCTGCAAGAGCAAGGCAGCATCTGAGATAATTTTTGGACAGTTCCATAAACTTTTGTGGACAGCCCTATCAGGCATACCCAGCGCATGTGCCACCGAAAGCATGCAAAAGGTTCTGTAGTGCATATTCTAAAGCAGATTGAACTCATGCCCAATATTGGAAATATATGAATGAGATCATATTCACGATGTTCCTATGACCATGCCTTGTCATAGAAGACATGTAGGGAAGAACAAGGAAAAGTTTATCTGCCATTACTGATCTCCTAGAGAAAGCTCCAAAAAGGTATGAAGAATGCAAGCTTTCCCTAGAATACGTTTCAAAAACTACTGCAACAAACCAATAACAAATAACAGAAATGTAAATTAGATCAAAATGATGATACAAGTTTCCAATGTGTTTCGGTTCAACAAAACAGGAAAATGGGTAATTGGATCTGCGGGCAGCTAAATGCAAAAATCATTCTACCATTATAATCAAAATGTAGTTCGGTATCTAGTGATTGCATTGTGATTTAGCAAACAAATATTTTCAGCCTCTGTGTTCTTAGCAAGGAGATAATCAACATATGAAGGTTTTCATGGAGCGTTTTGCTCTGAATTATGCTAGCTAAGATTCCAATTAAGAGTAATGGAAATGAAGAAATAGCCAGACCAATTAGTAAAACAACAGTGAAATTCAGTAATGCTAAGTGACAACCCAGCATTATTCCCAATGGCAAATTAATGTTCAACCATTACATCGTACTTTTAAGCATTTTTCCCTGAATACTGGTACAAAAAATTTAAAAAAAAATGCTGGAAAGAACCAAACAAACATTATTTGGTGCATTGACTGACCTCACCAGACCTCAGATGTTCAAACTGATTAAATGTGCAACATCATAAGGAAAGATCTGATCAGCTCTAGCTGAACTGTCACCTATATGCTAAGCAAACTCCTCGTGATCCACTTTGACCGGAGAAATAGTGTGCTGTCTCCACAACATATAACCCCCCACCCCCCCCAAAAAAAACTCACACAAAAAGGGAAGGAAACTAGGTGTGCCTCAAATCCAAGGTAGTGGCTGCTTCTCAGGGCTTGGCCATTGTTTTCCAAATACTAGCTTGGTCAAGAGGAACAGTTTTATGTAGAACTTTTGATCTTAACATTCAGGCAGAGATACAAACCTGCATGGTTGATTGGATTAGCTTTGTGTATTTTATACTGGATTACCAATCTAACATTAGGACAGAAAGTGATTTTGACACTCGGGGCAATTTAAAAGAATAGTAGGGGTCATCTATGCATGTCATTGGGCCCATTGTGCTATTGTGTATTACTGCAGATAAAATTTGGCCAAAAATGTTGTTCTTCAAGTAATGGCACCTGCTGCAGGAATTATTCTGACTTCAATGGAGGCTGAGACATTTTGGAATTGCCACTTCAAAATGTAACTGAGCAGTGATGCTAGGGCACCTGCCCCGAAAAGGGAAGGGTTGTTCTTCTGCTTCATGGACAGCATCCCACTACTATCATGATTACCATCAAGAATCGTATTTTCAGTAGTAGTGTGTAAGATAAATGCAATTGAAGAGACAAGGGGGTAAAAAAAACCCAGACAATGGTGGGGGGGAGGAGATGTGTGGAGTGATTTCACAGAAAGTGTTTCCAAGACACAAGGTTTGATCACTGGGGAAATCTGTGCAAAGCCGTGCATGTGGAAAAAGTCATTATCTATATGTGGCTTCATTTATCTGGCATGAGATACCACTCATCCCCTACAGTTCAAAAAACCATCAGGCTTTTATTTGACAAGTTTATTTATCAATTATATTCCTGGGTAATCTAAAACCTACATGGTAGCTGAGGTTAGAAAGCATCAAGGTGAGAAAAAGCAGATTTGTGGTTACAATATGGCACCAAATGTCCAGAATTCCTTTATAAATAAACATTTTGTCTTTGTTGTCCAGTCCTTTGAATCCTTTAGTAACATTACACAGGGACTTATATCATTTCATGGCTCATTTTAGCTTCTTGCAGTACAATAAATATGCCACTTAATGGGAAGGAGAAAAACATTTCCGCTTTCTATTTAACCTATTGTAAATTATTTTTGCACATTTTTTTGAAAAACTTGTGAAATATGCTTAACATCTATTATCCCTAATCAAAATGTTACTGATTTGTATTATAGGGGATTATGCAAATTAGTAATTCAATCAAACCTATCCTTCTGTCATGCCCTTCGTGCAATGTATCCCAAAGTACCAAAGAGAATAATAGAAGTAGCAGCTGAGTAAATAGGCAGAAGACAGCCTTTCCTTAGGCAAAGAAAACATGGCTGAGTAGTATTGCTAGACTCTGGTTCTGTAGAGTAGTTCTGTAGAGAAGGAGTGCAGTCATTCAAAGCTCTCACTCCAGAATATTTTTGTTGACACAACGAAAATGAACACCGGGGAAAATGAGAGACTACAATACAAACAATGATTAAAACACACTATATTAGAATATTATTAAGTTAAACAAGTCTGCATAGCGCTCACTGAAGGTCTGTTTTCCAGGTGTTGTTTAAAAACTTACCCTGTATTTCTGAATAATATTATAATGATAGCACTTCCAACATTTGTCCATTTTGTTCAAAGTTTGTCAATATTTGCTGTTTTTGGTAGGTCTCCAAATTACAAAAAAAATAACTGCTTTTACTTTGGGCATATTTTCAGACTGTGTCCTTTTCTTATCGAGCTCTCAATCACATTTTTTTTCATTCACCCTTTATCCAAGAAACTCAGGGTGTTAAATGGTTCTTTCATCCTCATTTTGATCCTCACAAGAGTTGAGTTAGGTTAGACCAGTGATGGCGAACCTTTTCGAGACCAAGAGCCCAAACTGTAACCCCAAACCCACTTATTTATTGCAAAGTGCCAACACGGCAATTTAACCTTAATACGGAGGTTTTAGTTTAGGAAAAACGGTTGGCTCCAAGGCACACATTACTTGGGAGTAAGCTTGATGGTAGTCAGTGGCTTTGCTTTGAAGCAACCGTGCAACTCTTCCAACGGGTGAATCACGACCCATTGCCAGCAACCGAGCTTACTCCCAGGTAAAGGATTGCACTTTAGTTCTTCCCATGAAAATCGTGGGGTTTAACAGCACTTAACAGGGTTACCTACATGTCGTGCCCAGCGGCCCAGGCCAGCCTAGATGTGTGTGTGTGTGGGGGGGGCGATTTTCCGGCCCCCCACATGACAAACTCTGTGCCCACGTGCCCACAGAGAGGGCTCTGAGTGCCACCTCTGGTATCCGTGCCATAGGTTCGCCACCACTGGGTTAGACTGAAAGAACATGAGATTAGCAAGTAACTTTCATGGCTAAGTAGGAATTTGAACAGAGGACTCATGAGTCCTTATCCAGCACATTAAAACACATCAAACTTTGCCTTGATTTGATCCATCAAGGCATATTTACATATTTATGTTCTTATTTATTTGTAATCAGGTCTACACTTTCAGGTTCTACAAACAATTTTTTTCAGCCTCCTCTGGTTCTTCCTTGGCTGATAGGAGACCAAGCTAGTCACATGACTTCCCATGCTGAGATGCAAACATTAATATGTGGGGCAGCAAGTGATAAATGCAGGGAAATTATACATACATACATACATACATACATACATACATACATACATACATACATACATACATACATACATACATACATACAATAAAATCTCAAGGGGCTCAGGGGGTATTCCTGAGGGTTCCCTATAACAAAATGTCAAGGAGCTTAAATGGCTGCAGTAGAAAAAAGGAATCTGTAGCAACCATCACCCTTCTTAAGAAAGGTTAAGTGCTCTAAAGACTTCAGAATACTGAGGATGGATACAGGCCAGTATCCTTCATCAATAAGTGTCATGCTCTAACCCTGCTAAACACCAGCAGGAGCATGATTCCTGATAGCATAAAATTCTCCAACAGCAGATATAATATTATCAGGAGATAACTTCCACTGGTAATGTCCACCATTATTTACCAAAGTATCTATACCATTCTGCAGTTTTCAGCTATCAAAGTAGTTTTGATTCCACAAAGGAAAGGAAAGGAAAGGAAAGGAAAGGAAGATGCTCAACTGAATGTTCACAATGGAAAGAGACAGTTGTAAATTGGCACCCAATTGTTAAAGTCAAATTATGCTGTCTGGCATCACATAACTAAGCATGCCAGTACAGTCATTACTTTACATGATCCACGATTCAATCATAACTTTGCCTGTTGTTCTCATTGAAAAGTCTGTGGCTGCCTCTGAAAATAATGAGTTAAATAAATTGTGCCTTCATTTTCTTGCTACCCCAAAAGGAACCACATGCCAGCCAAGACACCAGAGTGATTACAGCTAATAAGATCAAACATCTGTGATATTCTGCTTGCACAGTCTTTGTTCAGATCACAGTAGGAGCAATTTAAGCTTCCAGCAACCAAAAACTGCACCGAGTGACTTCAACAAAGTTAGACTTTTTTACTTCTCCCCCCCCCCCCAAAAGAGCAACAACATCGGAAAATAGTCATTTGATGGCAATATTAAAACGCTATTTCATTCTGTTCCAACATTTTAGCAGAGTGTGCAGCTGAATGAACAATAATTGTCAGTTTTGTTTACTTTTGGTGCAATTTTCAAGACTCTTATATATTCCTTAAATGTATTTGTATTGTAGATTATATTGTAAGTGGCACAAAAGAAAAAGATGGAGGGAAGAGACTTCTGCTCAAAACAGGTTCAGGAAATAGAGTTCATCGACTTCAGTGTGACGTATTGTTGAGGAAGTTGGAGGATTTCATCTTATAAACCTTACGAGCTTCAGTCACAGTTTTTAAATGTGCACTGCCACAATGTATACTGCCACCTACCACAAAGATCGTCTTTATTACATGCAGATCATCTTTATTACATGCATAATTTTTTTTCCTTGGTAATTCACAGTGGTTATTCATGCAGGGTGGAGAATTGTTGCAGTTGGTGACTACATATGATCTGGCTGCAGAGTGGAGCAGCTTCTGTGTGGAAACATTTTTCAACAGTTTTAACATGGGGATTGTCATAAATTATACAATGGCTCTTAGTGTCTCAAGAGGGCCTCTGGGTGAGATTATCAAAGCCAGTCATGGGAGTGAGCTAGCTAATCCCTAGCTAATTTTTCTACCCACATCTGCAGCGTATGTGACAAAGTAAAGCTTCTCTCCTTGTTTGCTTAAGCATCTGGATAAGAATTTAAGGAACTGACTCAAAAAAGCATAGAAGAATATTGTTAGCCCAGTAAAACAGCTTTCTCAGAATCGATGTGAATTCTGCCACATAGAATTATGGAAATGCAAATGAAAAATTAAGGCAGGTCTGCATTGTTTAAGACAAATTAACGGCCAGGGCTGAAATAATCCCATGTCCATTGTAAATGACTAGGCCTCCATCCAAATCAACTTTGACCCAGCAGAACTTTTTCCTAGAGGCGAGGGAGAGAGACAGTGAGAATGCCAGGCAATATGTTCTTATTTACAGAATCCATGTTTATTAAACTCAAACCAAAGAAACCCAAGAGCATCTTACTGCACTCTACTCATACACAATCATTACAGGCTCACCTCAGTTTACACCTAGACTGGCTTTAGATGCAGCTGATACAATTATTGTTGCTGTTTTGTTTTAGTTTTATTTATTCAATTTACAAACTGTTCTCCCATCAAATGTTAAACAATTAAATTGACAACATAAAATATCCATATGATGGTATTGTAGCCAACCTGACCTGTAGCAATGCAGAGGGGGAGAGAATAGCTGCCCAGTCAGACCTGACAGAACAGTGCCCTGAACGCAGGAGTCTGTTTGGATTCAGAAACTCCATCTTGGAACTGTGTGTGAAGAATGCCTAAAGCAGGGGTAGGGAACCTGCGGCTCTCCAGATGTTCAGGAACTACAATTCCCATCAGCCTCTGTCAGCATGGCCAATTGGCCATGCTAGTAGGGGCTGATGGGAATTGTAGTTCCTGAACATCTGGAGAGCCGCAGGTTCCCTACCCCTGGAAAGGATTCCCCCACACACCTCATGCCTGGCACATACTCAGGAAACAACATTTGAATATTAACAACAGCACACCTGGGTGAAGCCAGCTCTCTTTTGTCTATATTTGTTAACCTTTCTAACTCATCATCCTTGTGACCATCTATGTTGAAACACCCATTAAGAGTCATTTCCGGTTTTGTCCAGCAGCTGGCAAAACCCTTTGAGATAATGTGTCAGCCATCAGGTCAATGGTCTGACACTCAAGACTGTTACCTCACCTTGGAACAGCTGGAAAAATCCTTTGTTAAAGGATTTTCCCTGCCCAGGATATGTTTTGCCCTATAAAAGCCCACCCCAGATCCCAGTCAGGTGTTCAATATTATCACACCACCATGGTGCTCGATAATATTGTTCCAACAGTGCTGATCATCCAGAGCCTAGTCATTAGGTCTCTGTTTCCTGGACATCCACTACAAAACTGGTAAATATACTCTTTGATGCCACATTCCTTCTCTCTATATATCCAAAATCTGTCTTTCACCTCTAAATTATATCCAAGGAAACCTTGTATGTTTAAGAATAAGAATTTATTTTCTCGGCTGGTTTCTTATAATGAGCTGAAACCCATACCCAACACTCCTTAAGCCACGCTAGGTGACCTTGTGCTCTATAACTAATTTCCCCAACCAAAGAGGGACATTGCATCCCACCATTTTGGGTAACAAATTTGGTGGAGAATGCACAGACATTGCCCTGGACTTTGAGAAAATAGTGTGGACTATTTTCCTCACTGTACAGTCATATGCTAGTCATCACTGATATTACAATCACCAAGTAATAACCATATATGTGCACATTATCTCAAAAAGCCAAGGTGATGTTGTAGTGGGGAGTGATACTAGAAGAATCTGTTAGCCAGATTTATTTTCTAGAAAGAGGAGATGCTCATAAAACATGTCTGCAAAACTTGTCACCACCTATCATGCTGGATTGGGGCCCTAGTCTTCTGTGGTGGAGCGTGATAGACCTCACCTGCCCTTGCTTGGTAACCACAGAAAGTGGGAGGGCAGTTAAAGTGCTTAAGTAGACTTCAGTATAGGAATACTGTGTATGGCATACTGCACTTGGTAGCCATGAGAAGTACAGCTACTCTAAACAATAAGCATTTCATCCTGGAGAAGTTCTGTTTCATTCCAACAATATTCTTCCTAATGTAGAATTTATTATCCACATGTGCATATTCTAAGGAATATGGAACATGTTGAATTCTGTGCAACTAGAGATGCATCACATTTTGGGGCTCCACAACATCATTTCTACCTTTCCTTTGTATGATTTAAACCCTTTTGTTTGTTTTTGCGTATTTCCTGTTCTTATTGTCATTTTTCTGTCAAAAAATATATATAAATAAAATAAACCAATCTGGAATACCAGCATTGAAAATGTGTGAAGCACAAAGGTGTACAACATGAAAACAAAACAAAATAAATGAAAGACATATTTGTACATTCTTAACTTCAAAGAAGGAAATGGTTTTTGTTGTTGTTCCTTTATCATTTGATTAAGCTTTCTTTAAAAGCATGGACACAGAAAATAATGATTGAGAAGCTTCTAATTAGGAAGCCAAACTATATTTTTCTTCAAACTTTCCTCTCAGAAATAGCTGACCTTTTCATTCTAAGATTTTTCAAAGTGTACAAGCAAGAGCTGAAAGTATTTACATGGGATTTTCACTGCTGCCTATAACAGTCTTATAAATTAGCTTTCCAGATGTAGATTATGGAAAATTTTGTTCTATTAAAATACCCAATTATTGATGACAAAGCTATTAAGATGAAGTTGTGTGTAGCAAATAACAAAGAGGAATCCAGCGGGCATCATAAAAATCTATATCCTGGGCCTATGACAAGGCCAATAATGTCAAAAAAATGAGTGGCAATAAAGTTGGGCTGTAATTTATGACATGTAATGCATCTGCTCAGATAAGGGGCATAAACCACAGGACACAAACATGTAAAAGTGTATATTAGACAAAAAAACATGCAATGAAAGTGAAATACAGGATTGTTCCAACCTACTATGTAAAATGTCAGCGAACCACATATAATTTCCTCTAAAATGTTTATTGCTGGAGACAGCCTAATTGAAGGCTGGTTCTCATAACGGTTTTTCATGTAGTGAAGAGAAGACACAAGCTGTCAATCTTGGTGGATAGTAGTCTTTTTGTGAAAATGAACATCATCCAAGTGGTGCATCCCTCCCCAGAAACCACATCCCCCTCCCCAGAAACCACATCCCCCTCCCCAGAAACCACAAAAACATAAAGTAGCAGTAGTAGTTGTAGTAGAAGTTGTAGTAGTAATAAAATGTGACTCAAGGTGAACCCATGAATTTAACTTCATGGGGCTTTCAAGGCAAAAGATGAACAGAGGTGGTTTGTCATTGCCTTCCTTAGTGTTCTCCCATCCAAATACTAACTAGAACCAACCCTACTTGGTTTCCAAACTCTGATAAACTTCAGGCTAGGTTGGGGTATTCTTAGATGAAGCTGGATCACGTGGAGTCCAGTTTGCTATGACTCTAGGGCCGTTTCCGCATGCCCCAAATACGATGCCTTCCGCACGGCCCAAATACGATGCTGAAACACAGCAGCGCTGACATGGCTTCCCTCCACCTCCCCCAGAGCGGCGTTAGGCCGTCCCAAAAAACCTCCCTCCTGGACGGAGGTTTTTTAAAAACAGCATGTTCCCGCCGGTGCGGTGCAAACAGCACCGCCGGGAACAAGCTGTTTTCCCCGTCCCCCCCTCACCTCGTCATCCTGTGTCGCTCTACCAGACTGCTGAGACCCTCCCTCGCTGTCCTCCGACCCCTGGAGGTCAGAGGGCAGCGTGGGTGGATCTTAGTAGTCCAGCAGGGCGATGCAGGACGATGAGGTGAGTGTGGGGGGGACGGAGAAGAGGCGGCTCCGCATGCGGCTCTGCGGGGGCCGCTTGCATGCTCCCGTGTGAACAGCCCCCACCCCTCCATCGGCAGGATTCCTGCCGGTGCAGGGGTACTCTTTCCGCAGTGCGGAAAGGGCCTAGGCCTCTTCACAAATAAACATTTTGAGATGTTATCCATAAGATATTTTAAAGCACACTAATGCATATCTAGCAGCAGGCAGAAACAAAAAGCCCAAATTTGAAGTGTTAAACCTTCATAGAGCCCCAGAGTGTGAGGGATAGGCTGGGAACGAGCAAAGGTTTAGAAGCATTTGGAGCTTCAGACAAGATCTGAAAGAGTTCAGCTCTGAGTTCCAGAGAGAACAGACACGTTCTAGTAGTTTTGGTAGGAAGAGAGTATTGGTAGAGAAAGTGTTCCTAACTCTTGCTAGGTAGGGAGTTTACTTTTAGGTAGAGAAGAATTCCTAGCCAAGGTTCCTGGAACAGAGTTAATCACTCTTCTGGACAGAGAGGGTAGAATTGAGGGAACTGACAGTGAAAGAGATAGTGTCAGAAAGGGGGAAATCATGCTGCGTGTGTGAGAGAGATTTTCCATCCCATCTGTAGTGGGATTTACTTTAAATGCTGTGAGGTAATCCTAAGATTTGAAAAGTCTGAAGGGGAAAGTGAACTAGGAAATATTCCTTTCCAAAAATATGTCCTTTCATTCACCAGAGTTGGCTTTAAATGCCTTTAAAATGATGTGATCACCTATTGTGAAACAAATCAATTTAGCATAAACAAAAAAAAAATGGGCTTTTCTAAATCTTGAAAGAACAGGATATTGAAAATAAAAGACATTGAGATTGAGTAGGTAAATAGTTTTAAATAACTATGGATCATATTCCTGTATAACTTGAACTGGTCCAAACAAAGATCAAAAGCACTTCCCAAAGCACAGAGTAATATGGCCACTATATCTAGGTTGCATTATTATGGTGGGGACCAATTCATTCTAGCAGCCCTGTGCATCTTTCAGGCCAAAGTAATTTCCCAGTTATTATAACGTATCCCCATTTGGATCAGAGGGTTCAATCAAGAGTTGGAACAAATTAATGCAGTGTTTCTCTGCCAAATTTTGGGCATCCCTAACATGGTCAGCTATGTCACCCTTTGTGTTGAGACTAATCAAAACCTTACTGAATACAGGACATGGACTCAACCTGTAAAATTTTGGTTGCATCTCCATTATCGACCCTGGTCTCATAGTTTGATAGCATTAATGGTTAGTGACCTGTATTGTGGCAAATGGCCCTTTCACATATGAGGGGAAAAATCATGTCAATTGGAATAGATCTAAATGTGTATGCCAATTCTGAAGAAAATAATTTATTCTATTTGATAAAGAGGTACCCCTAGGACACTGAAAGACAGGCAATAGATTCAGATGGGCAAAAAAGCTTGCACACCTCATTATCATGGGCTGATACAGGGACCTATGGCACACTATTTTACATCCTTAACAATTCCAACCTACCAGCGAGCATTTATGCAGGGGAGGTTGAACATTTTTCCATCTGCAATGACAACTGGCAGATAGAGGTAAATTCTGCCCAAAGACAGAATATGTCCATGTCACTTAAGGAAATCTGAAACCATAAAACATATTTTTTATTTATTGTTATATTTATAAACAGCCCTCCCCCGAAGGGCTCAGGGCGGTGTACAGATAAATAGGTAGAGCACATTAAAATCGGTAAAACCAAATTCAGATAAACATTAAATAATGGCTCTATATTATTAAAAACCAACCCCATTAAAATGCAGCGTTCTAACAGCAAATATATCAATGGCGTCCACCTACTAAATCCCCTTGGAGGAAGAAGGAAGGGGAAAGGACGGCATGGTCCATAGATGACATGGAAAGGAGGGGGGGGATATATATTAGTATATTGTCCAAGATATGATGGCAGGTAAGTCCAACAAATTTTGTTGGATATATATTATATATATAATATATGTTGGATATATATTATATATATTATATATACATAATATATACCAATATATATTAGTATATTGTCCAAGATATGATGGCAGGGAAGTCCAACAAATTTTGCTTTTGTCACAAGAAATGCATGCACAGATAAGATGAAAGACAAAACAACTTTCTCCTATCAGATACGAACCTTGAAATTATGAGAGTGGATGAATTTTTAGAATTGGTTGTTGTATGAAGGAACCTTAATTAGTGTGCCCTGCATTGCTTTTGCATTTGTTATTGCTTTTAAACATTTTAAATATTTCTCTTTTATTCCATTAAAAGTATTTATTGTTGTTGTTCTTGACTCTCCATACTCCTTTCCATATAGTTAATAGGCACCAGAATTACCACATGAACCTATGGGTGCTAGCTTGAATACATTCTGTGAAATATCTTGAAAGTCTATTATATTTTATAAGCATTAAGAACTCTGTGACAAATTGACATGTGTGCTGAACTTTGGAAAACACCTTAATATCTGTAAATAAAAAACTGTCTTTATCTATGCTGGCAATTCTTACTAATCCCCTGAAATTGTTAAAAAAATTCTATAATTTATTTGTTAAACTTTAAACATAACTTCTGTGTTTATCTGAGGTTAAACAGAGAGAGTGGAGTGAAAGAAGGGGGATCCCCTTAGTTCCCTAAGATAGTTTAGTCAAACATTTATTCCGAAGTGGTACAGGGGAGAGCAGAAGACACTACCATCCTCCGTCCGCCAAGAGGTGCTTTAATAAGCACTGAGGCTGGAGGTGGGGCCACACCCCTGGGCCAGGGATGTGGCCCTGCCCCCTGAGCACCTCCCCTGAGCACCTGCTTCCTGAGCACTGCCCTCAGAGGGGAGGGCAGAAGCCAGGCTGCCAGCTGCCAGGCTCTGGCAGCCTAAGGGAGGGGGGGTCACTCGGGGGCAGGGGTGGAGCCCCACCTCCAGGTGCAGTAGGAGGGGTGCCCGGAGACAATTTCCCCCCCCCCAATACACCTCTGGTAATTTTCTTTCCTATTTGGATTCTTTGGTTAGTTTTCAAGTCATATTAAAATAGTCTTCAAGCCATGTTAAAATAAATAGTCCATATTTTCTCAAGCAGCTTTAGTGCAAAAGGTTCAGTTCCTCATAGAGGGATCTGATCCTCAACAAATTATTTTGTTACTTTTTTAAAGAGACTGCAGAGAAGAGTCAGAGGGAGGTGTTTTTACATATGGGTCATATTTAAGTTCTATGGTTTTATTGTTCTAGACCTCAGTCTAAGAACAAAGGGTTTGAAAAGAAAGAGAAGAAGAAAGGCAAGGAAAGTCTAGCCAGGGATCAGACTTCCTGGGATCTGAATGGCTGGTATATGGGTGAATTATCGCTTCTTTATTCAAACATTTTAAATCAAAGGCTGCCTTCATATTAAACTGTTCTTTGCAAGGTGGATTCCACTCAGCACAAATATAACAACTTTAGGTTATTTTATATAGCTTTTGGGGGAAGAACTTCCCACAACTCTCTTCCCCAAAATGAGTTCAGCCTGTCATATTTCTCTCAACCCAGGTTTTTCAAAGATTGCTAAACTACCGTATATACTCAAGTATAAGTCGACTTTTTCAGCACATTTTGTGCTGCAAAAAGCCCCCCTCGACTTATACACAAGTGAGGATTAAAAAAATGTTTTTAGGGTTTTTACTTTGTCGGGCGCCAGGGGGCGCAGTTTTTAGGCTAGCAACATCAAAATTTCAGGATATCATCAGGTGACACTCCTGATGATACCAGCCATGTTTTGTAAAGTTTGGTTCAGGGGGTCCAAAGTTATGGACCCCCAAAGGGTGCCCCATCCTCCATTGTTTCCAATGGGAGCTAATAGTAGATGGGGCTACATTTTGAGGGTCTATAACGTTGGACCCCTTGAACCAAACTTCACTAAACCTGGGTTATATCATCAGGATAATCTCTTCCTGATACCAGCCAGGTTTGGTGATGTTTGGTTCAGGGGGTCCAAAGTTATGGACCCCCAAAGGGGATGTCCCATCCCCCATTGTTTCCAATGGGAGCTAATAGTAGATAGGGTCCATTTTGAGGGTCCATAACTTTGGATCCCCTGAACCAAACTTCACCAAACCTGGGTGGTATCATCAGGAGGTTCTCCTAAAGATACTCTGAAATGTTGGTACTGCTAACATAAACATTTCTCCCCTGACAGGCACCCTCAAATTTCCCCCAGATTCTCCCTTTAAATCACCCCCCTTCTAAGTGGATTTAAAGGGAGAATCAGGGCTCCCTAGATTAAAAAAATTGAAAGTATTGTCAAAGACTTTCACAGACAGACTCGACTGGTTGTTGTGGGTTTTCTGGGCTTTGTGGCAGTGGTCTGGTAGAATTTGTTCCTAATGTTTCGCCTGCATCTGTGGCTGGCATCTTCAGAGGTGTATCACAGAGAGAAGTCTGTTATAAGAGAAGTCAGGACAAAGTGTATAACAGATTTCTCTCTGTGATACACCTCTGATGATCTACTGGACCACAGCCACACAGCCCAGAAAACCCAGAAAACTCTTCCTTACAACAAAGCTAAGTTTTTTGTACTTTTAAAGTTATTGTTGAGATTATATTGTTCTTGTTGACCCTCCTTTCCACTTACAGAGCTAGTTTACTGTTTTTCTTTGAAATAAATATTCAAAAACATTTAACCTACTGATGCCTCAATTAATGTAATTTTATTGGTATCTATTTTTATTTTTGAAATTTACCAGTAGCTGCTGCATTTCCCACCCTAGAGTTATACTCAAGTCAATAAGTTTTCCCAGTTTTTTGTGGTAAAATTAGGTGCCTCGACTTGTATTTGGGTCGACTTATACTCGAGTATATAAGGGTAGCAATCTTTTCCCCCTGAACCCAGGTTGAGGACAATTCCTGCCTGCTGAGTGAATGCCAGTAGGCAAAAATGCTTTATTTCCCCATCCAAAAGTCTTACTTTTGTTTCCACCACTTGCACCTACCATTTTGTGGGCTGCGTGGGATTATCCATGGAGATTCCCCACAGAAGTTTCCTCTGCTTGCAGGTTCATCCATGTGCAATTTAGCTGTCAAAAGTAGATGAATAAAGCTTGCTTAGCCTAGCAATCCCATGCATGTTTTGTTTTCCTTTTTCTCTTCTTTGTTTTGAGGGGGCTGTCTGTAATACTACGGCAACACGGCTAGAGAAACAAGAAGAGAAAAAGTGACACATGCAAAGGATTGCTAGGTAAAACAAACTTTATTCATCAACTTTTGACAGCAAAACAGCACACCGATGAGCTGGAAGCAGAGGAAACCTCTGTGGGGAATCTCCTCAGAGAATCCCCTGCAATCCACAAAATGGTGGGCACCACCAGACAAAAACTCTGTGCAGCAGGCAGGGGGGAAAGATCTATTTTGTATTGTCAAAGGCTTTATATTTTTGTATTGCTGAAGACCCTGGACATTCCACAAACATATACACTCCACTTGCTCTACTACCATCAGATCCTCTGAAGAAGCCAAGCACAGATGCAGGCGAAACGTCAGGAGAAAATGCTACTGGAACACTGCCATACAACCCGAAAAACCCACAACACCCTAGTTCTATTTTGGCTGACAACGCATGTGTTCTCTGGTGTCCCAATCCCGAAATGAATCATTTTTAACATCCTAAAGATGTTATAGTTATGCTGTGTGGAATACATCGAAAATACAATTTAGCAAATGGTTTTATATTGGCTTGGCCTTCACCCTAGCTCTGTAGCCAGTTATATGTCATAAAAGAAACTAACTTTCTTAAAGCGACACCTCACTTTCCCCAACAAATGCATAAATAGTGACAGAGCTAGATTTGGTTTTTCCTTATCTTCCTCCCTCCATACTAATTCCATATTGTCCTGGCCACTATCAAAGGAACATAGTACAAGAAAAAAATCTTCTACTTCCATTTAGGTCTACCTCTCAGATAAGTCACAAGTAACCTAATGTTTTATTTTATTTTCTTAAAATTAAAAGTAGAACTAGAAAGCTGCACTTTTTGTAAGTGTAGATAGGATACTTCTACAAGAAGTCCAGTTCTTAGATGATGAGCAGTACATCTAAAAGATATTAATTCCACCCTCAGTTCAAATGAGTCCTAAACTTTTTAACAGGAAATACACCTTCATTAGATTGTCACATAAAACTGCATTCTGGTTTGAGAGCCATTTATAGTCAATCTTCTGTGTGGCTGAGAATTTATTAAATGTTATCACACTTTCCTGAAGGCTACACTAAAAGCCTCCTTCTGCAAGTTTCTCTCTCTTCCCACAATGCCATCCCTGAAGTTCTGAATCTAAAAAAAATTGTTCTGTACTCTTCTCCCACTTGTTCTATGTATTTCCCTAGCTTGCCTCCCTTTTTCATATGCCTAGCTCACTGCCTTCCTCAATAAGTTGATAATATAATTAACCCATCTTCTTCCCATCTCCTTTTTGTAACCTTACCCTTTGATCTTTGCTTTTGGACTGAATCTCTATCCACTGCCTTGGGCATTCTCTTGATCTTGTATTCACCAAGAATTGATCTCCTTTTCTGTCGTAGAATACAATCAGTATGACCATCACTTTGTCTCCTTCAGTATTGGATGCATTCTACTTTTCTTAAAGTTTGCCTTTTGATCACCAGAAGGGAAAGTAAAACCTCAACTAATGAGGCAGGGCTTAGTAGAGCCTCAAAAGTTGAGAAGAGACATTGTAAATTCCAGATCAGTAGCAGTTTTGGTCTGTAGCAGCAAAGTAACATAGGAATCCAGTTGAACTTGAACTAACATAATATCAGGAGACTTTAAAGTGCCACTTCACTCCAGTTTTATTCTGTTGATTTCTAGAGTTCGTATAGATCATAACCTGATGTCCTTTCAATGGCCTTTGTGGAAACATTGTTCCCATCTTTCACTCCATAGACTCCTGAAGTTCTGTTTTTGATTCATCGCTATTTTTCATTCTTGACTCATTCACTACAATCTCCAAGCTATTCATCCATTGTTCTGTTCCACAAGCAAACTAAAATCAGGTGCCTTGCACATGGCCAGAACAGAGTGTAAGAACCACAGACAAGTAAGTATCTGTTCAAAAACAGTTTAATAATATTGAAAATTTAGGACTCTAAGTGAAGTCTATCTAAATAAAGAATACTTGCAGTGCTGGAAACATTTGGAGATGGTTTGGAGAACTTGCAGATGTCAACTCTTTCTTTAACTGCTTTTTAGGAAGTCTGTGCTGCTTGTACTGCTTCTGAGATCACCCGGTGTCCTCTACTTAGACTCTGTTTCTTTGCAATTATATTGAAACTGGATTACTTAAAATATCATGAATCTTTTACACCTTAAATGTCTGAAATATTGCTGTCCCCAGCCTTCGCCAGACACCTGAACTAAAAACAAACTGTAAAGCAGGAACGACTAACCAATAAGTATGCTATGGTTCTTTGCCTCTGGAGGGCTTCTTAAAGGGACAGGTTCTAACTAAGGTTCCCTTCCACAGAATGCTATATAAAAAACAACTAAGCCCATTCTAACTAAGGGTACTACTGAGGCTTAAATAAGGAAAATAGTGAGGTTGACTCTGGGGGCATAACATCCATCTCAGTATGATAATTATATACCAATACTAATTATGATCTTAATCATTCTAAACTACCTGATTATGAATAAAACTACCAGATCGTCATTGTGAAACCTGACTTTTTGAACCACAAGTCCTAGTGCTAAGTAATATGTCCTAAAACTGATATTCGGGTCTTAAGAATATGGGTAGATATTCTTGTTGAGAAATGGATTCGTCATAAACTCGTAAAGAATGAAACTTGTCCCACTGGAATCTCACTTGGAATTTACTCTGAGGTATATGTGAAACTCATTTCATTCTGGTCAGTATCCATTCAGTCCCTTCTTCTGGGATCATTACCTTTCTTTCCTGGACATATCTAGAGATGAAACTGTTTTGGTGAATAAAAAAATAAATAAAATGTTATGTAAATATGGCCAAAACCTCTCATCTGAACAGAACAATGCATAAAAGCACATCAAGAAACATTATTTCAAGGTTGTGAGAAAATATGATTTTGGTTGGCTGAACACATGAAGAAAGGAAAGTCTTCCATAGAAGAACATCACAAAGTATAGCTTCAATACAACATTTCAATAGGTATGTAAATAAGGAATGGGTGGAAGGAACTGATAATGGCAGCATTTGTAGCACTTCTATAGAATCATAAGAGACACATAAATAGGCAGAAAATGGAAGGTAGTGATACCAGAATAAAAAATGCTAAATGATGTACTTTGTTCTTAAATGTCAGTCTTAAATCCTTTATTGCTGCAAGTTTGCTGTACTGAGGGGTTAATCAAACGAACCTTTCCTTCCCAGCTGTTTTTGGAAATACTTTGTTAACTTTGTGTTCCATACCAATTTCTTAGGTGATTTTAAGAAACTGCCTATATGATGAAACAGAGCTATTGATTCCACCTGAGGGGAGGGGGGAGTGGATGTGAGTATACAGACTTATTTCTTGCAGCAAGTTCAAACATTCATTTAGACAACTGCTGTTATAGGGGAGGAGCAGGGTTATAAGGTTTGTTTGTTCCTTGCTCTTTCTTTGGAGGGAGCCCAACAACCCAGCATGCTCCACTGCTTTCCTTATTTGGAAAAACTAGGGGAGGTAAAAAGCAGAGCCCAAACCACTGGAATGGGAGCTGAAATCTGCACTGGACTTACATCAGACTATGTAAGGGGTGGATTCAATGGCTCCTTTCTGATAAATGAGAAATATTTTATTGAAAAAATACTTTTTTTACTAGAGGAAGATTTATTTCTATTGGAGATAAGACTCGTTTCTCCAATAGAAGGCATTTTATTTCAAGTGAAAAAAAATCTCTTTTAATAGAAGGGAACCATTAACTTCAATCACAAAACCTCAAGTTTTGGGGATATTTCAGTCTGGTGATCAGAACTGGGAATGGGCAAGAAGGTGTCTTTCTACAAACTGGAAAAAGAACCCTAGGTTTTCAGAAAAATCTGAAATCTAAACCAAACAATAAGCACGTTGGTGAGTTCTAAAAAGCTGAAAATGACCAAAAAAAAAGTGCATGTAGCTTTAAGCAATGGATTTCTCTCAGTGGCTGTTTCTAGGCAACCACAGTGTTCCAAGGCTTGGTTCTGCCAGTAAAAGCTAGGGGGAATAGGGCCATTTCAAGGCTTCTTTTGGCCTTTGAGTGAGGGCAGGTTGGGGCCAGGCCTGGCTAGGGTTGCCAGATTCAGACTGGAAAATTCCTGGAGATTGCATAGTGAGTGTGAGAGGAGCTGGGCTTGGGGAAGAGAGAGAGAGAGACCTTGACTGAATTTAATGCCATAGAATCTACCCTTCAAAGCAGTCATTTGCCTGGAAGTAATCTGCCTGGAAGCTACTTTTTAGTGACTTGATGCCACCCCATTTGCATGACTCAACTAGGCATGACTGCTTGCTGCTGTTCAACAGCAGTCACCCTATGAAAGCTAGTGTGGTTTAGCATTTAAAGGGTCAAAGTAAGGTTTAGAAAACCTATGTTCAGATTCCCATACAATGGATCTATGTATTGGCTGTGAATTCCAATTGCATGGAATATTTGACCTGTATAGTTAACAGCTATATTGTCATAGCCCTACATTTCCTAGGCCATCATCATGAAAACAATCACATCAGAAGTTCTTCAGTTATTTTTGATTTGATTTGATTTGATTTGAAATTTAATTCATATATCACCCTCCCCCGGAGGGCTCAGGGTGGTGTACAACACAATAATAAACAGCAATACATGAATACAGTAGGACTAGCATGAACCATGGATAAACAACAATAAGCCAGTTTAATCATTTACAATAAACCCTAGCATAGACCAACAGCAATTCAATAATACTTAATGCACAGTAATACTAAATATTCCTATCACAAGACAACAATTTATAACATAACCATCATAACGCTTCATAACATTTTGTAATAGCATAACTTTATACAGGTATTTTGCAATGCATCTAAGAATTGAATTTTAAATCTTGCTAAGAATTGCTCCCTTGCCTGAAATCTGAACCTGTGTTCCTAATATTTTTAATTTTTGTGTTATTACTGTATGCTTAATCATTCTGTGGCTATTTGATCTCTTAGGATAGCCTGCTCTGTTTGTCACTTGGATGTGTCTGCTATGAGAAAGCCTATTGGTATGGTAGTGCTGACAATCAGATTGCTTATAATGCTCTGATGGGAGGGATAGTAGGAGGCAGCAGATCACTTTGATAAGTACTATAATAGCATGTGGATTTATTTTGGCCTGTTGAAGATAAGGACATGGGAAGATGTTAGGCACACCATTGTACTGAAATATTTTGGCTACTCTGAACTCAAACGTGTTGCAGTTATTCTAAATTTGATCTGCAATTAATCCCTTTCCAAAATATGCATGAAAATTAACAGCACAATCCTGAACAGGTGGAGGCAGTGCGACTATGCACATTTTGGGAGGCTCAGCGGGGAAGAAAACTTGAAATCCCTCCCTTCACACAAATAACCCCATTGATTTGAATGGCTTATTCCCCACAAAATTGTGTTCTAGTCTGAGCCCCCAGGTGGTGGTGTTCCCAGGTTGGAATGCTGGTAGAAGCTAACATTGACTCCACTCCCAGGAATGACCTGGCACACACATTCCTCCGTTCTGGTGTCTGTTCAGGATGTCAGTACAGATCCTCAGCACCCTGGACTTCTGGGTTTTGGTGTTGTAGAGCAGGGGGTGGTGCTGCTAAGGTAGCACCAAGCCACCTCCAAAGCACCTTTCGGGAGGCTCAGCGGGGAAGAAAACTTGAAATCTCTCCCTCCACCTGAATAACCCAATTGAATTGAATGGCTTATTCCCCACAAAAGGTGATCTAGACTGAGACCCCAGGAGGTGGTGTTCCCAGGTAGGAATGCTGGTAGAAGCTGACTAACATTGACTCCACTCCTAGGAATGTCCTGGTATGACCCCCCTTCATTTTGGTGTCTATTCAGAATGCCAGTACAGCTCCTCAGCACCCTGGACTTCTGGGTTTTGGTGCCGTGGAGCAGGGGGGCGACTGGCTACTAGCAAATTTGCCCCTGCACCAGTGGAGCTTCCCCTTACACAATGAAGGGATGAACGTATCAGCACATCCTATGCCCTTTCCTCTGCAGATTCAACCCCCGCTTCCAAATCTGACTTAGAAATTCAGAGAGAAGGTGAGAGGTGTTTTTATGTTCAGAATATGTTCAGAATTGTGTATGTAATGAAGATGTTGATGTTTCTGCAGTTTGCAGTTCACCATTTTTTCCAGTAGTACAACTCCTGAAATGTTTGTCCCAGAGTATGATTTACGCCAGGTTGCTAACTTACATTTTTAGTCTAGTTTTATCAGTAGAAATTTTCTTTACTGATCTGGTTCAAATCAAGCACCTGTGTCCTCATACCCTCTGTTTCTTTGTAACAAAGTATTAATCCACTGTAAACATAAGGCTAATCACGGAATTCTTCACATTCAGATTTCTCTCCTGATTTTGTTTGCTTTTCTTGATCTTGTTTCCAGAGCAGCGATATTTGGGAATTCTGGAGCTTTCTTAGGGTCTTGTCCATATGTACAAACTAATTTGCTACATTGTTAAGAAACATTTTAGTGTCTTTTCCCCTTAAAAGTTTTCACTGCAATCCAACATATAAATCATGGTTTAACTCACATTACACAAAGGAATCCTGATGTAATTGTGTGATTACACTGAGATTCCTTCCTACACTTTTACCATAATCTGCTGCTTTTCATTGGTAATGTCCATGAAAAATAAAAGAAACAAGCTGAAAACTGCAGCAAATTGTTATGAGCCAGCTAATTTAAATAATCTTCCAAGCCACATTGTAAGGTATGTGGAATAAATGCGAGAGAGAACAAACTCTGGAATGGTATCAAAATGTTATGGGGTAAATCTTTAAACTTTGGAAGGTCAAAAAGGACTGGAATTTTGGCTCAGAAGGGAAATAAAACATTTTTTAAAGTGTACAGCTTGCTTTTTGGTACCACATTGCTTGGCTACCATAGCTCTTCATGTACACTACATTGCAGTCAGATTATCAAGGGTCCTTTTACGTTTCATGCACCATTAGCCCTTGACCTGGGTACAGTGCTTCTCTCAACTAAACCTGGCATGTTAGGTATCTGTTGTTAAGTCTCTGGGAAGGGAAAGGTCACCAAATTAAGTGGGGCAAAGAACCCTTGAAGTCCAAATGTTGGCAGTGAGACAATATTCACAGAGAGCAACGGGCAAAGGGAAATTTTCAGTGGAGTAAACAAGATGAAATAAACAAGATGGTAGAATAAACAATAAAGTAAACAAGACAACAGCAATAGCAATTATTTAAAATAAATATCTCCTAGGTCCCCCAGACTTTCTCCTCACCAGTATTCTATCTGGTGCTGAACATGTTGATGCCTGTTGCTGGCTACTGATCTGACTCCACATGTCAATTCTATTCCAAGCAACAATGGGGATGTAAATGCATTCTATAAAATGGAAAGGCACATTAGAATTGTCAAAGGCTTTCATGGCCAGCTCCACTGAAGTGTTGTGGGGTTTCCAGGCTGCGTGAGGAAATGCTACTGGAACACGGCCATACAGCCAGGAAACCCCACAACACTCCACATTAGAATTCTTTTTTTAAAAAAATAAGGCTGGTTTCCCATTTTCATCCCATCCATTCAGGACACTTACACATTCTGCAAACCTCTGGGATACTTTATAGAAGAATTATGAAACTGTAGAAGATAATACTGGTTTTTTCCCCACAACGTAGAAAGACATTCCCTCAACTGTAGTTAAAACAAGAACACCCCATGATTTATTTGCATGTCATTTTACTTTGAGAATCTCAAGTGCCATATTAATTAAGAACAAATTAGTCAGGGGCCAGGGGCAGAAATATGAAGTAAATTAAAATGAATAATCTGATCACATTATGAAAACACCACGAGGGGACTGGCTTAGAATTTTTCTAGAAACACTCACCCAGCACTGCTATTAAATACAAGAAAAAAGAACATTGTAATACATTTTTATATGCACATAACTATATTGAATATACACAGTGGTGGCATTCAGCAGGTTTGCACCACTTTGGCAGAACCAGTTGTTAAAATGGTGCTTGTAAACAACCAGTTGTTAAATTATTTGAATCCCACCACCGGAACCGGTTGTTAAATTATTTGAATCCCACCACTGAATATACATCTACCATTACCAGCAATAACTGAACATATTATATTTTAAAAGGGAAACTTCTCAAAATACAATTATTTCTGGGGTAAGGAGACCTGAAAAAACTATCCTGTGGCAAGATCAGTCATCCAGCACCCAGCACCACACATTTAGCACCAACCAATGTACATGCAGAGAGGCCAAACATGTCTTACTCTCCTTCTCTCTTGTGATTTCACACATTCTTAGCTACTTTGACCTTAAGATTTTTTCTTGCAGCATATGTAACACTGGGGGGGAGATTCAAAAAGGCCCATCTCATCTTCATTGCTCAGCACCTTCTATAGCAGTTTGCTGCTTAGTGTCTTTCTGTTCCTTTAGTGCCATTAAAAAAAACTTCTTTCTTCAATCATTACAATGTATTCTCATTCAGTCAGGGACCACATCAGAAGGTCGATGACATCAATGAGGGCCAAAAGATTACTTTGTCTTCACAGTAAATGGCTTCTGTTAGAAGGAATGCCTCTGAGGCAACAGGGCTTTTAACTTTGTTTAGGAACCAAAAAGGTTGGGATGTCTAAAAATGGTTGGGTTTATTTTTTCCCCTCCTTCTTCTCTTCTTTGTCTTTTAACTTTGTTTTCCATAGAGCTCATATCCTGCCTCTTGCAATCCCACAAACTATGTCAGAGTGTCACATAGAACATCAACACCGCTGTCACTTTCCAAGAGAGTCAGGCTAGAGAATAAAAGAGCACATTTCTGTATGTCACTGCTCAATTATATGGTGACATTCCCATGAGTGAGGAAGAAAAACCAAAAATGGAGTAGAACTCCAAGGGAGTCTCAAAGTTTGAGCTACAAACTGTAAAATCTATAACAAATTCATTATATTTATTATATGGTATACACAAAAAAGTGTGCTAAAAACACAGGGCATGGAATACATGCTACATATTAAAAAGATCCAATATAAACTGTTGCACAGATCTCAAACATGGTTGATGATACAATCATTATAAATGGCCAATAATAAGACAATGTGCATTTTGGTCTATTCAGTCTTCCTAAATACAAAACCATATTATTAATGGAAATATATCTGTAAATACACCTTACAGGTATTTTTATCTGAAATTGGGAATCCCTAAGAGGGTGAAAAAAGAGAGAACCTAATTATTATAACCACTACTGTTACTATTAACTGAAAATTTTGAACAAATTGTTAAATATATATTTTATGTAAAGTATGGCTTGATGTTGCCTATTCACACGCACCATAGGTATTTCGTCACTTAAACTGACTCAAACTAGAATCTGAATAAGACAAAATATATCAAAGAACTGAGTTGAAGTTTCAGTTTAAGATACCTAAGACTTTCCCAACCACAACAACAACCACAACAACAACCACAAATGTGAGCCAAATGTGAGGGTGAGCTAACTAAAACATATCTGGTAATTGATTACCAGTGTTTCCAGATGTGTGTAATATCAGTCAGTGATAAAACATGTTAGTACTAACACTCTAATTTGTCAGCTATTATATGATAAGAAACCACTCCCATTGCCCTTTTACCTCCTGCTGGCACTCACCGCTCTGTGGAGGCCAGGTGAGGCATCGCTATGGCCATAGGGATGTGTCCCCTGGCCTCCACAAAGCAACAGGAGCCGATAGGAGGTAAAAGGGCACCGGGAGCAGCGTGGCCCATGCAAACGCCACACTGCCAGCTGCTGGACCAGTGGGGCCATTCATGAGAACGGCCCGGGGGGATGCACTGGCATGGACTATACCAGTGTACCCCCGCTCACATGGCCCATCTGGAAAGGGCCATACACAAACCCAGCCAATCTGCTGATTCATTCAGATCCAGCTGTAAGCACTCCACCACCTCAAAGAATAGCTTTTCTCAATGTGGCTAGAGGTTAGATTGTGCAAGACTAGTGGACCATTCAGTCTTCTTAGCTTTATGCAGCTCTTGTGCTTGCTGATGTTCTTACCTTGACAGGTCTAGTAGTTATTCCAACATACATGAAAATGCAGGGACCCTGAATAAAATATACTTAAATTACAATTGTTAAATGAGTTTATATTTTTAATAGTCTTGGTATTACATGAGTTTTGAAATGTCCTTTTTGCTTTTGCACTCCCACAAATCCTAAAGTGGCTGCATGCAAACCCCCCCCCCCTCCAATTTGTTGTGTTCCTCCTTCTCCCTGTTATATCCTTTGTTACTTCTAGCAGTCTCCTGTTCACCTATCTTGGAGGGTGCTTTTTTTCCCTTTTTTAGTCATAAAGTGGGGAGGATTTTGGCACCTTGGGATGTTAGATAAGAAGTGCCAATGTTTTTTATAATTGCCTGAAAAGGTTTGTACGTGATATTGTATGTCAGGGGAATTATCCTTCTATTGGTACTTTGTTGTTTGACCTTTGGGTTAAACAGAGTTGTCTTCGATGTGTTTTTGACCCTGGCCCATGCTTGTTTCAATGCTAGAGAAGATTAACCCCTTTTTCAAGTTGTTTCATCAGTATCCCAGACTGTCTATGAAAAATAGAGAATATGGTAAATTTAAATGAAATAGATGAAAACTGTCTCCTGCTAAATAAGAATTGGCATTTGTGGGCCTTTCATAGACATCTGTCTGCAAGGTAGCACCAATTCATCTAATTTCCACATCCAGAAAATGCACTTTAGTTTTATCAAAGGTCATTTCAAATTTGATTGTGCTATGTCTGGTATTGATGCACTGGCCAAAATCAATAAGAATTTTTTTAGTTTCCTCCCAAATCATAAAGATATCACCTAGGAAACCTTTATATTATAGATGCTATTGTGTTGGAGGATAAAAATATTCTTCAGTCTGTCCATGAATAGGTTGCCCAATTCTGATACAAATTTGCACCCATAACTATGCCTGAATATATATTGAACTGAGCAAGCTGCAAGTCTCATATATATATAACAATGTGACAAAGAAGGGATGCTGGTGGTGGAAATTAACACCTCCTAAAGTACTTCCAGGATTCATCTTGTGGAATGTTGATGTACAGTGATACCACATCTAAAGTGCAGAAAACAATTCTTCTGCCTGATATTGAATATTATTTATATGATTTAAACAATTTATAATGTCCCTTAGTTAGGAGCCAGTTCTTCTGGACGAAGGGCTAAGGAAAGATCCAAGTATTGGACCAAAGGTTCTAGAACAGACCCGCATGTTGAAACTAGGGTCTTTCTGGTACATTTGGCTAATTATGCACAAGATATCTTGTACCTTTGGCTAATTATGCACAAGATATCTGGTACCTGATGGGGGCACCATTTGCTCTGACTGCTGGAAGAAGTCACATGTAAATTTATGAAAACCTTCCAGAAGTTCTTCCTCCAAAAGTTCCACCATTTCTTTTTTAATCATCTTAGAGGGATTCCCTGTACTTCTAGTGCAGTGCATAGGGTTGTTAAATTGCCTGTAGGTTTTTGTAATATACTCTTCTCTTCCCCGGATGATTATTGCTCCTCCTTTGTCTCCTGGATTAAACACAATTTCCCTTTTTTGAAAGAGCTGTTTTAGTGCTTGACTTTCCAATTTGCTCACATTATACCTGACCAGTATCTTCTTTTGTTCAAATACTTTCAATTCTTCTAATACCAATTTCTGGGAAGCTGATATCTTTGGCTTGTTAATACAATGATTGCATGTGGATTTGGTTTTCAAACACATCTCCTTATTCAAATCACCCATCTCTTTATTATCTTTTTTTAAAATCATCCATTTTTTTCCAAATAAACTTTGGATTTCCACCATTAACTGAAAAGAATTGTCAGGAGGTATGGGAATAAAAGAGAAAACAGAACTCTGAGTACAGCAATTGTTTTACAATGGAGAAATGAAAAGAAGTGGAAAGAGGTGTTACCTAGAAGTGGAAAGAGGTGTTACCTAGAAAGAGGTGTTACCTAGAATATATTTTTAAAGTAGCAATGGGGAAATAACTCAGCTTGTGCAAGAGGCAGGCTAGGTGGGATCTTTTAAACAACTATACCAGAATTGGCTTTTGAAACGTTCTACAGAGAATGCAAAAGAGACCAAATTGTAGTTTATATATTTTTATATACATTTTGGTTGCAAACAATCACACAGTAAGACATGGAGAAGCATATACACAGTTCCTAAGTGATATAAGCAGGGAGGGAAAGGATAGGTTTGGATGACAGAGTAGGGGGAGCAGGGGGGTAGGGGAGCAGGGGACTTATACATTACCTAAATTCTGCACAAAAGTTCTTGAAGAAGGCAAGGATTCCTAGAACTCCAGGCGAAGGATGATATATCGTGTCTCAAATCAACTAGACCAAGAGAGGTTTAGCCAGTAGAGAGCCCTGAGTCTAGGGTGCACAGTATTTTTATACCCTTTTGCACAGGTAGGGATGGGAGCTAGTAAGTTTCAGTTTCATTTTCCTGGATCTTTTGGGATTTCCATGCTGGGATTTCTGGTTTGAGCTAATTAATAGCTCATTTACTATTTTCTAAGTACCAGGATAACAGAGCCAATGGTTTTGTGATCGTATCAGAGATAGCCTTGAGTGGCCTTACACAGGACTCCTTTTAGGAGTCCCTGTCTTAGGTGTGTCATGTAAATTTGGCTGAGGCGTGAGTTTGACAAGGAGGAAGCACTTAGTAAACGTTAATGGTTGCTAAAAGGCGATCAGATAGGAAAGCTTGTGGCAAGGTGGGCCCAAGTCCCGTTGCATTGCAACAACCTTTGCTGGGTGCGGTAATCAAGAAACATGTCCTTGAGGCTTCCAGTCTCAGCTGACTGGAATAACTCATTCAGTGATTTAATTTGGCAAACAGGTTTTACTTGGGCTGTTTTTGCTTTGGGACACTCTGCTACACACACAGGGTTGCTGATATTTGCCAATACATATAGTATAAAATCATGTAAAATCCATATTTCAATAAGGCAGGGTGTGAAGGGTAGGGTTACAGAGGGTAGCCCGCTTTGAAAATCTGTTTGTGAAATGGAGGTTTTTCATTTGATTCAGCCTTACTTTTATTAACAGGTAGCAGTATTGCCTGAATGTAAGGAGGGGTTTGGTTCAGTGGCAAAGCATCTGCTTGGCATGCAGAGGGTCCTAGGTTCAATCCTCAACATCTCCAGATTTTAAAATACCCATAAAAATCAGATCAGAGGCCAGGTGAAAGACTCTGGAGAGCTGCTTCCACCCAGAGTGAATAGTAATGACCTAATGGATGAACAGTCTGATTCAGTATATGACAAATTCACATATTTGGTGTTGTTCTTAATGTAGGAAAGAAGATGACCCTGAATGATGCTGTATCCTATATTATACATTTTTTTAAAAAAAATACTAAACATACTAGCAACACTTTTTATAGACAGCACACATGGGGTGGGTGGGGGAACTAATCTTCTTTTTGAGTAAATACAATATTTAATACCTTGTGCTGCTGAAGCCTGGTGGTTTTAAACTCAGTCAATAAAGCAGATCAACATCTTTTTTCATGCACACGTATTTAAGGTTTAAAATTGCCATGTTCTCACTATCTGTACTGTGAAATTGATTTGGGTAATATCAAAGGTAGTCACCTGTGCAAGTACCAGGTTGTCACTGAACTACAGGGTGGTGACATATCACAACATTTACTGGGCAAACTGTGTTTATGGTGTGATTTGTCAGGGCCTTTCTCAGTCATCTACACATTACCCTGAGCAAGCTGGGTGCTCTTTTCCCTGACCTTAGAAGGATAGTAAGGCTGAGTCAACCTTGCACTGGCTAGCTGAAACTGACTTCTGTCAGGATTGAACTCAGTTTGTGAGCAGAAAGGGATAATCAATCCAAGTTAAGAGCTGTGAAGTGATGTCAGCCCATGAATCAGTAATGATCTGGTCTTTGCACAGGGGATTACCTTTACCTTTTAGAGATCTTCAGAATGCTCTAAAACATCTCTCGGAACTTTGTTTTGCAGGTTGATCCAGGCATAAGGGCTGTACAGACAAGAATCATTGTGTTTTTTTAAAAAAAATTCCTTGAGAATGAGAGGAATAATTCCATTTAATGTGAGTCTGAGACAATTGTCATGCTTATTGTCTACCACTAGATGTTGTTATAGACTGGACTGTTGGGAGCTTAGTGACAAGATATGAGTCCCCTAAAAACTGCTGATTGTTTATCAGTGCTTATGATGCTTTGATCCACTTTAGCATCATGGAACCAAACAAAACTGAAATTACACAAGCGGCAGACTATATATGGACTGAAGAACAGAAGCATCACATAGAGGAATACCTACAGGTATTCCAGGAAAATTGCACACATCCTTCATGCACAAACAAGTGCATGTACAAGCACACACACAAAGAAGTAGCAGAAGCACCCATGTAACACAGAACTTCAAAATGAACTACAGCACTCCTGGTTGCCAAAACCCAGTTACATTGAACTAATAAGCCTTGGCATCTACCTATTACAATTTAAACAATTCTTTATCCAAAGAAATCATGACATCCATTGTTCTAACCTGTTGTTCTCCCCTTTTCTGTTTTACGATCACAATAACCACATGGGGCAGATTAGAGGGAGAGAATGTGAATAACTCACTGTATGGCCAAATCGGGATTTCAAACTTCGTTGTCTAGACTTAGGCTTTTTCTGCTCAGAACATTTAAAACATGCAAACATTTTAAAAGGAATCATTTTGGCTTTTTTTCTCCCACTCAGTGTGGATAAAGAAAGGGTTCAGGCTAAAAGGACCCTTTTTTCCCCAACTGCGCCCAACTGTAAAACTCTCATTTTGGTTTTATTGAGCCTGCCATTTTGTGCCACTTGTGATTCTCTGTGCTGCCCACCATTTGCAGAGTTTTACCCCAGGACGTTTGCTCTAGGCTTGGTCAGTACCCCAGAAATTCGGTAAAATTTGGATTTGGATTTATTCGGGCATAAAATTATCTGTATGCCCAAATAACACAAATAATATATTCAGAAATACCCGAATATTCAAATAGACCTGAAAAATTCAGGTCCATCTGTTGTTGTTTTTTTGTTTTTTTGGTTGTTTTGCATTTTGGCCTGCAGGTGGTGCCTTTTTTAAAGCTAGTGGCACCAAAATTTCAGGGTATCATCCAGAGATAGTCCTGATGGTACCAACTGAGTTTGGTGAAGTTTGGTTCTGGGGCAAAGTACAGTCTTTGTACTTTGTACAGTCACATTGAACTTCTTAAAGGAAAAGTGGGATAAAAATGAAATAGTAAATTTGACTAGGCCACACCCAAAAAAATCTTGTCTCCTGCTATTACTGTCAAGCCACCACAACATTCAGAATCAGCTTATAATGTCAGTACAGCCCCAAAATGTACAACATTACAATAAAACAAATACTTTTTTTTGCTGAAAGAGAAGTTTATAGGATTAAGCTGCTAAAAAATGAAGCTTCCGCTGACTAGAGCCATAGAGTTCACAGTTTCCTTGGATGGGGTCTCAAGAAGCTAAACACTTCTTACCTATAATATTAAAATTTATTATAAATTTTGAAAGGGATTTGATTCATGAAACAAGCTGCAAGCCTCATTTGTCATTGATTTGGTATTCCTAGATAGTTTTTTTTTTTAAAAAAATGAGCAAGTTAGAGACATTCAATATAGATATTACAAATTTAAATGGATTTTGCCAGAATACATTAAGGCTATTAAAATAAATCACACTATTAAACAAGGAGAGAAAAAAGTTGAGTGTAGAAAGGAATGTAATTCCATATAACTTCATGACAGAATCAATTATTATATAACGATGATTTGAAGTTCTTGCTATAAAGCCCGTGAAAAGAAAGACAGAGTTCCATGCAATAGTTTGTCATTCAGCAAAGTATGGAAAATAAATTTTGCACAAAAGATCATTTGCTCAAGAGTTGTCCACAGAGAGTATTCATGTAGACACGGAAAATTAGGATGTGGGAAGGTTAGATTCCTCTTCATTTCTGTTGTCACCTTCAGCTAATTATAGAGGAGAGACTACCTCAGGGGTTAATCCATCATGACAAAGCTCCTTTTAAGTTCTGTTGGACTGAATTTCAATTCTACAATAAGACTTTTTTAAACTATACATAGGCTCTAACTAGATGTTTTACCACCCAAACATCAGTGCATCCTTTGAAGGAAGTGGTGGATTTATACCCCACTTTTTGCTACCACAAGAAATTGTAGAATTATAGAATCATAGAGACTCCACACCACTTCAAGGCAGTGAATTCCACTGTTGAACAGCCCTTACTGTCAAGAAGTTCTTCCCTTTTCCTGTATCTTGAATCCATTACTCCTTGTCCTAGTCTCTGGAGCAGCAGGAAAAAAAATCTTGCTCCCTCCCTCTTCAACATGACATCCCTTCAAATATTTAAACATGGCTATCATGCCACCTCTTAATCTTTTCTTCCCCAGACTAATCATAGTTCCCTAAGTCTCTCTTCATAGGACATATATTCCGGATAATAAACAAAATAAATAAACAAACAACAACAACAAAAACAACAACAACAGTAGTAGTAGTAGTAGTAGTAGTAGTAGTAGTAGTAGTAGTAGTGGTGGTGCTGGTGCTGGTGCTGGTGCTGGTGGTGATGGGACATTTATTTCTTTAATCAAATTAGACATAGAGGAGTGAAAAATTGATTAGAAATAATTACATTTTGGAAACCCTGCTGAATGTGATCTAAAAATTTGGATCCCACTTGAAGTGGCTTGGCAGTATCATCCTTCCTAACCAAGATAGTTCAACCTACTGCTTTCTCCACCCTTTGGGGATGTAGTCAGGGCTGCATTAAGGTTTTTGTAGACCCTGGGCATTTTTGTATTCAACTCCCCACCTCACCCCAACATGCCACTAGGGACAGACAGACATCATTCTAAAAACTGTTCTATTATCCTCTATGGACCTCAAAATATGCATATCCATTAAAAACTGGAAGTTGATTATTTTCCCAATTCCTTAGTCCTCACACATCCTTCCCTCCTCAAGTTTTAATATGGGTTATGATAAAAACAACAACAACAACAACAACAACAACAACACAGCTGGGATCCACACAAATACTACACTGACACATTACAATGTCCTAGACCTCTGGATGAGGCTCAAGTTGTATTGAAAGGCCAAAAACAACCAGTTAAAGAACTGGCAGCTGTGATATTAAACAAAGTAATAATAATGTATAGAATAAATATTTTTATCTTGAATTTCTGCTTTTCTTTTAAATTTTTTACATTGCTTTTCTTTTAAATGGGGGGAGGGTGTTTGTTTTTTTGTTAATCCTGTTTTTGTAGGCTCTAAAATTTTTGTAGGCCTGACGAACTAAAGTGCCTAAAGGATAAGACAGTCCTGGATGTGGGATAGGGCTTCTTGCTAGAAGCAGACTTGGCATTAAACCTGACTATTACTTCATTGCTAATGAAATAGATAAGAAACCATACTGTAGCTTAAAAGGAAAAAAAACATTTAAAACAAAATGGCTCAACTGGAAGTGGCCTCTCTGAACATTTGCATCCCTAAAGATTATATCTGGTTTCTTAAAGCCCTTTCACATATATTTGTTTAGTACAAAGGAGTGAAACTCGGAACATGTGCATGCAACAAATGCTTGTTGGGTATATACATGCCAGGCAGCCAGGATTAGCTGTGGACCTCTACTGCATGTTCTACCTGGTAGCAAACACTCAATTTCCCTAATGTGTAGGTGATGTGTCAGTTAGCTGTTAAATCACTGCCACTGTTGTGCTTGAGTTGAGCACTTTCACAGCTTCAAGCAAACTTGGCTACACCTTTTGTAATGCATTTTTGAGTTTTGTTTACTTCCCACAGCTCAACTGCGAGAGCTGAGACTGTAATTAATTTTAAAACTGTTAAATTTATGAGCACCTTATGCAGATCACTATAAAAGCTTCAGTTTGAAGTCTCTAGTTTTTTTAGAAGTCAGACATTCAAGAAGGACTTTTTTCCCCACTGTGGCCCCTTTCTTGTGCATTTAGTCCCTTTAGATCTTGTCAATATAGTTTATCCCAGCTATCTCTTTCTGCCCACTTATTCCAGCTCTCTTTTTCTCTGTCCGTATTCATGTTCTAGTAGTGGGGTTTACTTTAACTCCTTCTGTCAGGCCTGTGGTGGTGAATGGGTTGTGACCTGTTCCATTCTGGCTGCTGCCACTGGCCCCCTGGTCATCTTGCTGGATCTACAGCCAGTGGCTTGGGTCAGCTACTTCCTCTGCCAGTCACTGGCTGCTGCCTCTACCCTCAGGTGCCTTCCTGCCTTCTGTTCTGGAGGTGAGCATCACCCAGGCTCTTGCTGCACCCCTGATCATGGCCACAAATGCCACACCATTGCCCAACCTTTTCTTTCCCCCCGGCTTGCAGGTAAATGGGCTCTTGATTGGCTGCAAACACCTCACTGCCACCCAGTACCATAGGTATGGTTGTCTCCTAGCTGGGAGATCATTTCTCAGGGGTGGGGGAGGCAAGGTATATTAGTAAGAGCTCTGTTGATAAAGCAAAGGATTATGGGAAATTTACCTTCAGGACCGTCTTACCCCACATGGCCCAGTTCGGCCTCTGCGCTCGGCGGAGGCCAATTTACTGGTGGTCCCTGGCCCCTCAATGATGTGGCTGGCCTCCACTCGAGCCAGAGCCTTTACGGCTCTGGCCCGGGCCTGGTGGAACTCTTTTCCTCCAGCTGTCCAGGCCCTGAAGGACCTTGGTGAGTTCTGCAGGGCCTGTAAGACCGAATTGTTCCACTGGGCCTTTGGTGGGATCAGCCGCTGATGTGGCACCCTTCAGTAGTCCCCTTTTTAGTGGTCCCCATAACATCTAAGGGACCTACCGTCCCTTTTCCGGGAGGAGGGTTTTATAGGGGTTTTCAGTTGTTTTAATACCAATAGAGCCGTACATTTGTACTGTAAATTATTGATGTTTTAAATTGTGCTCTACTTATATGATGTTAACCGCCCAGAGCCCTTCAGGGGAGGGCAGTATACAATATTATTATTATTATTATTATTAGTAGTAGTAGTAGTAGTAGTAGTAGTAGTAGTAGTAGTAGTAGTAGTAGTATTTGAACTAATAATAACAACAACAACAACAACAACAACAACAACAACAACAACAACAACAACAACAACAACAACAATAATAATAATAATAATAATAATAATAATAATAATAATAATAATAATAATAATAATAATAATAATTGGAACACAATACTCCAGAACTCACGATTGTGGAAAAAAAGAAAGTGTGGATAGTTGATGTTGCAATTCCTGGTGACATGACACATCCTCACTTCTCCAGTTTAAAAGAGGGCTTTATATATTCTAGGATTCTGTTGGGCTGCGCTTGCATCGCACTTTATACTATGACTATGTGAAGAGGATATCTTCCATCCCACTCTGGTAGAATTACTATGGCGTTGTTCTAGTCCCTTCAGCATTTTTTCCCAGTATTGGAGCAAGACTGAGAGAAAAATGTTGAAAACACCGTGAGATAAGTCAATGTGTCTCTGTGTTTTAGTTCTTTAAAAGTCCTTTTCATTCCCTATAGTCCTAAGAAAGAAAGAAAAATGTTCAGTCTCATGTCAATTCAAGTCCCTCCCTATCCATTCGACAAGTTATAATTCAAATTGCCTGTAGAAATTGAAGTCTTATTCCTGTCTGCCAGAAATTTGACAGTGAGTTCAACATCTGGCACCTGTCAATATCTGACAAGCCAGTGCTTCACACTTCAATGAATGATATTAAAGAATGTGACCTGGATGTTTAAAATGACAAATGATTCAAATCTAAATCTAGCTTTTTTGTGTGCATGTGTGTACCTAATGTTAGAAAGAACCCCAGGTGAAAATAAAATCGTGTTCCCTATTTCCTATTCTCTGTCTGGCCCGGATCCAGGGAAGGTCAGTGGTCCTCATTAACATAGATGGTTTCACTTGCTGTAAGTTAATGTTTCCCAAGTGTTTTGGTGTCAGCTTGTCACATAGGTCAATTTGACCTGCTTTCCAGTTCTTTGCATGAGCACAGCTTCAGTCAGCCCGAACATAAACCTGCAATTTAGTAATGAAAGATGGTAATTTCTGAAATAATTACCGAAGGTGAAAGTCAGTGTCAGCTAATGCAAGAGGAGTTTTCTTTCATCCTATTACCAAACCTGCCCTTACTTTAGTTGGCTGCCCCCTGCTGTTTTCTAAACTGAACCAGGTGAGAAGGGTGGCAGCAGTAGGGACAGAAGATGGGAATGATAAATGAGGTAGAAACTGCTTAAGGTCTTTGTAAAGTTTAATGAAAGATTTATCTCTGGAGGGTAATGTTCCTCTTTCTTTTTACTGAAGCAAGAGTTTGATAACCTCTCATTGTGCATTTGATAAATTGCACCTCACAGTCATAACCAAAATGACAAAGTGCATCTTTAAACTACTCAGGGGGTGGGAGGAGAGGCTGCAGAAATGTATAGTTAGCAAGATGCTATAAGAAGTACTCTGCCAGATTACACCATGGTCCACCAAGGTAAACTGTCTGTTTATAGATTTTCATAAGCATAGAATGAAGCACATAAGAATAGTATGAGGAGAATGGGCATTACCTGTTTGTTCCCATCATCTAGGATCAGAGAAATACCACCTATGAAGATAAACATCTAGTTAGCTATTAAGGCTTAGGCAGCCCAATCCACAAGGCTCCAGCATCTGGGTCAGTATCTGCGCCACGTCGCTGTACCACCTCCAGAAGTCTTCCAGACAACAACAAAGACAAATCCCTCGACCACATGAAAAACCCTTCATAACCCAAAATGGAGTTATTCCACCCTTTTGGGTAGTCTCAGCTCCAAAGCCTGGGTAGAAACCAACTAAAGCCAGCTTCACCCCTGGGAATGCCCTGGCCCATCCTCCCCTGTGCCAGCATTTGTTCAGATGTCATACTAGCTTTATGGCAGTGCGCACTTCTCAGTTTCACCATCATGGAGTTGTGGGGTGCCCCAACACCAGCATCTTTGCCCTATCAACCAGAGGAGGTGCCCCTTAATCAGGTGGAGGGTGCAAAGATACCAGTGTGGCCCTCCACCACTCCTAAGCAGCATTTTTCTATGGAGTTTTCCAGGAGGCAGTGGGTTACCTTTTCTCCCTTTGCTTGCTGTGTCACAGCACCACCATAACAAACTGCCCTCCTCCTGAATTGGGCTGTAAGTCTTTATCATTATCCCCCTCCCTCTTGTATGTTAAAGTTGTCTTTTCATCCAGCAACTGTTTATTGCTAGTTTTTCCCATTCATTTTAATGCCATTTGTACACTATAGTTCAACATTGTGTATGTGTTGTTCTGTACACCAAAATAATGGGTAGAATAATGGGTTTATAACTATGTAAATTTTACAGGAAACAAATCATGTGAGGAAAAAAGCAAATTAAAGTAGAAGGAGGGCCTTCAATTGGACTTCAATTGTTCCTCCTTCAAATTGGCATTTTTTAGGATTTGAATTTTTTTGCCTCCCTTTTACTGCTTTCTTTTTTTTTCAGTTGAAAAAATTCTGAAACATATTGCAAGGCACTTTGGGCACGGCGGGTGGGGGAGGTTCCAGTTCGAGTTTACCAAACGTCCACCCTAGAGACAATTCACTGTGTTGAACCATGACTGCTGTGGTGCTATGAGCCTAAGGAGATAGATGGAATTCCTAGTCATTCTGAACTGGTTGCTTGCTTCTGCTTACAATGAACATGGCATTTTAAGAAAGATAAAGACAATTTAAACTTTGCCAATTAAAAAGACAGCAAGCTCTCAGCGGCTGAATTATAGGTGTATGCAAAATAGATAGGGCTTTATGAGGAACAAGGTGGCCCGTGGGATTCAGTAAGATCAGTACATTCTGCAAACATTATAGTTTTATATACTTCTTGTAGTGCACTTTTAATTAGATGATTATGAAAAGGGCACACTGCTTTCTGATGCATTAACCTTCTTCACAATTAGATAGCGATGGGGGAAGAAGATCGCAAAGATAATCTGGATGAAGTCATGCCACTGCATAGGCAGGGGAGGAGGCGGCCATTAGTGTTGCTGCGCCTTAAGCAAGCATTTGTCTTGGAGCTGACGATGATTCACGCATGCAGTCCTTATAGCAAACAAACTCATTTCAGCATATTTTAGGGGGCCTCTAGAGTAATTTCACCGTAACATTCTGAGTGTTGTTAACAAGAATATTTGAGATCTGGAGAAAACAGCAGTAGAAAAGTGCTACAGTGTGGACCATTAGCCAGAGTTATATGGCTGTATCATGGACAGTACACGCAGTTTGTTCCAGTCATGTATAAAATAGTGCTTTAAAAGGCACTAGTCTGGTATACTGCTTTTCTTTGGATGCATACATTTGATATATGTATTTCTTGGTTTATATATAACTTTTTATTGCCATTTTGGAAGAAAACCAGAGGAGCGCCCTGCTTGTCAAAACCCTGAAATTTCAGGAGGGGGGGGGTTGTAATCCATTTCAAAGGCAAAAATTATCAATCATGTTGAAAAACTTTCTGATCTCTACAAAAAAACAAAAACAAAAAAACGCCCTGCTCCTCCTGAAATACACTATAGAAGATATCTCTCCAATCACCCTGACAATAAAGGCTAGACAGTTAAAAGAACTGAGTAGTGTTCTATCAAACAGGAGCAAACATCCTTCAAACTGTATGTCTGAGTTCCCCTTAGAAGAAACAAGTAATAAAGATGCTAGTTTCCCTGGGGCTGCAATATACAGACCTCCTACACAGAACATAGCAACATGCTGATAAGGGCTGAATGTTATGAAAAATTTTAAAAAGAAAAAGTAAAGGTGTATAGGAACAGTTTTTTCCTCCTTAGTTGAGTTTCAGTACTTAACATTACACCTTATATAGAGTAAGACAACCCTACAGTATAAATTGATTGATGTATTTATTTCTAGTTCACCTTTCCTCATGTCTCAAGGTGGCTTACAAATCATAATTGAAAACATAAAAAACAAATGGCAAATAATCCCTGCCAAACATGCTCCCAAAAGATTTTTTTCCACAATAGTAAGAAGGAAAATAAAACAGAAGGCAAACTTGTTCTATAGATTTGGAACCCTAGCAGTGTAATCCTAAATAGGTCTACCCAGAATCATACCACAGTCTACTCAATGGGCTTAGCCACAGGAAAGTATTCTTAGAAATGCACTGTAAAACAAGTGTGAAAAGCAAAGACTGAAAGGTTTTGTTCATTCCTTTGTTAAGAAATTCCCCTCTCTCTTTCAGTTCTCTTATCCACAGATCTACTGGGGATGGGACTGGGGGGACAAAATTGGGAGAAACCTGGAGGATTTGAGCTGGAGTGCCGGTGTCATACTGTATTCACAGAATGTACAGTGGAACCTCAGTTTTTGTTGGTAATCCATCCAAAAAGAATTTATGGAAACCAAAACCGATGAAAACCAAAGCAAACTTTTCCATAGGAATCAATGTAAATCCAATTAATCCATTCTAGGCGCTCCAAAAAACATACCAAAACCACATTTTTTGGTGAATAAACATAGTGTTTAATGCTGAAAGCAGTAACAAACAATAACACTAGGACCAGCTTCAGAGCCCGTGGACCAATGTTGCACCAGAAAGCTGTCCAAAGGGGTCTGTTTCTGATGCCTCTTTAATATTTGCCTGAAATGGGGCAAGACATTATCATTAAACAAGTTGCACACATGGCCTGCGACAGCTTTGTCCGGGTGATTTTTCTCCACAAACCCCTGCACCTTACTGCAAATCGATGAAAACCGAGGCAAATTGATGAAAACCGAGACAAATTTTCCACTGAAAAAATCGATGAAAACCGAAACTGATGAAAACCAAAGGCAATGAAAACCAAGGTTTCACTGTATTTACATTTTTTCCCCCTAATGCAGTTCTGACAGTAGCCACAAGAGGTGCAGGGAAGACAGAGCACAGTAAAGAACAGTATCTGATTCTTCTCTAAAGTTTACAAGGAGCTTGAGGGAAACCCTTGCTTCTCAGATCCTGCTAAACCCATCAGCCAAGCCAGCGCAGTAGCAAGGCTAGACTAGCCAGCATAAGCTACAGTCAATGCCAAGATACAGCCTCTTAACAAGATGCATAGTCTTCTTTTTCCTTCAGTTCTACCCATCTTTTCACAGCCAGATCTAACAAAAGGGCAGCTTTCGTGTGGTGGCAGTGGTGGTGGCAAAACTTGTTTAAAAAAATGTTACCTTTTCCTACATCTCTCTAACTCTTTTCCACCCTTTTCTTCACCTTAATTTTTCTCTCCTCCTTTCATGATCTGCCATTTGTCTATTCCCAGTTCTAACTGTTCTCCCCTCCCCATTTTTTCAGTCTTAACTCTCTCATCCATCCTGCTTGGCAATTTAGAATGTATTTCACTGTAGTATAGTAACAAACCTTTGCTAATATTATGAACACAAGTATGGAGTTAATATTTTCCTATGAGCTATCCCTATTCCCAATAAAGTAGTAAAAGGATGTACTGTTGAAGGCTTTCACTGCTGGAATCAACTGGCTGTTGTGGGTTTTTTGGGTTGTGTAGCAAAAACCACCAGACCGCGCCCACACAGCTTGGAAAACCCACAACATACATGATAATAAATGTTATCTCTTGTGGTGGGGGAGACTACTGCACAAGTTTTGTTCCCATTGCCAATAGCATTGGGGAAGGGGGAGAGGGGGGGTCTGGGGATAATCTGGGCCTGTAGATTCAATTCCTTTCATTTTTGGCCCTGAAACTCCCATTAACCTCAAACTGGTCGCCATTTTGAGATTCTTATATTCCCAGATTTATTTAGGATCTGCATGTATATCTGTCTAATCATAGATGCATGGTAACAGTCAGCCAATTGATATATTTTGATATGATACCTGACTTGGATCAGGGTCATATTGGGGGCAGGGGTGGACTCAAGGTGGCTTACAAGCTTCTTTCCCTTCCTCTCCCCACAACAGACACCTTGTGGGGTAGGGGGGCTGAGAAAATTCCGAAGAACTGTGACTAGCCCAAGGTCACACAGCAGGAATATAGGAGTGTGGAAACACATCTGGTTCACCAGATAAGCCTTTGCCACTCAGGTGGAGGAGTGGGAAACCAAACCTGCTTCTCCAGATTAGAATCCACCTGCTCTTAACCACTGCACCACATTGGCACTGAATAAAGTTAGTTTTGACTACCGATTTGACGCACATGTTGTTTTTCCTTTTTTTTGTTTGGAGGGCTGTATCTTCAAAGCTATGATGACTCAAAATACATGCATATTGCAGATTCTCATGTCATGTCATCGTAGCTTCGAAGACACCTCCTTCAAAACAAAACAACAACATAAGGAAAAATGACACGTGTGTCGAATTAGCAGTCAACACTTACTTTACTCAGGTACATTTTATGCAGAAATGGTGGTGGGGGTAGGTGAGCTGCAAGCAGAGGAACCTCCAAGGGAAACTTTCACCAAATGGCAGATGGCACAAATCACAAGCAAGAGAAAATAGTGGGTGTGAGCTGCCACAAAAACAAAAGTGAGAGCTAGTGGGGCCAGGAGATGGGAAAAAGAACCACTTTCCCTAGCAATGCTGTTTTTGTCCATGCGATGGGAACAAAAAAAGCCAAAATTACCTGGGAAGGGAAGGGGATGGAGAGGGAGGGAGGGATGGCATGCAAGGGAGGGAGAGGGAGAGGGAGGGGCCTGGCATCTGGACATGCCCACCTACCCTAGTGGAGGGAGGAAGAAGGAGGGAGGGAGGGGTGCTATGCAAGGGAAGAGGAGGGAGGGAGGGGTGGGATGCAAGGGAGGGGAGGAAGGGAGAGGAGGCCTGGCATCTTGACATGGCCCACCCACCCTAGCAGAGGGAGGGGGAGGGGTGGGAGGGGGAGGAGTGCCATGCAAGGGAAGGGGAGTGAGGGAAGGGAAGGAAGGAGGGGAAGGAGGGGGAGGGGTGGCATGCGAGGGAGGGGAGGGGGAGGGGCCCAGCATCTGGACATGGCCCACCCAACCTAGGAGTGAGGGGAGGAATGAGGGGTGGCATGCAAGGGAAGGGGAGGGAGGGAAGGGGAGGAATGAGGGGTGGAATGCAAGGGAAGGGGAGGGAGGGGGAGGGGCCTGGCATCTGAAATGGCCCACCCACCCTAGCAGAGGGAGAGGGAAGGGAGGGAGGGGTAGCATGCAAGGGAGGGCAGGGAGTGAGAAGTGGCATGCAATAGAGGGGAGGGGGGAGGGGGTTCTTTTAAAAATGTCTGCAAGACATTTTATTTGTGCTGTGTAGAAATGGCCATTGACTCCCTCCTTGCCTAGCTGGTGGTGGTAGCAGCTTTATAGCCCCAGTGTACAATAAGCCAACAAATGAGGAGGGAAGCAACAGAGGGAAGTAACAGAGGAGGCATTCCCATTGAGAAGAAAAGTGAATTAATTGAATGATGAAATGAAAGCAAACGGAGCTTTTAAACAAAATACACCCAAATGAAATATAATGCATGCATGACAGGTTGCAAATTACAACTCTTCTAGCCCTCATTCTTATTGCATCATAAATAACACAAAGTCTAGAAAACATAAATCTGGTAAACATCTTCCAACCCCCCCACCCCCCTTACAATGGGTCATCTTTTGGAAGCATGTGTTTGTGTCTCAGCTTGAGCTGCCAGCCAGAGATATCAGGTAACAACAGGGAACTGAATCCTGTCCAAGAGTCAGGTTTCAGCGTCAAAATAATCATAATGATTATTTAAATGGATGGAGCCTATGTATTTTGTTGTTGTGGATTTGTATGGTTTGCTCCCCTATTTAATATTGTATTGATTTTATGTTGTACACCACCCGGAGCCCCTTGGGGATAGGGCAGTATAGAAATCTAAATAAAAAATGAAGGAAGGAAGGAAGGAAGGAAGGAAGGAAGGAAGGAAGGAAGGAAGGAAGGAAGGAAGGAAGGAAGGAAGGAAGGAAGGAAGGAAGGAAGGAAGGAAGGAAGGAAGGAAGGAAGGAAGGAAGGAAGGAAGGAAGGAAGTTTGGTCCTAGGGTCAGAAAGCAAAGAATCCACAAGTCAGAGGAAGCATCATAGCAGTCACACAGAGGCATAATCTAGGGAATATGGAGCCTAGGGACAAAAATTGAATTTTTTACCCCCTCCTTCCCCCAGTGCCCAGGTCTACCACCAAGAGCTAGCAAGGCATCCAGGTCTACCACTTGGAGCCAGAGCCGGCATCCAGGTCTACTGCTTGGAGCCTGAGTCCAGGCCTACTGCTTGGAGCTAGAGCCGGTGTCCAGGTCTACCACCTGGACCTGGCAAGGCACCCAGGTCTACCGCCTGGAGCCAGCAAGCATGGCCCAGGCCCAGCACCCCCCCCCATGTTATTAGATGGTGTGCACCTGGGGTTATGTGATAACCTATGTCGCTCTGGCACATATGCCCCTGCAGTCACGTGCTTTGTTATGTCTAGGCTGGGATATTCTGTAAACCTGCTTGATATATCGGCTGTTCCAGCATATTAGGCTTCATCCTGTGAAGACTCTGCTTCCCCCCACTGCAGAAGGTGCCTTCTCTGAGCTAGCAGGCACACTCTTCATTTAACACACAACAACTCTCTCTGTCTCTGTCTTTGCTGACATGTGGGCTCAGGTGAGCTAGGTGCTTGAGTCTCTGCAGAAGAAGCAGGGCTGGATGCATGGCCTGCATCTGCAGGCCCTTCTGGCTCTAAGGTTTTTACCTGGCTGTTGTTCACCCTGTACACCCTGCAGGGGCCCTGCCTGCTCCAAATCCAGCCCTTGTTGGTTCCCAACCTGGTCTGGGCTTACTGGGCTCTGCTCATCGCTCTCCAGGGGATGGCCCATGACAGTTTATGTGTTTTAGTTACATAGCGACCCCAAGGATGCTGTTGTTTAGCACTTGACCCCCAGTGACATATGTCCTTCCATTGGTTATGAACTAGTTACTGATTTGTTAATACTCAGTTTGCTCAGTTATGATGCAATAAGAATGCTGTTTGATAGGTTGCTTTACTATGTTACTTCCTAACATTGCAAGTGATTTTTTATGTAGCTGTCGCCACCAACTCAAAGACTTCGGATGTCAGTAATTGCTATTGTGCTATAGAGAACTAACTTTCTGATGATCTTGCCTTGACCTTAAAGTGTCCATTTTAATTACAAAGAAGTATCCAGCCCTTTTCCTTGGAGGGTTATAAGGGTAAACTCAGCAATGAAAAAGGCTTTAAAATATTAAAACTGGGGTTTCAAAAATCATGGAGTTGAAGTGTTAGAATGGTCGTTCACAATAGCAATAATGGATTTTTAAAAAGACATCCAGTGGTATGGCATGGAAAAATGCAAAGAAAATGGTAGCTTGCTGCAGCCACATATATATAAATTACGCCCAAAGTATATAAATCAGTATAAAATGCTTTATTTTTTTAAAAAAAAATCCCTCTGTTCAGTATTCATTTAATAATAGTTTCAAAACACTGATGTTCTACTTAAGATGAAGGGAAGGGAAAGAAATACAGAAACAATGGGAAAGGGCAAATGACATTGTAATTATTACTTAAAACAGATTGGCATACTGAAAGAGGAAAGTGAGTCCATCCTTCAGACATAAATTAGCTGGTAAATGTGTCAAGATACAAATGATTTTAACTAGAGGCAACAAATATATTATTTAGAAGAATTAAATCTGTATTTTGTAAGAAAGCAGCTCTGAAATATGTTTGTATGCAATATATATGTGCTAGCATACACTCAAATTCATATTTATAACAGAAACTTGTTTTCTTAGCCACTGACATTTTCTTTAAAATATTGCTTTAGAAATAATATATAGGTGAAATAATAAGATGGTGATGAACAATTCAAAGGGGGGGGGAGGAATGGTACTGAGGCACCTCCTCCAAAGAGGCAATCAGTGGGGTGGGTGCCAGGGGAGAATAAGAAAATCTTTGCCTCTCAGGGGACATTCCCAGATTGAAAGTACGCTAAGGTCAACTCCGCCCCTGGGAAAACCCCAGGAACACATTCCTCCATGTCAATGCAGATGCCAAGGTGCAAAAGTGACTGAGTGGGGCAAACATCTGGATTTGGACACCTCACTTCTGAGGTTGGTATCTATGCATTGGCTTCTGTGCCACTTTGCACAGTGCTGGTAGCAATGGCAGCAGTGATGTAGGTATAGATTTTTATAGGGTGGGCTTGGTCATTCCCCTGAGGGCATGGTCATTCCTCCCCAAGCCACGCCCCTGACCTCAATGCTTATAAAAGCAGTTCTCTGAGGCCAGGAATAGCAGACTCCCCTGCCCCGCCTCCACCCCCGCCTGCACCCCCACTGGCTGGGCTCGCAGCTGGCAGTCCCTTCTGCCCTCCCCTCCAGGCAGAGGCTTAGCTAGGAAAAATGGAGCCCAGTGCAAAATATGAGCCCCCCCCCCCCCCATGGGCGGCCGCTGTGATGCTGGAATCCACCCCAAAACAGCATCACTTTCAATGGTTTAAACTAGGGAGCCCAGATTCTCATTTTAAATCCACCTTAAAGCGACTATCTGGAGTCCTCAGTTAAAACAACAATGAAAGTGATGCTGTTTTGGGGAGGATTATTCCTCACCCTGAAACAATGTTTAAACTGGGGACTTCAGATTCACCAGAGGGTGGATTTAAAAGGATAATCTGGGGAAATTTGGTGGGTACCTGCTGTCAGCCCCAAACTTTCAGCACCAAACTTTCAGGGTATCTTTAGGACACTCTCTTGATGAAGCCACCCAGGTTTGGTGAAGTTTAGTTCAGGCAGTCCAAAGTTATGGATTCTCAAAGGTGTAGCCCTCATCTCCTATTAGCTCCCATTGGAAACAACGGGGGTTGGGTTTAGACCCCCTGAACAAAACCTTACCAAACCTGGGTGGTATCATCAGGAGAGTCTCCCAAAAAATTCCTCAAATGCTGGTGCTGCTAGCCTTAAAGCAGTGCCCCCTGCAAGCCAAAAACTGAAAAAACACTAAAAATACAAAAAACACAAATGGGGTGTACTTCGGACATGTAATGGGGGGGGGTTGAACCAGGGAATCCCCCCTTATCTACATCCTTGAATGGCGGGGTCACCCTGGCCATTTTTCATGGTGAAATTGGACCATTGTTAGCATTCTCTGTGACTTTCAAAACCCGCCAAATTGGAGGTTCTTTGAAATGCCCCTTTGTGATTCCGCTTGCCCCTATGGGCTTCCACTGCCTTGAAAAACACCACGGCAGCAGAACCAGGGCCATTTTTCCCACTTTGCCGCTCTGACCCCCACCCTACCTCTAAAATGTGTTTTGAGAGAGTGGGTGCACTCCCGCTCATGGCGCCCTCTACCACACCCCTATCTAAAATTTGTGTTTGGGAGAGTGGGAGCCCTCTACCCCCCCCCATCTAAAATGTGTGTTGGGGAGAGTTGGCACCCTCTCCTCATGCTGTCTAAAATGTGTGTTTGAGAGAGTGGGCACACTCCCATTCACAGCACCCTCCACCTCCCTGTCTAAAATGTGTGTTTGGGACAGTGGGAACCCTCTCCCCACCCCGTCTAAAATGTGTGATTGAGAGAGTGGGCGCACTCTTATTCGCAGTGCCCTCCACCCCACCCCTTGTTTAAAATGTGTGTTTGGGAGAGTGGGTAAACTCCAATTTGTGGCACCCTCCACCCTCCCTCGCGGTGCAAATGGAAAAGCCCCTGGGCTCACGCAGAAAGAGCTGCGGCATACCACACTGACTCTGCCTTGACTCCTGAGAAGAACTCGGGGGGAGCTCTGGGGAATCAGAAATACGAAAAAAGTCCCATGGCACAGATCCACAATGGGGCATTTTGTCTGTGAAAATATGGCCGCTGTTTTCAGTGCAGTTTCCCACCCACCATGGATTGCACAGTAAATGTCTGAGGAACTCTTCTTTGGCTCTTCTAGTCCAACATTTGTGATTCTTTAATGATAGTATGACATTTGTCTTAATCTTATTTCTTTTGCTAGCTGGTTTTAAATTCTGTAATTTTTAATTGATTGAAATGTGCTATTTTGTATAGTATAAAAATCCTTCTGCTTTCCAAAGGTGTGTTGGTAGTCTACTGTATAGTCTGGGGTTCTCTTTCTGTGGCAAACTACAAAAAACCCAATAGTGTTTGAGAGGAGTTTTCCTTTCATCTGCTCTTGGTGCCAGTAGATATTATTTCGTATGTATTGTGCCTTCCTTGCCTACCCAGACTGAATGTTTCCACACCATTCTTCTCTTTTTTCTTTCAGCCCCATCCACATGGCCAGATGTCTGGTCACGGTGCTGGAGTTGTGCCATCCAGCCATTCCCAAACAAACACAATAAAGCTTCCCCACTGCCAGAAAGCCCCCATTGGGCTTGTTTGACTTACACCACTGAAAGGTGGGATAAGTCCACAGTCCCATGCGCCAGCATAGGTGGGGCAAAGTCTGGGTGGAAACCAACTAATATCAGCTCATCCCTGCCCATGCCCTTGCAACATGCCCACTATGCCCTCAGTGATGGAGGGGCAGAGGGACACTGGCACGACACTCTATGCTGTGTTCAACCACCATGAAGGACTGCAGTGGCCACCTCCAACTGATCCACCCCTCTGTTTATTATGCTTTTTTAAAAAAAGGAAAAAGTAAAACATCCAGAGAAAGTGAAAATGAAAAGCTACAAAGGGTGAGAAAGTGGAGAGGCAGCTTCTTAAAGCCAAGTGGTTGGCTCACACTTATCAATCCTAGATTTATCAAAACTAGTGTGTCAAAAAAGAACCCAAACCAGTTCACCTGTCAAATTAAAGGTCCCCAGCATATTCCTGTACATCTCCAGTTATAACTATCTGTAAACTTAATTGCTCAATTTAGTAGGAATACTTTACTGGAGAAGCTACAGTCAGACCCTGTCTTCTCTTTGCCAGCGATCATTCCTGTCAGTAATGTGTGGCAGAGAGCTCTTAGAAGCTCGATCTATTCAAAGCACTCGGAGGTCCAGACATATGGTTAATGGTTAATCCAGGGCTGCCTATGAGGAAAGGCAACTAAGGGGAGACATGATGAGAGGTTATGCTAGAACTTGAGGACATCCAATGAAGTTGATGGGCAGTAGATTCAGAATTCACAAAGTGAAATACAGCTTTTAACAATGAACTATTAAAATCTGCTGCCAAAGAATATATTGATGTCCTTGTGGCACAGTTTTAAAACAGGATTAGACAGGTTTGTGGAAAACAGGTCTATCAGTAGCTACTAACCATGGCGACTAAAGGGAACCTTCACATTCAGTGACAGTAAAATCTGAATACCAGGTCCAGGAGGCAATATCAGGGGAGGCCGTGACCTGTACGCCATGCTGTTGGCCCTCCTTACATTCGTAAGAGCCATCCTGCAGCTGAAAAAAAAAACAGTTACTTAAATGTGAATGTTTCAAATAAAACCAAGGGACCTAACAATTTCTTTTATCTTCTTAGCTTTGAATTTACCTCCCTTTGTTTTCTGATCTGCCTCTAAAGCCTACTTCTTCCGGGGGGGGGGGGGAATTCTTTATTTCTGCTGCTTAAGCTAGAGGACTGACATGGCTCATATGATGTTTTACAAGATTTCAGGCTTAAAGTAATGCTTTAATGCCCCATCAAACCCAGAAAAACAAAAGAAGCTAATGTAGGACAGGCCCACACAAGATAATTACTGACTGCCCTTTTTTGTAGAGACAAACAAAAGCCACTGCATGTCTATTTGTTATAAAGCTAGTATATGAACTGGTGAATGTCTGTGTGGCATTTTACAGCTTTGGCATTTTCTACACGTGGTTTTCCAAGGCAACCTCAAGTACTTGTAAAGTTTATAAGTAATTTAGATTAAAAACAGTTTGAAGTTCTCCTAATCATAATTACTATACCCAAGCGTCCAACTTAATTTGCATTGCCAGTCCACAAGTGCATGAATTATGGTCAATAACCTTCTCAGCTCAGAGTTTTATTGCTGTTTGCTAAATAAGAATGAAAACTAATGGAGAGGGTATAAATCATGGCCTAGCAATTGCTGCAACTTTTAATAGATCATAAGTGCAAAGCCAAGAATTAGACACATTACTCTTTAACCTGGCCATATTTCTCATGTAAAAAGAGCACTGCTATTCCATTAACTTCTGAACTACAAAAAATATAAAACAAGTCATGGGAATTGTACTGAAATACAGTGTGGTGGTTGTCTATCATGAAACAATGATGCAAAAAAGTCTTATTGGCATTGGCTGCAATAATGACATGTTAAGACCCTGCTCCTAAGATTGTATACCTGGAACTGGGAATCCCATTCATTTCAGTAGGATTGATGCCCAAGGAAATATTATAAGGATTTTAGTTACCAGTGGAATATTTAAGAACATAAGAACATAAGAACAAGCCAGCTGGATCAGACCAGAGTCCATCTAGTCCAGCTCTCTGCTACTCGCAGTGGCCCACCAGGTGCCTTTGGGAGCTCACATGCAGGATGTGAAATCAATGGCCTTCTGCGGCTGTTGCTCCCGAGCACCTGGACTGTTAAGGTATTTGCAATCTCAGATCAAAGAGGATCATGATTGGTAGCCATAAATCGACTTCTCCTCCATAAATCTGTCCAAGCCTTGTATATGCCTTGTGTATTTTCACTTCTTTTACTTTGGAGTCTTAATACAGGAAACAGATTCAAGGACTGAACTATATCTCAAATGAAGCTGTACTTCCATTTTCTTCCCCAAAACATTTTCAAGCTCAAAGCAGCATTCTCAGGCTCCAAGCTTTTTTTCCATATTGCATGTCTAATGTATCATTTATTACATCTTAACATTTTGTAAAATTAATGTTGGAAAAATAGATTAATAAAATAAGGATTTATAGTGTCAAGTCTATCATTTTATATTTCAACATATTCCTGTACATCTCCAGTTGTAACTATCTGTAAACTTAATTGCTCAGTTTAGTAGGAATACTTTTCAAGTTCATTACCAAAAGGGATTCTGAAGCAATTTCACAAACTATGAAGACTAGTTTGAGAAGGGATGTTACTGTTTTGACTAAAAACAAATAAAACAGACACATATTTTTGAATTGGTGACTGTAATAATATCCCACAGTCCTTAAAATGCTTATCAAATGCAATGAGTGTACTTTATGAAAATATTAAAATATATGAAAACCTATTAAGTTGCTCTATAGTGAGTCAGATCATTCTTCCATAACTCAGTTTTGTCTGTTTTGGAAGGCAGTAACTCTATCTGATTTCAGGCCTTTCTTAGGCCCCTTCCACACACGCAAAATAATGCGTTTTCAAACCAATTTCACAACTGTTTGCAAGTGGATTTTGCCATTCCGCACAGCTTCAAAGAGCACTGAAAGCAGTTTGAAAGTACATTATTCTGCATGTGCGGAATGAGCCTTGGTTCCTGCTACCTGAACTCTTTTGAATCCAAACTATCATTTTCTCACCAGACAGCCTGATCACTAAAATTGACTGGGCATTCACTTGATTAATTTCTTCTGAGAAACAAATTCATTTTGATAGTGATGGGAAAATATATACAGGCATCCTGAGATAATGTGCCAACTCAGGCAAGATTGTTTCACACTCACAAGCAGGGAGTCCCACCAAGATTAAACTGGGAACCCAACCATATTGTATGTGAAAGTCTTTGCTGAACTGGAGCTAGATTACAGCCAAAAATTGATTTCAGAATACTAGTTAAGAATAAGTGTGCAATCCAAAGAGGGGGGCTGAAGCCACATTGGAAGTGGCCAATGGGTTATGCCAGTGACCATGCGCGGGCTGTGCTCTGAGGCTGCGCCTTAAGACATAAGACATAAGACATAAGAACAAGCCAGCTGGATCAGACCAGAGTCCATCTAGTCCAGCTCTCTACTACTCGCAGTGGCCCACCAGGTGCCTTTGGGAGCTCACATGCAGGAGGTGAAAGCAATGGCCTTCTGCAGCTGTTGCTCCCGAGCACCTGGTCTGTTAAGGCATTTGCAATCTCAGATCAAAGAGGATCAAGATTGGTAGCCATAAATCGTCTTCTCCTCCATAAATCTGTCCAAGCCCCTCTTAAAGCTATCCAGGTTAGTGGCTATCACCACCTCCTGTGGCAGCATATTCCAAACACCAATCACACGTTGCGTGAAGAAGTGTTTCCTTTTATTAGTCCTAATTCTTCCCCCCAGCATTTTCAATGGATGCCCCCTGGTTCTAGTATTGTGAGAAAGAGAGAAAAAATTTTCTCTCTGTCCAACATTTTCTACCCATGCATAATTTTATAGACTTCAATCATATCCCCCCTCAGCCGTCTCCTCTCTCCAAACTAAAAGGAGTCCCAGCGCTGCAACCCTCTCCCTCATAGGGAAGGTGCTCCAGTCCCTCAATCATCTGCTTGTTGCCCTTCTCTGCACACTTTTTCTATCTCCTCAATATCCCTTCTTAGAGATCTGGCGACCAAGAACTGGACACAGTTACTCCCAAGTCGCAGTCAGCACCACTGCTTTATATAGGGCATGACAATCTTTGCAGTTTATTCTCAATTCCTTTCCTAATTATCCCCAGCATAGAGTTTGCCTTTTTCACAGCTGCCATGCATTGAGTTGACATTCCCATGGAACTATCAACTAAGACGCCCAAAATCCACTTTCCTGGTCTGTGACTGATAGCACTGACCCTTGTAGCTTGTATGTGAAGTTTGGATTTTTTGCCCCTATGTGCATCACTTTGCATTTTGCTACATTGAACTGCATTTTGCCATTTTCTGATACACTCACCCTAATTTATCAAGGTCGGCTTGGGCTCTTGCTTGATCCTTTGTGGTTCTCACCACACCTACATAATTTGGTATCATCTGCAAACTTGGCCACCACGCTACCCACCCTACTTCCACAGGTCATTTATGAATTGGTTAAAAAGAGCACTGGTCCCCAAAACAGGATCCCTTCAGAGGGACACCACTCCCTACCTCTCCATTGTGAGAACTTCCCATTTATACCCACTCTTTGTTTCCTGTTTCTCAACCAGTTTTTAATCCATAGGAGGACTTCCCCTCTTATTCCTTCATTGCTGAGTTTTCTCAACAGTCTCTGGTGAGGAACTTTGTCAAAAGCCTTTTGGAAATCCAAGTAGACAATGTCCACCGGTTCACCCCTGTCCACATGCCTGTTTACACCCTCAAAGAACTCTAGTAAGTTTGTAAGACAGGATTTGCCTCTGCAACAGCCATGCTGACTCTTTCTCAGCAGGTCTTGCTTTTCTACATGTTTTATAATTTTATATTTAATGATAGATTCTACTAATTTACCAGGAACAGATGTCAAACTGACTGGCCTGTAATTTCCTGGGTCCCCCTAGATCCTTTCTTAAAGATTGAAAATTGTGACACATTGGCCCATCTTCAGGAGGTCTTCAGGGATGGAGCCTGATTTCAGGGATAAGTTGCATAGTATTAAAAGTGAGAAGATCAGCAATTTCATTGCTTGAGCTCTTTAAGCTTAACTCTTGGGTAGAAGATGCAATCTGGAGCCAGGGGATTTGAAAGAGTAGCATTGGATTTATCAATGGCTGCCAGAGACTTCTTCCTTGTCTACCACTATCTTAGCTAGTTCCTCAGTTCAGCCTCCCAAGAAGCATGGTTCAGGTGCAGGAATGTTCCTCACCTCCTCTTGGGTGAAGACAGATGCAAAGAATTCATTCAGCTTCTCTGCAATCTCCCTGTCATCTTTTAGCACACCTTTTGTTCCTTTGTCATCTAACGGGCCTACCACTTCCCTAGCTGGCTTCCTACTTTTGATGTACTTGAAGAACTGAACAGGGCAAACGCAGCTCGAGCCAGGCCCCGGCCAACCTGCAATGGCAGGCCACGGTCAAGCTATGGCCGTGCTTTCCAGGGAGCGTTTCCATGGGCAGAGCTGACTTTAATCAGCTCCCAAAGGACTTTCAGCTCATGAGTGCCCCCTACACACTCCAATTTGCGCCACCCAAAAGTATGGTGTAAGTCGGTCTTCCCTGTGGGATTTTTCAGGTGGCCAGTTTTTTAAGTTTTTACCCCCTCGCATGCAGTCTAAAACTCTATACCCATTGCTGTTTTATCACCTCATCCTTTTGGATTTGGCTTCCTGACTTCAGCTAAAAATTATTTGATAGCAACTGCAGTTAGACTAAATTGTGAGCATATGCAGGTTCATACATACTCACACTGTACTTCAATATGGACACTTAATTAGTCTTACATTCCAGTGAGTAAGAAGTCAGTAATAGTTTTTGTGAGTTTCAATAGGACATAAAAGGATTACAGCATAGATTACCATAGATGGTCAGTCTATGTCTTGCCATTCCCACTTAATCCTATAGGGCTCATATGGCTGGATGCTCCTCTCTGCAAAGGAAAACTAAACAGTAGAACATTTTGCCTTGACTTGCCATGCATTTCAAGAAATAATTTTAAAAAATAGTGTTGCTGTGACTACTGTGAATGAGTCCAGAAGACCTTTAGCAAAAAGATCTTTAACAAAAAAAAGTGAGTATTCTTTAACGACTGTGTTTCCTCAAATGGAACTTGTAGTTCTGATTTTGTTCAGATTCCTGTACTCTGCCTTGTACAAGGATTGGGAGTCAACCATCCAAACATAGGCACAATGCTTTAGGACTGATTGGATGCACCATAATCTGAAAGTAAATGCCAAGGGAAAGTGAAAATGTGTGCCATGCTGACACAGGGTCAGACCTACCAAAGACAAGCTGCATCTTTGGTAGTCAGTCCTGTAGGGTGCCAGTGAATACAGACCATGTAGCAATGAATGAATTCTGCCTTTGGCCTGCTATACTCTGAATGAGGTTGGTCAACATGCAGAAACATGTATCACGCCAAGGCCCTTTCTGCACATGGGCAGAAATGAACCTCCACCGGCATAAATGCTACCCTCCGATAGCCCACACTACCCTCCGACCTCCAGGGGTCGGAGAGCAGTGTGGGTGTGTCCCTCCTGCCCTCCAGAGTGACACTGCCAGAAGAGGTAAGTGGAGGGGACGGGGAAAACAGCGTCTTCCCACCGGTGCTGGAAGACGCTGCTTTGCAAAAACCTCACTCCCTGAGTGGGGTTTGAAAGCAGCGCCTTTGCGCTGCTTGGGGGTGTGTGAGGATGGTGCTGCTGCATTGCTGTGCGAACTCCTCCCCAGGGATGCAGTTTTTAGCGTCCCTGGGGCACTGTTATCCGCCTGTGCGGAAACAGCCCAAGAGTCATGTAGTCTAGCAGCCTCTCTGCAACAATGGTTACTAAGGTACCATAAAAGTACCATAAAAGGTACCATAAAAACTGGAAGATCATAAACAGGCCAACATCTAGAATTAAGAAATACACTGCTTCAGAACATGCACATGCTACTCTTACTTATCATGAATGTGCGTAGACTGCTATCAAGTCCCTTGTTGATCACAGCAAGGGGTTTTCCAGGCAAGTGAGAAATAGAGGTGGTTTTTCATTGGCTCCCTTTGCAGAGTCTTCCTTGGTGGTCTCCCTTCCAAGTACCAACCATGCTTAGCTTCTGAGAGCAGGCTATACCATGCCATCTTTCCTCCCTATCATGGAAGCAGATGCGCTTTATCTTACAAATGAACCTACTGCAAAGCAGAGGGTCCCAAACAATCTTTTGATCAATTCATGTTCCGCTCATTTTATTTTTTCATAACTTTTGAAATTATGAAATGACTTTATCTTGAATTCCAACCACTCAGCGGCTGATCTCCATTTGTCTTCTTGGTGGCACTCATCCCAGTACAGCATTCATTGCCAATGAAATTCATTTTGGAACTTCCTGAGAGTTATTTCAGGTGTTCTCCATTCATGATTTTGCTGTGATCAAAGGTGAAGTGCAGATTAAATAAAAAGAAATACTGTTTCAATAACGGCAGAAGATCAGTTCTTAAATTAAGTTCAGAAGCTCTGCTGGAAGCAGCCGGTTTGACAGTAAGAAATAGTGTTTTGTGCTGGCAACCTTGCTTTTTCAGATCTCAAGGACAAATTTTAAGCTGTTCATCTGTATGTTATCATCATTAATCAGGCCAGATAGGATTCTGTAGAAGATGTGCCTGAGACTTAGCCATTTTTCTCCCATTTCCTCTCTCAATCTTCATTATTTTGATGATAAGTAGTTTTGATGCACACAGCATTACATTACATGATTTGTACTTAGGCAGCTGATGTATTGAAACTGATCAAGGGCTTACCCCTTGGAAAAAGCCTGATAATTATAAAAACTATTGCAGTCACCGATGAATAAATCACACTAAACAAAATGCTTCAGTTGCCTTCTCTTTTTAAAACTTATCTTGAGGAATAACCTCTTGTTAATATGGCATGACTGGTATCTTGCTTCTGAAGATATGCTGACCAGTGCTGGTACACACGATGATTTATTCTGATACATTTATTAACTCCATAGAACCACCTGTCCAAATGCACTGTTTTCATCTATAAGATTATGACAAACCGTTGTTGTGATATGTAGAGATAACTGGGGCCCTCAAACTGCTTCCAAATCCTCTAGACTGCTCTGTGCTTAAAACACAAGAGCATAAGAAAAGCCATGCTGTATCAGACAAAAGCCCATCAAGACCAGCAGTCTGTCAACTTCCGGTCGGGACATGGCCACCCTCGACAGCCTCTGAACGAAGCTCCGGAGGCATCAGTGGGAAAACAGATAAAACCCCCACGAAAAGGAGGGTATTTCCCCTCATAAGGGAGGGGAAATCCAGAGAAAAGCGCAGAGGTGAGGTGACTGGTGAAGTGAATAACTAGCCGGAATCCCCCCCCCTCCGAGAACGCGAACAACACAAGAAACCCACTGCAGCTTTGCTGAAAAGAGGGGGCCATACCCGACAGCAAAAAATACGACAAAGAATACAAAACGGACGAAACAATGCACTCTACATAAATTAAAATACAACAAGAAGACCTAACGAAAATAACTGGTAAATCACAGTGAAAAACTAATCAATTTAAAGAGAGACAAACTGTGAAAGACGGTGAAAGTAACCTCAGGCGGAGACATCCGGGAGACGAGGGAAGGTGACGCATTGCTCGTCCCGATTTGAGACCTGAGGAGAGACGTAAGAAGCGGAGGGATAAGCGGCTGCTGAGTGATGAGCTGATTGAACGGGTGAGCAGTAATGAATATAAAATAAACAAAGAGTCATTTAGAAGAGGCAGAGGCGCAGCACCGGGATTTGGTAGCGCGCCCTTTAAGGGCTGCATGAACTCACGTACGGAGCGCTGAACAAAAGGTGCCGTCTGACAGGAAATCCAAATTATAAACATTGCAAAGGAGCTCTGGGATTTCCGGTTTTGCACAGTAGCCTAACTAACTAAACAATACGAAAGAAACCACACCGGCTCATTGTTTAAAGGGAAAACAAGGTTGCAAGCTAGAATTGACGCCTAAAGAAAAGAAAATAAACGGAAGAAGGCAATTCACACTGACAGAACGCCCTCAACGAGGGGAATGTCGTCAGGAACAAAAACAAGACAAACACAACTGAATGAACTGAAAGGTCTAAAAAACGGGCTGGGAGACCCTAAAACTCCGGAAAGAATGGCAGACCTCAACGCTAAAATAGAGAAACTGCTAGAGATATCTCTATGCACACAAAAAGAGACAGCAATTTTCCAAAAAGAAACAAAAGAAAGGTTGACCAGGATGGAAGAGGAAATTACAGACCTAAAAAAAGAACTAAGCAATATAAAAAAGCTGGAAGAGACAATAATCGCTTTCAAAGAAGACCTGAAAGAGAAAGAATTAAGACTGGTGGAGGTTGAAGACGCGGTAGAGAATTTTAGAGATCACAACTTCAGGCAAGATGATACTTTAGCAATTCTGGAATACAATCAGAAAGAAAGAATGGTAAGAATCAGAGGGGTCCCAGAAGTGAAGGACGAGAATACACTGAGCAGAATAATACCTCTGCTAATGGAAATTTGGGGACTCCAAAGAGAAGAAATCTCAAGGGAAGTGGACCATATTTACAGGGTAAATACGAGATCGGCGAGAAATAGAAGCTACCCCCGAGACATAGTCCTAAGTGTAGTAAGAAGAGATTTAAAAGATCAATTACTACGGGCGAACTCAAAAAGGAATTTTAAATTGGATGATGCGAGAATTATTATCATGAAAGAACTTCCAGTCTCCATACAGCAGAGAAGAAAAGACTATAAAAAATTGACTAACCTTCTTAAAGACTCTAGCACGACTTATAGGTGGATAATTCCGGAGGGAATATCATTTGTATGGAACGGAAAAAGATTCAACTTGACTACTGTGCCCCAAGCTCAGGAATTTCTGCAGAAACACCCCAATCTACCCATACCAGCTTATCAAGAAAAGTAAGACAAGAGGGAAGGAGGGAGGGGGAACTTAATAATGACATTTAATGTAATTAGCTGCAATGTAAATGGTTTAAACCATCCGGCAAAAAGAAAAAATGTTTTCGCTTACTTAATTAAGGAGAATCCACAAATTGTATGTATACAAGAATCACATATCAAAAATGGAGAGGAAAAATTGATAGAAAACAAAAAATTAGGGAAACTATTCCATGCAGGTTACAGGAAAAAAAAAGGGGGGGTGGCAATATATATAAAAGACAGTCTACAACCTAAAGAGATACTTAAGGATAAAAAAGGGAGGTTTTTTAGGAATCCAAATAAAATTAGATAAGACACCAATGGTTGTGGTGGGAGTGTATGGTCCAAACCAAAAGAAAGCAGAATTTTACCAGAAATTAAAGGAGAAATTAATAAACATACCAATACAGGAACTAATCTTACTAGGGGACTTCAATGGAGTCATAGACCCTAGAATAGATAAAAAAACCAAATATAAAATAAGGAAAGATGGCCATAAGAAAATGGAATACAAAGAAGGGAAATTACCCAAAGCATTTTTCAAGATGATGGAAGAATTAAACCTGCATGATTTATGGAGGACTAAGGCTGGTTCACAAAAAGAATTCACATATTATTCAAATAGATTCCAAACCCATTCCAGAATAGATATGATTCTGGCCTCAAAAAAAATGGATTTAATTACTAAAAAAATAGAAATAAAACCCAGGATAATATCAGATCACAACCCATTAAAATGGGAAATACAAATATACAAAGGGAATAAAACATGGATAATGAAGGATTGGAGTCTGGGCAGCAATGTTGAATTAAAAATACTTAAAAAACAACTGAAAGACTATTGGGATCTAAATGTAGGCTCGGTTAAGGAAGAAAACACCTTATGGGAGGCACATAAGGCAGTAATGCGAGGATACTTAAAAAGCCAAGAGATCAAAATAAGGAAAATAAGAGAAGGAGAATATCGAAATTTGGAGAATGAACTTAAAAAGCTGGAACAGCAGCTACAAAAAAGAAAAGAAAAAAAGTCAATAATAAGACGAATAAAATTAGTTAAAGATCAAATTGAACTGCTATCATCAATGCAAATTGCAAATAACATACTCCAACTGAAACGGAAATACTATGCCTTAGATAATAAAGTAGGGAAATGGATGGCCAATAAGATAAAAAAACAAAAAGAGAAAAAGTTAATTAATCAGATAAGGGAAAAATCTAATATAATTTCAGACCATGAAAAAATCAAAAAAACCTTCGAAAGTTTTTACCAAACTTTATACTCCCAAATAAAGACAGGAAAAAATGAAATAGAACAATATTTAAATAACCAAAACATAAAACAGTTAGAAGGAGATCAATTAGAAGAATTAAATAAAAAAATTACCACAACGGAGATTATTGAAACAATTAAAAAACTAAAAAACAAATCACCGGGACCGGACGGGCTAACGGCAAAATACTATAAAACATTCAGGGAAGAACTAACAATCCATCTAGAAAGACTTTTCAACGATATTATGAAACGGGGAGTAACTCCCAATTCATGGAAACAAGCCCTAATCACTTTAATCCCAAAGAGTAAAGAAGAAGTGTTAGAGACAAAAGACTTTCGCCCAATTTCATTACTTAATGTAGATTATAAAATTTTTACCAGTATTTTGGCCAATAGACTCAAAAAAATTCTCAACAACTATATCAACGAAGATCAAACAGGATTCCTCCCCGGAAGACAAATCAGTGCAAATATACGTAAAATCATTAACATAATTGAATATCTGAAAGAAAAACCTGATCGCCCTACAGCAATTATATTTGTTGACGCCGAAAAAGCATTTGATCAAATTAATTGGGATTTTATGATTAAAGTATTAATTAAAATGGGAATGGAAGACCAATTCTTAATGGCAATAAAAGCCATATATAAAGACCAGGAAGCAGTAATCAGAATAAATGAAGAACTGACTAAGAGAATAAGGATAATGAGGGGCACCAGACAGGGATGTCCCATCTCTCCTCTACTTTTTATAATAACGTTGGAAGTACTGTTGAGACAGATAAATAACCTAGAACTCTTAGAGGGGATAAAGTTTAAAAAATACTGCATTAAAACACTCGCATACGCAGATGATATGGCTTTGATCATAGATAACCCGACAACTAAGGCACCGGTAATATTAGAACTGATAGAAAAATATGGGAAATTAGCCGGCTTTAAAATTAATCTACAAAAAACTAAAATGTTTGTGCTAAATATGACTCAAAAAGAAAAAAGAAACCTAGAAACCAAAATTAATATAAAGATAGAGAAAAAAATTAAATATCTAGGGATAACCCTAGAAGAAAATAATTATAATCTAATACACAATAATTACGACACACAATGGGTTAAAATTAAAGAAAATCTAAAAAACTGGTCAAGACTCCAAACATCTCTGCTGGGGAGAATCAGCATAATAAAGATGAGTATTCTCCCAAAATTTCTTTTTCTCTTCATAAATATCCCCCTTATAATATCCAAAGCAAACTTTGAAAAATGGAGGAAAGAAATATTAAAGTTTATATGGGAGGGTAAAAAACCCAGAGTAAGATACAGATGGCTAACACAAAATAAATTACAAGGAGGTTTAGGAGTCCCGGATTTACAACTGTACCATGATGCAGCAGCAATCACATGGTTAAAAGAATGGATTCTTTTACGTAATAACAAACTACTACAACTAGAAGGTCATAACATCCAAAGAGGGTGGCATGCATACCTTTGGCCTATGAAAGGAAATAAACAAAAATCAGACAAGACTTTCAAAAATCATTTTATTAGGAATAGACTCTTAAAAATATGGGTAAAATACAGAAACAAATTTTATAACAAGATGCCAACATGGGTTTCTAGAGTGGAATCCATGTCAGGAGGGGAAAGGAGTCTTGAAGAACATTGGCCAAGATATGATGATATAATCCTATGGAATCGTGAAGAACCTGTAATGAGAAACAGAGACAATATAAGTATAAGAGGGAAAACTTGCCAATGGTTTACATATTTACAGTTACAAAATAGCCTGAAAGAAGACAAAAGAAACTGGGGATTAGAAAAGAAAAAGACAGATTTGGATATAGCCTTGACCAGACAAGATATTAAAAATGTTAGCACACTTTACAAAATCCTGCTGGAACAAAAAGAAGAACAAGAACTCATAAAAAACAATATGGTAAAATGGGCACAAAACATAGGGGGAAATATAATGTTGGAACAATGGTCAAGTTATTATAAAGATATATATAGATTTACTCCTAACGCAGCTATCTGGGAGAATAACATAAAAATGTACTTTAGAACATACATAACCCCCACAATATTAAACAAAATGAATGCTAAAATCTCCCCAATATGTTGGAAATGTAGAAAAAAACCAGGAACATTTATTCATTCCTGGTGGACATGTAATAAGATTAAAAGATACTGGGCTGAGATACACAGTCAAATATGTAATATTCTCAAAATTAATTGTGCAAGAAGTCACTGGGTGCACACCTAGAGACCAGCACTAATGGAAAAAAAGATACCTTATAAATGTAAATACTTACTTTTTCATATGCTTACAGCAGCAAGGATAGCATTAGCGCAGAGGTGGAAGTCCGAGGAAATCCCAACCCTAGAGGACTGGAGAACTAAAGTGCAAAAAATGTTTGTGCTGGACAAAATATCATTTACACTTAGAGGGAAACCAACGGAAGACTACTATTCTACATGGCAGCCGTGGACTAATTATATTAATAAAGTTTAATGGACGTCATTCACTTTGTATGAGTATAGAACAAAGTAACATTGATTGTTGCTATTTTAATTGATTTACAGACAAAATATTAATGATTAAAATTTAGTTACCAGGGATTGTTATGAATGCAACGTAGAGGGGAAGTCTTGGGGAGGGAAGTGGGGAGGGAAGTGGGAAGTGGGAGGTAAGGGAGGACAAAAGGAAGGATCTAGAAAGATGAGTCGCAAATTTTTCTGTATTAGTTTAGATAGCTCAGTTTGATAACTGTTCTTCTTTCCTTTTAATTATTGTACGAATTAATTTGCGCCCATGTTAATTTATGAGGTAACGAACACTGATTTCCTTTCTGTAATATTTGGTAATATGCAATAAAAATATTACACAAAAAAAAAGACCAGCAGTCTGTTGACACAGTGGCCAACCAGCAAGTGACCCATCAGCAAGACAACTGCAACAGCATTATCCTCCTGTGTTCCACAGCACCCAATATAATAGGCATTCTCTTCAGATGCTGGAGAGAATAGGTGTGCATCATGATGAATATCTATTTTGACTCATAGGGCGAATTCCCACTACTTCCTTAGCACAGTTTCGGGTCACTTACTAACACGGTTTCATCGACGTCCTCCCCATGGCTTTTGTGGCAGCAACCGTTTCTGACGCTCATTTCACCCATTAACATGTGTCCCGGCAGAACCTGGATGCAAGTGGTTTGGGCCCCGTTATCACAGTTTACAGCTGTTCCGAGGGGAGGGACAAGGTTTGGAACCTGGAGTCATTCCCCGCCCCAAAGCATGACGTGCATTTCGCGCAGCCAATCAGCGTTCCTCGACAGCCCTTACAGTGACGCTTGCGCAGTCTACTTCCGGGTTGACAGAATGATCACGTTTCTGCGCATGCACAATACAAGTAAACAGTCACCCGTTCACCGATTTAACGGTAAAACTTTCAGAAAATAGTTGTTGTACAGTAAATGACAAGTATTCAAAGAGGTTGCACTTTATCGTTCGCATGGGTTTTTTAATGGGTAAAAATGGGTAGTGTTCCTGAAGTGGCTAACAGGTCCCACCCAACTGAACACCAACCAATCAGGTTAGGGCAATGAAGCGCGATCACATGGCTGTGGGGATTGCAACGATGCCTGCACCCGGGAGTGTCTCCTGCCTGCTCGCTGCAGTGGGGAGGGAGAAACTATGATGAGGAGGACACGGATTCGCAAGGAACAGGTTTGGATCCGCTTGCAATTTTCAAGAGGGAATTCGCCCAATGTCACAGAAAGCCCTTCACAAATCACAAGTCAAAGTCAGTAGCTGGTTCATCTTTTCTTAGAGAGATGGTCTGTATGTTTATAGATCATTAAAATGAATTCAATGGGCTAGATTCAAAGACTCCTCTACTAGCTGAAGGCCTTCCTTGAATATAAGATACTTTCGTCCATTGGAGGAAAACTCTCACTAAGTGGGGATCTTTTAAAATCCAGCCCATAGTCTTGGCTTTGCAGGAAATTGTCTCTCTAGCTTTCATGAAAACAGCTTTCCTCCCCCACATCCAGTTCTGAATTTAATATCATTCCTGTGATCTTAGCCATCTGTTCATTTTGGAGATGCAAAGGAACCTCCCACCATCACCTTCTGTAAGGCATGACATTCTATAGCAAATCATGATTTTTTTCCCTGCAGTTTGGATTTTGTTGATCAAACTAAGCGGTTATGGCACAAAAGTAGGAATGTTACCCGTTGGCAACAACATGATCTGGGCAGCTAAGTCCAGAAAGTGTGGTGACCAGGTCATTGCCACTTCCCCACCTCTGCACCACCTCCAAAGGAGTTTCAGGTGGTGCGAGAAGGCCTGAAAACAAAACAAAAAAGGACTTATATCACACTTTTTGGTGGCACAGATCTGACGCAAGGGAGGGGCTGAAAGTCCAGTGGAAGCCCAGAGGAAGTTGGCTCCACCCCCAGCATGCTCTCCAATGATAGTGTAGCTTCAGAGTGGCAGATTTTTTCAGGTTTGGGCACCTCAGAGCTGTGTGGCATCCGCTGGCTAGTGTGTTTGATCTCTCCATCAGTGTATATGGGTGGAGTGGGCACTTGTTGGCACAAAAGTCGACTCACTGACATAAGCCTGTACCACTCCCACAACCCATTTCACAACCACCACCACCCTCCTGTGGATTTGGCAAAAACAGAATTTTCACTTGGAAGAACATTGTTACCCAAAATGGTGGGACGCAATGACCCTTTTTGGTTGGAAAAAATTCAAGGGGGCTCCAGGAGGCCTCCTGGTAATAGTATCCAGGCTTGGTGAACTTTGCTTCTGTGGGTGGAGGCAAGGGCGGGTTGAAAGAGTTCAGAGAGAACTCAACCAGCAGGCATCATGTTCAGGAGTAGAGAAACAAAATATGCCTTTTGGGGACCCATAAAATTGAACCCCCAAGGAGAAAAGTTCACCAAGCCTGGATGTTATTATCAGGAGGGCCTCCTGGAGGCACCTTGAAAGTCTGGTGCCTCTATCTTCAAAAATGTGCAGCCTGCTTACACAGAAATTCCCCATTGGCTAAATGGAGCCAATGGAGCCAAATCAGAGAATCTGGGCAAATTTCCTGGGGTGCCTGTCAGGGGTATAGTTTTAAAGCTAGTGGCACCAAAATCAGGATATCATTCAGAGACTGTCCTGATGATACCACCCAAGTTTGATGACGTTTGGTTCACAGGGTTATGGACCCTCAAAGGGGTAGCCCCATCTCCTGTTAGCTCTTATTGGAAACAATGGGGGATGGGGCACCCCCTTGGGGGTCCATAACTTTGGTCCCCCTAAACCAAACTTTACCAAACTCAGATGGAGTCATGAGGACAGTCTCTGGATGATACTCTGAAATTGTGATGCCACTAGCTTTAAAAATGCACCCCTGCAGGCCAAAATGTGAAAAAACACCAAAAATACCCCCCAAAAGCCAGAATACCTTTCATTCGGATTCGTTCATATTCAGGCAAGGCATATTTGTCTGATTTTTGCCTTAATATGTCCGAATTCGCCCAGATTTGGGCCGAATCTGGTATTTGTTGCATTTGAATCTCCAAGCCTAGTGCTATTGTTTATGTTCACATGTTATTTCCTGAGTATGTGCCAGGCATGATGTTGGGGGGGGGGGGGTCCATTAGGCGTTCTTGCTCACAAGGTCAGATACAGTCCCAATATGGAGTTTCTGAACAGACTCCTACATTTCAGGGCACTGTTCTGCTAGGTCTGACAGGGCAGCATTCCGGGAGAAAGACTCTCTCACCCTCCGCACTGCTACAGATCAGGTTGGCTACAACATGTAGATGTGCTCTAACTACATCTCCTGTGGTCCTGTGAAAAGGAACTGGAAGATGGTGATTAGCGAAGCAAGATCCGACCAATTCATAGTATCATAGAATTGGAAGAGACCCCAAAGGCCATCAAGTCCAACCCCCTGCAATGCAGGAAGACACAATCAAAGGACTCCTGACAGATGACCATCGAGCCTCTATTTAAAAACCTCCAAAGAAGGAGACTCCACCACACTCTGTAGTAGTGCATTCTACTGTCGAACAGCCCTTACTTTCAGGAAGCTTTTCCTGATGTTTAGGTGGAATCTCTTTTCCTTCACCTTGAACCCATCACTCCTGGTTCTAATCTCTGGAGCAGCAGAAAACAAGCTTGCTCCCTCACCAACATGACATCCCTTCAAATATCTAAACATGACTATCACATCCCCTCTTAACCTTCTCTTCACCAAACTAAACATACCCAGCTCCCTAAGTCTCTCTTAGTAGAGAATGGATTCCAGACCTTTTACCATTTTGGTTGTCTTCCTCTGGACCTGTTCCAGCTAGTCAAAATCCTTCTTAAATTGGGGTGCCCAGAACTATACACAGTATTCCAGGTGATGTCTAACCAATGCATAATAGAGAGGTGCAATTACATCCCTCAATCTTGACACTATACTCCTACTGATACAGCCCAAAATCACATTGACTTTCTTGGCCACCACATCACTTCTGACTCATGAGTAGTTTGTGGTCTACTAAGACTCCCGGATCCCTTTATTTATTTATTTATTTTTATTTATTTATTTATTTAACTTTTATACCGCCCCATCCTCTAGGGGCTCCGGGCGGTGTACAGCATAAAACATGGTAAAACAAGTCACTAAAATCTTTAAAACAGCGGTAACAAACATTAATAGTAATCCATAAAATAGCTTAAAACTCATAAAACAGCAAAAAACCATAATACATACTAAAAGGCGTCCGACCCCAATTTAAAACCTACCCCCATGAGGGGGGATGGCAGGACCCCTCAATATGAGGGGACCCTGATGTAACTGCCCTTTGTCAAGTGAGGTGTCACCTATCCTATATCTGTACATTTCATTTTTTTCTGTCTAAGTGTAGTATCTTACATTTATCTCTGTTGAAATTCATTTTGTTTGTTTTGGCCCATCTCTCTAATCTGTCCAGGTCATTTTGAATTCTGACTCTGTCCTCTGGGGTATTAGCTACCCCTCCTAATTTGGTGTCTATTGTGCAAAACAAAGAGCAACAAAAAGCCTATTTTGTCAGCCTATTCTGTTTTATGTCTGAAATAACATGCACATTGCATCCTTATCATTTGGGAAATTATTACTTTTTAACACAGAGAGAAACTATTTTAGCTGAGCATTGTAAATATGCAGTGCAACCTTCTTTGGTATGTCAGAAATAACTGGGGAGGTTCGGTATATTACATTCTTCAGGAATATGCCCCTTCTCTGATTTTCTCATAAATCATCAGACAGCATCTCCTTCACATTCATCATCTGCCCTATTAATACATTTGGAAAACTCAAAACCTTGAACCTTCCTGCCCTCCCATACTGACCCTTGAACGTATAGCATTTAAATGCTATGTATCTTTTTCCCTTTCACACATTTCCTCTCCAGTATAGTGCAAAGCCTACCAGAAAACCAAACTGTACTCCTTAGTTACGACAGTGGAACGTTTCAGCTTTGAATCACAGCTTTTGTATTTTAAAGTCATGTTTCATTACAGAAATATAATGAGTGTCAAGGATATTCTTCAATTAACACTTTTGATGCTGTCTTTTGCGGCTGACAGTAGCTATTTTTTGAAATGACACACTGCTCTGTAATGTGACACTCAGCCGGCTACACAATCACTTGCTGGTGGCTGGACATAGCTTTTCATTTGTTTTCAAAGCAGGACATTTGATATATTTCAAAGTTTCATGTGTCCAGTAACTAGAAGAACATATTTTGACCCTGGTTATTTCTCTAAAGAGTTATGAATCAGCTACAGATAAATGTAGTTCACACACTAAATAATGAAGTAGAGATTTTTATTGTCAAATCATCTCTGGAAGAAAAAAGTACCTAGTTACTTACAATTATCTTCTAAATGTTCTTAAGAGACCGGGGGGGGGGGGGGATTTGATGTGCCTACCCTTTTCCCAAGCAATATACAATATCATTATACTGGAATTGCTGCTATATATTATGTTTCAGTACCAGTCCTTAGTTTCTAATGAAGAATTGGTGTGATGGGGACAAGCACTGAAATCATCTTTGGCAGGAAGAGATGATAGTTATAAGTGTTATTTGGGGAGATTTTGTGAAGGCTGATGATTCCTTTTAGCCAAATTGTGTGCTTTAATGTATGCATTAGCTAGGGGGCAGGTTTTTCAGATTGAGGCAGGTCATTGTGAATAACAGATATGAAATCTACCACACACTCAATTCTTGCATGTACTTTTGACCACAAGGGCTTTTCACCTTCTACTGTTTTTGTCTGAGTGTTAGGAGAGGTTTTGTGGTCCGTCCTCTTTTATAAATTAGACATTCATTAAACCAATAAATTAGTTGATTTACTGAAATAATAATTGAGTGGGCTGCTTCATGATCCCAAGAATGGTTATAGTAGGCTTTGGCTTCCAACACAAGGCTACAAGGGCAGAGAAGTTACCAATTAGCATTCTGACTTCTTGCACTTTGATTCTAACAAAAGCCAAAATTCTTGGAACATTTATGACTAAATGGCTTCTCCTCTGATAGTCTTCAAGCCACCCTTCCTTCCTGCATGAGAGGATAGAAAAAAAGAGAAATGGCGGCATGGGAACTCTGCTTCTCCCATTATTTGGCCTCTTAGAAGCAGATGAATGGTCTTATAGAACAAAGAACTGTTTTTCTTCAGCTCACATGTGTAATCCGAGCCACAAAAAAATATGTGGGAATCTGAACTTTTTTTTCCTGAAGACAAACAATGCAGGTAATACTTTTTTTTTTGGTAATCGCTATATTCAGCTGGTCAGTAGTTGTTCTGCTAGGGCTTCTGACATCTTTGGTCTGAAATATCCAGGAATATGTTGTCTTAAAGGCTGTCTTAAAGGCTGCCATGGGGGCGGGGGGGAGGGCGCCAAACTCAGGTTTTATCCCTGGGCTCCAGTTTGCCTAGACACACCTCTGCTTCTGAACGTAACAGTTCCACGTTGTTTGCAGTGCAATGGAGCATACACATAGGGGTTTTCTCTCTGCTTTCCCTTTTGCCTACTACAAATGTTTTCAGGGATTTTTGCTGGCCTTCTAAAATAAATGGTAGCAGCTATACCACTATAGTGTGAGGATGCTATAGCAATGTTTAAAGTTTTCAGAAGGTAGCCACATTGGTTTGTAGCAGAACAGCTAAATTTGAATCCAGTAGCATCTTAGTGAGCAACAAGATTTTCAGGGTGTAAGCTTTTGAGAATCAAAGCTCCCTTCATTAGATATCTGAGGAAGAGAGATTAGGCCCCTTCCGCACACGCAAAATAATGCGTTTTCAAACCACTTTCACAACTGTTTGCAAGTGGATTTTGCCATTCCGCACAGCTTCAAAGAGCACTGAAAGCAGTTTGAAAGTGCATTATTCTGCATGTGCGGAATGAGCCTTAGACTCTCAAAAGTGTTGTTGGTCTCTACTATTTGAAAAGCCATCAAAAAGTCTGCCAGTGTTGTGGAGGAGGGAAATGGCTGAGAGCAAGGGGTGCTGAAGTGAAATGACATTGAAAACTTTTCTGATGGACAGGGCGGGGGGGGGGGCAATCCACAGAGCCACATCATTCTAGCCACTCAGTTAAGAAACCTGTGTTGACTATGGTCTTTCCAGAAAAATTGCAGTGGAGCAGAGGGGACCCCTTAAGGAATAGGTTTGTAATCTATTGCTGGATTTGCTGAGATTGCTGGATTGTAATTGCTGGATTAAGACTGAGATTACATACAGATGTTCAAATATCCTGCAGGATATATAGCGCCTTCAATCAGCTTGGGCTTGATTACAACATATATTGCAAGCATGATTTGGTCATGATCATCCATGCTTTGTCCTGGATGATCATGATGCCCATTGCCCAGGCTAGCCCATGATCACCAGATCTTTAAAGGTAAGAAGGATTTGTTCTGGTTAGTACTTAGATGGGAAGTCTGAGTTTGCTGTGTAGGGGCAGGCCACAGCAAACCATCTCTGTATGTCACTTGCATTGAAGACCTTGCGGGGTCACTATAAAGCTGTAACTTGGGAGCATTTCCTGCCACTGAGAAATGCTTGGATCACACAGACTATTGCAAAGCACTCTCTGTAGGCAATCTTTGAAGAATGTTTAGAGGCTTACAGCTTTGTTAGTGAGATGTGAGAGATGACAGCCAGAGACTGTTACATCAGTTTTAAAAGATCTATATTTGCTCCCTATTTGTTCCTGGGCAGAGTTCAGACTTCTGATTATAGCCTATGACACCTAACAAAGGATAGGGTAACTGAACAATCACCTTCTGTATGAAGGCACCCTTTGTTGGAAGCCTTGCTTTGTATACATCCATTGAAGGACCTATAGTGGGGTTCATTTCCTAATTGGACCCACCTCTGAACAAAGAGAAGACACTTTTCCCGTTGTGGCACCCAGACTTTGAATTTTTTTCCTTACAGGGACAAAGGCTGGTTGCTAGAACTGAAGGGATCTGCCTGTGTCTTGTCTATAGAATATTAACACTTTATGTGTAATTACATAGGTTATAGAATTATGCTAGGTTTGGGTTATGTTGATGTGAAATTGAGTTTGAGTTCGTGATGTTTCATTGAAATTGTTGTATGTTCTCTATTTGATGTTATTTGATTGGAAAGTTTTTAATAAGAATGATTTTTTAAAAAAAGAACGGAAGGGACCATACCAGCTAAACAGTTGATGCAGAAGAGAAAAGGCCTAACAAACATCCAACACACATTCTCCCAAGACACATAAAATGTGAAACTGATTACTTGCCCTGGACAAAGAAAATACATTCAGAACTGAAATGATAAAATAAGTGTTTTATCTCCCCCTCATATTTCTGACACTCCACAAATTATCCAAGCTCAGTTGAATAATACATTATGCTGATATGGCCCTCTGTTTTGAAACAAAAATGCAGTATTTTATTCATTTGTTACCCTCTTGACTGAATTCCCATTAACCCACTAAATGATCTGAATCTTTTGGTTGTCAAGATTCTCGGCTCTCTTAAAGACAGTCAAACAGGATACATATATAAGTGGAGGGAGGAATCTGGAAGATTGTACCTATTGACCCTCAGATAAGCCAGCCAGCATGATGGAGTGGTTACAGTGTTAGAGTAGAATCTGAGGGTATTTGAATCCCCACTCTGCCATGAAACCCAATGGGTGACTTAGGACAAGTTATTCTTTCTCAGTCTAAGAACATAAGAACATAAGAACAAGCCAGCTGGATCAGACCAGAGTCCATCTAGTCCAGCTCTCTGCTACTCGCAGTGGCCCACCAGGTGCCTTTGGGAGCTCACATGCAGGATGTGAAAGCAATGGCCTTCTGCGGCTGTTGCTCCTGAGCACCTGGTCTGTTAAGGCATTTGCAATCTCAAATCAAAGAGGATCTACACTTACCTCACAGAATGGTCTTTAGAATAAAATGGAGAAGGGGAAGATAATGTTGCAAACTGCTTTGGATTGGCATTGGAGAGAAAAGTAGGATATAAATATATAAACATTTGTCTTATGTTAAACATAATTTCATGATAGTGTCCTATCTGAGTGGCTGACAGACACATGACCTGCACTTTCACACCCAGGAGAACAGACAGGCAGAAACACAATGGCATTATCATGAGCATCTGGAGATCTTCCTGGCTGAGCAGGAAGCATATGCCAAAATCAATGACTAACTCTTTTCTTGAAGTTTCTTGAGGTCAAATATCAAACAAAGTGAGAACAATAACAACCTATTCACTTTGGCAAGTCATTCTGAAAGGTCAACCATACGTGAATCACCATTTTATTTCTCAGCACTGAACTGGAATAATTCAGTGTTTGGAATTTCAAACTCTTGTTTAAAGTGTTTGCGAATTGAACCTTTCTGTTATTTTAACAGTATTATTTCATGATTAATTTATTCAACCTTTATAGCCTGATCAAAGTTCCGAAACATCAGTAAGTAGAACATTGCCTGCATTATTTATCTACAAAGATTTTTTCTCTAGCATTGTGTAGTGTTCTGATGTATCAAGCAAACATCAAAGTCACTCGGCATTTCAAAAGTGTTTATAATTTTAAGCTGATTTTAATATGATGAAAATAACAACACCACTTGACACCAAGCAGCAGCAATATAAAAGGAGCTGTTAATAATACTTCTGGCACAGTATATTGCCACATGTAGGTACTTGTCTGAAGTACTATTATATTCCAAGATTCCAGCCTGAAAAAGCTATTCTATACATTCAGCCAGTGCTCATGGTAAGAGTCTTGTTGGGGCTGTACTATTCAACTGTTGGACGGCATTATGTAAACCGCTCCACCCTAACTGCATTTAGCACATATAACACCTCAGGTTAAAAGTGATACGCTCCTGAAGTGCTACTTTTGTTTACCTGGGCATGGAGTAGCAACAATGTAATCCCCCTCCCCAATAATTAAAAATCAGACACCCCAAAAGAGCACTAGAAAGCTAAGCCATTGTTAGAAATGTTCAGGAAGTGCTACAAGGCAATTTTATTCACCAAGATGTTTAATGGGGTCTAAATCTTGTAAAGATGAGGAGGGCGGGGGAGGGGCTTAAATCTATTAGTTTTAAATTGTGATGTTTTTAATTTTGGCCCTTTCCCCACTCACTGTTTGCTGCGCGCTACTCTCGCCGAGTAGCGCGGGGTCCAACTGCACTCCCCACTACAGGGGCGGCTACAAAGCAGCCGCCCTGACTCTGCTGCTCTTGCGCCCCCTCAGCGCAGGTCATTCTGGCGCTACTCAAAATGGCACCTTTTGATGACCCCGCGCAGGGTGCGGGGCAGTGGGGAGGTCCGGGGAACAGAACAGGACCCTCGTGCTAAAAAGGTCCTGGACCAGACGAAACGGACGTCAAAAGTGGGGAAATGGCCTGTGATGCTTAATTGCCTTGAGCCACAAGGAAAAGTGAGATTCAATGTTTCAATAAAGAAATAATTAAGTTCTAGGACAGAAATCTGAGCCAGACCCACAAATCCCGCTTACACTACCTTCTGTCCTCTACATCTTAGTATTTCTGTAACAAGAAACTATCATATATTTGATGAAGTGTTCTCCAATCCATGAAAAGATAATGTCAGAATAAAATTTGTTGATCAGAACTACTGTTAGTGTTTGGTGGAACAACTGAACCCACTCTGGATTTTCATATCCTGCAACTAACCTTGTATTGCGGTCATCTTCTTTACTGCCTCCATCTTTGAATTATTTCCCCAATATATTCCAAGATAATTTTTCCCTTTACTTCTGTGTGTGCTTTTTTGTCTCTTCCCTGTCATTCTTTTTTTTGTTTAAATCTGTAGAGCTGTAGAATATGCAGCAGAGATCTGTATTAATAACTAAAGCACTGATGGTAGATGTACCTGTCAGCATAGTTCAAAAGCACTGATGGTTTTAAAATTGGAGCTTTGTTTGCAAACTTCATCCTTATTAGGAAATGACACTGAGCATGCTCAAGGATAATTTTCTGCTGGGGGTTGTAGGATTTGTGGTTGCTTCTGTCACACACGTCAAACGCTGAATTAGGGCAACCAACCAATGTGCTGCAGTTTTATTGTTTGGCATGTTTCTAATGCCATTTGTTTTGATCATGTTGGTGGTGGTTCCTTTATTACTATGGTTAACTGTCTTGCAATGCAGGCAGAAGCAGTCAATGCCTTTCTAAGCCCAATTATTTTAATGGAGTTAGAAGGGTGCAATTCTGCTTACAATTGCACGATTGATCATCTCCATAACAGTGAGGAAGAGGTGGGGTAGAAATGTTAATATACAAATAAACAAATCTGTCTGGGAGTGGTATTTCATAAAGTGGATGTCTTCTCTCAAAATACCTTCCTTTCTATTTGGAACCTTCCTAATATTGCGAAAGCAGACAGAGAACATCTTCTGAAACCAATCAGAAAGACTGGCCGGGTGCTTATGAAATACTATATTCCTTCAACAGGTCATTTCCATAAAAGCAGGATCAATGTTCTAAGCTACCTGGGTTCACACTGGAGAGAAAAGTGGGGTACAAAGATCTAAATAAGTCAATATTAGAACTCAGTGCAGATGGGTAATCTGATGTCCTCTCAAGATGAATGTTCTGTATTTTTATTAATGGTTTCTATTTCTGCTTTTCACTGTTGTTTTTGTAGATTCATCAGCATTGTGAGGATATTTTGTATAGTTCTCATAAACAACTTATACAGTGGATTGATAAGGGCTCTGTATAATGACAGTCAATTGTAGGTGATCAAGGCTGGCTTTCCAATGCAATCCCAATGACAAAAGGTGTTAGGCAAGACTATATTTTATCCCCAATCCTCTTCAAGATCTCCATCAATGATCTTGAACAACTCTGCAGGATCCAAATGGTAATTTGCCCAATCTTTGCAATAGGATGATGCTGTCTTTGTCTCTGGCTCTAGACACTGTCCTCCTCTCTCGCTAAGATATCTCCTAATGTTGTTCTCAGATTATTGCTTGTTAAATCATTTGGAGATTAACTTTGGGAAATCAAAAGTAATGGTTACTGAGAAGAAACTCTCAGCCCAGAGGTGGATGATTAATGGACATGCCCTTGAACAGGTCAAGATGTTTTCATATCTAGGTTTCACTTTTCATCATTCCCTCTCCTGGTCCCTTTTCAGTCAGGCAGAAAGCAAACATTAGCTATAGTGCAATTGTTCAGTTTTATCTCACCAATGGGGGTCATTATTTACCTTGTGCTATTAAGACTTTTAATGCAAAGGTTGCTGCTTAAGTTTTATATGCCTTGGCTACATGGATTCAAGTGTGGTTTGCAACCATAAAGTTATGGCTTAAGGTCATTCTATTTGCCAAGGGATCTGGTTTACTTACATATCTAGTTTGAGATGAATATTCTAGCTACTGGTTCAGAGCAACTGTATGTAAAGTAATTTCATTTGGTCTTTCCTTTCCTTTTCTTGCTCTATTGGGTCTCCAATCAGTGTCACTTTGGCAGAGTTATGGACTTTTTCCGTCTCCTCCTGTCCTCCAATTTCCCTTGGTTTAAGTTATAATAATTCCTTTTGATTTAGCAAATTATCTTAAGAATTTGACCATTCTTCACTATTGAAAGCTTTACACTAAGGCCAGATTCAACGTGTTTCCCTCAGAGGTGCTCTGTGATAGATTTGTGGGCATCCCCTATTCTGCAATTCTGTCCATGTAATAGAATGGAGGCGGAATCACTGGCATACATTCTATCTTAGAATACATCAGTTGAGGATGATGCCTTTGCTAGTTAGGTGGGAAAGTTAACCACCAGGGGTGTACCAGCCACAGGAACATGTGATGTCACACATCCCTGGGTGCAGGCCAGTCAGTCACGTAGGGGGTGCAAAATTGCCCCCACACCCCTCCTTACCCTCACTGAGCCCACTGAACATGGGCAGGTGGCTAGTCCACATTGATATTCCTCTGTCCTTTCCCTCCCTCCCTGCCCGAGCAGGAGCAGAGGTGGGTCCTGGCGGGGCGTGCTCACCCTGAAGGGGTTTGGCGGCACTTATACTCAAGTGCCCACAGCCAGGTGTGCATGCTCAGCCCAGCAAGGAAGGCAGCATGACCAGCCTCGATGGGTCTCCAACATGATGCCCCTCCGACTGCACCCTGTGCACCCCACGCTCCCCTTCTCCTCTACTCCTGCTCCAAACCAGTTCCTCCGGTTCTGCTCCACTTGGATCTTTCCCTTCTACTGTATTAGCAGTCCCATTCTTTCCCACTTCCAAGTGCTCTTCCCACCTTTCCAAAATTGGGAGCAGAGCCTCCAGTGACACTCTCTTTTTTTCTCTCCCTCTCCACCCACCCCCTTGACTCCAGCAGCCTTTGCACTCCTTGAACAGCAAAGTGGAGAATAAGATCCCAGGTTCCCTTTGACATGTGCAGACCTGAAAGTGTGCCCATCTGGCTGGAGGAAGAGAAAAGGACACCTCCCTACTCTTCATGCCAAGGAGCAGGAGTGTGGGCATCCCCAAGGTAGGAGATCCCAGGTTGGAAGTGTCTGTCATCTTGACTGATCTAGACCAAACTCCCTGTCCAGAAAATCCAGGTGTCAGCAGCTGCCCCTGCCCACCCATGTTTCTCACTCTGGATGTGTGATTGTTCATGTGTTCAGACATGTGTCTAAGGGCTTGAGCTGTGATGTGCTGGTGATTTGGGGGTGACTTAGTGTAGATATCATGAAGTTTTCTGCTGTGTGGCATGGACCATTGTTGTATTCAGATTTGTGAGTTGGGTCATGTTCTATAATGTGATGGTGACTTAGAGATGACCTAGTGCAAAAAAAGTTGTTTGGTCGTGGTGGGATAGGACAGTCACTCATATGGGGGGGTGGGGGCGAAAAACTCAGATTTTGCCCCGACTCCATTTTTCCTAGATACACTTCTGTTAACCACCCTCTATACTAATTAAGATTCTCTTAGAGGATAAGAGCAACAGAATTACATTGACTGTAGCTAAGTTTTTTTCAAAGGCAGTAAGGATCAGACATCTTATGTCTAGCTTGGATAAATGATGTTATTATAAAGTGTACATTTTAACATTGTTCTGTATGTTTTTATCTTATTGGTGCTGTTTGTTTAATGTTGGTTTTATATGTAATTGGGTCAGCAGACCATAATAAATTCAATTATTGAACTTATACAATATTTATATATTCAAAGTATAAGTATAATGTATAATGCTGATCTACCAATCTACAAATAACATTAAAAAATAAATGCTAATAGAACAGTGTGGCACAAGGAAACAGAAAAGGGTACAAAAATAAAACAAATCATGGGCCGTTTCCGCACGGGCAAAATATGACGTCGTCGCAACGGAAAAAGAAGCGTCAGAGCGAGAGGCTGCTTCGCACGCCGGTGCGCAGTCGCGCCCGTCTTGAAAACGCTTAAACCGGCGCTGTAAGACGGTGTATTCAGAAAACGCTTTAAAACCACTCTTTTTTCCCCCCATGTGACGCATCGACGCCGCACTGCGTGCGTAACAGTCGCCACGTAGCTGTCGTCACAAATGGCTTCGCGCCCTCACGGCTTCGCAAGTGCCTAGGCGCAACGTCGTGAGACGCCGCTTCCTCAGCGCTTCCGTGCGAACCGTCCATATTTCTCGCGCGGCTGCGGACGCCCGCAACTTCGCCTGTCTGTGTGAACGCTTTTGGGATCGCATTACGCCATCGCTGTCGCTGCTTTTGGCCGTGCGGAAACGGCCATGGATTTGATTCATTTAGAGCGGAAGCAAAGTAGAAACTGGTTTGGGGGGCTAGAAAATTACTGGGATAGAAATTTAAAAATTCTTCTTTTCAAGGTTTACATCACTTTTAATCACTGATGCAAGATCATTTCTGATGTTCAACTTTCTTAGGTAATTTCATGTGATATTTACAAAGGGGAAAATCTTTTGATGGGCCCACAATTATCTTGATGGCTTTACAATTGTGTTTCTCAAATGTGTTAGTCCATAGTTTCTGGATATGAAGTGAGAAATTATAAACAATGTGTCTGAAATAACTAGGGTTATTCAGCTGGTTTGACAATAGTAATTGTTGTGTTCAACAAATGAAATTATCTGTAATTTGCTAATGTCATAGTATTTTCCCAGCTTCTCACAACTTGTAGCAATACTTGAAGGGCTTTCTTTTTCAGCTAAATAAAGATGTGAATTGGGTTTAGTACTTTTTATGTATGTGTGAGATTTTTCTTATTACCCATCTGCAAAGAAACAAAATATATTTGTTCTTTGTGTATGGTGGGTGAGCCAGGTCAAGATGCCAGGCTCCCTTCTCTCCCCTCCATTGCATGCCACCTCTCACTCCCTGCCCTCCCGTGCATGCCACCCCTCCCTCCGTTCCCTCTCCCTCCTCTAGGGTGGGTGGGTCATGTTCAGATGCCGGGGCCCCTCCCCTCCCTTGCATGCTACCCTTCCCTCCCTCCCCTCCCTTGCATGCCACCCCACCCCACCCTCCCCTCCCTCCACTAGAGTGGGTTAGCCAGGTCCAGATGCCGGGCCCCCTTCCCTCCCCTCCATTGCATGCCACCTCTCACTCCCTGCCCTCCCTTGCATGCCACCCCTCCCTCCATTCCCTCTCCCTCCTCTAGGGTGGGTGGGTCATGTTCAGATGCCAGACCCCCTCCCTCCCCTTCCTTGCATGCCACCCCCCTCTCTCTCCCCTCCCTCACTCCTCTTCCCTTCTGCTCTTCCCTTCTCCTCTTCCCTTAATCAGCTTTTGGGGAAGAGCAGAGGGCAAGTATGACAAAGGGAGAACAGCAAAGGGGACCTGTGTTCTCCAAAAAAAATTCAGAAGCTAGGAGGCCTGGTGAGGGTGAAACCTTATCTCATGAGGAACCCTACTAAGAACACACAGATGGTTTGGCTATTGTTTCATGAGGAGACCACACCTAGATACTGAGCTGGAGAGCCCACAAGGGTGTGTTTAGCTTATCTGGCAGAGTTAAGTGCAGGTTTAGTGAAACCCTAGAGCAGGGGTAGGGAACCTGCGGCTCTCCAGATGTTCAGGAACTACAATTCCCATCAGCCTCTGTCAGCATGGCCAATTGGCCATGCTGGTAGGGGCTGATGGGAATTGTAGTTCCTGAACATCTGAGCTGGGTTCCTAGGCTATTCTGTCTCAAGCCAGTGTGAGTTCCCTTTGGAGTTAAAGTGGGAGTTTTAGGAGAGTGTTCAGAACCATGTTGAAATGATTTACCCTAAGCAAAGACACCTGTCCGTGTGTAAAACTATACGTGAAGTAATCTGGAAACTGAAACAGCCATATTTAAGTGAAGCTATGTTATTGTAACTGAAACAGCTATTTAAGTGAACCTGCATTTGCTCTGTAATCTCTAAGAAATGTCTGCCTAAAGAAACCAGAAACACTCAAGTACCTCCCTATAACAACAACCTGAGAAAAAAAGCTTGTAAAATAAAATCTAGTTTTGTTTTTATTTTTCAAAAGCCTCACTTTATTTTTCAAAAGCCTCACAAATTTTTACCTCAGATTTTGGTGGCAGCTTATATATTAATTTTCCTGACAGGATTTTTGACATAAAAGGCTTGTGTGTGTGCATTGAGTGGGGAGTGCATAGACCATTAACAGCTATCAAACAACCACTTTCCACAACACGCTTCCCTTCCTGTTGGGTCTCTGTCTTTCTTCAGGGAGTGGGAGCTGTTTCACTGTGCAACAATGGTTTTCAAGGACAGAAAAACCTAAGTCCTTTAAGAAGGTAAAAACAACTTCCCAGGTTAAAAGCAAAAGCCAAAACAATTTGCATTCAAAGCTGAAGAAACATTTACAGAGAGAGAAAAAGTGCACAGATTAAAAAACAAGCACACAGAAAAAAGCACAGCCAAATCTACCAAAGCAGTTTGCCTTTTATAAGATGCCCTCTGTCTTGCACACCTTCCTAATTATTGCCAAGCGAGGCATTCACTCTGACCAACTGTAGTACATTAATCAAGACATATTGTCATCAAAATGCTGTTTTAATGCAATTCTTGTTGAATGTTTTTGTGCCACTTTATGTCTTCAGGCTGTTTTAAGGTGGTGTATGCTTTTTATTATGGTTTATATTTATTTTTTATTACTCCATACTGGTCTTTAGTTGTTTTTAACTGTACCCTCAGTCTTTATTTCTGTCTCAAGGGAAAAGTTGAAAGGAAGGGTATATAAACATTAAACAATCAATCAATCAATCAATCAATCAATCAAGAAAGAAAGAAAGAAAGAAAGAAAGAAAGAAAGAAAGAAAGAAAGAAAGAAAGAAAGAAAGAAAGAAAGAAAGAAAGAATTGTTCAGTCACTTAACTACACTAGAAACCCAAGACATCTTTGAATGGGTCAAAGGGCTTTCAACATTGGATTGGGAAATACTTGGAGATCTGGAGTGGAGCCTGGGGTTTGAGGAGGAGAGAGACCTCAGCTGGGTATAATGCCATACAGTCTGCCTCCAAAGCAGCCATTTTTTTCCCAGGGGAACTGATCTCTGTTCTCTGATAATGCTTTAATTCTGGGAGATCTCACAGCCCCATCTGGAAGCTGGCAGCCCTAGACCTACTGCAATGTAGTTGGTCTTGAGCTCCAGATTTAAATGTGTTCAACAGAATTCAACCTCAGCAGGATTTAGTGCAGCCCTCATTCATTATTGCTATTTAGACATTTCAGTGGTGACATGTCACATGGCATAGTACTTCTTCCACTTTTCCAGTCCCCTTCTTCCTGTCAAGCAAGACAAATGAGTGGAGCAAATGAAAAGTGAACTAATTTTTGTATGTGAGAAATGGGAGCTGCAAGTCCCTTGCTAGGAAATCATCACTGACCTTACTATGTTTTCCCATAAAGAAACTAATTTTAATTGCCTGGAAGTTTGAAATGTGTAGCTCATGTTGACTAGCTATGGAGTGAACAAGTCATTAGATCTTTCCATGCAGATTTTACTTTATAAACAAAACAAAATAAGAGTGGGAGAAAGAGAAAAAAAGGAAGGAAAGAAAATATCCTTAGAAGGATTTAATATCCTGTGAAAAATTAATAGTCCAATTTACTGCACATACAATCTTTGTGTTTTGTGTTCCAATCCAATGAAAAATTATAAAGGCCATCAATCTTGTTGCTGGCATGAAATACAAAAAAAATACAAATAGAGTTTGCAATCAAGAAAACATATGGGGAGAGGCAGAAGAAATTTAATAAGGTAAAGGTAATATGCACAGAACCTGGCACTGCATTACTTTGACACAATGTAAATCTCCAGTTATTGCACAGCTAATAAACACAGATGGAGTGGTGGACATATATTTCACAACCACACAATGCTCTATCAACTGTGTGAATTGCCATCAGAATCCTGAGATTCATGATATTGATCAAGAAAGCAAATGGTTCTACACTGATGGATGTTCTACATCTGTAAGTGGTGGGCAGGCTGTGTCTGTGGCAGCCAACTATCGTGGACATAGTGAGAACCAAATGTTTTCCTGCCATACATTTTAGTGATAAGAGAAATAAAGACATACACATACTGGGAAAGAAGAGGCAACATTTCTCAAATCTCTAGATAAATGAGGATGTGCCATTGAATTGATCTTGAGATGCAAGATCAGGTGTGTTAATTCCAAAATATACCACCAATTGAAGGGAAAATGAAGATTCCGACATCAGTGGCAAAGCCACCAGGGGATAGGGGGTGCGCAACGCACTGGGCACACCATTTCTAGTCGTGGGAGGCAGAAAAATCCCCTCCCCCTCCCCCCGCAGCCCCCCCAAAGCACCCTCCACAGCGCACCACCCCACTTACTTTTAGGAATGGAGCAGGCCGGAAGCGTCCCTGCGTTGCCTGGGCCTGGTGGGAACTACATTTCCCAGGGGCTCCTGGGAAATGTAGTTCCCGCCAGGCCCAGGCAATGCAGGCAGGCTTCTGGCCTTCTTCTCCAGCCTACTCCTTTCCTAAAAGTAAGTGGGGTGGGGTGGGGTGCTGCAGGGGGATGCCACAAGGAGGGGAGGAGGAGCAGGGGGGTGAAAAAGCCAGAGTGTGCACTGGGCGCACTCTGGTCTAGCTACACCTCTGTCTCACATTGGGACACCTGATTTATCCTCCTGTTCTAGAGCTTGGTAAAGAAACTATAGCCTACTAGCTCAATCTGTAGATAAGGACAAGTGATGCTTGTCATTGGGCTATGGCTCAGTGATAAAAAACCTGTTATGTGTGCAGAATTTTCCACATTCACATCCCAGCATCTCTATATGCATAAGATCAAATAGTAGGTTACGTGAAAGACTTCTGCCTGAAACCCAAACTATTGACTTTAATAGACCAGTGATCTGATTCAGTATAAGGCAGTTCATGCTGCTGCTGTAGTTGGAGCTCTCAAACCGAATGTCTCATCTCAAACAAGCTCTTTCCAAGTATAGGATCAGACTTTTAAAAAAATCTGCTCCTTGGGACTACTGATATGGCAAGCTGATTGACCAACTAGACTAACCATCCAGTAATCCATTCCAACTGTTAGCTGAGATGATAATTTCTGTCCTTTTTAGAGTGGGGAACTAGCAAGACAGACCTTGGTTTGCGAGAGGGGGCAACCACAAGTTATTTGCTACCTTTGTTTATCATAGGTTTTTCTCCTTAGAAATCCACAGGAGTCAGAGGTAAAGTTTAACAAATTTTATTGGAAGCAAAAATAATAAATGTACAAGCTCACAATTGGGGTAAAACACACACACACACACACACACACACACACAAGAATATTTGGAGAGTCCTAAGATTTAGAAAGGGAGGAAGAATAAGGTTTGGAATAGATTGAGGTTGATGATGGGTAATAGCTAACTTTCTAGTAGAGAAATAGTCCAAGAAGCAGAGTTCAACACTCTCACTGAGCTCCAAAAAGACAACTTAAGCAGCTGGCATGCAATGTACTCTGAACCAAAGGTAGTTTAGAAAACACTGGGCACTGATTGCAAGCTGAGCAGCTAATTTATAAGACAATTTGGCCCTCTAGCAACATTACAAGAGCTTAATCTTCCTAGACAAAGACAACACTTGTCCTCAGAAGGAGAACAATGAGGCAGACACTTGACTTGATTATTCAAATCTGAGGAATGTCCAGAGACAATTAGATTTTAGAGTGAGTTGATTGCACTGGCTACCAATCCAGTTGAATTCTGGATAGTTTTCATGGATCATCATTAGAGCGTTGGACCCCAGTTTGAATTCCACTCTGCCATGGTAAACCTGGGACAATTACACATTCTTAGCCAGTCTTACCCCACATGTTATTATGATAAAACAGAACAATTAATGTTAGGTCTTGAATCTTAAGCCAATAAACTGACTCTGGATTGTTGATCAGTAGCATTTATTGATATGTCTCGGAGTACCAAAACTTGGCAAAGCCAGTTCTGATTAACCTGGCCTTTGCCACCCCCTTTATCCCCATTGTCAATTCCCCCTCTCGTATTCCCAAGAAATGTGAAAAGGAGTTTGTTGAGTCGTGGCGCACCAAGGACATTGACAGATAGTGATAGAGAGCTACCTGGCTTCCTGCCCCATGTTTCTCATGGGACCAGGGTGTCAGGGGAAAGCCTAGATATCTACAAAGTATGTGAAACTATAAAGTAATCATCAAGGATCAAGGAAAGTATGCCCCAGATGGCAGTGGCAACATTTAGTAGGTTGGTTACATATATCTTGTAGCAGCGTTGGTTTACAAGCAGTTACATTGAGTTAGGAATGCACCTCAATCACCTAGATACAATTCCCCTGACAATTAACAACCCCATCCAATGGGAGGACTGAAAGTTCTCCTGGAAATGGTGCAACTTCTTGTAGGTGCATTTGGCCACCCCGGGGAACTTACACTAGCGGGGGTGGGGGGCAGATGCGCTGGCTGCAACATGTCCCACAGCCCCACTACCACAAAACCCAGAAGTCTGAGTCACAGCATGGCTTTGCTGGCATCCTACTTGGATGCCCGTGTGAGGAGAGGGCCACAATGTTCCCAGGGTGGAGCTGACATTAGTTGGCTCCCTCCTGGGGTTTATGGCCAGTTGTGCAATGCACCAGCTCTCAGACATATGCCACCCTTTTTGTGACATATATTCTTTAAACTCTATGGGGCTTTCTAGTAGTGGGGAAGTTTCCGGGTTTCTCTGAGCTCTCTGTGTCACCAGAAAGCCCTTTTGGAGGTGCATGATGGCAGCACACCAATGCTGGGTCCCACTGCCTCCGGATTTGCATGGGCTGCCCAGCCACTTTGAGCGTTCATTGTGGAAAATAACAGGGTACAAGTGGAGAAAATAAATATCCCAAGTCACAAGTTAATGAAGCAAAGATTGGAACAATGTTAAAGGTCATTACTGTGGTCATTACTGACCCATGACTGTCAAGAGTACTAAAAAGGAAACAAACAAAAGCAATGACAGTGATACATAAAAAAATATGGTTTCTCTTAAACCTCTATGGGGGATAATTGTTCTTTCCCAAGACAGAAAGGAACTCACTCAAAAACCCAGATTCAATTTTAACTGAGACAACTGGATACTTGGTAGCGTACAAGATTACTACAGTTCAATCAGATTCCAGCATGTCATGGGCAATTGGAAGGTTTTCTTTTTCCCAATTTGGCCACCTTTTCAAACTTGGCAAAGAACTATAAAGAAAGGGGAGATAAGCGGGGAGATCACAAGGGCATGATGAACAAGCTGTTTTTGTTTCTGTCACAGCAAATTGGAGTTGGACCCCAGTTTAGCATGGCTGCTTGAATGCTGCCACATTCTTAGATCAGTTGCTCAACTTTTTTCCTTCTGGAAAAGGCAATGGTTGACTCAGCATTATTCTATCAAAGACATTTGTTCAGTGCTATGCATTGATTTTTGAAATACATTATTAATACTTTAATGCAGTGTTGAGTGTTTAAATCTCTCTCTATAGACCTGTGGCATCTTTCATGACTCCCTTCAACGGTGACAATGGGAACTGCCACCCGCGTTGACCTTTTTCCTTTTTCAAAAAATAACTTAGTGACAACCTACCTGCCTATCTTCTCTGTGTATTCAAAGCCAAGCCGTTCAAGCAGTTTCCCTGCCAGGCTTCAAAGGAGCATTTGTCAAGCATCCCTGGCCACCATTGCTCTGTAAGTACACCTGGAGCAAATATGGAAGAGTGAACAGCTAGGAGAATTGTTCACTGCTCCAAATCTCATATTGTGCTGGCAGGGTTGGGCGGTCATGCTGCTATGGCAGCACCAGCACTGAGAAGGCTTCTGAGGCAGGAAGTGACCCTGACACAAGGTCAGTCAGTTCACTGTCAGGTCCAAACACAACACAGCAAGTCAGGGGAAAGTCCAGAAAACAGAGTCAAACAGTCCAGAGAGTCAAGTAACATCTATAGACAAACCAGGAGGGAGTAGCAAAGTTATGGAACGGCAGTCCAAGATCAAAGCAAGATCCAAAACTGTCAGAACAGCGGCTGCAGGAGTTGCCAAGAAACCCGCATGTTGCATCCACACCTGTAGGTCTTTACTGAAGCTCATTATATGCTTCTGGGCTGCTTGCTTGAGAAGGCTTCTGCCAAGACTCCAACCAACGCCAGTCCTGCAAGCAAGCAGAATGCCACCTCTCTTTCAAGGCCACCCTCAGTCTCTGCCATCAACACCGTGTTACATCTGAGGAATCATTAGAGCTATCATCCTCCCTGGTATTCCTGACAAGCCCACTGGGAAGCTGTAATTCTTCCTCTTCCGCTGACATCACTGGCATGGCTCTGTGAGGCTCAGGTAAGTCTTCCTCTGATGAACTGTCAGCCACAGCAGAGGGCTGGGGGCATGACACATATCCCTAACACTCCTATCCAAGGTCTTTTAGACAGTTGTTTTTAAGAAAAGAAATATCATAAGTATAGCTAAGAATAATTGTGTATATCTTAAGCATGAAAGTTCAGCAGTCTGGCATACAACAGTGATGGCATATAATTAGTGGATACTTGTCCTGGGAGCAGTACCAAGAGGTCTCTAGTTCCCTCAGCTCACAGGGAGGCTGGAACACAGGAAAGAGAGCTGGCCTTGGGACTGCCAACCCCAGCACCATCTGTAGCAAGTCATGTCCTGGCAGAGGGCAGGCCCAGAGAACTTAAGGCTTATCCCCATCCATTGCCTTGCCTAGTTGATAGTGTGGGGGGAGACTGGGGAGGAAGGTAAAGAAACAGACAGCTGTCAAGTTAGGAAGAAAGAAAGGGATGTCCCTAGATGTCCTACTACAGGGTAAATGCTGAGGTTAGCAGGAGATAGGGACAGGGAAAGGAAGGGCAGGTCAGTGGGGCACCTTAAAATCAGTTTCTCATGAAGGCCAGGAATGAGGAGAGCCTGGAGAGGACTGAATTCTGATGTAGTAAAAGCTGCAGTTGTGGAATGAATCAAAGGGATGAGATGATGCAACCTCTTCCCTCTGCCATTCTGAAGTCTGGAGATTTCACCAGCGATACCCAACCAAGATGGCTGTGGGTAGGACACCATGCTGGAATAAAAAGGGAACCTCACAAGTAGCCTGAGCATGTGGTTGTTCAAAAGGTTGTTCATATACTAGCCCAGGATAATGTATTTTGCAGTATTGGGTATCTCCAGGCTTATCTGTGGCTTTGATGAAGCCTCACTTGATCCTCAAGTGACTCTCTGCTTCTCAAGGTTGTTATTATCAGAGACAGTATCTCACTTATCAATGGAACAAAAACTAAAGGCAGAAAGGGCCGAAAGATAACCTGCGCTTATAAAGATAATAAATGCACATTAATTGATGCACATATACCAGGTCAAATTTGATTGTAAAAGGGGTGGTGGTGGTGGTGTGAAGAAACAAAAAATATGGGTTGGAATCATGCAAAAGAGAAGCAAAATTTACAGAAGGATTTTGGGCTCAAAACATCAGGGATTAGAAATTCACAATCACCCGTAGAAATCATTTGGCTGCTAAACAGCGACTGACCTATGCTCTCTGGTGAATTTTACGACAGAGTGGAGGATCCTCCAAGGCATAGGACATTGCTGGCATAGGACACTGTTACTCTTGGCTGCTGAAAATAGTCCTCCGTGCCACAGCAATACTTCTAAAAGGAAAGGGCAGTCACCCAAAACATGGTGTACATAGGATATGCTAACACTGAGGAAGTCATACTGATGTTTGGGGGGTTTTTTTGTTTGTGTGGGCTACCTTTTTAAATATAATTTTCTATTTTAAAATGATTACATTTTATTCAGTGTATTGTTTGTGGCATAATGTACTTTCTCCACTACCACCAATATGTCTCCTACAGTACAGTCCTATCCCTAAACACTCTTATGCTATTCTAAATCCGTTGGAACCAATAGGCTTAGAAGGATATCAGCACCATTAGGCTGCAATATTGTGAACACTTTCCTGGGTGCAAGCCCCACTGAGTAAAGTGGGAATTGCTTGTGAGTAGACCAGTTTAAGATTGCTCCCTAAACTATGGACAAATAAAAACAAAAATATGCCAGAATATTTCAGACACTGAGTCACTCTGAAGCAAATTGCCAAGAACAAACATGGGATCCTGGAAAAAAAATTTCATCAGCTCCTCCCATGCCCCTGATTTCCACCTGCCCAAATCATAACAAAACACATGGCTTTCTGTTACTGCCAACAGAGTAATAGTGGTGCTTTAGATAAAAAACGTTAAAGGAAAAGATACAATATTATTAAATTTTTTGCTTCACATCATTAAACAGTTTATAAGGCTCTATATTTATACAGCTTATATATCTATATAAACCTTCATGATTGGGTAAGAAAAGCAAAAGCATCTTTCACTACTTTTTTTAGCCAAACTGCTCCTACCAAAAATGCCCTCCTCTACGTATTGTAGATTCTGAAAACTCTGGTTCTCTTTGTATCAGCCCTGAGGAATCTCAGTATCATCCACTGTATGCCTTTGCCTTTCCTCTCTATGGCCTTGGGTTTGTTTTGCTTTGTTTTGTTTTAATGTATTGAATGAATTTGTTTTAATGTAATGAACACACATGCATATGTCTGGCGTACACTTCAAGTTATAATTTCTAACCTCAGATTTCACAGGTGCTTTCACTAAATTTACTACAAAATGTATTTTGTAGCCACAAATACAAATTATAGTTACAGAAGCTAAAGTATTGCTTTGATATCAACTGAAACTAAGGCCCCTTCTGCATAAGCAAAATAATGTGTTTTCAAACCACTTTCACAACTGTTTACAAGTGGATTTTGCTATTCCGCACAGCTTCAAAGAGCACTGAAAGCAGTTTGAAAGTGCATTATTCTGCATGTGCAGAATGAGCCTAAGACATTATTCCACATTTATAACCCCTGATACCAAGTAATATAGATCACAATGCAAACATTATCTTTCTGTCACATAAAACTGTAGAGTTTCTGCTGAATCCTAGAGTGGCCTGACATCACTTTTGGGCTTGTCAATCCATCACCATGATGGCTCTCCCATGTTCCCATCCCCTCAGTCTCTCGCTGGGTGGCAGCCACCAGCTGACAACCCTAGTATGTACAGTTTGCTTCACTTTTTTAGTTTGTCCTGCTCAGGTACATTTTCTCCTTATGATACCAACATGCACGTGTGCAGTAATTAAATATTTCAACAAAAATATGAAAGTATTCCACCAAGAAGCTTTCTTTTTAGTTTCAATAATGTACACATGTGCTTATAAGTAATGAAACTTAGTTCAATCATATAATCACATCAGAATGTATTTTTGTGGCATTTTGTCCTTGACTCTATTTACCATATGAATTATGAGAAAAGATTCCCATCCCCAATATCTATATAAACTGCAGAGGCCAATACATCAAAACACCATTTTATTTATCAATTAATTTCATTGATTGATTATACATTTATTTATTTACGGTCTTAGACCAAAACATTTAAAATACGATTTAAAAAATAAATCAATTTAAAACCTTCTTAACTAATATAAAATACAATTAAAATATTACTCTTTCATATTTCAACAGCCAAGGTAACAAAAACTTACCAAGATCTATTTAAGGTCTCAAGGTCTATTTTTTAAAAAGTCACTTCACCCTATATTTCATTGTTCTTCAACATTCTTAAATTTACACAAGTATAAACAAAATCTTGCAACTGACAATGTAATATTAGGATCTGTTCCCTGAAGTAACCATCTTAATATATGTTTGTTAGTATTTCCAGTTATATTATGATTTAGCCCGTGCAGGTCCCTGCTCTAAAATAGCCTGGAAGGATATACCCATCTTATGCAGAGAACAAACTACTGATTTGAGCCACGTAGATTGGAAATTATTCCGCAGTATTAAAGGGAAAAGGCCTTGAGGATTGAAATGGCCTGACAACCATTTGTAGATGGAGAGGAGATGCATATTAGCCTCCACCCTATTCAGCCCCGTTTCCAATCTAAGCCATGCGTTGGAAACGCACTTTGGAACCTGCATTAAAGATCTTAAAAATCTTGACTGAACTCTTTCCAAAGTGCCAAACTAATTGTGAGGAGGTTTTAGGAAGGAGCCATAGGTTAATTGGGGAATTAGTTTAGCTTTGTAAAGCTTGAGAGCTGCTGGAACATATGAACCTCCATGGGTCTTGTTAAATTTTAGAATACTGTTCACAGTCTTCTGCCCTTTTATAGCCTGTGCCTTATGATGGAAATTTTTGGCACCAGAGATCTGTATTATTGCCCCTAAATATTTAAAGCTGGTAACTTGGTCTATTTTATTATCCTAGATTTGCTATTTTCTCATCTTTGGTCTTTTCCCAGAGTTTTTTGGACATTTATTTCTAATTTTTCTTCTGTACAATGGCTGGACAAATCCAAAAGGGCTCTCTTCATTCCTATAAGTGTTCTCAACAGGATTACCATGTCATTGGCATATAACAGAACTGGGATATGGTGATTTGCAACTTTGGTGGGTGGAATCTTGTATTTTTCAGAGCATCTACTATATTGTTCAGGTAGAAAGTGAACAGTAGCGGAGCAAGCATACAGTCTTGTCACACACCCCTGTATGTTCCTACAGGCTCAGTCAGGTGACCTTCACAACTTCATCTAACTCTAAGAAAGGTGTCTTTGTACAAAATTTGCATGAGACTCAACAAGCGCTTGTCTAAGGAGGTGTCTTGTTGTTTATAACATAATCTGTCTCTAGATACAGTTTTGAAAGCAGATTTCAGGCCTAAAGATGCTGCATACAGGGGTGTGTCTTTCTTTGACCCATACTTCTCTAGAAGATGTTGCACCACCAAACAATGATCTATAGCTGATCTACCTTCGCTAAAAATGGCCTGGTCAATAGCCAAGATCTCCTCACTATCCAGCCAATCTTTTGATTTCATTAGTACATGTTTGGCGTATAGTTTACTTATAATATTTAGTAAACTGATTGGTCTGTAATTTGCAGGATCCATTCTATCCCCTTTTTTGTGGTACAGAACTACAATTGCTGTATTCCATCCAGCTGGTATCCTGCCTGTTTCATCTATATATGTAAATAGTGAGGCTAGAAATGGGGCCCACCACTCAATATTTGCCTTAAGGTGTTCCGGAGAAATGCCATCGTGATGAGGGGCTTTTCCGTTTTTTAATTTGTTTATAAGAGATTTTGTCTCTCTGGGGGTAACTACAGGCCATTTTGTCAGACTTTCTAAATTGGGGATTGAATGGCCATCTTCTGTGCTATAATACAGGGATTGGAAAAAAGAGACCCACTTTTCTGATGTTATGTTCACTGCCAAAGGAGATATTACTTTTTTCTCATCCTCTGTGCCCAACTTTTTCTCATCCTCTGTGCCCAACTTTTGGCTGCATCAATCAACTTTGCCCACATACCTTTAGTATATTATTTTTTGGAATAGTTGATAGTTTCCTTATATTCTTTCCTTTAGGTCATTAAAAGGGAATAAGCTTTCTGCTTTGATTCTTTGTTTGTGTTCTGAACCTGCTGGATGCTATTTTCAAGGCTTTTTAGCAGCAAGACAATACGAATTAAACCACGGTTTAGAATAGGCTTTATAATTAGGAGGTATTTTCTTATGCTTAACAAATAAGTGGGCCTCTAATTCGTGGATCAATGCACTTTGGTTGGTTGGTTGGTTGGTTGGTTGGTTGGTTGGTTGGTTGGTTGGTTGGTTGGTTGGTTGGTTGGTTGGTTGGTTGGTTGGTTGGTTGGTTGGTTGGTTGGTTGGGGGTGGGTGGCTGCGGGGCTGGGCTTTCGCTGGTTGTCATTGGCTATTGGTCGTTGGTTGGTTGGTTGGTTGGTTGGTTGGTTGGTTGGTTGGTTGGTTGGTTGGTTGGTTGGTTGGTTGGTTGGTTGGTTGGTTGGTTGGTTGGTTGGTTGGTTGGTTGGTTTCTAACCCACCTTTTCCTTACCAGGACAGATTACATCATAAATCACCATTAAACTTACATATTATACATGTTGAAACTTTGCAGAGCAGTATTTTAGTGGCACCATAAAACATACCATGTAGAGCCAGACAGAGGGAAAAGAAGAGGAAGGGAATTATGAAAGCACCTATAATGGGAAAGGAGATGAATAAATTCACCAACAACTAAAAGAAAGGGAAGGAGAGGAAAGGAAAAGGAGAGGAATAGGTAGCAGCGAGATGATAACAGTCACTGTCTTCAATAATGGCCCTGTCAGAACATCACGGTCTTACAGACTCTGTGGAATTTTAAGCATTTTATTAATGCACATCTGCACATTAGTGATTTGCAGAGGTGAAAATTTGGTGAAGGAACTGTTGTGACCTGTGCAAAGTTGCAAAACTTACAAATAAAATAGAAAACAATGGAACATTCCTAATGCAACAGTTCCACTTCATGAAAGAATCTGGAGCTCCAAAATCAGGTGGGGGTGTATTCGGAAGCAAACCATTTGAGAGGGATATTTACCATTCATATATACTATTAGTCAAAATAACTAGTTTAATCTTGTATGAAGAAGTATTTTGCCTTCTGAACCATACCACTGCTAATACCTTGGTTGGACCAAAATTTTTGTGTATATCTTACATAGAAAAGCTTGCCCAGTGTTGCACCCCAGGAAGAAAGAAAACCTCCCTTCCATATACTCCATGTGGCCTAAAATAACACTATATCTAGAAATATTCTAGTACTACTTTTAAAGGTTTTTTTGGGGAACAGATGAATAAATGTGCTAACATATCAAAACCTTTTCTGATGCTTAACATTTGAGAGAGAGAGAGAGAGAGAGAGAGAGAGAGAGAGAGAGAGAGAGAGAGAGAGAGAGAGAGACCTGATCGCCAATGTGTAAGAGGGCGGATGAAACAGCCTGTATTTTTCTGGGACAGTAATTTTGCACTATGAATTATTCATGAGGACTCTGAAGTAGAAACAAAAGTCATATGAAAGCAATCAGCTTTACCTTATCATTCACAATCTTGCAAACAGCAGCAATGAAGCTATAATCATTTGCCACATGTTGAGACATCAAAGAACAATATTATATTGTGGCAAGTATTAAAAGAAATTAGTCCTGAGTGAGTCGATAAATATCTACTGTGGTTTCTTCCTTTCCTTCTGGGGAATGTCCTTTTTTCTGCTGACAAAAAAGAAAAAAAGAAAGAAAGAAGAAAGTTTTCTCCCTGTGACATCAAGATTGAGTTAAAAGTGAAATATAGGAGAGAGGCTGCCAGGCTCATATCTGATTCTACACTTTCAAGAACTGGAACAAAAAGATGCCAAGAAATCGTTTGGCAGCTTGTAAAATGCAGGGGTAGAGGTGGATGGATGATATATTGCTTTATATTCCCACAAGCCTGATTTAGAATGTTAATTTTTTTCTCTGTCAAATGCACCCTGATCCTCTCTTTATATAACACTGTGCAGTGCAAAAGCGTTAGAAGATTTATACCCTGCTTTTCTCAACCATAAGGAGTCTCAAAGGGGATTACAATCACATAAGAACATAAGAAAGAGCCTGCTGGATCAGACCAGAGTCCATCTAGCCCAGCACTCTGCTACTCGCAGTGACCCACTAGAAGCCTTTGGGATCTCACATGCAGGATGTGAAAGCAATGCCTTCTGCTGCTGCTGCTCCCAAGCACCTGGTTTGCTAAGGCATTTGCAATTTCAGATCAAAGAGGATCAAGATTGGTAGCCATAGATCGACTTCTCCTCCATAAATCTGTCCAAGCTCCAGGTTAGTGACCATCACCACCTCCTGTGGTAGCATATTTCAAACTCCAATCACGGGTTGAGTGAAGAAGTGTTTCCTTTCATTAGTCCTAATTCTTCCCTCCAGCATTTTCAATGTATGACCCCTGGTTCTAGTAGTGTGAGAAAGAGAGAAAAATTTATCTCTGTCTACATTGTCTACCCCATGCAAAATTCTATAGACTTCAATCATATCCCCCCTCAGACGTCTCCTCTCCAAACTAAAGAGTCCCAAACGCTGCAGCCACTTCTCATAGGGAAGGTTCTCCCCTGCTTCAATCATCGTCGTTGCCCTTCTCTGCACTTTTTCTATCTCTTCGATAACCTTTTTCAGATGTGGCAACCAGAACTGAACACAGTACTCCAAGTGCGGTCGCACCATTACTTTATATAAAGGCATGACAATCTTTGCAGTTTTATTATTAATTCCTTTCCTAATTATCCCCAGCATAGAGTTTGCCTTTTTCACAGCTGCCGTGCATTGAGTTGACATTCCCATGGAACTATCAACTAAGATGCCCAAATCCCTTTCCTGGTCTGAGACTGATAGCACTGACCCCTGTAGCATGTATGTGAAGTTTGGATTTTTTGCTCCTATGTGCATTACTTTACATTTTGCGGCATTGAACTGCATTTGCCATTTTTTAGCCCACTCACCTAATTTATAAAGGTCCGTTTGGATCTCTTTACAACCTTTGTGGTTCTCACCACCCTACATAATTTGGTATCATCTGCAAACTTGGCCCCACGCTATCCACTCCTACTTCCAGGTCATTTAAAGAGCACTGGTCCCAAAATGGATCCTTGGTAGACACCACTCCCTCCACCCTCCCCTCACCACTTCCCTCCCCCTCCCACAAGAGGTACCTTCAGAGGCAAACTGGAGCCTGGGGACAAAATCTGAATTTGCCCTCCCCCCTATGGGTGGCCACCCTCCCCCACCATGACCAAATAATGATTTTTTGCACCAGCTCACAAAACACCTCCCACCCCCATCAAAACATACATGGCTCTCTCCCCACCAACTCTCTTTCCTAATTTTGTCCTCACACCAACCCTATGAGGTAGGTTTTTAGCCTGAGAAACAGCTCCAATCCAGTGCAAGTGGGTATTAATCATGTAAATCTCTCATAAATCACCCCCAGCAAAACATTTACCAAACAAATGTCAGCATCATCTCTCACGAAACACCATCAATGTTGGTGGTTTACATATGATGGTGGTTTACATATGCATAGCCACTCAAGTGCAAATGGTCATTTCTTGAGACTGGCTGTGGGGGTTCATTTGTGCTTCACATAGGTTGGAAGTAATTTTAAAAAAATAGACTTGTCTCTGTGTGAAGGTGCAACAGCAACATGGATTGTTTCTGTGGGCTCCAATCACTGCCTGCATGGATGCATGTGAATGCAAAAACAGGGAAATTGGTTCCTTTATCCCAACTGCAACCCATTATACATTTGCTGTAAGGAAGTGACCTAAGTCTCTGACCCAAGGAATGTTATCCTATGTTGCCACCTAGAGTGTCCATTATCTTCCAGTCCCTTTGCACTCAACCATCCAGCAAAGTACCAATCCCAGTGATAAATACCACCAGCAATGGCACAAAGCATTCAGTTTTGCTAATTTTAAGCTATGCAATGTTTTACTTTGCTTTTTTCACTGCATGTCATGGGATTTGATGATTATTACAGCCTAGTTGTTTCTTAAAAAATGACTAACTCTACCATTGGGTACAGCTAAAATACACAGAGGCATATTTTAATTGCCTATGAATATTCAAAACCTCATTATTGTTACAGTCTTATAATTACCCTATTCCCTTGACAAAAAACATGCAGAACACAATAAAAAAGGCAATCCATTAAAAAGTGTTGACATCTATGTTCAACAGTTCTTGGAGTTTTCTGATCCACTGTATAGCATAAAGCTATATTTACATGCAGGTTTGGAGAAAAAAATAAAACTAATATTTTTGTTCAGAATGTTGATAACTCTATTTGGACATTTCATACTGAAATGCAAATAACCAGAAAGAATTGGCAAGTGAAGTCAAATCAGTATGTGACATTCAGCTTCTCCTCTACCAAATCTTTGTCGCCCTCTTAGAGATGTCAGGAGACAATGTTGCCATGCCAGAAGAAGACAACTGTCAAACTTTCCTGTCAGTGCAACTCATTTAAAAATTCAGCTTTATTATGGCATATTCACTAAGGATGCAATTCTGTGAAGAATGGTTCCAGGTTTCAGTAATAATACTGTTGAGGACTGCATAGCACCTGAGCAAGTCTTAACTGGTCTAGTCAAAAGTAAATCCCTAGCTTACAACCTCCAGAATTGACATGGCTGTGCACTTATTCTATGTGATGTTTTAATTGTTGCTAAACTAATAACTTTCCCTCAACTGCAAATATTCCAGTGGCTTTGCCCCTTGAGCAGTAGTAGCGTCCATGTATATTTCATGTGTTCATCCCAGGTCAGCCAGTTGGTTGCCCATCCTCCAGCAATGTCTGTGACTTTTTAAACTTATTCTATCATAGATTCATATATGCAATAAGTTTTTGACAAGTAGCTGCCAAGACTATGAGCAAACAAATAACCTTTTGTTTTTATATTTTAATGGCCAGGAAAGTGCCTTAAATGGGATCTTATTTCTGTGTCTTACTTTTTAAAATGTAAATATAAATAACTTATGCCATGAATTTTTTGTCGTTGTTGATTTTGCCCACAAGTCACAACTGATTTACAGTGACCCCCCAGGTTTTTCAGAGCAAGAGATATTCAGAAGTGGTTTGCCATTGCCTCCCTCTACATGGACTGAAAGAGTTCTGAGAGAACTGTAACTAGCCTATGGTCACCCAGCAAACTTCATGTGGAAGAGATGTGAATCAAACTCTGTACTCCAGATTAGAGTTTTTCATTCTTAAATATTACACCATGCTGGCTTCCTATACCATAACTACTATACCACACTGGCTCCTTACACCATGAAGGAGAGCCCTACATATATCACCTTTATTTACGACTATTATGTTAGAAGTAGAAGCAGAGCAATGTGTTTGCTTCTGATGGAGTCCTTTGTAAAGAGGTCCTTAGTAAAAACTTCCCGAAATGGTGAGGTAGTGGTTAGACTAAGCACAAGGTAAATGTAGTTTCTTCCCTCAATCCTGAATCTCACTAGATGACTGGGGCCAGTCAATGGTGGGATTCAGCATGTTCGCACCACTTTGACAGAACCGGTTGTTAACATGGTGCTTGTAAACAACCAATTGTTAAATTATTTGAATCCCACCACTGGGGCCAGTCATTCTCATTCAACCTAACTTCACCAGGTTATTGTAAGGATAAAATGGAGGAAAGGAGAATATGTGCCACCCTCAACTCCTTCAAGAAAGGACTGAATAAAAATGTAAGGCAAAGTTTTGTAACGAGGTTCTGTAACAGATTTTGCAGAAAGGAATATTGCGCCTTTTGGAGCATCTACAACTGAGCAGACCAACCATCCTGAGTCAAAATTAGTCTCTATTTTGACTCAGATATCTGCATTGACACCATGTTTGTTTTAAAGTATAAATTGTAAAGGGCATTGGTATTATTTTCACATGATGCGGCAAATCTGGCCGTGAGATACAATGCGGTAGTCGTATGCATATTTGTATGACACCACGTGGCAGTTTAAATAAGACTATTTTAAAGTGGCACTGGAGTCAATCTGTTTATCTCTTATACAGTGTTTTATTCATGTGCTCTTAATTCTACCATTTGAAGAAACAGCTGGTAAGAGTAAAGGAGCAATAATTATATTTGCCGGAGTGTGGAAAATGTCTTTAATTAACATCTTCAAAGCAGTTGCTTTTAAAGCTGCAAAAGTTTCAAATGGTGTTTTGCAAACGGATGCAAAGCATTTCAAAACTGCCAAAAATAGTGCAGAAAGTTTCATTTTCAGGCAATTTGAGGATGCATGAGGGAAGTGAGGGAAAGTTTATATAGGACCTAATATATCCATGAGGCATAATGGGAACATAAACAGTGTGATGTTGCAGAGCAGTATCAAACAACTTGAACATTGAACACAGAATCTAGGGATTTGCCTGCATCATTTTCAAGGGAAAATGGAAACAAAATATGTACAATGTATTTGATATTTTGGCAGAACAATTGACTGGGAACAACTGACTGGAGAGTAGTCTCTGTATCTCCCTGTTATTGCTAAAAGAACTTGTATGAATCCTGAATAAAGTACTCCACCTCGGTGCAGAGTACACGAGATCACAATATACCTTGGCAGGTTGTTTTAAAATAACAACTAAGACAGGGGTCCCCAGTTTTGTTTTGTTTTTGAGCCTGTGGGCAGCTTTGGAATTTTGATACATGACAGTGGGGACAGTCACAAAATATTGGAGAGCGAGATTATGTATAACTCTAACAGCAAGACTTCAATATTTCAGGCACAAGTTTAACAGGATGCCTTAACAGGATTGCACAGCCAATCAGAAGCCTTCCTGGTGAGGGGCCCCATTTATTCCCACTCCCTTCCTAAAAATGCTTGGCAGGTACCAGGAAAGGTATAGTTGGGCACTGATGGGCACCATTCTGGTGACCCCTGAATTAAGATGAGGTCATTGGTGACCCTTATAAGTATTGGCAGGGGGTGGGTCAACTGAACAATCTAGGTGTTTAGCAAGGTGTATCAGTAGCACTAGCTCATGCCAGGAAGCATGAGCGACAGCAAGCTGTTCTTTTCTCATTTTAAAAAAACCATAGATAAAATCTAAGAGGTATCACACCAATTGAAGAACTATGCTGATCGATACTTCTTGCCAAGAAAAGGCCCTGTATCTTGCTGAGATGAAAGGGCAGAAAGTCTACTTCACCAGACAGAGCCTGAGGAAAACTTCAGAGAGTAGTTCATATGAATGCAGTAGCATGCAAAGTACCTGCAACAATATTTTTACTGTGGCAGTAGGCAGAAGAAATACATCTCTTGTGCAGGAAAAGGTGATTATAAAGGGACAGCAGAGATAGATTTTATATAAACAAGATTAGACTGGTAGAACCAGTAGAACCAAACACAGGATGCGAGCATAGCAGAACGCTATCATGAGCATACAGATGGGTATTATCCACAAGTGTCTAGATGAAAAATAAATGTGTGCCATGACTCAATGCTCACAAATAAGAGGGAGTGATACAACTGTTGAAGGGGGAAGGGGTTGACTGTGAGATAGAAAGGATAAGGACTCCACTGCAGAATAATACTTTATTTTCAGTGCAACCCTAAGCAGAGTTACACCTTCTTGAGTTCATTGGACTTGCTCTAAGTCCATTGCGCTGTTAGATGATCACACCCTCCCACTTTCACTAAAGATAATACAAAGATTAAAATGTTTAAAAACAAAATAATACAAAAGGACTAAAATACTACCACCTTCAAAGCAGGACAGAAGCAACAGAGCAACAAAACCATTAAAAAATCCATAAACCAGTCAGTCAAAGCAAAAGCATCAACAATCAGCAATACAAATCAGCAGGAGAACTGTATGATACATAGACTCATAGAGTTGGGTCATACAGATCATCTAGTCCCACCCCCCATTTAATGCAGGAACAGCCCAGACAAGGGTTTGTCCAGCCGCTGCTTAAAGACTGCGAGTGAGAGGGAGCTCACCACCTCCCTAGGCAGCTGATTCCATTGTTGCACAACTCTTACTATAAAAAAAACTTTTTACTACTATCCAATCGGAGCCTTTCTCCTTATAATTTATACCCATGATAGTGAGTCGACCACCTGCTGCCAACAGGAACAGTTCCCTGCCCTTTTTTAAATAACAGTCCTTCCAATACTTAAAAACAGATATCATGTCTCCCATCAATCTGCTCTTCTCCAGACAAAACATTCTCAAGTCCTTTCCCCATAGGGCTTGGTCTCCAGGCCCCTGATCATCCTCGTTGCTCTCCTCTGGATCCATATGCCATTCCATATGCTGTCTACTAAAGTTAGCACAATAAGATTCTCAGATGTGAGCTTCAGGTTCCTGTCCATAATCCTCACTGGTTAATTTTGGCAGAGTTCTTAATTTAGTTTGCTAAGTTTAATTAAGGTGGCTTTCATTATTTTGAAGTGTTTTACTATTTTGGATCTATTTCACAAAAGTAAAAAATAAAAACAAGCTGCTAAATCTGACATCAGTGCCATTTGGCTAACGTTTAATAGGTTCTGATTAGGTTTGTACCTATTACATCGGCATTCAGCAAACGTAGAAGCAACGGCCCATTCACATTTCCACTACTCCCATTCAATTGTTTATATGCACTGCTCAGATTTATTTTTGCCTGCATACTGCGTACATATAATTGATGTGCCCCTTTATGTATTCATTTGACATGTTTACATCTTAATTTCATATTTATTTGTCTTGAGATTGCAATACAAGGTACTAGTTCCAAGATTCTATGCTAATCTAATAGAACTGGATCAATGTGGATTGAGTACAAGGAAGTGGACTGTACAGAGTTATGAGTTTAAAATATAAAAATATACATCTTGATGTAAAATATAAAGACTGGACAGTGCAGATTTATGAGTTTAAAATATTTTTATGCCTGCCTTGGTTCTGAGCATCTCAGAACCCTCCCCACCCCTCAAAAAAGTATCATAATTTAGAACTGATTGCTTGGTTGGCACCATTCTTGGACAGCTAAAGTGGTGTAGCAGTTAAAGAGTCAGACAAGGATCTGGGAGACCCTGGTTCAAATCCCTATGAAAGCTTGCTGGAAGACCAGGGGCCAGACACGCTTTCAGTCTAAACTATATAGTCATTTTCCACATACGTTTACCTCTTGTTGTATTCATAGCAATTGTGTCATGTCTCTTTGAGATTAGTCTCTGGCAAGGATACATTGTAGGTAGGCTTTAGATTCCAGCATAAAGTCATTACTTTTGTGTGAATATATACAGAACCTATAATTATACCAAAATTGTAGAGAGCCAGACTCCATTAGCAGGTTGTAAGGAAGAAACATAACAGTTCTTTTTTTAATCTATGATACTAGAGAAACAGATGGATCCTTAACAACACTCTTCTCCTTTTCAGTTTGTTTCAGTTATATAACAGAAAAAGAGATGCTTGTTAAATTGAAAATTTACCAATCTATGAAGCAGATCAAGTTTAAAAAGAGATTTTTGTCCATAGAAGCTTACTAGCAGAAATGCCCCCCCCCCAAATAAGATACCCTATACCCATGATGGCGAACCTATGGCACGGGTGCCAGAGGCGGCACTCAGAGCCCTCTCTGTGGGAACGTGTGCCATCATCTCCCCCTTCCCCTTCCCCCCTCGCCCAGTCAGAGGTGGCTGCCACCAAACGCATTGGGAGTCAACGTGCACAAACTGGCTGTGCACAAGGCGCTCTGCCGGCTGGGGCTGAGCTTTAGGGAGGTCTTCTTGAGTCAACCTGATTTGCTTAAGTACCATCTACCGCCCCACAAATACCCCCCCCCCTCGCCCTCAAAGCTTGGGAGACTGGAGGCTGGCACGCTTTCCTTGGCGTGTAACTTTTGGGAGCAAACTTAAACTTTGGATTAAAAAGCAGCAGACCGAGAGAGGGGCTTCCATTGGGAGGAGTGTGTCTGCCAAGAGCAGGGTATGCACAGTGGTGGGATTCAGGCGCTCGCCCCAATTGGAGTGAACTGTTTGTTAAGGGCTCCCTTCCCCTGGAAGAGAGAGTGATGGGCTTTTAGTGCCTGGGAGCCCAGGGCGGGGAGGAGAGATCTTGCAAGGTCCCTAGGCTCGTGACACCAATCCCATTCCCACAGGATCAAAGCAAAAGTACAAAAGACAAAAGGCATTTCACACTGATAAAGAATTGAGCTAAACCAGGCCCTGACCAACTGACAGGAAAGGGAGAGGAGCATCCCTTACCGCTCTGAGCTTCCCTTCCTGACCCCCCTTGTCAGAATTAGGACCATTCTGACAGAGGCAAATGTGGGACAGGCCATTTCAAAATATTCTCCATGCTTTGATTTTTCTGTTCCTGTTGCATTTTTGTGGGAAGTCAAATGCTGTGATGACATGTGAAGGAAAAACCGCAGATCAGATGGCTGTTCCACAAATTTAGCTTTCCTGAAGTTATCCCACCTCTTGCACAGCATTCTTGCTTAGGATTGCCTTCCTTGACTGCCTTTTTACTTCTATTTTGTGGTGGTGGGGTTATTGGGTTTCAGAAAGTTAAAGTTTTACTTCCCTCTCCCCCCACACCCCTCCCCCTCCCCCTGCCAGCCCCCAGTGGGATAATAGTGTAATTATTTCAGGGAAATTATTAGCATTAAACTTCAGACCTAGTTTTGGGGAAGCAGTGTAGGTAACCCTGTTAAGCGCTGTTAAACCCCACTGATTTTCATGGGAAGAACTAAAGCATGATCCTTTACCAGGGAGTAAGCTCGGTAGCTGGCAGTAGGGCTTGCTTCTGAGTAAACCCTCCTAGGGTCGTGATTCACCCATTCGAAGCGTTGCATGGTTGCTTCAAAGCAAAGCCACTGACTACCACCAAACTTACTCCCGAGTAACATGCACCTTAGACCCAACTGTTTTTTTCTAAACTAAAACCTCAGTATTCAAGTTGCCGTGTTGACACTTTGCAATAAATAAGTGAGTTTAGGTTGCAGTTTGGGCACTCAGTCTTGAAAAAGTTCGCCATCACTGCCCTATACAATACTTGATACACATGATAATAATGCAAGACAATATTTTTAAACATGAATGATAATGCAATCGAATACATTTTAAAAACTATAATTAAAAAAAATACTTTCCAAGTATTGAAAATTGAGTTCACATGTTATTATTATTATCTATCCATTATATATTTAAATGTTCTCCTTTTCTAACAGCCATGGTGTTACGATGAATGGAATTCATTTTGTATCACAGTCCAGGGAAAATATTTTGGAATTTTGTTTAATGAAAACAAATTGCATGGAAACATCCATTTTGGATGGGAGTTACATACAGGACAGAAAATATCCTTTTAAATTCCATTCATTAACAAAGGTGAGATTAATATTTTGTTTTGTAATTTACCATAGTGAGGGGAACCAAACCAGTAAGAGCATAATGCTTGCCCACTCACAACTCCGTGAATAGAAAGATGTTTTATTTTTGTTATGTCACATTAAGGAACACATTTTACTGATTTAAAAATTGTTTTTCTAAAAATCTTTAAACTCTAAGGCTAATTTTTCAAATAATTTAGAACAGCAGTCATGTGACAGTAATCCAGGCCACTATGTCAGGACAACATGGCTGCCAGTTGCCTCAGACCAAAGTACTATCCATCCTCTATTTTTCAACAAATGAATTGGTTCTCAGATGCAGCCATGGTGGCTACATTCAGACATCAACTCCAGACTTTTCCAGTGTTGAAAATGAATTGTCTTGTGCTGTTTGAGGCCTCTGGGAACTGATTGTCTGCCGTTGTGACATAGTAAATGGACTAAATGCGTACTTGGTCTGATCCATCATAGTTATTATCATACATCCATGGATTAGAGGCATTTTGGGGGAGGGAAGAGCCTGGAAGAAGCAAGACAGCAAGAGTGACAAAACACAAGGCTATAAGGAACAAGACAAACATAGCACCAGAAATTTCTAAGAAATCAATACAGGTCTTGTTCCTCAAGGTGAATGAATGAAACTCAAGATCTGAGATTCTTTTCTTCACTCCTGGCATGTATATTTTCTGAAATAGTCTTCATGTTCCACCTCTAGAGTGTAGCATAGCCTCTTTTCCAGCTGCTTATACACAGATAGTGATGAAAAGCAGGATGTCACATTGCGTGAGGTGGTTGTCAGCCATTCCCATCTAAATACCAGCACTCTGTACAGTAATGTTGCTTTTATGTGTAATGAGCTGTCAGGTGACCTCATTTCACTATGCCACAATTCAATCCTTTGTTTAAAATACAATTTGTTGGTTGCTATATTATTTAGTTGTAGAAAGGGAACATTTCCACCATTTATTCTTTCAAAAATACCCGCACACACACACGCACATAAATGTTAAAAGTTAATAAATGGCATCATTTCCAGGACTATTATCATACAGAATGTTTAGTAAAACAGAGAATGAATTCACAGAGAGAAACAAACCTCTTTACTATAACATAGCCTCAATTCCTCTGTGTGAAAGCAATGCTCAGTAGAGTCTGTCCTTTGATCGCTACTCAAAGGTGTTGCGATGGAGAAATCCTGTAATGAATACATTTGTCACGACAGCAGATCTTAAATTAAAACTGATCACAAGGTTTTCACAGAAGTGCCTCAGTGTGCCTCAGGAGGGAGTCTTTCTCTTTTCACATGTATAGTGATGTCATTTCCTTACTAACTAGTCATAATGAAGGAGACTTCACGGTTGTTCCTTGTCTGCCTTGTGGGCCTGTTGCATTATGTTGCACCACTTGGAAAGATCAGGTTCAAAGTCCACTTTCCTGTGCTCTGTTGCATACATGTAATGGGCTATCTCTCTGTGACAGGGATCACAAAAGAGAAGCTAGGGAGAGTAGAGGAGCTGGCATATGGGTTTATATAGGTTGGAAATGAAACAAACTAATGACAGAGAGAGCACAAAATGGAGGAAGGCTTTCCAATGAAAATGAAAACATTTTAAAAATGTCCATTTCTAAAACCCTCGTGCAATTGTGTTTTGAAACAGACAGCACAGTTTGGAGTGGCATTCTAGTGAACATTCCTATCGTGGAGGAATTGGAATCACCCTTAAGGATGATGGAAAGGCTCCATTTCTAAGGAACAGTAGTCAGATTTCTTCATTTAATTTTTCAGTATCAAAAATGATGGTTCTCCTTTAAATGCCTTCCAGGACAATGCCATTTTGTAGCACTTTTTGAAAACTATGTCTTCAGGAATGCCATTCTATAGTAGCAGAGTCACGGCTGGAAAGGTTAAGGCAGATCTAATAATGTTAGTTGGGGGCAGGGATAGAATAATTTAGATAAACAAAGCCAGAGCACAGGTTTATACCAGGACAGGTAGTTCTTTCAGTATTCATCTGCTGACATAACTTCATGATCATTATCAAAGATGGCACTTTTATGCGACAGGGGAAGGCTACTGTCACACTTTGCTCAGAGATATAGGTAAGGCTCAGAAAGGTAAGACTTGATTCAGAAAGTAATTTTTCTATGGAGAAGGTCAGCAATGCAGCTAGATTCTACACCTATCCAGTTTTTATATTGTCCATATTGTGGAAACAGCTCTCTTATAAGTTGGTGGTGGAAAGTGCCATCAAATCATAGCTGATCTATGGCAACCCGTTTGGGTTTTCCACAGAGGCGTATCTAGGCAAACTGGAGTCCAGGGAAAACCTGAGTTTGGTGCCCCCCACACATATGGGTGGCCACCCTCCCCCACCATGACCAAACAATGATGTTTTGCTCACAAAACACCCCCACCCCAGCAAAACATACATCGTTCTCTCCCCACTAACTCTCTTTCCTAATTTTGTCCTCACACTAACCCTATGAGGTAGGTTCTTAGCTTGAGAAACAACTTCAAGCCAGTGCAAGTGGGTATTAAGCATGTAAATCTCTCACAAATCACCTCCAGCAAAACATTTACCAAACAAATGTCAGCAACATCTCTCACAAATTACTCTCTACCCTCAGCAAAACATGCATGGCTCTCTTCCCACCAACTCTCTTTCCTAATTTTGTCCTCACACCAACCCTATGAGGTTTGGTTGTTAGCCTGAGAAACTGCTCTAAGCCAGTGCAAGTGGGTATTAAGCATGAAAATCTCTCACAAATCACCCCCAGCAAAACATTTACCAAAACATTTATCACCTCTCACAAAACACGTCCAGTGGAATCCACCCCCAAACAGCATCACTTTCAATGGTCCTTAAACTAGGGAGCACAGATTCTTCTTTTAAATTCACCTTAAAGGGAGAATCTGGAGTCCCCAGTTAAAACAACATTGAAAGTGATGCTGTTTGGGGGTGGATCCTCCCCCACCCTGAAACAGCATCACTTTCAATGTTTATACTGGGGACCTCACATTCTCCCTTGAAGTCCATGTTGAAGGGGGTTGACTTAAAAGAAGAATCTGGAGAAATTTGGAGAGTGCCTGCGGTCAGGGGTGCAATTCTTAAGCTAGCAGCACCAAACTTTTAGGGTATCTTTAGGAGACTTTCCTGATGATACCACCCAGGTTTCTTGAGGTTTGGTTCAAGTGATCCAAAGTTATGGACCGTCAAAAGAATAGCTCGCATCTCCTATTAGCTCCCATTGGAAACAATGGGGGATGGGGCACCCCTTTTGGGAGTCCATAACTTTGGACCCCCTGAACCAAACCTCACCAAACCTGGGTGGTATCATCAGGAGAGTCTCCTGAAAAATTTCTGATATTTGGGTGCTGCTAGCCTAAAAACTGCACCCCCTGCAGGCCAAAAACTGAAAAAACACTAAAAATACAAAAACCACACAAACGAACCTGAACATTTCTTTCCCCCCCGCCACACGTGAACAAATGGGGGGTGCCCGGGGACATGGGATACCCCACGTACCTAGGCAAATACACCTCTGGTTTTCAAGGCAAGAGGTGTTTGAAGGTGGTTTGTCATTGCCTGCTTCTGCATTACAACCCTAGTATTGCTTGGAGGTCTCCTATTCAAATGTTAGCCGGGGCCAACCTGTTACCCAAAGTGGTGGGACTCTCTCCCTTTTTGAGTGGAGAAATAGCAAGAGCAGACTCTTGGCATAGCTAGAGGTCAGGCAATAGTGAGACTTTGATTACCTATGTATAGTGGAGTCAGCTTTTGCAAGAAACTTTCAGGAGACCGAATAAATTTTATTAAGGGATAATATGGGGTACTCAAGCATATCATAAAAATTAAAGCAGCTGAATACACACACAGTCCTAGAATATAAGCTATGATGGGATAGATCTGGAATAGGTGAGGAAATTTGGAAATAAGGGTTATAGTCACTTGACCTTGGAATGTAATGGTCCAGTGAACAGAACTGAGCAACCTGCACTTAGTTCTGGAAGGACAATGCATTGAAGAGCAACATCACAGTCAGAGAGGTGACCAGAGATATTGAACACTGGCTACTTGGAGAGAGGACTTCTTATAGGTTATGCCGTGATCCTGAATAATTCAGGACAAAGAAGAGTCCTGTCATTCTGGAGAAAGATAAAAGACATACAGTATATACTCATTCATAAGTCGACCTATGTATAAGTCGAGGCGCCTAACTTTACCACCAAAAACTGAGAAAACTTATTGACTCATTTTATAAGTCTAGGGTGGTAACTCCAAAGCAGGCAGAGGCAGGGAAGAGCCGGGGCCATCCATGATGCTGGGCGCATGCCTGTGGGGTACCCAGCAGGCTCCTGCCCACTGCTGCACTACCGCCCATCCACTGCCGCTGCTGCTCACTCATTCAGCCATCTTTTTCTTTCCCCACAGGCTCTGCAGGCTCAGTTCAGGGAAGCTGCCACTCCGGGCAGCCTGTCTCTATCTTTCTTAAAAGGGCAATGCTCGAAAGATTGCGGCAGCTTCCCTGAAACGGAGCCTGTGGAGCCTGCAGGGAAAGAAAAAGATGGCTGAGTGAGTGAGGGAGATGACAGGCGGTGGCAGCTGCCAGTGGCTCGCGTATAAGTCAAGGAAGGCTTTTTCAGCTCAAAAAATGTGCTGAAAAACTCGACTTATCCGCGAGTATATACGGTACATAAATCTTAAAGTTTGGTCATTAATCTAATGGGTGGAGGCATCAGCCTGATGTTTCAATTTTGGGAGTGCCTCCAAAAGGGGAAATTAGCTGATGAAAATACAGCTGTAAAACAATGACATTGTAAATGAGATGGTTGTTAAAAGCATTAGTCAGAGGACAAAGCATTGGGCAGTACAACACTGGGCAGGCAAGCATATTAACACATCCATTGTCTTCACCAAGGTGTATGGTTCTGGGCTGGAGATTGTAACTGTTTTCAGGGCAAGGTCTTTGTGTTCACTTAATCCTGTCAGAAAGCATGTGAGAGAGACATTACACAAGGCTGGTTTGGAGGGAGAGAAGTCCAGACATAGTTCTTTCTCCTTGTGGGTATACTAGGCACTCCAATGGTTGGTTGAGATATGTAGAGACACCATTGTCCTCTAAACAGGGATTTGATAATTGTACAACACCCTCTCCCTGCAGGGAGGGATGTGTGCTGTTGGAGGGTGTTTGATTTGATAACTGACTTTGACCTAAGGCACTCCCCCACTCAAGCATACCCCCACTCAAGAGACCTTTTTAAACAAAATTCCTGTCAGGGAAAGCAGGGACGTAGGTATAGATTTTTATGGGGGGGAGTTCGGGGGAACCACACCCCCACCCGCCCCTAGGGCATGGCCATGCCTCCCCAAGCCCCACCCCTGGCCTAGCGCTTATAAAAGCAGCTCTCTGAGGCCGGGGACAGCACACTCCCCTGCCCTGCCCTCCCCTGCCCCCCACCAGCTGGGCTCCCAGCTGGCAGTTCCTTCTGCCCTCCCCTCTGGGCAGAGGCATAGAGGGAATATGGAGCTCGGTGCAAAATCCTATGTTCATTAGAGGGATAGTCCTCTCTCCCATAACATTACATTTAATAGCAAATCACAACACTCTACTCTTGGCAATATCATCCCTTCAAGAACTGAGCAGAAGTTCTCCTACACATTAAATGGGAACCCACCAGCCATCTGCTTCAGGAGCATGATGCAACCAATTCACATGTCCACTCTCTCTTGTGAATTGGGCAGCACATGGATTTTTTGCACATGGTTTTCACATGAACACAAACCTTGCTTTTCCAGGGGATCTGAATGCTCCTGATAATCTATGACTGGCTAGGAGCCTACTTCCTATGCATGCAACCTAATGTCTGCAGGGGGCTGTAACCCATAAGGCAAGATGTCCAATCACTCAATTGGGAACCTTGGCAGGTGGAATGTGGGAGAGGGGAAGTGCTTTGCACAGAGAAAAAAAATAGGCTTAAGAACAAATATTGGTTTGTTTGATAGAAACATTTTATCCCACCTTTTCTGTTGCCTATTCTGTTTGGCTGATAATATATTCTCTTGCCTTATACTATATTTCCTTGCCTGATGCTTCAACATTCAATGGTTTGGATTCTCTGCCTTGTTTCCTCTTGTGCTCCACTTGTTTCATTACCTCCACTGCTGAGCACATTCCTTCAGCACTAGAGATTTGGGGTTCACTGAAAGATGCTGTTCTTGAATATATGGAAGCCACTAGAACTGGATGAATAAACTCCACAGTGAAAGACATCCCCCCCCCCCCCGCAACCAAGAAGGGCACAAGAGGAAGAAGGGATAAGATCCATGCCTGGCAGTATCTTTTCTACTTTTTTTGCTATTGTAGTTTGACTGGTGATTTGTTTGGTTTCGGATCTACTTTCTTTAAGAGAGCTTTAATCATTTTTCAACTTAACTAGAGCTTTTAAAAAGTAATTTGTTTGTTTTTGTTTGGTTTGACTCCAGCTACCTTTTGGCACATTTATATCCAAAATGTAGTCTGTTTTCTCCCTATGTCAACAGGTTCATGGTACTGGAGGTACCATTGGATGCATTGGAAGAGGCCTACAAAGCTAGCAGAACAGGGGGATCTTCTCCCCATTATTTAGTACATTGTAAAAAAATAGATCAATACAAATATTACAAAGTTTACCCAACACAAGAAAGCAATAGTAAATAATAACAAAAAAAATCAACTTATCCTTAAGACATAATTTACTAAACAAAGGAATCCATTAGCAATCATTGAAGGTTTTTATATAAAAAGAAAAGTTGCCTGTAAAATAGAAAATACAGCCTAGAGTTAGATGGACAAAGGGTTGCAGGTGATGGAGGGGTTAATTCTTTTGACAGCAATGCAGATGGCAGAGAAGTAATAAATCATCAAAACTCAGATTAGGGCGCCAAGGCAACTTGAGACTCAATTGGCAAAGCAAGCCTCTCTATACAAAAATAGCTGAAGCAGTCATTTTGAAATACAGTTCTCACATTGCTACGCAAAAACTAACCAGTTGTTAAATTATTTGAACCCCCCACTGGGTATATGTGACAATAAGTAAGCAAACTTCTCTTCTCTTGCCTTTTATAATTCTCAAGTTTGTATGACAGCTTTCCTTATACTGTAAGTACTTTTTAAAATATGGTTTTGTAAAAATCAATGGATTAAGTTTTCCCTTGCCAGTTTTCCATCTCCTCTTCAAACCCCTGTTGCTATCCAGCCTTTCTACCAGTGCCCCAATCTTTTCTCAAACACAAAATCCTCTTACTTTTAAAAATGGGAGGGAATCAGCCAAAACCTCAGTGGAGATATGAAAGATCCTGAGGGAAAGGAAACTACAAGTAAATGGGTTGCAAGTAACAGTAAGGCTTCCATTTGAGAAACAGCTGCTAGTAGGATCTTTGCATGAAGAACAGTTTAAGGGCATTGTTATACATTTGTATTCTTTTGCTTTAACTTGTATCTAGCATCTAATGAATCTAGTGGCACAGATAAATTTGATATTGGGGGACTTCTAATGCACACTCTCTCAACTCGAAACATTTCACTCAATTTTCAAGTAAGGCCCTGATCTTTTTGAATTTAGGGCAAACTAAAAAGTGACCTTGTATCTACCCAGGATATTTGGGGGGAGAAGCCTAGGGAGGGCAGGATATGGGGAGGGGAGGGTCCTCAGCTGGGTGTAATTCTATAAGTCAGTGGTTCTCAACCTGGGGGTCCCTTTGGAGTTCGAATGACCCTTTCACAGGGGTCGCCTAAGACTCTCTGCATCAGTGTTCTCCATCTGTAAAATGGATAAATGTTCGGGTTGGGGGCAGTGGTGGGATCCAAACATTTTAGTAACAGGTTCCCTCGCCAGCCCCCCCTCAGCAAAGGGGGCAGAGGCGTACCTAGGCAAACCTGAGCCCTGGACAAAACCTGAGTTGGATGCCCCCCCCCATGGGCAGCCACCCCACCACGACCCCAAAAATTTTTTTTGCACCAGGTCATTTCTAAATCATCATCACATTATAGAAAATGCCCCAACTCACAAATCTGAACACAGCAATGGTGAAACACACAGGTTCTTTGATAGAGACTGGTGAGATGAAAGGTACGAAAGGCTGAGAATCAATGAATTGCAGTACCTGAAAGGGATTAACGCAGTTCAGGGAGTTACATTATTAGTCGCAATTGCTATATGGAACCTTCACGTTCAAAGGCAGTATGCCTCTCGGGGAGCCGAAGGCGTGGAGATGGAAAAGCAGACCCAATTAGTAACCCCCTCTCGGCACACACAAATAATTAGTAACCCACTCTTGGGAACTGGTGAGAACCTACTGGATCCCACCTCTGGTTGGGGGTCACCACAACATGAGGAACTGTATTAAAGGGTTGCGGCATTAGGAAGGTCGAGAACCACTGCTATGAGTGCAGTCTTTTCAGCAACCATTTTTCTCCAGGCAAACTAATCTCACTCATGTGGAAATCAGTTAAAATTCCAGGAGATCTCCAGGCCTGACCGGGAGATTGGCAATCCTGTGGAATAACCAGCAGTGGGAGAAGTATTATTAAACACAGAATAGGGTGCAAAGTAACCCAATGCTCTTGCAACTCGATGCCCAGTCTTCCTTGCTCTTCTTTCAGCTTCTGAATTCAGCTCAGAAGGCAATAAACAATTCTGTTCAAGACACTGCAAGTGTTGCAGAAAATGACAAACCTAACAGTTTGAAACAGAAATTGCATGTCAGTTAGGTCCCTTTAAGCTGGAGGCCTCTGCTACTATGGCTTGCTATCATCCCAGTAGGTAGGCAACTGTCAGTAGGAAGATACAAACTCTGAAGTGTTACTGATACAATTTAAATGTTTCATTGCAAGGCAATATGCTACACAATATACTACAAAAACAAACTGCATGACATGTCTATGTGTATGTGTAAAGTGCCATCAAGTTGCTTTTCCAATGTCCTAGAAAACGCCTTATCATTAACAGCCTTGCTCAGGTCTTGCAAAATGAGGGCCATCTCTCCCTTGTTTGAGTCAATCCATCCCATGCTGGGTCTTCATCTTTTCCTGCTGTCTTCAACTTTTCCTAGCATTATTGTCTTTTCCAGTGACTCTTGTCTTCTCATGAAGTGACCAAAGTACTAAAGCCTCAGTTTAGTCATTTTAGCTTCTAGGGATAGTTCATATTAAATTTGATCTAAAACCCACTTATTTGTCTTTATGGCAGTCCATGGAATCCATAAAACTCTCTTTGAGTTTTGTTTTGAATCAACTTTCTTCCTTTCTGCTTTCTTCATTGTCCATAGTTTTAAACAATAATAATGTGGAATACTATAGTACAGTGATGACGAACCTTTTCGAGACCGAGTGCCCAAATTGCAACCCAAAACCCACTTATTTATCGCAAAGTGCCAACATGGCAATTTAACCTGAATAACCCCCTCAAGCAGGGGCCAGCCTGCTGTAGCCTCCTGCAAGTCCCACATGCGCCGTTCTGCTCCTCTCTAGCATCTCTGCCGCATCTGCCCCCCCACCCCGGGCAGCAGCCACATGGAGCACAGGCACCAGGCCTGCCAGCCGACTCCTCCCTTCTCACTGAGTCCTCCCTGCACGCACATCAAGTCCAGTGGCCCAGGCCAGCCTAGACGTGGGGGGGGGGACGATGAATTCTGTGCACACGTGCCCACAGAAAGGGCTCTGAGTGCCACCTTTGGCACGCGTGCCAGGAATGGTGAACTCAGAAAATATTTGTGAGATCTTATAACAGAAACACAGCCATTTGATTGAGCTATTGAATCCCAATAAATTGAATGCAGCAGAAGCAAGTAGTTAGAGTGTTGGACTAAGATTGGGATACCCAGCTTCAAGGCATCAGTTTGCCATGGAAGCCTGCTGGTGGGATATGTGTTGGCAGCCACAGACCAAGAAAGAGATCTTGGGGTAATAGCGGATAGCTCAATGAAAATGTCAACCCAGTGTGAGGCTGCTGTGAAAAAAGTAAATTCTATGCCGGCCATAGTTAGATAAGAAATAAGATAATAAAACTGCAGCTATCATATTGTCGTTATATGAAACGAGGGTGTACAATTCTGGTCACCACACTTAAAAAAGGGTATTACAGAGCTTGAGAACATGCAGAAAAGAGCAAACACCATGTTCAGAGACTTGGGAAACTGCCCTATGAAGAGCAGTTAAAATGCTTTAGACTGTTTAGATTAGAAAAAAGGTTGGTAAGGAGAGACATAAAATAAGTCTTTAAAATTATGCTTCCCCTCTCCCCTCCCCCCATAATACTAGAATAAGAACATAAGAAAAAGCCTGCTGGATCAGACCAGAGTCCATCTAGTCCAGCACTCTGCTATTTGCCGTCTGCTGCAACTGCTGCAACTGAAGACTGAGAGATTCATAACAGACAAAAGGAAGTATTGACTGTTGTGGGTTTTCCAGGCTATGTGGCCATGCTCCTAATGTTTCACCCACATCTATGGCTGGCATCTTCAGAAGCATGTCACAGTAAATGTATTTCTTTCTATGGCACATCTTACCATGACATGCCTCTGAAGATGCCAGCCACTGATATGGGCAAAATGTTAAACCAAAAAATTACCAGGCCATGAACGCAGCCTAGAAAACCTACAACAGCTAGTTGATTCTGGCCATGAACACCTTCGACAATGCACAAAAGGATGTAATCTGGGGAATTCAGATTAGCCTGTACACTGCCACACATGCCAGCTGGGTGACCTTGGGCTAGTCACAGCTTCTCGGAGCTCTCTCAGCCCCACCTACCTCACAGGGTGTTTGTTGTGAGGGGGGAAGGGCAAGGAGATTGTAAGCCCCTTTGAGTCTCCTGCAGGAGAGAAAGGGGGGATATAAATCCAAACTCCTCCTCCTCCTCCTCCTCCTCCTCTTCTTCTTCTTCTTCTTCTTCTTCTTCTTCTTCTTCTTCTTCTTCTTCTTCTTCTTCTTCACACAACACATCGTTACATTGCTTCTTGACCTTTCGTGTGTGTGTGTGTGTGTGTGTGTGTGTGTGTGTGTGTGTGTGTGTGTGTGTGTGTGTGTGTGTGTGTGTGTGTGTGGTTAAATTGTGGAACTCCCCTCCCCAGGATGTGCTGATGACTTCCAACTCGGAAGGCTTTAAGAGGGGAGTGGACATGTTCATGGAGTATCATGGATACTAGTCATGATGCATACCCATTCTCTCCAGTATCAGAGGAGCATGCCTGTTATATTAGGAACACAGGCAGAACAGTGCTGCAGCAGTCACCTCGTTTGTTGGCTTCCTAGAGGCACCTGGTTGGCCATATGAACAGACCACTGGACTTAATGGGTCTTGGTCTGAAGCAGAATAACTTTTCTTGTGTTTTCATGACCCGGGACCAATCATGCACTCTCAGCATGAACTCTCTCACAGGGTTGTTGTGAAGATAAAATAAAAAAACAAAGGATGTTATAAGTCATGTAGGAGAGAAAAACTGGGAACAGATGAAGAAAATGAAATGAACAAACACATAAAAGGATGAGGTGGTGAAATACCATATTCAGCAAAAAATATCAGTTCCCCAGTTTTACATGGCCTTTCAGTAATCATAGCAAAGTGACAAAACTGGTCCTGTGCGTTTTTAAAAAATGATGAGGAAGTCCCCCTCTGAAGATTATTTAATGTCTAGAGTCATAACCATTCAAGATCAATTCAGCTGACTACCTCCAAAGAACAGTAAACAAGAACTGAACAAAAATTTCTGTATGTGGGGAATCCCTAGGTGTAAAGGAAAGATGCCTGTATTGATAATTGGAGACCAAATTTATCCAGCAAGTTTCTCTTTTATAAGGTAATAAATCTCATTAAATGCCACTTAAGGAATCAATTGATTCATTAACTTGAAATAAACCCTTTTAAAATGCAAATTAACTGCTAATTTGAAACACCTATTTAAAGTGCAGCCAATATACACTGATATCTCTTGGTGATATAGTTTTTAACTTAAGACATTCCTGCAGTCATGATGGGAGGAATCATCTCTCTTGCTTGAACAGTAAGATGTAACTGACCAAAATATCTAACTTAGAGAGGACTGAGTAACAGACAAGCAATTTTTTACACTGTTAAGTTCAGAAAATGTTGTCTTGATATGAGTTAAGGAAGGGGACGTATATTAAATGTTCAAATAGGTCCAATCATCAGATAATCATAAGTCCATAAAAATATATCCCCTTTATTTCAGGATACACTCTCAGGGTGGGAAAGAGAGCAAATGATTCCAGATTCCCACAAATCTGAGGTCTCTCCTGCATATTGGTTCATAGTGGTTGATAAGTAACTTCGCATTCATTCAACCTTTGGGACAGTAGTCAAATAAGAAGTCCATTTTGCTTATCTAGTGAATTGGCATTAATTATTATTTAATGCGTTCATCATTATTAGATACTACACACTATATGATATAATGATACGGCTGGCCTCCACCCGGGCCAGGACCTTTACGGCCCTGGCCCCAGCCTGGTGGAACACTCTCCCACCATATGTCCGGGCCCTGCGGGATCTTGGAGAGTTCCGCAGGGCCTGTAAGACCGAATTGTTCCACCGGGCCTTTGGGGAGGCCGGCCGATGATAGTGTGCGCCCCTCCTGCCCCTCCCTATTACCACTCTGGGAGCTACAACATCTATACCGCCCCCCTCTCCGGGAGGGGGTTCTTATTGATAGTTTAATGCTGGACGCCATATGGTTTATGGTTTATGGTTTATAAGAAACGCTGTAATTTTATGTAATTTTATGCAATTTCAATATTTAATAATGTTATTGATTTTAAATGATATTGTTATTGCCATATTGTCAATAATATTTGTTGTTCACCGCCCAGAGCCCTTAGGGGATGGGGCGGTTTTATAAATACAATTATAAACAAACAAACAAACAAACAAACAAACAAATAATACCAGAGGCGTGCCGGGGGGAAATGGTGCCCGGAAACATCCGTTCTCTAGGTTCCCGGCTGCCAGCTCCGAGCCAGCAGCTGGCAGTCCCTTCTGCCCTCCCCTCTGGGGAGGACAGAAACAACTGGAAGGCTCCATGCTGGGGCCTTTGCTTTTATCAAATCTTGCTTTATGACTATCTTTTGACCTTTCCCTCCTTAAAGGGTTGTAATCAAACTTCCAGTCCTAATTCTACTCATTTTACATAGAAACTGTCTAAATCACCCTGTTCTTTCCCAAAGCTTTTCTGTTTTTCTTGCTGTTAACTGTCAATGATTTAAAAAGCCTGGGCTGAAATATAATCTGCAGCTTTTTCCTGTCTGTTATTCTACTTCTTCATCAAATTCTGAAGTTCTACGTCATTTCAGGGCAATATTTTTCCCCTTCCAAATCATTGCCTTATATTCTCCTTCCCCACTGGCAGTTAAATGCCCTTTACTTCATCCAGTCAATTAAAACCTGGGGTTCTCATAAGTTCCAAAAACAAACTTGTCTTGCCATTAATCTTTTCCCAATAACTCTTTAAACATTCTGTGCTTTCTGTTTATAATCTCCTATCAGTTAGTGGATTCCTTCAGTATTGTTATTTAAATTTATTGCTTTTTAAACTCACAGTTCAGTATCGGGTTATTCAGTCGATGTTTATTGAAGAAAAAAAGCCACAGCCTGTATTTAGTGACAAACAGCAAATTCTGAGGTAGCTTCTTTGATAAAGTGAATCAAGCTTTCTAGGTAAAAGAAATCTGGCCTGGAACAGCTTCATTCTTCTTCAAAACTCCTCAGCAGGGTTTAGTAAGGGGAGACAAATTCACTGTCTCCTCGAGGAGTCACCTTCCAGAGCTCAGTGGGTAATCTTAAGTCATTCCCCTTTATCTGAGCTGACAAATCAGGTCAAGAATAGCCCCCAGTTCAAAAAACCTCCTTCTGGGTTCCTTTGCTATCGCAGAGGATGTGCCGCTGATTCCAATACCAGAGTGGAAGTCCCCATATTACCCCATTCCTGACCTACCTAGCTTCTAATTTGTTCCCAGGTACAATACAAGACAGTGATTTTGACTGTCAAAACCCTACGTGTTTGGGAAGCAACATACCGAAAGGACCACCTAATCTCTTTTGAACCTGCCCAATCATTGTGACCATCTTCAGACCCTTGCTTCTGGTGCTCCCACTATCTGAAGAGAAGAAGAAGAAGCGTTTGGATTTATACCCCTCCTTTCTCTCCTGTAAGGAGACTCAAGGTGGTTTACAAACTCCTTTCCTTTCCTCTCCCCACAACAGACACCTTGTGAGGTAGGTGGGGCTGAGAGGGTTCCAAAGAACTCTGACTAGCCCAAGGTCACCCAGCAGGAATGTAGGAGTGCAGAAACACAACTGGTTCACCAGATAAGCCTCCGCCACTCAGGTGGAGGAGTGGGGAATCAAACCCAGTTCTCCAGATTAGATCTGAGACTAGCTGGTAACCCAGGAGAGGGTCTTCTTGGTCATCATGACACCAAAACTCTGGAACTCTTTCCCCAGAGAATTTGCCTATCTCCTTCTGTTGCTGTCCTCCACCAGCAGGTGGTCTTTTTTTGTTTGACATTTCACAGCCAATGTAGTGTAGTGTTTAAGAATGGTGGCCCTTAAACTGGAGAACCTGGTTTGATTTCCACTCCTCCACGTAAGTGGCAGTCTCTTATCTGGAGAACTGGAGTAGTTTCCCCACTCCGCCACTTAAAGCCCCGTCACCTTGGGCTAGTCACAGTTCACTTCAAACTATCTCAGTCCCTACCTCACAAGGTGCCTGTTGTAGGGAGAAGATGAGAAGGAGTTTGTAGGCTACTTTGAGACACCTTATGGTTTAGAAAAGTGAGGTATAAATATGCATTATTTTTGTTTTTCAATGATCCATCCTTTTTAACCAGTGTTTTATGTTTTCCATGTATTTTAACTGTCTTAGATGTATTTGAGCTATATTTTAAAATATTTTTAAAGTTTGTTTAGTGAGGTCTTTTTGGAAGGGGGTTTATTTTAATGGCTTTAGAGTGTATTTTACCATATATGTATTAAATTGTTAGCAGTCTTGGCAGCCCTTGTAAGGGCAGGAAGGCAGGATTTAAATTTAGATGAGAAAGACTAACATTAGTATCCTCACAGAGACACAGTCACCAAAGATAAATAAATATTCTAGAAACAATGTAAACATCACTATTGTCACAGGTTTTCTTTTGTTGCTGCTTTATTTTCAGAAATTGTTACTTTATTTTCAGAAGTTATGTTTGTTTTCATTCAATAAGTTTGCCTTAGAAGCTGTTTTTTGTCCTCCGTCATTTCACACCTTCTACAATAGGGGAAAATGACTAATTCATCTCAATTTAATTTTACTCTATGCTATGATCAGAGCCCAGGTTGTCTTTGCTCAGTTATATTATATTATATTTTGTTTGTTTTTAATTGAAAGTGATTGGGAGGCTGGCAAGCTGATGTTATAGCAATGGATGGATACCCTCAACCAAATGTCTGGCAGAACATCTCTGTCTTGCAGGTCGTGTGGAACTGAGTAAGATCCCGCAGGGCCTGATGTCAGCAGATAGAGAGTTCTGGCTCTGGTCGAGGCCGACCTAATATCCTTTGGCCCAGAGACTATCAGTAAATTCCCATCAGAGGAACGGAGTGCCCTTTGTGGGCAATATGGGGATATTCAGTCCCTACAAGATGAAGGTCCCAGACTGCACAAGGCCTTAATAGTTAAAACTAACACCTTGAACCTGGAATTTGACTGATAACAAATAAAACTAATGTCTTAAACCCGAAATTTGACTGAAAACCAGTGTGGCCAATGTAAAATGGGAGTGATATGCTCTCTCACTGAAACTTCAGTGAGGAGTCTGGCTGCTGTGTGCTGAACCAGCTTTAGCTTCCGGATCACGCTCAAAGGTAGGCTTGTATAAAGCAAGTTACAGTAGTCTAGCCTGGAGGTGACCATTGCCTGTATCACTGTGACTAGATTGGCATGGGAGATGTAGGAAGACAACTGCCTGGCCTGGCGAAGGTGGGAAAATGCCACTCTAGCTGTGTATGTGACCTGGGACTCTATAGATAAGGTGGACTCCATGATAACATACAGGCTTTTGATGGAGGATGTAGTTCTGTCAAATTGAGGCAATTGAAAGTCCTTAGGCAACTGCCGCCAACCGAGCCACAGGACCTCCATCTTCAGTGGATTTAGCTTCAGCCTACTCTTCATCAACCATCCAGGCATGACCTCTAGCACTATTGCAGAGCATCTGGGGCAGCAGTCTGCCAGCCCTCCATCAATAGAACAAGTTGGGTGTCATCAGCATGCTGGTGACAAACCAGCCCAAAGATCCAGACCAGGGGCTTCATATAGGTGTCAAACAACACTGGGGAAAGAAGCGGGTGATGCTGGGGTGTCCCCTCCCGAACTAACACCTACTGTCCCCTTGCCCTGGAGAAATGAGGCCAGCCAGTTCAAAGCCATGCCTCAAATTCCAGCATCAGTGAGGCAGTGGGTCAAAAGTTATTTATTTTATCATATTTTTATCCCACCTTTCCCAGAGACAACAATGTTTCACAATGTCAGGTATAGTAAAGGTTTTGGCATGCACATCTAAAATAACGAGTTTTATAGATACAGATACAGCTCAGCAAAAATAATCAACAATATTTTGCTTATTAGGAAATTGCAAAAGTTAGGATGACCAGGTCTCCTACCCTGGAATAATAGGCATCATGGTGATGCTATAGCATCCTTTCTAGTGCGAGCATTGAAGTGTTGTCAGCTTATTGGCACAATGCTCTAGGATTCTACTCAAACTCTGTGACAAAACCAAGTTTATGCCAAAATTAAGGTTGTGGTACTGCCACAACATCTAATTTTCATGACCATTATAATGCCTGCTGGTTAGTACCACTCAGCAGGCAACCCAAGCTAAAGGGATTGGGGCTTCTTACATGAAGTGATTAAGACTGGGAGTAGATTCTGAAAGACAAAAGGAAGTATTTCTTACCACAAATTCTTTGAACATATGTCTAGCAATTGTTATTAGCCATCATGATTGCTAAGCTAGCATCTTCAAACTGATAGGTGGTTTCTTCTGAATACTGATGTCTGGGAACAAGTAACAGGAAAAGACTGCTGCTTTCAGGTTTCTCTTTGTGGAGTTTTATTAATTTTATTTATTATATTAAGCTTCTATGGGTTTAGGGCAGCTTACATTTTAAATTTACAGTTAAAACCATTAGACCATAAAACACTTTCAAGTTGGGCCTAACGCCACAAGACAAAATTAGTTAAAACCCAGATGGCGAGTAATGTATTTTATAATAAATACCCCTTACCTAATTCTGCTAAAAACCCACTGAATTGACAGAGAAGAGGGAGGCCATTTAGATAGTATCCCATTACTGCCTTGAACGTATGCCTAGGGGAACAACTTCATCTTACAGACCCTTTGGAACTGTATCAGATCTTGCAGGGCTTGGATCTCATTAAACAGAGGGCCTTTCCCCACTTACCTTAAGCCCCGCGCTACTTGAGGAGAGTAGCGCGGGATCCCCCTGCACTCCCCACGAGAGGGGCGGCAACAGCGCAGCCACCCCGACGCTGCCGCTGTCGCACCCCCTCAGTGCACGGCATCCCTGGCGCTCTTGCAAAGGGTGCCTTTTGATGACCCCGCGCAGAGCGCGGGGTCGTGGGGACATCCGAGCGCTCGCCAGGGATGCCGCGCACAGAGAGCAGCGCGCGGCATGGGGGGGATCATGATGAGTGGGGAAATGCCCAGAGTGTTCTACCAGGTGGGAGCCAGGGCTGAAAAACCCCTGACCCTGCTCAAGTCCAGCCCGACCTCTTTTGAGCCAGGGAGCACCAACAGCATTTAGTGGAATCATTTACTCGAAACAGGATGCACCTTGAACCTGGAATTTGACTGACAACAAATAAAACTAATGTCTTGAACCCGAAATTTGACTGACAACCAGTGTGGCCAATGTAAAATGGGAATTATATGCTGGAAACAGGTGAATATTGGTCCAGCAGCATTTTTTTTCTTTCCAAAGCTGGTATGAGAATCTGATTACCCGTATATACTTGAGTATAAGCCGACTTTTTCAACACATTTTTTAATTCTGAAAAAGCCCCCCTTGGCTTATACTCGAGTATATACAGTAATTCCAAGATGACTGCCAGAGCTGCGGCACACCAAGAAAGGAGATCACACCAGCTGTGGCAGAAGCATTTTGCCTGCATCCAACTTTGAGTATTAAATTCACCATTCCCTTTTGTGTTTTTATGTAAAGCTAGGCTTGTAAATCCTCCAGCTTTGATAAAGCCACAGTCTTTGCAATTAGAGTTGCTCCATTGGCTCTGAATGCTGTGTTAGGTTTTACTCTGTGCCATTGAAATTTGTGTTCTGACAGGCATGGCAGAATCTCTCTTGGAGAGAGATTCCATTGCACTTGTAGCATTTAAAGACCGCAAAATGCAAGTCAAGATTTGTTACTAGTAAATCGGGTCAAGCTGAGTTTTTGTGCAAATTCCTCTCTGTAAAGCAGTACAAGTTAAAGCTGAAAAGAGAGGTCTTACGATTCTAAGGACAGAAATACCCTCTGTGCTATTTAGTAAGTGTGGTAGGAGACAAAGAGACACTGTAGATCATAGGTGTCAAACTCACGTTCTCCAGATGTTATGGATTACAGTTCCCATCATCCCCTGCCAGCATTATACTGGCAAGGGATGATGGGAACTGTAGTCTATAACATCTGGAGGGGCGCGAGTTTGACACCTATGCTGTAGATCTTCCTAATGGCTAAATCTTACCTTTGAATAAAATATGTCCCTGAACATGCAAGGACAAAAGCGTACACTGTTCACAAGGTGGTGCTAGCAAACAGTATCGGCTTCCTTTAAAAACTGCCTTGCTTAATGCCATTTTTAAAATTCTAATGAGCCATTTTTGAGGGAGGCCTTGTGGGTACTCACAGTCTTTGGCATGAAGCAGCCAGGCAGTCTCCCTTCTTGCATTCATCCTGTTCATCCTCTAATCATGAAGATTGCTTTTAGTCAACTTTTCTTACAACCAGTGAGATACCTTCATGAATTTTATTGGTATCTATTTTATTTTTGAAATTTACCAGTAGCTGCTGCCTTTCCCACCCTAGACTTATATTCCAGTCAATAAGTTTCCCAGTTTTTTGTGGTAAAATTAGGTGCCCCGACTTATATTCAGGTCGACTTATACTCAAGTATATACGGTGAGAATGCAGGTTAGAATTTTTTTCAGTAATTTTGTGTGAATATGAGAACGAGTTTTTTGAACAAGTCTGGTATAGCCAACTATGCTGAATATTGTTGGAAGCTCTGTGGACAAACTGTTTGTGGGAGTCTTATACAGCTTATTTTTCAGAGAATCGATTGACCTTTCTTCCTGAGGTTTTCACGTAATTACTGAAAATTGGTGTCTTTCTTGGAGGTCACAGAACCTGTAAGCTTGTTCTTTTATCCTTCCAAGTCACTGATTGCTCTCACCATTTTGCCTGGGTATAGCAAAACTGGTTGAATTGTTGATGTGACAGTGCATCGGATGTGGCATTCCCTGATTGAAATGCTGGGTTCCTTGGGTCCACCAATTAATCATTTGCTGATCTGGAGGGAAGCAGCAGACAGGGAATAGTCAGCAGGGATGTTCCTTGAATTTTTGTTTGTTTATCACAAATGCCAAAGTGGAGCCTAACCTGTAAGAGAATTTGAAATCCTGATGTTGACAAACGAAGCCTACTGATTTACATACCAGGAGTCGCATTAGCAATAGATAAATAAATCAATGCGCATCTCTTACTGCCCCCATCCTGTTCAATATATTTGTACTCTGCTACAGATTGAGATGCAGGTGCAGAGCTTCACAATCTAACATTGATGAAGATAGATGCTGGCAGGCTCCCAGTTCACGAATTATTGGAATTAGTTTAGATAGTTTTAGCACATCTGGAACATTTAGAATTTACTCTAGAAGTTCCACTTTAATCCCCAGTGTGTGCTACTGCATTAATTAGCTCTGCTTTATGGCCTTCAAATGAGAGTCAAGTGCTGTCACTGTTTAAAGGTCACAGAGGTAACAAAGATTGGTTGCATCCAAGTTTGCAAGGCGAATGTTCTTTGCTGCAGTGACACAGGCTCACTTTTTGACATTATTGTAACACTTTTCAGGAGAATAGTTGACTGGGAGCCGGATCCTGTGTCCCTTTTTGTGTGTAGACTTTTTCTAGTACATGGAATCTTTTTGCAGCAAAAGAGGCATAGTCTAATGGAGGAAAGACCCTTGTACCAGAAGAAGGTGGCTGCTTTGTCTAAGGCAGGAGCTCTTGAAAGGAACTTGTGTGGAGCACGGGCTTCACTGCAGAACAGATCTACTGGATCCATCCCATGAACTCTCATTTCCTCAGGTGTCAACTGGTTGAATCAGTACCTTTTTCTCTGATGTCCAAATGTTCATTTGGCCACATGGTAGTGAATTAACAGTGAAATGCTTGGGTCCAATCATACCCACTAACTATAAACACAAATCGATGACTTTCATCTTTGCTCTCAGCCAACATCTTTAGTTGAGTTTTCATCCTACAAATATCAATCCGATCTTTGTTCCCTTCTGCCTATATCTGGTCCATTGTAATTTGACTGACTTTCTGGCTACAGAACCCATCTTTGTCATTGTCCATCAAAACTTAGCCAATGACAAGGGGTCACTTATCTTTATCTAGTTTCCTACCTGTGACCATTTACTTGCTGCCTTCTAGCATGTCAAGATCCCTACTTCCCTCCCCCCCACCAAAAAAAGATTCCAATCTGAGATCATACTTGTAAATATGTACTACATGACAACTCTTCAGATATACAAGCAGTTGTAAAAAAATTCTCTTATTAAATGTATCCTTTGATATTGGCTGGATTTCTTTTTGAAAGAGACAAACTTGTTTTCCCGTTGCTACCAGAAACAAATGCAATAAAAACATTACGATTGTCCAAGAGCCTTTTGGCAGCAGAGAAGCTCTCATGTGAATAGAAAAGGGGCTCACATTCTTTCCGAAATGGCAAAACAAAGATCGCCGAAAGGTACTTATCTATTTGATCTGACATCATTACAATATTGCACGAGTGCTTTCATCTGCCTTAGGATTCTTCATATTTTTTACTGCCAAGTATCCTAACATTTTGGGGGAAAAACAAGAACAAAGCATCTTGGGGAAACCTGAAGAGTAACAGATTTATTGTGGCATAAACTCATATGGATTTAGCCAACTTTATCAGATATGGACTCTCATCCACATAAGCTTTTGCCACAATAAATCTGTTAGACTGCACTGTGCTATGAGACACTTTGTGTGTGTTTTTTTCTCCTGAATCAACATGGCTAATCCTCTGGAATCTGCTCCGCTTTTGAAAATCATGCTGTCTTTGCATCCCTCTGGACTCCCCTGCAGTATTTTTGCCTGCCTGTTACCTGCCTGACTTTTGCAATGAATGGAACATGTTTTCAAGCATGGGTTCCACTATTCACACAGGCAATGGAAAAAGCCCCATGGGGTTTCTTTTAATCTCCCTTCCCAAAAAGACTGAAGTATGTACCAAGAATAATAATATACCACCATCGCCCCTCCCACTATGAAATATTCGCAAGCCTACAAAGATAAGTACAGAATTCCATTAGGTCTAATATTTCTCCATTCTATTATGCAAAGATAATGTTGTCTGTTTAGAAATAATAGCTTGGAAATCAAGTTGTCATTGCTTTGGCATAACAGTAGATCTGCCAACATTGCAGCATTTCTATAGAGGAAACAGGGGAGGGAAATTTCTACTAACACCCTCCATTCTAAAGCAGACATACTTTGCCTCCCATATTATTCCTGGGGTCCAGTGACCCACTGGAGCACAGTTTCAGGGGGC